>NW_026138067.1:6805000-8005000 GCF_025592945.1 Manacus candei | reverse complement strand
AGTGGGACAGACACCAGCCTAAGTCTTGAGACATGAACTCAATTTCTGTTCTCATCAAGAATCTTCTTTGCATTCCTGGACAGGCTACCTCAAGAAGGGCCCGACTGCTGCCTAACTAAAAGTCTTTTCTCTAAAGCAGAGCAGAATAAGGATTTCTCAATGAAATACATTAACAGCAAAAACAAACAAAAAAGTCCTTATACCAATGCTACTAAAAAAACAATGACCCTCTTTTTTTTGTTCAGACAATAATTGTCTGAACAGCATTGTCTGAATAATTGTCTGAATAAGCATTTTATCTGAAGATCTACAAACAACTTAGTCACTATACAGCATCAGTATAAAGATTTTCAATTGGATACTACGTGAAATTTTAATAAAAAATAGAAAATAGAAAATATTATGCAGCCTTCATAACAGAGTAATCTGCCACCTTGAGCTCTAATATGCCTTCATTTCAACAAAATGGACAAAAATGGAAAAGGTTCCAAATCTTATGCTGTTGAAATGTATGCAAGTTGTGCACTTCACAGAAGTCACATTTCATTCCTTAATGTTAAAGTCTTTAGAAGAGAGAGATCATTACTCAACACCTACATGCTTTGAAAAATACAACAAAATCTCTGAAGTGACATTAACATTGCTCCATTGTCAAATGAGTCATCTTTTTCAGTAAGTAAGCTCAAAGTGAGATAAAACACTGAGAGATGATATTTTAAAAACAAAGACTACTTTGAATTCTATCGTAAGAAATGAAATTAAATAATTACTGTTATCTTAATTTTGGTGTTTGGCAAGCGACAAAACCTCATTCAAAAGTGTAAATGTCCATTTACATAACTTGAGTTCAAAGTTCACTTTTCATACTGGAAAAGTCTGCTATGTGTCTAAAAGAAATAATTTTTTGGAAAAGCTTTTCCCATGCTTCTATTTGATCAGTCAACGCAAGGTATGATTTTTACATGATTCATGTGAACAAATGTCTATGTTTCACTTCAAGGACTTGCCAAAATGTCTAATGTATATGAGCAACTCCATGTGTCAGCAGACCAGAAGAAATGTCTATAAGGTAAGGTGAGTGCCAAGGTAAACTCAGCAACAGTTGTTTTTTTAAAATCTTGAAATATTTATCTTCTACAGCAGCCACATGTCTGCATGGAAATAATTAACAGGTAAAAGACACACAGAAACCTGCACATGACAATTTATCAAAACTTTCTACTTACCCTTCACTCTTCACATGTAAG
Source organism: Manacus candei (assembly GCF_025592945.1). Taxonomy (NCBI): domain Eukaryota; kingdom Metazoa; phylum Chordata; class Aves; order Passeriformes; family Pipridae; genus Manacus; species Manacus candei. The sequence goes on along the minus strand of NW_026138067.1, from coordinate 8,003,753 downwards.
GCTTACCCAACCTATTCTACAGCTATACAGCAAGGAACTTCCACTTTGCATTTAACATTCTCCAATTCTATTCTCAGATCTTAAGAAATCCAACCATGCAACTGTTCTAATATTTAGAACTTATGTTTCTAAATATTACAACTTTTTGGATCTTCATAATTTTGTTACAGAGAAAATCCAAATTAGGAAATAATCTTGCATTCTACTTATTTAAATATATCACTTTGTTTTATAAAACCATCCAACAAACCACTCGGATGATGATAGCTATGTTGCAACAGCTGAAGAGTAAAACTGCCAGAAATGCACACTTCAAAGATCTGTGGTCCAGAGAAGTCATTGTAATATGGTGCTCCATTTTCCACTGGCGTCAGCAAAAGGTCATAAAATGCACCTTGGTGACCTGTTCTTGTGACTACACTGTAAATGGTTCCATACTGGTTTACCATGGTTCTTACAACTTAGTGTCTCTGAAACTCTTTGGGCCATACACTCATAAAATCCACCATTTACTGTGGACAGATACATGTCTTGTGCTCAAAACTTCTTGAGCTCAAACTTCTACTGTTCCAGGGAGAGTGAAAAATAAGAATGAAGAACTGAAATAGTTCTTTTTACTCTTGCACAAAATCTCTCAGTTCTATCACTGCTAACAGACAGACTTAAACTTAGCTGTTGTCCGAGTGTTTAACTTGGTACTAAGGTTTTCAGATGTGTTGCCTTGAAAGTAACTTTCCAGTGATTTGGGGTGTTTTTTTATTGTTGCTGCTTGTTTTTTAATTTGTTTCGTGGGGTTTTTTAATGGTTTATTTACTTTAACTGATGGCACTTGATCTACATCCAGCTCTGGCATACCCTAGTTAATCCCAGTTATCTGTGTTTCTGTGGGTTTTCCCCTCCTGAATAGCACAGCCCATCAAATAAGCTGACCAAAGAAAGGGAGAGGTTCAACACACACCTAGGAAAGTCTACCTGAGACTGCCAAAACATCTGCAATAGCCCAAGTATTACATTTACACAGAAGTTTACCCAATAAACAGTTGTTCAAAACCAAGTAACACAAACATATACCCTCAATACTTTCCAACATGTCACATAAAATTTTGAAACTCCATAGTTTCTTCATATTTCTAATTTTATCCTTGTGTGAAAAAACGCATGAAAATATATTGCAACAAGTTTCTCTAGACTTTTATTTTGGCATCTAATAGCTCACTGTGGCTTCCACAACCAGTATTTGAAAAACGCTTAAAAGAACAGTACAGTCTGCCTCACACTTTGTTCTATACGACTGGCATGCTTTATGCACTTTGATTCAAGAGTTGGTAAAGTGTCCCAGACAATAAATCAAAACAGGTGCTATTCAAGCACTACCTGAGTGTAGTCACAGCTAATCTTTAAGTAAGATAAAGCATTAGGAATACAATAGACAAATGGCAAACTATACTGGTCTTTTAAATACCGAATATTCAGGGAAATGAAACAGCTGAAAGGTCCAATCTAAATGCTACTAAGACTGCTGGAAAGATTGCTAATTATAACCTTGTCTTTAAAATCAGTGTTTAAGCAGGTATTACATCATGTCTTCTCATCATGAAATGAAGGTAACATAGGTTATTATACTAGGAAACTAAAGGAAACAAACACAGTAATACAGACACACATTTTTCCACAGTGAGACAAAGAAAACAGTTAAAATTTCAAACATCAAAACATTTCAGTTTAGAATTATCTTTTAAACTTACTGTATTAGTTGAATCTTCTTGTAAAATTCTATCATATAACTGGATAGCATCATCATACCTGTTCAAAGAAATTGTTTGCATTTATTTCTGCTAAGACAGAATTCTTGACTTTTTGACTGTCCTTGCAATAGTTATTAACCCACCTGCACTTCTTATACTGAAATATAATACACATATACTAAGCAAACTATATTTATAAAAAAATCTTTTGAGTGAGTGCTAAATATCAACAGCAGTATTTCATGTTACCAAGTTAAAAAAACCACATGGTAATTATTTCATGGAATACTGTTTCAGCAGCAACTTAGATATTCTATACCCAATATCTTAGTCTCCTGACCTCTCTTTTTCTATACCCAACAGATCCAACCATCACATCCCTACACTCCCTTTCACATCTCCCAAGAAACAGAAACTCCAAAATTTGAAAGGTAATCCAAAATAATGACATTTCACTTCACTGTTATAATTTAAAACTTCATGTAAGTTTCTTCTGTTGTGACTTCTAAAAAGTAAAAGCAGCTGCATACATCAAACTGAAAAGATTCACAGAAGAATCTACCCCAGACTATAACATAAGTCTTGAAAGAAAATGTTTTCCACCATATTTTTTTATATTTTTTTTAATTAATTAATTCTGCTATTTGAAGTATGCTCAAAACAGGTTACTTCAGGTGCTGTGAGCGCTTCAAACATTCTGGGAAAGAGATCTGTGTGTTCAGTCAGCAGTGTACATGACCCAAACTTGACAAATGAAATAATTCAATTCAAACCACCTTTGACTACACAGTTGTTGTGCTATCACCACAGAACCAGGGCATACACTGTGTCCTCAGGTATAGTTTGACAAGCTGTTTTTCAGTGGTACTGCTGACTGATTTTTGAGGATACACATTCCTTCTCACCTCAGACATTCATTTACGTACTCTCACTGTTCTGTGGGCACTGCTGCCATGAGCAGAGCTCAGCTGTCCAGTCCAGTTACCATAAGGTATGAGAGGAAATGTGAAAGGAAGCACAAAAGCAGAAACGAGTAGAAGGTGACTGGGACAGACTTTAGCAGATGTGCTGTAAAATGCTGTATTCATGTTCTCTGTTAGTTGCTACCTTATCAAATGCATTTTAGAAGACTGAACATGATGGTCATAATCCCAGCTTTACATGGTGAAGTTCCAGGATATCATTATTTTGATTAGCAAGTGTCTACAAGGATGTCTCAGTCTGTGGGGATGTTCTTCATGGTTTCCTCTTCCTATTGGGGAAAGCAGGACCCTTCTTAGATCCTACAAGTCACTTAGAATTTAACAAGAAGTTCCCTTCTTCAACTGAAAATATGACCTAAGTTTTCCTAGACTTCTTTTACAGTCAGTGGAGACAGACAGGCTTCACCAGGGCATGGTTTAGAGCATCGGCAGATGGATTCCTGTTCAACACAACCCAAAGCTGAAACCTCTGTCTTTGACTTCTAGAGAAAATCTACGAAGATGAAACCTCGGCTTTTGTTAATGCCTCTGCTCCCTGATACTCCAATCTCAAGGATCTATCCTGACAGAGATCTTTTGTCAAGTAATTTGATGAGCACTTTCAGAAAACTGTGGATTAATAGCACTTCACTACTGAAACCACAAGTAATGTTTGTGCAACAGTCATCTCCCACAAAGATATGTTCCCATGCAATAACATCTTCAATGCAGTCACATAAGCCTGAACTGAATTATGATCTATTGTACTTCTGAATAGGTTTCAGGAGGGGGAAAATCTGCTGCCATTCTCTCACTGTCTTCCTATCCTATATAAAATGAAGACAAGAGAGTTAAGATTAATGGAACTTCTTCAAGAATACACATTTAATATAAAGCGAGTGTGAAACCTGAAATATCTAGTCACCTTGAGATGGCTCCTGTGGATGAAGTCCAGTTATTCTTTCTTTTTGATTCATGCAGTGGACAATCACTGGTGGTTCATATCAAATACCATTTTCAAAGTTAATTTTGCAAGAATGTAACAGAAGAACATTTGCTAAATAAATATTTTTTAAAAACGCATTTAGGGTGTACTTCCAACTCCTCTGTATCAAGATGGCCCAAAGGCTCCAAAGCTCACCAACTCTGTATGCAAAATGGGGCACAGAACAGATCTGCCAGTATTCAAAGGCACTGAAAGCTGGAAGGCCTTCTCAACACCCAAGACAAGGGCTTCAGAACAGAATGTTGATATCAATTATGTAACCAAGGAAAAGGTGGACAATAAAGGTCATCCTCTAGCCTTGAGGTCATTCATCTCAGAAAGATGAAAAGTTTTAATCTGTTCATTACTTTAGTAATTCCTTTTAAACTTCATATGTTATAACCATTCTATAGGATATTTCAAAAAGGTCAGTCTGATATTTAGGTTCTGCCATTCTACTCCGTGTGTTTTTTGAGTTGTTTCTGTAACAAACTCCATAGATTTATTCCTTATTAAGTTCATTTACCCACACTCAGAAAACAAGGGTAAACAGCTGCACCCTGCAGTAATGAGGAGCACAGAAGAACAATTAAGGCAAAAAAATGATGGCACTCATTTTCATATGCTTCTCTAGCTCTAAGAGATGAAATATATACCTCACAGAATTTGCCAAAAAAGCGTGCAGTGTTTTACTGTCAAGTAAGAGATCTTTCTGGTCTAGGAAATCTGATGGGAAGATTGCAAAAATGAAACACTGCACATTACCTGCAAAAATGTAACAGAGATGTCTAAAAATTATAATATGATCATGGCACCACTGTTATTTCCTATAAGGAAACTGCCCAGCATTGTTTTGCCATGACTTTGCCATGACTTCATGTTTTGCCTGAATGTTTTTTTAAGAAAGAGCAAACACTTTTCCAGACAGAAAGTACATTTTTTAAAAATCAGTTTTTACCTTTCCATAGCTTCAAATCGCATTCCAGTTAATCGTTTAACTCTGTGGCTCCCAGGAAACTGCCGCCTTAGTTCCTGAAGACAAAACTATACAAAGAACCAAAAACACTACTGTGAATACAAACATCTACACAGAAGAAGACAACAAAAGAAAAAAAAAAAAAGAAATAAAAAAAAGGCCTTGGTTGATAATTCAACAACCTGGAATGGCAGTTTTAAGTAAAAGTAAATACCAACTTTTGATATAAGCAACGCATTGATAAAGAAAAAGTCAGAAACAGAAACTCTGATAGAAGACTGGTTTTAAGAAATATCTTCCATACAGGTCATTAGATTCTGAGGCCTCCTTGGAAATAGTTATTTGCTTAGAAAATTAAACTCACCTACTAAAACAGCCCTGATACTATTAAAACTTTAAGTCTTCTCAGTTGCTGCGTAATAACACAAGACAGTAAAAAAACAAAAAAAAGACAGTAAGAGCTTATGTGATACTTCTTTAATAAATGGATATCTCACAATGGAACAAACTATGCTAATACAAAGCTCTGTGTTTATTTTTAAAATAAAACTTTGAAATCCAAAGAAAATGTTTGTCACTGGCTTGGGTACAGCCTGCTGGAAGAAGAGGCATAGGTTTTAACTCCTGAAATCAGTGAGACACCTGGGATGGATAAAAAGAATTCATCACAGGAAGATTTCTCTGGATTAGTGAAAAAGGATGTTTGGTAGAGGGACTGAGTCATAACTTCCCCAGAGCAAAACTAACTTGTAACCATATCATGAACGTGGCTAGATATCTAGCACTGCAAAGTTTGCAGCTGACTCGTTATGGTGGGAGGCAGAACAGTCCACAGCTCTCAAAGACAGCAGTGGTTTAAATCATGTTAAAACCTTCACACTGAATCCTCCTCTTCTAGACACTTTATACAACTCAGCTTTGAAACTTGTTCTTCAGAGCTAAGGTTCTAGCAGAGGCCTATCGACATAATCTCTTCCATCTCATCACATCCAGTGGTCAAAGGAAAAAGTACAGAAGTAATAGTTTGTTTTTGTAAACAGGTTGCTAGAGTACATCCAAGAGGAATATTCACATCTCTCCCAGATGCTAAAAAACAAGGAAGAGAGAAAGGAAACAGTAACCAAAATAGTAATGCTTAGCCTCAAGTAAGCATAGACTATTTTATCACAATCAACTTAGTTTGCAAAGGACCAAGATCTTAACAAGACAATTTCACACAGAAAGGCTCAGATTTAATACAGAAATGGTTTACTGGCACTTTGAGTGAAGTCTAGGAGAACTGCTGCTGCTCTAGTCATAAAAAATTACATGTACTTAGCAGCATGTTATATGATGTCCGAACGAATCAGTGAATGTTCTTAAGAAACAGGACAATTTACATGAAACTCTAGAAAAGTAGTTTCACTTCAGCTTAAAACCCAAACAACATTATAGGCTTTAAAAAGAACTTTTGTGGACAATAAATCCACCTGTGGTCCAGTGATCAGGGAATTCTGAAGGATGGTGATTTTTAATATAAAAACACCTACTACCCTTCTCCAATAAAACGTTCAAATACCAAAAATTGTAACATTTACAATAATTGTAACATTACAATACTGAACTCCAAAATCTGAAGATGGGCATTTACATTTAAAAAAATCTCATTGACAATATGAAAGAACTAGTGTTCAAGTGCAGGAGTCATACATTAGATCTGACTACACAATCACTACCCAAACAAACACAGCAGCCAAAAGGCCAAAATAAACTCCCGCAGATTACACTACCAGACATAATAAAGTCACAGGAAAAGTTGTGAGAAAGTTATGAACAACTCACTGTAACACAAAAAAAAAGTGCATGGATTAACTACATCAGCTACATCTTCAAAATGTTCTGGACTCAGCAGCACTGAATACCCTCTTTTTAAACTTAACTTGTAATCCCCATAGTCATTTATGTTATTGAGGACTGGTTCGGCACCACGTCAATAATCTACTTTCGAGATTCTCTCAGAAACTCAGCAGTTGCAATGGCAAATGTTATTTGTATGTGAAACTTTAATTTGCACTTAATTTGCATTCTGACTTTTTAGTCACGGGTTTTAATTTTAAAGGTCTGACAAAGGCAAAGAAATATAAACCTGAACTTCAGCAGGTAAAACACTGGTAGTACAAGTGCTGCCAAGGTGATTGCACTAAAATGTGCGTGAAACAACTGGCTGATTGCAGCAGAGACATGCATTACACAGTCAGTTTGTGCAGGACAGAAAGGAAACGAGGAAAGAAAAAGAAAAAACAAAAGTCAGATAAACCACTGAAAACTACCTCAGCCTTCTCATTTGGAGAAGATGAGACCTGTCCCCCTAAGCAAAATGCATCACAGCTGTCAAGAGCTCACTGCTGAAAAAAACAGAAGTTCCAGAGCTGTTTGTCTACTTTGGAGCTACAGCTGCAGTAAAATGCCATGTATGATGTTGACTTGTTTGAATTAACTACTTCTTTATTATAAACCAGTCAAATTAAAAACTAAGAAACAAACCTAAGGTTTCCCTCTAAGCTTTTAACCTCCTTTCTGAGCTGCATATAAAACGTTGCATTCCCTCATCTCAAGTATTATTCCTTAAAGGGCACAGAAACTGAAATTTAAAATCCCTGCCAGGGTTAGTAAAAACAAAGAGTGTTTCACAATTGATCTTTCAACACTGGCTCCTTCAACAACTTTGTGAAAGTCTTCCTTAAAAGACCCTGAAAATAAGACCAAAACCCTTTTACATATAAATCAGGACATAGAAATGTATTTATTTAATCAGTAAGTCTATTTGTTTTTGTTTAAACAGACAGCTATACTACATTAGTATTTTCTTCTGAGGAACAAAAGAGAGGGAAGTTCAGTGGGTTCACAACAAGTTCAAAGTCTTGTGCTGTATGCATTTGGGATGCAAGATAAACTTGTTCTGCCTGCTTTCAAAATGGCCTTCTCCCAACGGCATCCTCTAGTCTGACTCCTTCCATTAAGTTTCACCCAAATGACTTTATGAGGTATTTTGCCATCTGACTGAGAACAAGGCACTGGAGAAGTAATCCCCATGAAAGATATGGAGTCCTGAAAATGTCTTTTTACTTACAATAAGCTCAAGTTTGATGCCTTTAAGGGCACAAGACAAGCCTCTGTTTTTTTCTAACTGTTGTGTGAAGGAGGGGTAAAAAGATTATTAAAATTTTTCTGCAAAATACACTTTTCCTTTTTCCTGTTGATGCCTTTAAAGGATTAGCTAAGGTTACTTGGGGTTTTTTTTCGATTCAGTGTTTTTTTTATTTTTAATCTAACGAACAGGTGTTATAGTTCAAAATAAACTAATTTTATCTAAATTGTTATTTGTATCATTCAAATAAATTTGCATACAAACTGATAAAACTCAAATATCCATTAATAATATTTTTATCAACAATTACTTAATAATTTGGATTGCAAGGGCCCTTTGCAGTTCACTGCTCCAAATCCCACTCAAAATAGAGCCAGTTTCCAAGGGAGTGCAGGGCCATATCCCAATCTATTTTCATGCATTTCCAACAGAGATTCCACAGCTTTTCTGTGCCCTTTATCATAAAGCATTCACTAAGTTTTTCCTAATATCTAATTGGAATTTCCTTTGTTTCAGCTTCTGTCTCACACTCTTTTTTTCACATCTACAGAAACATGTCTCCACCTTTTTTTATACCTTCCCATTAGTACAAATTCAAAGACAGCAATAAAATCCCTTCTTGGCTTTCTCAAGACTTAACAAACTCAGATCTCAGCTTTTCCTTATACATTATGCAGTCCAGCTCCTTATTCATCTTGAAGACCTGCTCCAACATGTCAATGACTTTCTTTGATGGTAGCCAACATAACACATGATATGTATGAATGGACATTTTACCTCAAAACATTCAAAAAACCAATATAATTCGAGAGGTTTTCAATAAACAAACACTCTCTGTACAATATGGTAACTTCAATATTATTCTTGACATTTAGCCCATACCAGAGTAGCTGTAAATATTTTCATGGCTATTGGAAGAGATGTGATCTGTCTAAACAAAAGTTACACATTAGAGAAGGTAGGTGGTGGCGGTTTCTTCCCAGAAGTGTATTTCTTGATAGATATTCTTTCCACCAGTCCAAGCTGTGGAGTTCAGAATATCCAAAAAACTATCTGGAAGAGATACCCAGGACAAAAACGCACAGTGTGAAGGAAAAGCCAATGTGAAAACTTACCAATGCCAGATCATCTCGACTGCAGTCCAGGGCAGCAATCATCACCTGTTCATAAATTATCCAAACTGGACAAAAAAGAGACAATAAATGAAGATAACTGGTTTTTGCTTTTTTTTAAGATAAAAGGAAACACCTATAACATAAATAGGATTAATGAATTCTGTCTGTATATTTTTCCCCTTCTACTCTCATGGACCACTGCTGAAACAAGGACAAATTAAGAAACTGCTGGAATTAATTAAAAATATATTTAATCAATTTAGTGCTTTTAGTACTAAAGCACCTTCTGACATCTTGAAAGGCAAAAAACCTCTAATTCTCTGTTTTTCCCAACACTATAATTTCAATCTTCTAAACAGGTCCCCATTAGGACTTGCTCTCTGATCAGCCCTGCAGAACAGCCACTTTTCAATTTTTGCCACAGTGCTGAAGAACAGAAAATCAGTCAAATAATGGCTAAGTAACAAAAGTTTTCATATAACAGTCCAACTACAAATATAGCAACCTAACAGTTCTATCAGGTAATTTTTACATGTTTTCTCTGCAGCCCATATTTGGGAAAAAAATAAACTTTTGGAATTACCACAGCCTAATAGACTAAGAAAGTAATATATATTTTATCAATATGACATACAGAAAGACAACAAAAAGGCTGTTAAATAAAATAGAGACCAGAAAGAGGTAATCAAATAAGACAATGGGAATTTTAAAAATAATAGTTGTTTACTCACTGTCATCTCCAAGTTTAGATGCATATTCATTAATTAACTCTTCTCCAACATCCACTATCTGTTCACTGTTTCGGTAGTTTTCTTCCCTCCATTTCCTCATTTTATCACGCATATCTGTGGGCAAAGGGAAGAAAAAAAATAATATTTACAGATAGTAATAGAATTTTAATGTGATTTCTGGGACATATGCATAGGAAGAATGGGTTTAGAGAGCAACAGACCTAAAAACGTGACTCCTACTAATATTAAAAAAACTACCAGAGAACAGATAGATGTACCAGACCTCTGAAACCCTATTACACAAACTGTGCTCATGCTCTAATATAATCAATCCACCTTCAAAGTTTGCAGTCTCTCATGAAAGTAACATATGCACTAAAAAACCCTATACCTAGTTATCCAATAAATAAAATTTATCCATGATTAGGTAAAATAGGCTACAAGAGATTTCTTCCAAGTAGTTTCATGCATTTACAAACAACACTAAAATTGCATTTCTGTTACAGGTGAATAAATTTTCAATTGAAATATTAGAAAAACTATTATAACTTTCACTCTAAAATGAATCTAGACACTCATAGAGAAAGGAGCTCCAAGAAGGGCAGACATGGAATTGAAGGCTTTCCATACCAGAGAAATGCCCAAAGGTATAAGAAATATCACTGTTTATCTAGGCAAGACAGAAAAGATAGTTTATTTTAGCATTAGGATTTTTGTTTCAAGACTACATTTACTATGCATCAGATTTCCAAGAGAGCAGGCACATTCATGGAGTCAGCTAGAGAGCACTGCCTAGCCTAGGCTTTATTTATCCTCTGGACCAGGATAAGACTGTGATTTTATATACACATACATTTATATACATGTAGATGATCTATATACAAGAACAGATTTTGAGGAAACGTAAGGAAAATAGTGGCTTTACTAATAAGAAGGTACCAGGATAACTATTGCCAATATTTTTTAAAAACTTTACAACAGCTGGAAAAACAAATACAACGATAGACCTAAACACTGTCAGTTTTTCTTGCACTTCAAAACACAGCTAATGTAAATGACAGTTAAAAATTAAGCACTGAATGTTGTTCCATCTACCTGAAGTGATCTCGGTTCACTCATAAGACTGTTATTGTGCTACATTTTGTATTTTGAAATTCAACCAAAACCACCACAGTGTTACATTTCATATGCACAGGGAAAGTTAAATGGTTCTAGACACATGATGGTCCCTGGAAATTCAACGTTAGACAGCAAGAATGTGAGAGAACACAAACATTCACAAAAGTTGACAACTTAAATGCCTAAAAATAAATAAGCTGTCTGATTTCCACACACTCATTTACTTGGAAATTATCAATCCCTTCATTCCAGTGTGATTCCAAATGGAATAGTGTCTGAATTATGTATTAACAGAATGCACATTTACCATTCATCACACAAGTACGGCATTTACAGCAACACAAAAACACCTGTAGGACAGTGACTAGAACGTCAGCTGATGACTGAAAAATGAAGTGAAGAAAAAGGTTCTCATTAATGTGAATCTATTGAAAGACTTCTTGGTTTAGAAATACTGAATTTTATGTAAAAGGTAGAAGAAAGAAAACACTAAAAACTACAGTAAAACTTACACAAGGCTTTTTACAATGTTGTCAAACAATGAATTTTTTACTAAGAAAGGTATCCAAAGACTCAGACAATAACTTAAGTTTGGAGACATCTAATACAAGGCTGGGCAGGAGCAATCAGGGATTTTAGGGGGAAAAAAAAGTATGGTAGAGAAATGTCTAGTTTTAATTATGACTTCTGTCACATATATAGGCAGATGGTGAGCAATTGATACATTGGGTTTTCCTAAATTGGCAATCTTTGCACATATTAATCAAAACCTTACAAGTTCAAAGGAGCAGATGCACTTGTCACAATGTTTGCTGTTTCCTAAAAGCCCATAAGCAGTCTACTGCAAGCCAAGAGATACAACCTGGGTTTTATTTTTGTGTCTCTTAAGGTGTCAGTTCATTTGGCCTGAGCAACCAGATATGAAGTAATCCTCCTATAAATACTTATACTTTCCTTGATGAGTTGGATCATAGTTTTCAAGTCCTTGACACCTAAAAGCACTCAATGAAATGAATGAAATTACCACTGTTGGCAGAGACATCCCTTGCAAACTCCAAAATGTCACCTTGACATACAGCTGCTACCACAGTCGCTCAGGGACCCCACGGCCATTATATTTCCAGAGCTCATTTGTATATTGTTCCTCTGTTACAGCCACCAGATCTCCTACCACAGCTCACCTCTGTCCACTCGCACACGGCAGGTGCAGGCAGAGGCACAGTCGGCTCAGTGGGACGCTGAGGATGCTGCCACTAACCCTGACAACTCAGCTGTCAATGGGGCCTCAACTACAGCAAAAAACCCCAGCAACTCACCTATGTCTGCTGTAACCCCATAAATTCATATACAAAACCCAGAGCAAACTAATCTGTCCCTTTGATTACAACTCTAAATTAGGAATAGCTAAAAAAAAGCAAAGACAGCACAGAACAGAACAACAACCTCAACAACACTTAACTGCACACAGATTATGATGAAGATAAAATGATTTCCTACTCTTTCCAAACAAACAAAATATGAATTGAGTTCCTAAGTCACAGGAAGGAAACAATTTTGTCATCTAAAGTGGACTCTAATGACTAGGGACGTTAAAAATAGAAGGGTGGAAGTTTTTAAATTTGTTAGGAACTTTCTCTTTTCATATATAACATGTTCCCAGATATATGCATCTGAAAGAAAATGGCCTCACATATATGCTATTTTAAGAAGAACTCCTTGGAAAAAGTATCTCACATGAAAATGTAATGAAAATTCTTAAAGTGCCTCTATTTAAATAGTGCAATTTTTAATACAGAAAACAGCAATACTAATTTAACAATACAGAGAACTTAAGCAACAGGCATAATGATCTAATAAAAATCTTAAAAAAATACTCTTTTCACTTGTTTTCAATTTATATAAAGAGAAATCTAGTTTTGAGAATATGCCATTCCTTTCTCATTTTGGTTTTGATATCCAGGGAAGAGAATTATTGACTGAGAGCTGCTGTGACAGCACTCAAAGATCTCCACAAAGCTCAGCCATCACTAGCTGAAAGTCACTGCTTCATTTTAGCAGGGTTTGAGATGTTAATGCCACGATGCTTCTCCGCAAGGTAAAGAAAACTTAGTTTATTCTGCCCAATTCTGACAATATGTCAGATGCATTTTCTGTGAAAGCCAATTGTTATTTTAGTAGTTCTTTACTATCATGACTGGTGCTTGTTTGCAGATCACTCTAATTCTATGCACAGAGACTAACTTGTGTGCTCCAAAACCTGCTCCTAAAATGAAGTTACACAGGTGTTTGCTTTCTTTTAACATTTCCATTCATGGTACAAACTCATCCTCAACGTACCACTGACAATATGATAAATATTTACTCTATGAAGTTCTATGCAGCTCAAGAAACTCCTGGTAAGAGGCTGCACATCATCAGTTGCCATCTGATGTGCTAATCTACTACATCATGCTCCTGTGCCAGACCTGCAGTTCTTGGCTCCCTGTCACTCCACATAGTTTCTTTAATACTATGGAAGGAAGCAGGAAGTATGCCATTTTCCATAGGATAATTAGCAAGAGTGACCACAGAAAAGGAGCACATATCATCTTTGTCTCAAGTAAATAAGCTGTAAAATATATGACACATAACCATATATAAGCTTCTCTTTTAATATCATAGCATCCTGAATCCATATTTGGATCATCTAAGTCCATCAAGACCCTAAAGTTAACTGAGAGGTTTTCCTGCTCCACAGATTTCCAAATACACTTTAAAGCTTGAGACACAGCAACAAAGTAAAGAAAGAAAAAATAAAGACAATAGCTCCAACAGTGGAAAACACAGTTATTTTCAGCTATCTTTCCTAATCCCCCATACAACATATTTACCTAACAACATTTAATCATGGTTGAACTCCAACCTCTGTCTCAAAGAACCTGCGTAAAAGCCAAAGCAAGGTACAAACTATTTCATTTGTCTCATGTTATTCTACTTCCCAAACCTTGAATCACACATTCATCTTAGAGCAGTATGTAAGTATAAAACATCTTGTTTAGAAAGGCCTGAGTATATATAACAGACATTTTTTAAGATAAATATCAGCCATACACCTGGTTTCACAGAAATTAAGCATTCTAGAAAGATTCAAAATGAGCTACATTAAATTCCTAGAACTGTGTTTAAGTTTTTTGCTAGGGACTAGGTCACAACAGTGCTGGGATCACCCCACCCATGAAAAGCCACATTGCACCAGGGATCTGTTAAAGCTCACAGAGAGAAAAGACAAAAAACTTCTTCTTTAAGAAGAGTCTTTCCATTACCTGTTGCAGGACTCCACTTTACTTTTCATCTCTTAAAACAGAGATTAAAAAACCCAGAATTTTTCAGATGTGTGCTTTTAAAGTGGAGACAGCCCCTTGTACTAACACAGATCTTCCCCTACACACCAGCCCTTCCATTTAGACAGAAGAAGATACCAACTGAGAAGCTGATATGATAAAACTCATCAGCTGGTCCTCCAAAATTCCTCATTCTACACACCCATATGCAAAACTATACACACAATGCCACAAATGTCAATCAGAACTCTCGGAAATAGAACATGGAGGTTATTTCTAAGAGTAGGACTCTAATCTCAGCATAAAGTAGCCAAGTCCAAAAGCAGCAACCTTGAGCATTCTACACCTGGCCTCTACATAAGAGGATACACTCCATAATGGTCTCAGCCAAAAAAACTAGATCTAAATGTACAGAGATCTGTCCACAGTGCACATTACCCATCCTGTGAAAAAATCTCATTTCTTTTTTCCATCACTGATACCTGACAACAATAGGAGGAAAAATAAACCCACCTAAATTCCTGGGTTTTTTAACAATGGCTGCTTAAGTAAAATAAAAACTAGAAAAGTTTTTTACACAAGGTTTTTTAGAGCACTGGGTAAGTCTAAGAATAACACCAGCAGTGTTAACAACTTGCAATCTCCCTTCCCAAACAGCAGCCTGCCTGCTCACTATCCAAGCTGAGCTTCACACACCTTTTCACAGGAGATACAGAAGAACAGGCAACCAAGCTTTTCCCAATTAGTCAACGACATCATGGTGATGCAAGCAAATACCAGAGCAACACTACCTATAAACTGACCACCAGACAGACTGGTAAGCAAGTCCACTTCTTCATCCTTATCCATCCAGTTACACTATTATTTTCTTCAGAAACAGCTGATATATTTTCTGAGATTAATGCAATTTGAGCTAAAAACTTAATGTGTCAAACTCCATTTTGTTTTGCTTCAGAGTCCTACAAAAAAAAGTGCAAGAAAGACAGCATAGGCAGTATTTCAATGAACAAGTTACAGGCATCTGCTAAAATACATCCCCTTCAATATTCCTCCTCTTATCTACAAAACCAAACTAAGTAATGATTCATGATCAGGGAATTATTCTATTACTCAATTATTTCTTCACAGATTGGCAGTAAATAAATGAAAACCAATGATCACACAGCTTCTCTCTGCATTATCTTCTCTACTGTATGTGTGTAGCATATGGTACACAGCTAAAGGTTCCCTGTTTATGGTCAAAATTATGGAGAACCATTGATTTATTCCTGATAGGAGACTGCAATGGGCTTGAGTGCTGTCTTGAGCTCACATGTGAACACGTACTGCTTATGAAAGAAGGACCACTGAGAATGTCGAGCAAACCTCAAACAGTATTGATATATGAAAAATAAACCATCATTATGATCAAGCAGACATGAAAGCTACAAAGACCCGAGGGGGCAGGATTTTAAAAAACTTTTGTGTCACTTCAGAGCTTCTTGAGAGTTCCCCCAGAAACGCTTATCATCAAATTTAAAGAAAACATCAAGTTAATTTTCAGTTCACCAAGAGATGAACTATGACACAAACTGCTGACCCAGCCAAGAGGCCATTTTCTCTTGGTGGCGCTGTGTTCTTGAGGGGAGAACGGGCGGCGGGAGGGGCCGCTGCCGGCTCCTGGGGACGGGTGGTCTGAGCCCTGGGGACGGGGGGTCCGAGCCCTGGGGACGGGGGGTCCGAGCCCTGGGGACGGGGGGGTCCGAGCCATGGAGACGGAGAAGTCCGAGCCATGGAGACAGAGGGCTCCGAGCCCGCGGAGCGGAGGCGGCCGGCTGGGGCACTCGGTGGGGAGGCTCGGGGAGGCCGGCGGGGCGCTCCGGGCGAGGTGCGCGTTCACCGCCGGACCTGCGGGCACCCAGGGGCCGAGCACTGTTGGCCGCTCAGGCGGGCCGGCCGCCCACAGCCCGGGAAGGCAGAACCGCCGCCCCTCGCCCCAGCCCCCCGGGCCCGCCTGGGGCCCGCCGGCCCGCCCCGGGCCCGCCGCGCTGCGGGGCTCCAGGAGCGCCGCCTATCCCCGCGCCCCGGGGGCCGGTCGGTGCCGGCACGGCCCCTGCCGCGGGAGCGGAGCGCCGGCTGCGCGGCGTTACCTTCCCAAGTCACGTCGTACATCTCCGACACCTTCGCCATCTTGGCACCGCCCCGTGACGCGCGCGTGACGGGCCCGGCCGTCATTGGCGGGAGGCGGGAGCGGGGCCGGCCCTGAGTCCCCTCTGCGCCCGCCCGCGGCGTCGCGGCCGGGAAGAGCCTCGTCCCGTGGGACCGGAGCCTCCGAAGGGCTGGAGCTGGCGGGGCCGGAGCACCAGGCAGCCGGCGCCTGCCCCGTCGGGGCTCGGGGCTGTGCCGGTCTGTGTTCACTCCGGGGCCCCACCGACGGGGCACCTGCACGATCCCCGGTCCTGTCCCGCCCGCAGGCCGAGGGGCCTTGCCGGGGTTAAAACCTCTGAGCCCAGGCTGAGGGCTGCAGGTTAATTTCCTGTTTTATATTCCACATAACTTGGCCACGTCCAGGTTGTGCACCTGGAAGGCGGCGCGCGAGGAGGCGCCTGGTGTGGTTTGGGTGCGGCGTGAGAAGAGCCCGAGCGTTCCCTGCCCGGGATCCTGGAGGCGCCACGACCCGTCAGGGATGAAACGTCGGGTTCTCTGCAGCTGCCCCAGACCCGCCGTGGGCAGTGAAACACCACATAACAAATTCGTGTCCATGGGGCGGAGGAGCCCTGAGGGGGTCACAGGCAAGAGTGGGGCTGTGGGCCGCCAGCCGTGCCCACCTCTGTGTCCTCTCCGCGATTTATCTTCCGACATCACGGCTTCTGCCGACCACCAGACACAAAGATGGTTTCTTAGTAAATGAGGCTCCCCGTTTCACTGTTGAAATCGGATAAATGTATTCAGCAGATAAATGTGCCTCCACTGAAGATGTTAAAAAATAAGGCGATGGATTTTTAATTTCATGTATGGTCTAGTTGACATGGAGGTGTTTAGTCATGGGTTGGACTTGATCTCAGAGATCTTTTCCAACGTAATTGCTTCTGTGATTCTATAGGCAAAAGGCACTGGATTTTAGAAAATATCACCAGAAACGTAATTGCCTTGACATTTAACTCTGATAAGGTCTCTTATGGGAAATGCTTCAGACTCCATATTCAAAATTAATCCCCTAGCTCCATCAACAAATGAACTCTAGAATCAAGAACGCTGTTTCTGTATTCATTATGTTCCTTCCCCTGACTAGAATAAACTACTAATTCTTAATACTATCTACAGTGTAATTAAATGTCACAATTTTGACAGCTAAAAGGCCTCAACTGGAATTCAAATGGTGATCTAAAAATACTATGTATGCCTAAACTTTCTTTCCTCTAAAGTGGTTTTTGATTTTCTAGGTGACTGAATTGTTTAGGCCTTGTATAGCGCAGCTGTACTTCCAGGTGATTTTAAAATGCCAGTGTCTGTATTATCTGAACATTTCCAAAAACATTTATGTATTTATTCTCATAGTATATGAGTAGGGAACTGCTATTCCTGTTTTACAGGTAAAGGAGTGACTATGGAATGGTTACAGGCTAGATCCATAAAGGATTTAGCACGCACCTGCTCTGCACATTACGGGGTAACACTGAAATAGCTGAGGTAAAATGAAAAATTAACTTGCAGAGTTCAGTGCTGCTGGATTGCTGAGCTAGCTATAATGCCTAATGTGAGACAGACAGAACTTTTAAGCATATAAATCCAAAATTTGATGCTTTTAAAAGCCCTGTCAGCTGTCACCTAGTGCTGAAGGAGCTGAAATTTCAGAAACATGTGTTTGAAGTGTTTGGGAGGAGTTTGAACTTGCTGTTCCCTGGATATCCAGCTTTATACTTCTGCACCTGCCCACAACTTCGTCTCGGCAAGAGATTGGAGACGGTACCCCACAGGGGCTCAGTCTCGTTACTGTTCTCAGAAATTACTCAGATCTCTCTCCTAGCTAGATTTAGGCAATTCCCCAGTTATTCTGGATTCCTTCCCGAGACGTGCAGCCCTCCACCTGCACTGTAAGACGAGACCGGGTCCTGAAGTTATGCACTGTAAGTGTTGCCTCCTGCCTTTCTTGGACATAGTCTCGAACGACTTGCCTAAAATCACATACACTGTGTTCTGCCGAGCTCAAGGCTGACCCTTCCACTGCATACCTCTGCTCTTACTGTGGAGTAGAAAACCATCCACACTCACCAAGAGATGGGAATTATTGTTACAATATCCCCTTATGCCAGATACTGTTATAGTTGGAAACAGAAATGTTTTTGGTATTAAGCTTTTTCTTCTTGGAAACTAAAACTGGTTTTTAAAGCAGTTTCTTATGCCAAGGAGCTTCATCATTTAATTCAAAGTGTTTTGTTAATAAAGCTTAAAATGCTCTAAAAAGGGAAGAGTCATGTGAAATCTCTTTTCTGGATCTGTCATTTTCTGCTCTTGTGCCACTTCTGCAGGAACTAAGTGGAAAGGCAATGATCCCAATCTCACATATTAAGTTGTAAATGCACAGTTTTTTTGAGGGGATTATTTAAAAGTGTAGAAAAGTCATTACCTACTTTTTGTGGGTACCACAGCTAGTTCTACAGATTATCAAATGAAAATGAAAAAAAAATATTTTTGGTGTGCTACTAAAAAAACCTTTCTCTTTTATTATGAAACCAATGAGTCAGTTCAGTAATAATCCCATCAGAATTATGGTTCAGAAAAGTGATACCAGCCAAGGAAAAAAAGCGTAGTAATTTAACTTGCAGTTTACCAGTATAGCAAAACATGGAAGTCTGTGTCCTGTGCATGAGATATGGGGCATATAGAGACATTTGGGCTCATCACCTACTAAATAGGGCCTAGGATCTATTTTAGTTCGGTAATGAGGGTGGTGGTGTTAGTTTACTAATGTATCAGTGGTGGCATCCTTTTAGTAGGTAGGACATAGGAGAAAATAACTCCAGGACAGTCACAGCACAAGGAAGAATGTACATGTGTAGGATCTGTGTATGTTGTGAATGAATAAAGTGACAGTTTATCTTCTGTGTGAATCAATGATTCATTTGCTTGTTAAGATGCACTTTCCCACTGTGCAAGATATGGACAAACTTTCTGTATGGACCATTTAAAGATACTATTCTCTTGTTTAGTGATGCTAAAGATCAGTTACAGAAGTTAAATTAGTGGATGAAAATTACAGGGAATTCAAAAAATTTGAATCATTAATCAATTTAAGGACTTTGCACTTTAATGTAGGTGCCTTTGAGTCTGACCCTACTTGGCATTCATCTGTTAGTGTTAGAACTTCAGATATTTTCTTGGATCAAATTTAAAACTTACCAAAGTGAAAAAAATAGGTAAGAAAATAAATTAATACATGTACTTTAAGGGAATTACTATGACAGGTAATATATAGAGGAGAACATTTTAACATGCTTTAAAGTTTTATCACAGCATCACCACAATAAGAAATGCCAGGTAAAAATTTTGTAAGTCATCTTGAAAAGTTTGAGGCATTTTCATATCATTTTGACCAGCACAAACTATTACATATTGGAACACACATAGCAAAGCAGTATGATTTTCAATTTTTAATTCAGAGTTACTATTTACAGCCAATTTAAAATTAATTCCCTCTTTCTGACTCCTAAGCTAAAGGACAATCCTTAGGCTATAAATCTTCCTGGCTATTGACAACCACAACTGGAGAACATGCCAGAATCACATCATTCAGCATGCCGTGAAAAAAAGGAAAAGAGGAGACACTTTCGGAAAGCTGGGGAAAACAAGAAATATAAATCAACTTGATGAATTGACATTGTTAACAATCCTTAAGCAAGTCAAACAACACTTCCTTTATGGCTTGATACTCTAAACTGTACCCTGAGAGCCTTCTGAGACTGATTTTAAAATGAGCATGAGATGAACAAACACCACAGATCCAAGTTTCTGAGTCCATATGGTAAGGTAGTATATGCTTCAAAGTTCATGTTTACTAGCTGACTAACTGACAAGCTTGACACTGCTGTCCTAAAGACACTTCTCTGTGAGCTTAATTAATAATTTTTGCAGAGGCTTAACTGTACCTGTGGGCATTAAAGAAGTGTAAGAATACAATAATTGTAATATAGTGCAGAGGCTTAAATTTGGTGCTGGAAGCTGCTGTTTCCCATAGCTAAAGTGAACAAATTTGCAGTAAGGACCAGCCTTTGCTGGGGTCAGGAGGGAGGTGAGGATGGGACACGAGGCCAGAGCAGCCTCCACTCCTGCTGGCCTCCTTCCTCTCCCAGTGAACACCAGGAATGGGGCCAGCCCTGCTGGGAGCAGAGTCAGGCCCTGCCACCCCAGTGCTCCATGACAGCTGCGCCAGGTGTGGAGGGAGCAGTCTCTGCACATCACTGGCTGATCTAATGCCACAGTTCTTATCCAATTTCTATCCCATTTCTCAGGCAGATGCTCCACTCTACTTAGCAGGCTTGCAGGGCTCAGCAGTCTCATGCTTGCCATAGCAAGCAGCAATACCCCTCTGAGGGCAGAGCAGAAGAAATAAATGTCTTGCCCAGGTGGCTGCAGGGACAAGACCTTTTCTCTTGCACTAGAAAAGAGGACAAGAGACAGTGGGATTGGAGAAAGCCCCTTGCCTGGGGCAGCAGACATGCCAGCACTCCCAAGCCATCAGTTCTAGGGGAAGCGGATGGGAAGAGCCAGAGGGAGGGCTTGGGGCCGGGGGTCTGCAGCTGAGCAGGTTCCATGGATTTCCTTCAAGGATGGTGGGGTCACGGCAGGCAGCTGTGTGCCTGTGGGCCTGTACTCAGGGAGGGTTGGATGTTCCCTCCTGCACTCACCTCTCCAGCTCCCAGCCCGGTTACTCATCTCCTCATAGCTGCAGTAGTGTGTCATATACATTTGGGGTCTTTTTTGACTGACTTGAAATAAATTGTACTGAAGTTAGGGGAATTACAGCACTCTCCCTGGGCTGAAGTCTGCTCTCGGAATGTTTCTTTAACGCCCTCCTGACATCCTGACCACTTAAAAATCTTCTCATTTCTGAACTACGTGTTTGTCTCACAAAGAATTCTCCTGTGCTTTCCCCCAGTCCTTATTTATTAACTTTGTTCCCTTTCCCAAGTTCTCTCCTTGTGTTCAGCTACATCTCATTATTTTTGTGGTGTTTCTGAGATGACTTTGTCTGGACAACCACTGGACTTGGAGAGAAAACGATCTCTTTGTAGGGCAGTATGTTTTATTCATGGATACAGTGGTTTGTGTTTCTACCATTAAAAAGAAAGATAAACCGTAGTGAACACAGGGACTGGTTATCCTACCTGCCAAGGTAAAATGATGGTGAAGGCTTGATAGCTAATCCATTCTTGCTTCAGCAGATGCAGAAGTGGCTTCCATGCTGTTCCTTGAGCAAGGAATCACTTCATACTGAGGAAAATAACCAGTTTCTGTATACATGTTTCTCAGTTTGGTATTAGAGATGAGAAAATCAAAATACGGGGAGCTCATGTAACTTACCTAAACTCCTAAAGCAAAACAAAGGACTTACTCCCCATTTATGCACAGTCTAACTATCTAAATTGAAATGCCTTATTCCTGGTTTTAACCATCTTGCTATTTGGTATTCACAGACATCAGTTTTACATGGTGCTCACCAACGTACACTGCCAGCTCCTGCTGTGGTTTGGATAAGTTTGTGAGGTGTCAAACTTTAATTTTTCTAGGTATTCCAGGCCTTCTCTTGCCTTGACTTCTTAGAAACTTAGTGGCAGTGTATATTTTGTTATTTGTCATTTAACCCCTCATTTTCCTTACAAACTGTTCAGGGTTACTTGGCCAACTTTTATGAGTTTCCACACTGTCAGCTAGTTGCTGTTTTACCAGGCCAACCAATTGCTCTCATACTCAAATCACTGATTAGAAAAGTAGAGTCTGTGTCCAAAGAATGAGGCATGTGTGGAGGAGCTACAGGGAACACAAGCACTGCAGTAGTAAAGCACGTATTAGCAGCAGCCTCCTGAGCTGCTGCTACCAGAGCCACGAGCACAACAAACATATGAAACAGCTCAACTGGGAATCAAAAGAAATTCATTAGACGGCCAAGAATGACTTGACTATGTACCCTGCTACAAAATCCTGAATTTAGACACTTGGTAGTCCTCTTCACACTAATCTTCTGTTTGTTTTGTCCAGTTCTTCTTCAGCCTGGGACTTCTTTGTGGAGACAGAAACAGACTTGAAGAGCAGTAGTAGAATATGGACACTGCAATAGCAGGTATCCCTCATCAAGTGCAGAGCTGTGCACTCTGACCCTGCTCCATGAGATGGTCTGGGGAGTTTCTCGGCAGATGCTTTTTGTAGCACAGCCTCAGTCGCACCCCGAGCTACCAGGCAGTCTCAATTTCTGTCCTCTTTGCTTGATCTTGGGAGAAAAATTTGAGAGGGAAGGAAGTTTTCTCATGGAAGGATAATGAAAACAGAGGATTCTGAGTTTCCTGGGCTCTCACTAGCTTTGACTTGGGATAGAAACTTTAGTGAATCATTTACACATCTCCCCACATCCTTGGCAATGTGGCTGCCAAATGACAGAAATAGTGTTTTAGAAGCACAAGCCAAGCTCAAAATGCCTCATAATAGTCAAAACTGTGATTCTAATTACCCTGACATTGATACACACTAGAGCTGTTACATAAGATTTAAAAAGAATATACAATACATCATTACAATCTGCATGAGTAAGTGTTAACAGACTGCAGCTTCAGGAAAAAAAAAAGTTAATCAAAACAAGGCTGTGATTTTGCCTGCAAATAATGACTCCTTCCATGGAAACTATTCCTGCTAAAAGTCAGCAGTAGAAGGGTTCCTCTCACTTCACTTTAAATGCATGCAGTCTAGATGTCTATATACAACCTATTGATCTCAGGTTCAATTTATAGTCAGTGGAGCAAATTATGCATTTATGAGGTGCATCTCATCCTATAGAAGGTGTCCAGGGCATAAGCTGAATCACAACCGAAAGCAGATCTTTCTTTCCATTAACTGTAAAGGGAATCAAGAGGACTAACTCAGCTGCAGATGTCTTCATTGATAATGTCTGTGTTTAGTTAGAGGAACTCTCCATAGAGGAATATATCCTGTCCTTGCTGCAGCCACTGAAAATGGGACAGAGGACCCTGCTTTTACGAAATATCTCTCTCTTAGGGAATGGGCCATTAAAGTTCTCAACACAAAGCTTCTGAGCATCTTCTTTCTTCACCCTGATGATGTTCTTCCTTTCTCTCACCATTGTAGAGAAGTGATATTTGCAAGTTTTTATAAATTTACTAATTGGTGAGTTAAGGAAACAATTGTGCCCCTTTGTTCCTATATAATATTTGCAGTCACCAGACTTGTAAAAGAGTGTCTTTGAAAAAGGTTCTTCACTGGCATGAAGTGAAGTGCTTTTCCAGGCAGGAACTTTTGAAACATATATATGTTTTGAACAAGATGAGCAACTGAAAAGAAAGCAATGAAGCCCTGACTAGTCAAAGAGATCTTTTGTATGAGCCATAACTATGTCCCACTTTCAGGAAAATTGCAATCCACCAAGGAAAAAAAGATGATGAAGGTAATTAAATGTTGTAAGAGACTCCTTGGGCAAATTATGGAGTCTTTCTCACTGGAGAGTATTAAGAATAGACAAAACAGGGGTGATTGCATTAGGAGATGGAATTCATGTTTCTATGACATCCTATTACTCAATTGAAAAAGAATACCATAACTTACCTTCTAATATGACTGCAGCTGCTTTGCCTTTCAGTGTTCACCTCTGCATTACCCATCTTGGATATGAGTAGTCACGATAAAAGCATAAAATGCAAACTGTAGCTTTGTAATACTCAAGACAGGAGAGAAGAGGAAATTAGGAGAAACTATATCTACTTAATTTAAAACAAAACACTGAATGAACCATTTTTATTTCACACCGAAATGGGTGTGAATGGGGCTTTGTGGGGTGAGTTGCCTGCTGATCAACATGAATATGGCAGTGCTGCTGCAGATGACCAGAGGATGGACCCTGATGGTTGTTCTGTGGGCGCTGAAGAAGCTCAGCAACTGCAAGGCCAAGGCTGTCCCCTCTTCTTACGCACTTATTCACGGGAGAAAAGATGGGAAGGGAAAGTACAAAGCAAAGGGAAAAGACTGTAGAGGGCATGATTTCTAGGGGGACCATATTTACACCATATGTAAGATTAGGCAGCAAGACTGGTGTAAAAAGTTGTCTGTCTTGTCCATCCAGACCTGTTGTCTCATCCCTGAGAGCACAGTGTATCCTCAGTTGTGCTGGTACTACTGTTCTCTGGTTCTATATCAGTGAATACAGATGGGGAAAATTAACCCTAAAAAAGCTTTAAAAGGAGGATCTTTGCTCCAGCTCAGGGACAAGGCTCAGTTAAGTTATTGAAAGAGCAATACACTGTGCCCATGGATAGGAGAAAATGGCAGAAGGATTTCCTTACACATGGAATGTTGAATCCCTTCTGTAGTGGAACTGCAGCTGGAGAGTGTAACTATTCTGCTCTTGAACTTTAATTTTATACACACTTCAGTTTTGGAATTATTCTGCATTTTAGTTTTGTCGAGCCTCGTTTGCACATTATTTTAGTATTTAAAAGAAAACATTTGTTTGTTTTTGGCACAGCTGACTGTGAGCTTGTTTAGCTTTCTTTATCACTTATTTTGCCAGTTTAATAAAATTCAGTGTTTGTTGAACAATTTATTGCTATAAATGCATTTGCAATGAAACAGAAAGACATTACTGAAATATTGCAAACCACCAAAGCAATATGACAAGCCTTAGAAATAGTGTTCCATGATTTCAAAATTGGAGGTAGAAAAATTCCAATTAAATCAATACTTAATTCAGCAGAAAAATAAATGTTTTATACACTATCAGAATTTATCAGGAATAACATCTGTCCTACAGATCAGCATCTTCCACAGTGCAGTACTGCAGCAGTAGGAGCACTTCAGTTTGCAGAATAGCACAAGTTAGCAGGTGACTTCTTGAAACGATAACTATGTGTGGCATGAATGTGAGCATATACATACTCAGAGTGCCATATGGGCTGTATTTATTTGGTGTATATATGCAGAGGAGAAAGAAGTATATGTGTTACATTTCATATAATAAAACAGGTGGTGTTGCTTTTTGTAAAACAGTTTCTGTCCTTCTCATGCTTTTCTCTGAAGGCAAAAAAAGTAAGTAAGAAAAAAATGTGAAGAATTTCAATAACAAAAGGTGCTATAAAAGTGCTATTGACCATAAAGTGGTCCTGAAAAATTTGTAATTATTGTACACTAAAGTTTCAGTGTGACTTTCCTAATTTCCCTAGTCTCTTGAACTAGGACCTGCATTGCCTTTGGGAGTCCTTTCCAGATTTTCAGATCAGTTAATGAGTTCATCAGTATCCAGATATTATCCCAATAATAAATAAAATTACCTCCACTTTCCCATGTTTTGTAAAAAGGTAAAGCAGGTCATCATCATATGTATAGTATTTATAATATTGGCATTCAAGTGACTCTGGAAACCATGCCTTCTTGCCTCTAGCTTTCCCAGTGAATTGTCCACCACCATTCTGCAATTGTTACAGGCTGTAATAGTATGCACTGGCTGGATGCACTTTGTGCATATTTGGCTTTCTACATCCTGGCTGAGGAAGCTAGATGGAATTCCTCGAAATAACAGGAGGCACCTGCACCCTATTGGGAATGTTATTAGTGGGGGGAATAAAGATCTCAGCTTGTCCAAGGTTCTGTGTGTCTTATCTGCTCCAAACACACATGTTGCATATCCTGCCAATGCCTCCCAGGCTGATGCTCATAAGCTTTCTCCGTGGTCCTCAGGGCCCTTAAGGAACCTCTTATGGTTCACTTACACACTGACTTCTTTGGTGGAAGGACAAATAATGGGTACATTTGTACCATCTATGACCTTACTGCAGTTTGTAAGCCCCATTCTCTGAATGCCAGAATTGATCCAGTATTTATCACTCAGCGGTTAACAACTTTCAAACAAGCATTAAAAATCTGTTGCAATAATAATAAATTGTATGAGGTACTCATATGATGCATTTTAGTATATAGTTCTTCACAAGCTACTATCAAAAGGATGTATATTATTTCATTTTCTGTATAGGCTGATAAGCATGAGGAAATTTTTCCAAAATTCTGTAACAAGCTACTTTTTATGCTAAAATATATCTGCAAGCACTTCTTTGGTCTTTTTTCACATCTCACTAACTTTTGGTAAAGGCCAGTAGCACAGTGTTGAAGGGAATATCATGCCTTTCCAAAACTGTGAAAGCATACATCCACCTTCTTTGGAAATTCAAGGGCATATTCTGTCCAGGTATTTTCACACACCCACTACTTTTGTTTTGTGTCCTAAGTAATAAAAAATTACTTACGTTAATATCATTGTGAGAAGATGAAGCAAATACCCAACTAGAGAGGTATTTTAATGAGATTGTGCTGGAAGTATGAGTTAAAAATGCATTATTTTTCCTTTAGTCCAATGATTAATTCTGCTGTCTATTTTTAACTATTTCCTTTGCATGTCTTTTTTTATTAGTTATTTGCCACTCCATGAAACTGCCATTTTTTGAAAAGGCAGCAGTGAATGTAAAAATGCAAAATGTGTCCTTAGAGGTCAGTAAGTAGAACGCTGGTGTAGGATCTGTAAAATTTAACATCTTTGAAGGCCACAAAAAATAAATTCATATGATCATTTTTTAAATTTCTGCTTCAGTCATCTCTAGATCTTAAATTTTAATATCTCTAGATGATCGTGAGTAGCTATTCATCCAGACTTAATCAGGGAACCAAAGCACTTCTATAAAATAATCAACTGCCTTTTGTCTAACTACAACTTTTCTAAAAAGAACCAAAGAATAAGGGAAGTTATTCTTATAATAAAGAATAACTTATTCTTATAAACTGCACTCCAGACCTGCCTCAAACACAGCTTGATGTCAACAGCCCTTCCTTGCAGAACAACTGCTTGTCTTACAGCTTCTGAAAGCAAGCCACAGATGGAAAATCTGATGAGGGGGCAACACAGCTTATGTGACAAGAGGGAAAAAATGGTGAATATAAACATTTTAACAGCTCCTCTCTAGTGTAAGAAACCATACTGTGTTGTCATTTACACTCATAACATCTCTTGGTGAACTGGCATAATAGAAACAGAAGTGAGAGCTCGTCGCTAGATCACCTCTTACTGCAATAGGAACCATCTGGATGTTATGAGATAAAAGTCTCCATGATACTCCTACAGTGGAGTTGCTTCTAGTGAATCAATCCCAGGACCTGAACTCAGATCCAGATGCCAGGATGTGAGACCTTTCTGGTGGAAGACCCCTTGTAGTGAGAATTAAGGGCGTTATTGAGACTTCATGTACTTCTCTAGTAATACAAAGAAGCCCATGGCTGTGGGCAATGGAATTCAGACTGTCAGATGCTGGAATTCTTAGTGAAAGAACTGCATTTACCCTGGGTGAGGTCTCAGAGGCTGTGGTCTGATGGGGTCAGACATGGTGGCTGCATCCAAATAGCAATGATCTCTGGCTTCAGCACTTCCTGAATTACTTGGGAGATTGCTAGCTAGCCTTGGACACAGCCATCCCAGGGACTATTCTGGCAATTTAACAGTGGAGGCAGTTAATTTCCTGGGAACACTGTTTGATTTACTAGCCTAGACAGAGTCACAGGATACCATTTAGAAGAAGAGTGAATGAGACTACCAGCAAATGTGAATTGAGAGATATGGCAGAGATCAAAGGAATGGAGCTCAGACACTGACCTGTGAGTGGCAGAGGATTTGTGGCATCCTTGCTTTTAGATGTTAATATGGATTGTCACTTTTTTTTTGAGTATTTATTTTTTATATTTTTTCTGCCTGCACGAGCCTGTTATAAATCTAAGGGAAAATTTTTCACTTTCATTAAATGTTTTTTCACTCTTTGACTGATACTACTAGTATTATTTTCAGGGTATGCTCATGCTCAGTGGATAGAAAAGTAGAAAAATATGTCCTTCAATGCTTAGGGGAGTGAATTGGCTATACTTGCACTCTCAGTTCTCCTAAACACATCAAGGAGAGCTTTGATTGCAAAAGACAAGCAGAATCTGGACCAGTGCATGTGTAACAAATTATTTAGTCATCAGCACTTTGCTTGGCAAATAGATGGCTGCTAAAAATAATAGTTGTTACTGTCTTCCCCTCAATTGCACAGTAGTTCTACAATGAGTACCAGAGATGCATTAGTACAGCAATTGAAAGTTTCAACCACAACATTCTTCTCAAAGGTATCAGTGCTAGAAACCCCAGGGACATTATGTGGAAAGGAACAAGAACTTATTCCACTACATGAACCACAAACTATTTCTGAACTAAAAATGTGCAAAAGTTGTCATAAAAAATAGCTACTGTGCACCTCACCATACATTAAGTGTTGCTACTGGACCACTTCTCAGCCAAGTAGTTCAGACTATTGCTCAAAAAATATTTTACTTCTGAAGAACAGAGTGAGATAGAAAGTCTCTACTGATGAAGGGAATTTATCATTAACTTCGGTACCATCTTTCATTTTACTCAGTATTTATTTAGATTTACATTTACTGACAGTTTAGGCAAAATGTTTTACAATCTGATGACAAACTAGTATGTAAGATCTCATGAAGTAGTTGATGTTCACCAGTATATTGAAGAGATCCACAGATAACATATGGGATTTATTTGGTCCTGAATTTACTGAACTTGAACCTACTCAATACATTTAATTTTTATTTCTGTAAATTGCAAGGGTCTGCAACACATTGCAATATAGTTTTCCAGTAAATCAGAAGCAAGACGTAATATGTTAATACTGCCCAAAGTGTTAATATTAAGTCATCGAGAGCTATACACTGTGGTCTTTTTACCTCTCAGACAATTTGCATTTCATAATTGTGTTATGAAGAGAGAACATGATATGTTACCAACACATAGTTTCTTAGGCCATCCTATGGGTCACACTATGTTCTGCTGTGATCCTGAAGCATGAAGCACAGTTTATGTACTAATAAAATGATGGAATGGTATATTTAGGCATTTGTAGGAAGTTCAAATGAGATGGTTCCAACCTGTATTAAAGTGGGCAATGTTCAGATAGAATGTGTTTTACTGTCTCACTTCTCCCTGCTAGTAAACAAGAAAATTAGTATTTTTATAACTGTAAAAATGTCTAAGTTCCTCAGAAATTACAGCTTAGGGTACTAGAGGTGGTATGAGAGATCTTTGTAACTCTTGGTTTGTAATTTGTGTGGATTTAGTACTTGTATTTTTACATATAGTTAATGATATCAATTCTTAGCAAACAACTGAAACTTATAATCTTGGTCAAACCTAGTATGCATGGATATTCTACCAGTGCCTTTTTACTGTTCTCATGTTCTGTCTTAATTCAATAACAAAAATGCCTTTTTTTTCTGTAGGAAAGGCTCTGCCCAAAATCCTGATGTCCCACGGATGCCAAAAGAAGTTCTACCTTAATGTCTGTAACAATTATAAGCAAAGACCTCAGGATTTGTGCCTTACTTACTTTCATTTTACATTCCTCTCTTTAGACTATCAAAATGTCCTCATTTTTTTCCTTCCCTAGTTGAGAGGCATCGCCTTTTAGTTTTCTGAAACTGAAAAAAAAAAATGTGTTGAAGTAATATTAAGCGGAGAAAAAGAGCTCTTTTGTTCTGTTAGGAAGTTCTAACTGAACCTCTTTAGTCACAGCTATGAGAAACCTGGCTGAAGTTTGAAAACTGAGATGCCACTGCTAAACTGACTAGACGGCTATAACGGTTACATTTGACCGAAAAAACACTTCTGAAAATACTCCCTGGACATCTGTCAAGAAGCAGCTCCTCACTCATGATCTCACATAGGAAATGGGAAGGGCATACATTATTTATCTGCTGAGTTTGATAAAGCCAAGACTGAAAAAGTGATTGTATAAAGAAGATTGCAAGTGCCTTGTTGCTATGTTCAGAACAAATTTCTCCCAAAAATTGTTGCCTTATCCTGAGGGGATGGGAGGATAACTCCTGCAGGAGCTAAGTGCAGTTAGTCAGATGCTGGACTACACAGTGAGCATTTAAAAGGTCAGTATGCAGAAGAAGCAGTCTGGTTAGAATATCACTTTGGCCTCATTGTTCTGCCTGTATATTCTGTGAAAGCAATGTATGTAGGACATGAGGGAACAAACACATACCACAAAATCTACACTGCAGAGGACAGGGAGTGGTAATGCCTTGTTTGCAGGTGCAGTTGCTCCATGTTTACAATGCCCTTTGGCAACATTTCACTTGTAGGGAACAGATTTACTTGATTTTTTTGTGCATATGTGACATTTTTTGTTTAATTTTGAACTCCACTCATTTACCACAGAAATTCCGTATCACAATTACTCTGTTCCAGTTCCCAAAATTAACTAGCCAGTGACATAGCCAGTAGGTCCCAGCTGAAGAAGCCACTGTCACAATACAATCGGATGACTTTGTCCAGAGCTTTGAAAATCTTGAATAGCTGAACCAACCTATTTTATAGCGAATAGTTTGTAAAAACCTTTGGCCCATGAAAAGCAGAGTTTTCTTATGTTGTTTTCACTCCTATTTTGTATATTATTTTCACTGGAACTATATTTGAACTTGTGACTGCCCTTTAATTGATATATATGTGCTTGGCTGAACATGACAGCCTATCAAAGGAAGAAAGAACACTGTAGTCAGTGGCAACTTTCACCATCGTCTAGAAGGAGGCAAAGCTTAGTTGCTGGGAAACGGCAAAGGTAATCCTCCATCGTTCCACAGCTGTTGTTCTGAAGGAAATGAGTACATCTTGTGGGTACTACGAATTATAAAAATAAACTTGGACAACCACAAAAAAGGATTAAAAATGAAATGCAGCCTGACTCCTGTTTCGTTTTCCTGTTGGAGGTACACAGCTCACTGTCTGTGTCGGTGTTACCTAACCACAAATTGCCTTCTCATCTTCTGCAAGCTGCATTGCTGTCAAATGATAGTGATGACCCAGCCACACTGTCTAAAGATGTCAGGGGAAGAGAAAAACCAGACTCCTACAAGTGACATAGCGAATATTCCTTTCCTGTTACAAATTCCACATAAAATCTAAGTAATTACTTGGCTGCAGTGATACTTAGTCTACAGGACAATGCGTTTACAGGCATTTAGGAACAGCAGTTAACAATAATACTTGCATATGGGTTTGATATCTTGTGTTGTTAAAACAAATCAGCAAGTCTAGACTGTAATTTGCTGAAGCAATTTATGGTTATTTTTTTCTCCAAGTAGAGGTGAATACATTCCACTATCTCAAGACGAAAGATGGTAGTGCACATTCTTTTCGTTTTAACTGTAAGACTGATCTGAAACAGAAGGATTAACATCCTGATTTTCATACCACATTGAAAACTGCCCTAAACTATTAGTGCTTTATTCCACTATGATTTTCAAATATTTTGGGAACTGCTGATTAATTGTGAAAAAACACTGCTGCAGCCATTTCTTCACAAATTAGTAAGCTGAGACCATCAATATAATAAGTCAGTAGCAGAGCAGGGAGCAAGGACCCATATGGGAAACCCTCAGCTGCCTTATATTGTTACTGAAGTCATCAAAGTATAACAGCTGACGGTAGTTGAGGGTTCCCATTAGCTTTTCAATGCTGGGCTCTTGCTCCACTAGCAAGGCAAAACAAATGCTTTTTTGTATTTCTGGAAACATTGCAACATTGCTTTATGACAGATTTGCCAATACTTTTCTTCTAGGTGAGCAAGTACTTGCAGGCAATTTTTTCACCCTATTTTCCAGCCTTATTGCAAGTCTGACACAGCATCAAAATCTGTATAACACAAGAAGACACTGGACTCATTCTGCTTAGATATGATTGCATTTCTGAAGAATGTAACATGATATACAGAAAAGTAAACAAAAAACCCCCCAGGCTTTCCAGAGCTAAGAAATACTTTCCCAGTGAGAGCTTGATTTCCTTGTACCTTTCAGCCAGAAAAACCAGTCCCCGTCCTACAAGGCTGGTGCCAGGCTCTCCTCTGTGGTACACTCTGATGCCAAGTTCCCACATGGATGAAACTGTTCCCAGATAAGGGACCCAAAGGGGCTCTGAGATCTGCAGCGAACTTTACAAAGCCGTCTCCCATCTGTCTGTTCTCTAAAAGGGAGGCTCCTTGAAGAGTGTGGACCGTGGCTTCAGGTCAATCACCAGCAAATGAGCACACTTAGCAATAAAAGAAAATGGATTTATACAGATTAGCCATTAGATGACTATGAATCAGAGGAAAAAATAGGTCATGTCTTTGTTATAAAATTTTGTAAAGAAAAAGCGGCAATTTAGCCAAGAGAAACCTTTTCATTTGCATGGACATCTATGCCTTCCAAAGCTAATCAGTTATTATACTGAAGATCTTTATGAACATGATGGAGTCTTGTACTGTACTGCTATCTTTTCTTTATTTTTTTTTATGCTTATGTAGATGTATATGAATTACATTCCCATAACGTAATGTTTAGGTAACTGTCTTGGTTTATTGCAACTGTCATACTGACAGATAGACTTTGAAAGAACAAATGCTCCTAGAAATCATCAGATTATGAATTTACAAGGAAGCATGTCTTTTTGTTAAGAAGGTAGAATGTCCATCATCCTCTATTAGTACAAAGTGGAATAACTCCACTGAAGTCAATGATTTGCTACAGTATCCTGTTTTCCTTAAAAGCAGAGGTGTGTTATGAAAGACATAACTATATACTCATTGCTTGTTAACCTTAACTAATACCCAAGCTCCTAGATGTCCATCTCACGTTTTCCAGCGGCTCCTAATTTCTGTGCTTCAGATGAGCATAAATGCATCATTTTGTGGTAGGAAATTAAAGACTTGCTGTTTTACAGAGCACTACATGAGCATCTTACAGCATTGTACAGACCATAACTAATCGAACCTTTGAACCTTCCAGGACATGGGAGAAGGAAGTTGGATTGGACTTCTGTTCCAAATAGACTGCAGTTTGTAACAAGCCACCTCATTTCAAATTATTGCTCTTCTGACATTATTATACTTTGGGCTGGGTTTGGTTTTATTTTGTATTGCCCATATGGAATGCAGTTTCTCTGTAACTTAATCCTTAAAACATCAGTTCTAAGAAAAGATCCTCCTTCATGTAAGAGATATGTGTGTTTATCAAGGTTATTAAGAAGCAGACGAGATTCTACAGGCTGGCACTTAGAATTCACTAAATGGGTAAAAAAGCCTGGTTTTATTATCTAAAAAGGCCACAGAAAGACAGGCATGAAACTATGTGATTGTATTGGGGCAATCTACAAGTATTAGCTGAATATCTGTCCCCTACTTGTTCAGAGAGATGTGCCAGGTTATTAAATTGACAATCATAAGTGAAAAATGTCCTGGGGCTCACACTGGTGTTTGTAGGAGGCCTCTGCCCCTGTAAGATGTTTTTCAAATTTCCATGTGCCATTCCAGGATGTGTGTCATGGCCTCTTCTGAGAAGAATGAAGTCACTTGGCCTTTGGCCTCATGACTTCCAGCACACTCCAGGAAAGGAGTTTCTCACCAGGAGCCATAGCTACAATGTCTTCTTCTTCAATTACCCTCCTAGCTGTGCCAGACTATATTAACCCTTACTAAGCACATATGCTGCCATGCTCCCTTGGATGCCTATGCTAGGGAAATCTTTGGAAAGGCTTATTGCAGTATCTGTTGTAACAGGGAACTGCAGCAAGAGTGATTTCAGTCTCTCCAGTAAACAGTTCGTGCACAGAATCTGATTTATTCTTTTGCCTTTCAACATCTTTTCTCTAACACAGAAAGTTTTAAAATGGTATAAAAATCAACTAAATACAAAGTCCCTACAGTCAAATCAGATGTAATCCTCTCATATTCCTTTTCTCCTATGACTTCTGTCAACAGTTTGCTCTTCAGTGCAGGATGATGGTGCTGGAATGTGACTGCGACACCACAACCACTGACAGTCTGATCGGACCAAAGCTGTTACTGTCACGGGCAGGGTAGATCTGGGCTCAGCAGGGATATGTATCTAACCCCCCTGAGCCCTGTGCCAGATGGGAAGGTAAAATGAGTCTTTCAGATCACCCTAGGGTCCTCCCAGCAAGCACTCACATTTCTCTGTATATGACAATCACTATATCTGGCAAGAAGCCATGTATTTAAACAAATATTTCTAACTAGACCCTTGACTCTTACCACTGTATTAAAGGGCTAAAGGTATTAGATTTGTGGACGTGTTCAGACAAATATTCTACGTGGTATTTTTTTTCATACTCCTAAACATTTCTGACAGTGTCTTTCATGATCTCCAGTCCAAAGGCTTTTCCAAACCTCCTAACATCCAGAAAGTAGAAGTCCCAGGTGTCATCTTTTGCTGTTTTCTCTGCTAAATCATGTAGAAGATTGGAGAGAATTTATTTTCCAAGAATTTGAAAAGCTAGCTAATACAAAACCAGAAATACTGATTCATGAGCATCCCCACATAACACAGGACTTCTTTTTATTCCACTTTCGCTAATTAGTGTGAAAAATTACCACTGTAAAACAATGCATTTGTATCTAGCTTTACTGGAACAGGCTCCCCAGGGAAGTGGTCACAGCACCAAGCATGCCAGAGTTCAAGAAGTGTCTGGATGACACTCTTGGGCACATGGTGTGACTCTTGGGGATGCTCCTGTGCAGGGCCAGGAGTTGCACTCAATGATCCTTGTGGGTCCCTTCCAACTCAGCAGATTCTGTGATTCTGTGATTCTGTGAAGTGGCACTGATGTAAATGCAGAACAACTATATTGAATTGAATTTTCTCCTGATTTTCACCAGTGTGAAAACATTATTGGTCTGTCCTTTTTCTCAGAGCCCTTACCTTTCATCTGGAAATCAATCATTGCTCCAGATGAAATGATGTTTGACTAATGACAGGAAACCAGTATCAGAAAACCAGCTTATAACATACCACATACAATACACATAGCAGTCAGGCAAGACTAAGGGATTACAGCAACCCTACCATTTATGACTGCTTAAAAACTACGTACAGCTTTTACCAGGGGAGAAAACAGAGAAAGAATTATAAATTTTTCACAGTAGGTCTAACTAAGAAAATTATTACTTTCAAGAAGGTATTTTAAAACACTTTACTGAGGGTGTGCTCATTTCATTTGCTGCTGCTGTTCATCCCTGTCCTGAATTTTTGGGATAAGGAGTTTTCTGGCCCATGGGTCTTGGCTGAGAATGGCCTTCTCTCTCTCTTCTCACAAACCACACCAAAAGACCATGAGCTGTAGCACAACTATCTTAGACACTTTTCTTCTCAAAACACTTTTTTCAAAGTAAATACAATTGACAATCATAAAGTTACAAGCTCCATTTGCAGCTGAACAGTAACTGAACAGTTATATTACATATTGGATCCTGGAACCAAGTATTTGGTGGGAGAGGACCAGACCCTCCTGGGTACTGCAGCCACACTGGACTGCACTGAGCCATAAACTAGCCTGGCCACTCCAAAGTTCATATCTCCAATCCTTCTCTATGACTATGGTTTTTCAGCTGCTTTAGACTTGTCTTGAACTCCCTGATAAGGCAATGCTTAGTCCTTCAGTTGGAAATACCATTTTCCTTGTTCCTAAGAGTTTCACTGGGAAGCAATCACTCAACCCACCTCTGCCTGTTAGAGCCACAGTGAGCTGCTCATGTACCTCTAGCTTAGGGTCTGGCTCCACAAATGGTGATTCCAGAGCTTGCTTTCTTAAATCTCTATTCCTGGCCTCAGTCTCTGCCTCACGGAGCATTTGGCTGAGCTCAAGTACATTAAGATGGTATTGCACGAACTTCTCTCTGCATGGTGTGCACACAGCAAAGACCCAACAGGGGAAGGAAAAGGGGAGATGGCTGTGCCATGTCTTACAGACTTCGCAGATAAAAAGTATCAACTCTAGCATTCAAAGGGGAAGAATTTTTTGTATGTCATTATGTGGTAGTAAAACAAGATATTCTTTGAATTCTTTGGCAGATCCGTCAAGCCTGATTGGAGAAAGGCAGCCACTGGGCCTCTTGGAGGGAGTTCTGTGTTATTCTGGTACTCCCCAAAGTTATGCTGAGTTGAAGAAGAGTGGACCAGCCAGCTGGCTTCTGGTTGACACCAGAAGAGTGATGAGGGGGAGAGGGACAATAAACTGAATGCAGACTACACACAACAGATTAGAAACATGAAGCAGGAGGACCAGAGAGAGCTGTGTGAGTGCCTGCTCTCTGAAGGACTTTAAATACTGGTATGATCCCCACCAGATTTTTGGTTCATGTTTCCACAACTTGAAGCTACCAAAATTTTTTCTATTTACATAATGCAAGATTTGCAGGGTATTCAGCAACACATCCCAGGGTCCACCCTACAATATCTGTATAGATATGACTTAAGTGCAGCTCTTCAACATAGTCTTATGCTGGTACGTTTGCCTAATCAAGGTAGGTTATCACAATATTAATGTTTTAACCAATGTGATAAGTTTCCGGGAAGGTAGAAAGCTGATTTTAGTAGATGACTGAAGAAATAATCCTACTTAGGATACAGTTTTTGCAATAGGAATAGAAGAAATAAACATAATGTGATACCAGAACTAAGAGAAAAGAAGTATATAACAATGCCAAAATTATAAAAAGAGAGGAGAAAGCCATTTTTGGGAAAGACAGTCCTTTACATAAATACTTCAGTTGAGTTGGTAAATGGAAAAGAGTTCCACTGATCTTGTTTACTGTTCCATCAATCCATTAGATATTTCTGTAGTGCTGTTTGTTTCTTTAATTTGACATTACCACTTATATGTCTTGTGAAATACCATTTGAATGCCAGGGCAACTGAGATTTTGGAACACACTGTTGACAGCTGTTTTGGAACTACAAGTACTACATCTGTGTGCTACATCTGGTGAGTCCAGAGTGAAAAAATACAATGGAAAAGTACAATTTCTCATTTGGAGCTGCTGTGCAGGGTTTACAATATCCAAGTACCTTACTCAGTAAAGGGACTGTTTAATGACCTACCCATAGAGATAGTCTTTTATAATCAATATAAAGATTGATTTGAGTATTTCTGCAAAGCTGGTCCATTCTTTCTAACTAGGAAAATTGACATAGAACATGAAAGAGAGATGCTTTAAATGCGTGACTAAAATAAATCAAATCAGTGAATCAATAAATGATCTAAAAATATTTTGTCATTAATTTTCATGACACAGCCATGACTATGCCAAGCAAGGCATCATGTGCACTCAAGCTTAATAAAGTCTCATACCTATGACTCACTGGCAGAAGTAGCAGTCAGCCTCCTGGAAGCTGCAATGAATAATCAAGGGATTTTTTGGTGTCAGGCTAACATTGTAGACACTACCAAGTAAAAGAGAGTGAAACCAAAAATAATGTACTTAAAAAAAGTTAGAAGCATAACAGCCAGGTAAGCAGTGTTATCTCTGCCAGCTCCAGAACTGACTATTCTTCAAAGTGAATTTTGGTGTGTGTGTATGTGTGTGATCTAGATGTCTGCACTGATCTGCTCTTCTCCTAGTCCTGTTATTTTACCAAGAGAAAGAAAGAAAGACTAAACTAGCAACAGAAGAGACTGGCATGCACTCTACACTGCTTCTTTTTCCCTTTCTTTCTTTAAACAGAGGTGGAGGTATCAGACTGTGGAATAGGAGTGTCAGACATACTGATGTTGCTCTGGGTCCCTGAACTGATTCGGGGTGACCATTCAAATATGAGAACTTCAGTATAGGTGGGTACTTGGCACTCAGAAGACAGTGCCCTCAGTACTTACAGGAATCTAATGGGGAACTGGAGAAATCACAAGGTCATCTGTTAATTCAGACACAAATTTTCCTTTCAATTTATGTTTCAGATGGCAAATTTTTCTCAAGACTTAATGTACGGGACCATGAGAGCAACTGATAGAGCTAAAAATAAGTATATTTTTTTCCAATTAAAAAGGTGCACAGTGATATTTTAAATGTCAAAGAAATTATAATTCAGGCTTTCATTGTATTATTATACTATGCTGAAGCTAACAGTTTTCCATTACTCTCTAAATAATATGTAATAATGATTTGAATAATATGTAATAATGATTTAGTGCACAGAATAAAAAAAAAATTAAATATTCATATTGAACCACAGAAGTTCTGGAAACCATATAACATCTGGGTGCAGAGAAAACCCTAGATCACCCAACCATTGTTTGGCCATTGATTCTGCAAGTAAAACCTCACTAGCTCCTACAAGTTTGAAATACTACACAGTCTCTCAAACCTATTCTGGATGAGGGAAAACAGAAAATTAACATTTCATAGAGGTAAAATTGTAATTTAAACTTTCTCTGATATTAAGGTGAATAAGAAGAAAGGTTTCTTAAATATAAGAGAACAATCAGGAATGTACAGGTCTCTCATCTAACAAACAATAACTTTTTTATGGTCAAGTTTTCTCTTCTTAAGAGAAAAATGGAGCTGACTAAGTAGCTTTGATATTTTCTCCATTTTCTTTTCCTAACAGTAGCTTTCACTTCATGTAAAATCATTCTGTGGCTGATATTCAAATCCTTTAAATATGTAATTTTCCTAAAAGCTAAAGTCAAGTTCTTTTTCTACTTCTTTAATACAGATTGATTAGATTGAGTGTCAGAACTCAACTAAGACCATCTAATGATGGAGCTTGCTTCAGGAAAGTGAGTACTTCAACAACACTAATGTTTTATTTCAGATGGAGAAAGTCTTTCTTTTGAGGTTGCACATTTCTGTGTACTGCAATGATCTGGATGGGATTTAACCCCAAAAATCTAAACACTTACATTTTGTACTTCTATTTGCTACAGAGCCTTCAACAAGGAGTTGTAGTGCTCTCAGGCTGTCCTAGGCTCTACTGAACTTCTCAAAATATGACAGCAGGGGAAGTTTATTTTGATGACCACCTGTTCTTAGTTGGCTGATTTTGGCAAGGATTCCTGCATTTCCATGATACAATCCCACTGGCTTCAAATGAAAATACAGCCTTGAAACTGGAAGTGAAGAATGAGTATGATGCTGTGCTTGAACAAGAATATGCTCTGTTGCAGCACAGAAGGAGGCACTCAATAGGAATCACCACTTTAAGCACAATGGTGAAGACAAGTCTGGATTTTCTGTAATGACCATCACCAAAGCTTCTAAGTGCATCCCAAGTGCATTCCTAGCTGGCTTTATCAAATGTTCTGTTCTTCCTTCCAGAGCCTGTTAAGCTTCACTGTCCTGGGCACTGATGTGTGCTGGAGAAAAAAGGGGCATCTTGATGCCAGATCCTCTGCTCAAAAGGGGATTTGTGGAACTGTGCAGAGTTGGGGAACACTCCATCCACCTTGAATAATATGGTACAGTGAGGTCAGACTGTTGTTATGTGGCACAACACAACCTTGAAGAAGGATATAGTGCAGACATGAGTGATCCTCAGCTCCCCACCAACCCCACTTTTGCTTCAGAGATGTATTCAGTATTCAAGGCTGGCACTCAGTTCATTGGAAGCAACCTGTCTCCAAAAGCCAGAAGGCTGAAAAGATTTAGGAAAGAATCAAGGAAATGTCAATAACCAAAGCAGTCACCTTTCCAGCCAATCCTATCACCTTCTCACGCATTATAACATACCCATGATACTTTTAGTTTAGGAGGAACATTCTGGATTGATAAATAGAAATCAGAAATATGTGGCAAGTACTACTCTCAGGAATAAGTGTTGCTGGTGGAAGGTCTGCATTTCCAAAAATGCATCACTCCTTGAAGGCTACAGTGTGTAGAAGAACTTGGGCACCTTTATTTTTAAAATATGCAAGTGTAAAAAGTGAATTTCTACTTTGCTCTGAAATTAAGCAACATTGATTGTGTTTTTATAATGTCATTAAAAATTTAAGATTTCTTGTAACTATAAGAATGTACTAGTTTTATGTGACACAAATGTGTGCATTAAGAAATTTTGGCTGGACAGAACATGAAATCAATCATATTAGGATCATCCTTTTCCCAGAACAAAAATGTCAACCAACCAAGTTTAAAAAAACAATTTGTGAACTCCCTTCCCTTCTACTATACTTCTTTAAGACACACTGCATCTTAATTAATTAGACTTGATATTTTTGGGGTTGATAGCATTACCA
The DNA here is from genome assembly GCF_025592945.1 of Manacus candei. NCBI lineage: Eukaryota > Metazoa > Chordata > Aves > Passeriformes > Pipridae > Manacus > Manacus candei. The sequence goes on along the minus strand of NW_026138067.1, from coordinate 7,963,324 downwards.
TTTTAGCAATTCTCCAGTCATCCACAAAGTTTGTTATGAAGTCTAGATTCAACTTTACACTGACATACAGTAAAATTAAACAAAAGTACATCTTAAAAATTAGAAGAAAACAAGACAGAGAATATACACCTTTTGGCTGCCATTTCAGGGTAGTATAGGCAATGTTCAGGAGTTCTCTAATGTAATACTTAATTTGGTTTTATTTAACTTATTCTGTAGTGTCACAAAATGTGCCATAGTCTTTGGCTTTGATTTTGCAACAGCATCTGCCTGAGTAGATCCTTATGAAGTCCCCTTCCTGAATGAGAGCTTAGATATTGTAAATCTATCCCAGTCATCCCTAAAGAGAAACTGGACTTTTTGACTGTCTGCACTCAAACCTCAGCACCTCCAGACACAGCACGCATCTCAGCCTTCACTTCAAAACAGCTGTCAAGAATGTGTGCCAGACTTTCAGCTGTCATGCCATACAGTCAGGATCCCACACAACATACAAATGGTAAAGTAGAATTAAATAATGGTACATGATACCAGAAGAAAAATGCAGTAGAGTTACAAAATGGTAGTGGTCATGCTCACTGATTTTACAAGAGTCAAAATTTTTCTGCTGGAGTGAGTTTAATACCAGAGAGTTCTAAAAATCATGAGTTTAAGATGTAGCTGCATTTGTTGAGAGAATATCTGCCTAACATATTTTTAAGAAAGGTGTCTTAAAATTTATCTGGACAAAATACCCCTTCCCTTTAATTTAGCTGTTATTTACTGTTCATGTAAAGCTCTTCTGTTCATGACTGATGAAGCATAGTGTGTAACTTGCAGCCTCCACATTGTGGTGTAGAAAAACCCTCTGAAACCACCTTTATGTAAAATTTGGAATGATTTCATCAATTACTAACACTCTTCCTCAATATAAGTAGAACTTTAGTTAGTAGTGTACTTGACGAGGCAGATTAAGCTGACAACTTTCATTAGTCAGACATACAACCATTGTAAAAATCTTCCAAACCAGAAGGTTAGGCTTGAGAAATGAGACACTGGTGTTGGCAGGTTCAGAGATATTTTCTCAACTTTATACAACAGTTCATCTGTGCCATTATAAATGGCAGAGAAAGTAATACACTGAAATAGATACTGATGGCCTGATACTGAAAGAGGCCAAAAAATAAGGAAAATTTAGATGGTCCTGATTAAGCAGTGTTATTTGTTGAATGCTATGACCACAAGCAAACCAGTTGAACTGAAACTCAAGTAAATACTTTTGCACTGGATTTTGAAATAAACATCATCATCAAAATGGGTGTGCACAAAATATATTGTGAGAATTATTTCATTAAGTATCTATATGACACAGCATTTAATTTTGTGTAAAGGCACTGTATGTTATTAGTTACACAGTATCAAATGAGGAAAAGCCCTTTCAGAGGTTCTCTAGACATTCTAGACATTGCTTTTATGAAAGATCAAGTCAGGCGAGATGATCTAATAGTCTCTTGTGACAATAACATTTAGAAATCTGTGAAAAAGTTTTAATAAAATATAAACCCAAAGTTGATCTGGTATTTCTAAGTCTTTTGAGCTTTAACATTTCCCCACACCCCATCTCCCCACCTCCCAGTTTAGTGTTTATTTCAAAGTAATCAAAGTTTTTATTTCAGAATTTCTTGTGTATTTAAGCACATTGGTGACACTGGTTGTCCACTTTCCTGTTGTTATTCTAGAATTCAGTAGCCTACCAGTCACAATTTCCACCGTGGCAGTGGTCTAAGTAGTTAAGCTTCTCATTCACTATTTGCAAAATTAAATAGAATGTTTAAAATGAAGTATCGGACCACCAAAATTCATCAACTTTATATTTTAAATTAATACTGTACAGATTTTTCCCTAACCCCCCATTTTACAACTTGCATATTATCTTAAAAACTTGTCCCTTGTCCTTATAGCAGCCTTGCAGTACCTGAAGGGAGCCTACAACAGAAATGAAGAGGGACTTTTTTCAAGGCCATGTACTGACAGGACAAGGGGGAATGGCTTTAGGCTGAAAGAGAATAGGCTTACATTGGTAGTAAGAAGAAATTCTTTACTGTGAGAGAGGTGAGGCAGTGGCATGGGTTGCCCAGAGAAGCTGTGGATGCCCCACCCCTGGAATCATTCAAGGCCAGGCTGGATGGGCTTTGAGTGGTCAAAGTTGTCTCTGCCCTTGGCAAGGAGGTTGGAACTAGGTGATCTTCAAGATCCCTTCCAACCCAAACCATTCTGTGACTCTATTAAATAAGAATCCCATTAACTCCTGATGGACATAATGCCCTGACAGGTTAGCTATAATAAATGAGATACTTTGATTATTATAGTATTTTCAGTATGTCCTGCTAACGCTAAATTTAGACACTACCACTCATTGTATTATTTGCTCCCTCTTAATGTAGCCTGTCCTTTTATTCCTGCCAAACAGCACTTATCTACTTGTTCCAAATGAGAACCTTACATGTCCAAATTAACTACTATTTCTAGATCATCGCTTCAGAAATATTTCACTCTTTCAATATTTCAGTTTTATTGAACATCACTCATTTTGGTAAAGGAATTATGAACAGGTCTTCGTAACACAACAGCAATTTTTCTACTGTAGGCCACCTAAAACGAAAAATGTAGTTCAGTTGCAGAGTGGGTTTGCTTTTTTTTCCCCCCGTTTTTGAAAGATTGTAGTGACTTTGTAGAGCTAATACAAAGTTTGGGCATTTGCTTGTGTTTTTTAATTAATTCACAGAATATTCTGCAGTAATAACAAAATGTGTATGTTCAGATGCTATTAATGAACATCAGTTTAAGAATCTACATAAAGAGCTAGACTAAACTAGTTTTCTTTTGCTTTGTATCCACTTAACAGCAATGGAAAGCACTCAAAGACAGTTGTACTTACTTGACTTTTGCATACCAGTTTCACAGGCCCAAAGAATTATGTTTAAGTGAGCTGCCAAACCTGAGTTTGGTGCCAGACTCAATACTCTTAGTTTATCACCAGCTGACCCATTGCTGTAATTCTAATACTCACTTTCTTGCTATACACTCATATTTCCTTACAAATAAGATTCCACAGTCACTGCAACATATCCCCCATTTCTAGGGGTTAAAACATGACTGGAAAAGTCTGTAGCCTACAAAACTACTGCTAATATTCACCTGAGTTTCTACCTGTGCTTATAATCTCCATAAGGCATTGGAATCACTAAATTTTATGGGTATCTGTATCTAAACTTACAATATTCACTGTAGCCTGACACTATCCCAATTGGTTTCCAGCAGAATTCATGCCAGTGGGCACAGTCTGGATCTGATTTGGAGGATGCGATGGAAATAGGGATCGTTAAAAACACCCCATTATCATATGGTCTGGTAGTTGGCTACAGTGCTGTTCTACAATCATGATTTAGTACAGATGTTTCATTTAAACTCTAGGTTTATAAAGGTACACATTTTTTTGGTTTACTCTGATTATAACCACAGTCTACTCCTCCCCGGTAATCAACTGCTAGAATTTGTCAAATGTTGTCATTTAATATGTGGGTCACTTCCAGTGCTGTGTTTGTTGCATGGAATGCTCCACTTCCATAGAAACAGATGTTTTAACTTAACAGCAGAAAGAGCTAAACAAGTGCATGTGAAGGCACAGTGCAAATAATGTGTTTCATTTCTGTTATTTATAGCTGTCCGCAGCTATCATAATTTTTTTATTTGAAAATTATTAAATCAATTACAAGAAGTTTATTTGCAGATACTGCCAAGAATGATGCATGCTAGGCAACTGCTTCTGGGGAAGTGTCTTCTTCTGGGCCATTGCAGAGGCATTTCAGTGAAGCCAATCCATTTCTGAAAGACTACAGTATAACAGGGTCTGTACACTAGGCCTCAGGTTATACATAGGAAAAAAAATACCCTCTTTAGACCTCCCAGCCCTTCTGGCAGATATGTCAGGTGTTAGGGCAGTGGAGCTAGATTGTACTTAACTTCTCAGCATATTTGAAGAGGGCAAGACCAGTTGAAATGATGGTTAGCAGGAAGACTCATGGGAGAGGGCTCTGGCTGGAAAAAGGCTGAGCTGAGAGGATGGGTTTCTTCCTTCTTTCAGTTTTATTTGACTGAAATACATCCCACCCAAACTGGGAATTGTGTTTATATGAAAAACTAGTAATAGTCTTATCTAAAATGCAAGGGGGAAATATTTTTTTGAAACACAGAACTATTTCCACATAGCAGAATGAAGAAACAAATCAGCCATCTGTGAAATTCTTTGCTCTTTAAAATCCTACCTGACTAGTTTCAGGTCACTGTAGGAGCCACTGATTTTTATAACAGAAGTGATGTTTGAAAGCGAGCCATACTGCATACTTTCCAAAGCACACAGACAAAATAATTTGTAACAGTGCTGTAATATTCCACATCCAGGGGCAGATCATGTAAAGAGTGAGCTGTGTGCAACCAAGGTAAGTGCTTATAGCTGATACTGTCTAACATCACTTCCCAAACAAATCCCATAATTTTTACACTTGAGCCACAGGCAAGCCTGAAAGTAGAGGCCAGATTACTTTAAAAGTTCACTGTGTTCCCTTTCACGCCCACCCAAAATGCCCTGGACGTGTACTCCACCCACCTATCCAGGGGTTTCTGTGCAGTAGTCAGAGCCAGGCCAGATGAGAGAAGTATCTGTGTTTGGAAAGCCTCCGCAAATGTGGGACACAAAAGCAGTAAACAAATCAATGGGATACCAACCAAATGTGTTCCACATTTGTGAAAATAACAAAGTTGAGTCAGGAAGAAAGGTTTATGTGTCTTCTCCTCATACAGTCCTTCCCAAGGTACTTTCTTGCAATCCCCCCAAAATTAAATCCAGCCCAGACAGCAGCAATATTTGTGAGTACACAGCACAGATCAAATGCATTACAAAGCCATTGACAGCTCCACGTGGCTTGGCATGAGGCACAGCTCAAATGGCTGAGCAGGTGTTTCCTCCCACAGTCCTCCTCCGTGCACAGGCGCTCTCTGAGTGACACGGATGTGCCACCGCGCGGCACTGCTGGAAGGAGCACCTGCCACTTGCAGTGGACCCAAGCTCGGGAGCCAGGCTGGCAACTTCTTCCCACACAACTCTCAAATCTCTGCCTCCGCCATGAATTCCTGCATGGTAAAATCTCTGAAACAGTTCTCTAGTCGTGAGAAAGACCTCAGGACACCTGCCTCCATTTGTACGAGTGACAGAAAGCCTCTCTGAAGGGACTTGTGAAACCAGAGGAATGAGCTCACCTCTCCTAAACAGGTTACACAGCATCTGGGAGCTTCACAGTTTGGTGTCCAGTAGCTGTACTACAGCAACAGAAAGCAGGCACACAGGCAGTATGGGACAGAACTGCTCTTCAACATCAAATTTATATTAAACATTAAATGTAAAAAAATTAAATTACTGAAAAGTTTGTTCAAAGCTTCTACTAATTCATTTTTCTATTAAAATCTTGACATTAAAAAAAAATCACTCAGGGCTATTAATTAAAACTGTGCTTTGGCACATCTTTAATGAGAGATGGGAATTTTTGAAAGCTGGGATATCTGGAAGGCTTTTTTAAGTCTTTTCAGTGTATTCAAACTAAATGCTTAATGTCCACCCATAGTAAGTGAGCACGGTCCAACCGAAGCCAATAAAGAAAAATACTGTCAGCTGATGGCTTAAAAACTTACACTTTAGACAAAAAGAAATAAGCCATCATGACTGTTTGGCAGCACATCAATATGAAGATGCCTTGCATTAATGCGCTATATATTTAGGGGTGGGGGATTTTATTTATTCAGTGAACTCAGCCCTTTCCTGCAGCAAATTTTCTACAGGGGAAGTGCTATAAATTTGTTTTGAATTAATTTTTGTCTTAAAAGTAAAAATTCATGGTACAATTTACATGAATGAGGGTAGCCATTTCATACTTGAAATTTAGAATTTCATTGTCCACCTGAGTCATTTATTATTTTTTTAATCTTTGTTGGATGATGCAACCTTTATAAAGTGGGCAGAAGGACCTCAATAATTTACTGGGACTGTCATTCATTTAGAATCCTGGTTAAAGAAGGAAGATGTATTACACTAGCACTGGATAAGCAGATAAAGGAATACTAGGGTATTACGTAGTTTCCTTGCTTTCTTAACTAATAAAATCATTATTATCCTAGATATATTGTCTTCATATTTAATATATGCTCTCTTCCTGAACAAATGAACCAAAGAAACATATTGCAATAAAATTCAACTGATTTAGTAGACCTCAAAATCCAGAATCCTTTTATGCATGAGCTATGCACAGTTTTGCCTGCACATTATAGTCACATTTATCTTTCTTCCTCTGATATGGTTATTTGCTATAGAGTCTGGAAAAAGGATTTGAGGATCCAACTTGAAATACCAATGAGAAAAAAATCTTACTCTGTGATGTTAAGTGTGGCCTCTTTCTGCTTTTCTTTCTATTACACCTATTTTCTGTTCACTAGCTAACTAATCTTCGGGACAAACCTAAAATGTAAGGAAAAAGTTATAACAAATCTACAGTTTGCTTTCTGTACCTGGCATCATAGCCACGTGTCTTCTACCAAGTATTTCCACGTTCTTCAACTACTTTATTTGCTGTAAAAATTAATGGAAGAAAGTATTCTCAAGAAATACTGGCCTTCTCAGGGATTTGTGTGCTGAACATCCAGAGGTTGAAGAAGGCTTCTTGCCATCCTGCCTTCTCCAAGGGATTCCTTTCACCCCTCTGGCATGCATGGCCATGTCTTCAAGGTAAAGGCTCGCAAGCAGGTCTTTGCTCTCTCCCCTTCTTGACTTTTTTATCATTTTACTTACATTTTTATCCTTGTTCTCAATTCCATAAATGTAACAATCTACAATGCAAGCTCCAGTATCTTCTTGATCTGAAAGACAAGACAAAGAGAGAGCTGATAAGAAAAGGAATTTCACAAGGCAAAACTATCCTGTGACAGTAACTTGATAACAACTATTGTAATACAAAACTGAGTTTATCTATCATTCTCATTGTTTCCATTGGTTTGGTTTCTTTTTTTTTTTATTTCAGTTACCACCACTCACCACTGGTATTTTGCAGAAGAGAGCTAGATGCAAGAAGAGACATTATCTGCACATATGCTTCTGTCATCTCAGGAAAACTCTCCTCCCACTTTCAGCATGTGCTTGCACTCAAAACGCAGATGAGGAAGCTTATCTCCTTTGGTGAGCACCAGACTGTGACCCTGGGAGGGGAAGCAGCAAGACATGCATGGGAGGTACCACCAGCAAGAGATACCAGCTAAAACCCGACAAGTGCAGCCTCTGAACTGTCTCTGCTGCTGCTGGTGCTGCACACCTTCCACAGCCCTGCTCCCAAAGCACCACCTGCCAGTACTGACACAAACATTCAAAACTAACACACACCTGATCTGTGTATGAGTCAGTTCAATCCTCCTCCACTACTGTTTCTAACACATGTTCCCTGAACTGCAAGATTCAATACTCCAGGCACCTCTGCCACTCCTCTTGAGCCTTCTTCAGATGCCTCAATCACATAAAGCTGGAACACGGCTGCAGCCTATAGGTAGATATGTTTATATGTCATAAACTTAATTTTGTTAAAATCAATGGAGGCTCTAAAAAAAAGTAAACAAAAAAATGCAGGATGAACAATAAAATCAGGTAAGTCCTACACAAGATGTCTTCAAAATCTTGAGTTTTATTTTCTTCAGGTGTTTTACCTTTTCCAAGTAAAGAAAAATGTGTTCTGGGAAAACACATTTGTCTCAGCATCCCAGCCCCTTCTAGGGATTTCTTCTAAACCCCAAATCCTCACTCAGCATGCAGCGCTGTCAAATTTGGTAGTGCTAGAGTTGTTTTGATGGGAAGATCAAGCAGTTAAATCACAAGAGGCAGAAGTAAATTAACTTTTTCTAAACTACCTAATGAGACTGAAGAAAAAGCTGAGTCTTTGCAATTTCTATTTAGAATTTCAGAAATGAATTTGTCTACTAAAGCTCACACAAAACTAAATACTGTTTTGTTGACGCTGGTATATATGGGAAAAACTCAATTGGACAAAAATCCACAAAACATGTATTTCCAAATCAGTTGCTTGCATGCTAGAAAGCTGTCATTTAGAGGGTTTCAAGACAGTATTTTGTGATGTTCTATTTGGTATTTTATTTTACATTATTTTATTATGCCTCATTAAAAAGGAGTTACTTTCCATTTTCAGAATCCTTAAAGATATCATCATTAAGCTCACATAAAATTTTCACTGAAACATCTTTTATTTCCTTTCTAAGCCAAAAGACCTTGTGTTTGATAATGAAGCAGCTGGACACATGGATATTGCATGTGCATAATACATATTAACATTACTATACCTAAATAAAGCAAAAATAAAAATTTTAGAAAAATTAAAATTAATATAATACAATGCAAGAATTATGTTCATAATTTAAATTAAATTTTACAATACCTTCAATATCTTTTTCATCAAAATAAAATTTAAAGGAAGTATTTCAGTATAATCCAAAGCAACATTTTAATAAAAAAACATTTTGTGAAAAAATTCTCACATATACTCACTTGTATAGGGACTAATCAGGAAATAAGCTTAGCTGTTAGTCCCAGAATCAGGAGGCAGAAACATCCACTTTTCCTTTATTATTTATCTGGAAATATGAATTCCTGTAAATTGACATTATTCACTTTTACTTCCTGCAAAATTGTATAAAATGATAAAATATATAATAAAGAAAAATACTGTAACATAAAATAAAATTAATGTTTGTTTTTTCTTTTTTGCTGGGAAACTCCTTTTACCTGTTTGGGGTACAATGACAAAATTCCATTCTGAGATTCCAAAATGCTGGTTTCCACTGCTAGAAAATTAAAGCTCTGACTTGGATGGATCTTTGGATTCTACCACACCGAGGTACCAAGACCTCAGTGCCGATCACTCATCTCCCTCTCTTATCTTACAGAAGTGCAATGACACATTGATTTCTTCGTGCATTTTAGCTTAGGATACAAGTGTTCAGGTATTAAGCTGATCCTTGTTTCATTTCCATGGCTGCAAAGAAACATTTTATCCTTTTAAGGGATGGACTAAATGCTCCCCACTTTACTTGTTGATTTCACCACTTTTGATTACATCTGCAGTCTTTCAGTCTCCCATAGAGCCTTCTCAGCACAGAATGTCCCAGGAGTCAGTATGTTCTCCTGGATAGACTTGCAGCTGCAGGACACAAAGCAATTCAAAATCCTTTTGGGGCAAAGCCACCTTGTGACACACCAGCAGCAATAGGTATGAATTTCTCTGGAGTTATAGCACAGGCAATATGTGAAAGGATATTCAGAACTCCATTTTACAGGCAGCTCACACCGTTACAGTGAGCACATGCTTCACACAGGCTCTGCTCAGGATTTTCTGTGTAAAGTACTTTTAGCCATATTACCCATGCAAGATGCATCATTGCAGTCCCCCACCAACAAAATCAGAACAGAACAATTGCTTTGTGTTTTCCCCATACATATCATCTCCTCTGTGGTAAATTCTTTCTGGCTCCATCCTTCTCCCAGTGCTGACAAGAGGGCCAGGTTGTCCAGCAGCAGAAGGAATTGTCTGGGCTGCAGTCAGTCAAAGACTACAAAACTCCTTCTTGTACTTGGAGTTCAACTGGGAACAAACCCACATCCAGGAAGGTGTGTATTTTCCCATCCTGTTTTATCTCTGGTGCACTTGTATCACTGAGCTTCTGTTTCCTATTTGAAATCAGTTTCCTGAACACACAATTCCCATCTTATAGGTCTCCTGGTACCATATGCTTAGGATTCTCCTAAACTCAACAAGCTTTAGATAAGATCAAATTAAGTATGAGTCAGAAGTTCTTCATGCTCACTGCAGAACTGATCTCTACTCTCCATTTTCCCAGGACAGAAAAAAAAAAGGCTTAATTTCGCACACTCACAGGACATCTACCCCAGAATTGAACCTTTTGGAGGGTGAGGAGACAGCAGGTCTGCAAGACAGCATCATCCCAGCTCACCTGTCAACAGTACAGTGGAAAGAGAGAGACAGGAAATCTTTTCCTGCTGAGTAAACCAGAAACACTACAGTCTCACTTTGCTCATTATGAAAACATCGCCACTATGTTTTCTATCCTTGAAAAAGACAAATCAAAAATGTTATTATTTGTTCTGACAATTACAATGACCTTTAAACCTGAAATTTGGCCTGCTAAGGCATTTTGGACTCACAGTTTTTCTTAATTCCTATACAAAAATGCATTACACATGTATTTGGAGCAACTGGAAGTACTCTGCTGTGCAGCTGCAGACAAACACAATTTCCAACAAGGTGGTTCCAACATCTGACTCCTGTTTTAACTTGGTTTGGGGGAGTCAGTTCATTGGCTGGTGGCCCCTGTGCAGATCCACGGGTTTTGCTTGCTCTGAAAGTTCAATGCATGCAGTACCCAGTTAAACTCCCTGGCAGGTTCAGAATTCCTTTGGAGAAGTCAGCCAGGAAAGTCATCTTCATGCCAGAGAGGCACTGCCTGCCCTGCACTGCCATTAATGGTCTTTTGTAAAATTCAGTAGCTGTCTCAAGCCCTCAGATGAGAAATACGAGGCTGTCATATAACAAAGTAATTTGATTACACAGAAATCAATCCCCTGCAAGGATTTGATAACCGCAACAAAATTTCCTACCAAATTTAACAAAATTCCTACTTAAATCATTCTATAAGCTTGTGCTAAAGCACTTTGTTAAATGAAGACTTAAGCAGAGGAAGACAGTGCCTTTGTGCTCTCTTTGGAATAACAATCTGAAATGCTTCAAATTGGGTCTGGAGTCCCTTACATCTTTTATATTGTTTCCTAAATCAGAACAATCATCTGCAGAAAAAGAGAAATGATGAAAATTTCTCAAGCCGGAAACTGTTTCCAAGCTGCATTTTTCTTGAACAAGATTCTAAAGTTGTATATTACAACTAAATTAAATTTAAATGTTTTAGGCTGTGAGGAGTCAAACTATTGCCAGTGTGCTTAGCACACTACCCCTGGAATGCTTGTAGTCTCCAATTTGTTTATTGCTAGTTAACCATATCTATGTGGGGAAAACCCTTGCATATTTATAAGCTCTACCTCTTCCTTAGGATGTCATCATTTTGGTGAAGAAGGTTATTTTAAGAATGGGAGATAATATAAAAGCACGATTTCCTTTCATCAGACTTGTCTCTCTCCCTCACTTTTCTGCTCCTAGCTCTGCATCTAAATCACCACTTTCTTCCACATCTTGGAATAAATGTTTACAAGATGCAATAGCCGGATTTTTCTTGTGGGTGTACAGTCATCCCAAAACCTGGGATTTAATGATTCACATAGATTTTACGCAGAGATGGATACATTTCACCAGAAATAAAAGGGGAAAGCAAACCTGGTTAACTGTATTCCTTTGTACACCCTTGGCTTGTCTCAGTTCAGTAGATGGAAGCACACATATTTAGATTAACACCTGTAATATAGTGTTGGATAAAAAATTTGTAAAATATGCTAACTTTGTAATATTTTCTTATTTTTTTTTTACTCAAGCTAAAAAACCCTGTTCTACAACACACTGCTGATGGAAAGGCTGTGTTCTGAGTGAGACGTGTTTCTCGGAGAGCCTTCACATTCCAACAACATTTTTTGGTGGTCTAAGCGCAAAACACTAATTTCCTTGTAGAGTCACAGGTTATCACACTCGGGCCCAGCCTCCCAAGCTGCAGTTCAGTGGAGCTTCACCTCAGTCTTGCCATGAAGAAGGGGATTTGCACGCAAAGACTGAGACACCACGAGATGCTGAAGCATAACAGCTTGCCCTCAGTGGAAAGCAGCTTGCCGTGCTGCTGCAGAGCTGATCACACTTACTTTTAAGCATGGTGCATAATAATGTTGTTTTTCATGAAATTATGAACTATTAAATCTGCGTGACATATAGATGAGAGAAGAAACGTTCACAGGCCCACTGTAATTTATGAACATGTGGTGCACAGATGTTACATGAGATTTTTCTTCCCTTTACTTTTCAAAATTTGCATTCCATTTTCCCTCCTTCTCTCTAGTGTTCAAACTCTGTATTCGATGCTTTATTAGATGTCTCAGCAGGGTAAATGGATGATTAATAATTGTTGATGACAGCAATTTGGTTTCTATAAGCTGTGGAGTGAAAGATAAATATGACGGGAACAGGCATACCTATGTATGACAACTAAGCCTCTTTAAGAATGTGTTAGGGTTACCCATGATTTATGGGAATGTCACCACTGTCCCTAGATAGGGAATACCTCTTAAATTTATCTTACTGTAATCATCACTTTTTCTTCAGGTACCTAGGGGAAAAATATCATCCCAAAGAAAAGAAAAAGAAGGAGAGAAAGAAAGAGAGAGAAAGAAAGAAAGAAAGAAAGGAAGGAAGAAAGAAAAGAAAGAAAGAAAGAAGGAAAGAAAGAATACTGATGATACTTCTCTCATTCAAAAGTTTGTTCTTAAAGAACTCCCATCTTTCTGGAAAACTAATTTCTCCTGAGGATAAATAGTTTAAAAACTACTACAGATTTTTCCGACTCTTACTGTTACAGTGTCATCCCCCTTTGGGTCTGTAGGAGGATGGAAACTCTCTGCTTTCCTGCACCTTTTTTCTTAGCTCCATGAAATTTTCATAAGTTAAATTTGCACATAGAAAGAGAATGACTCCACACATCTGGTAATTAGTCTGGGAAATGTTCTGATACAAGAGATTATTTGATTAAGAACTGCAGTTGAACTATATTTCTATGAATTATTCCTCTTAATTAATCATTATGCATGTTGATAGAAACCTCATCTGATTTGTTTCAAGAGTACACAGCCTGACAAACGGTTTTTAGGAAAGGTTAGGAAGTCTGCTTTCTGTTTGCAAAGAAAATAGCAATCATGTTAAGGTTTGGCCCTTTACTGTTGCTTTTAGTCCCAAGCTCATGTATACCTGGAAACCTAAGGCAAGACTGGCCAAAAGCACAGTTAATTTGAAGGGACAGGGAGGGACTGTGCTCCATGAGAGGTTCAAATACTCTGCACTGACATATTGGCCTCCTCCTCCAAGACTTCAGAAGAAACAGCAAATTTCTATTTCTCCTATCTGCCACTTTGATCTGAGCTGCTGGCAGTGTATTCCTCCACAACAATATGAATTAATGAAATCAATAGAAAACTCCCCTTAATTTAAATTGGGCTTGGGGCAACTTATCTTTAACATTACTAAATTAGCTTTGATTTTGATCACCACTTAATTGTGGACAAAAGGAGAGGAAAACTTAGAAATAGGGAATATGTGACAAATGCTTCTCTGACTCACCAGAGCTGGTTTCATTACAAAACCCCACTCCATTGTGCTGAAGCAAAGCAACATCTCTCAGTTGCTGGAGCAGACAGACGAGCCTGAGGTGCTGCTCCACTCACATTGCGGCTCCGTGGCTGGCAGGAGGCACTGCGGGCACACCCGAAACTGCTGGGTTTTGGTAGAAACTCTGAGAAAAAACAGCAGAAAAGTCTTTTAGGCTAAAAACGGGATATAGGGCTCATTTGCTTCTGAGGACTGGGAGAGGCCCTGCCAGTGTGTTGCCCTTGTGCTGCACAGGCTGTGCAGAGAGTCCCTCCCATCAGCTGAGGTGGCTCCTCTCCAGCCTTTCTTGATGATGGTAAACGCCTTCAAATGCAAGGATATGTGATAGTTATTGTCGTGATACCAGTTTTGAACCAGTGTCTCCAGAGCTGGAACCATTGTTAGTTTTAGGCATGCAGGCAATTTTCTTCAGCTCTGCCATTAGCAGATCATCTTCCATCTCTGCTCTCCACTTGGCACAAAGAGGGATTGACAGAGAATTTGTGTAAGTTTGACCTGGCTCTCTTGCCCAGCCTAAGCTGTCTCCTCCCCTCCTCCCACTCTGTCAAGTGAGGGAAAAAAAAACAAACCACAGAAAAACCGAAGGAAGTCCAAACAAAAATGGAATTATATCAAAAATATATATTTACATATATTTACAATTATATATACAATTTAAATATATTATACACACAATAGGAAGCTCCTGAGGGGGAAAAAAGGGAAAAGGGAGGGGGAAACAGGGATAAAAAAAACCCTAAAAACAAATTCCCTCCAAATATACACCGCTAATAGAGAGCTAGCAAATAAACAAATAAAAAAACAAATTAAATACTTCCCTGAACGAGACAACAGAATTGTGCAAGGCACCAGCCAACTCCCCACACCTCCCAAAAGGACCAGAGATAATGGCAGGCCTTGGCCTATACAAGCAAAGACCGTCTGTGGAGAGACGGTCTCTCTTCTGTCGCCTTCAGGCACCAGAAGAGAGAAGAGAGTGAACTCTCTTATCTGTGCCTTATTTTTATGTTGTGTTACGCTTAAGGATGATATGGAATACTTCCTTAGATTTCTGACCCCCATTGCTAAGGAAGGCCTAAAAAATCCAAAAGCCAACTACTACACAGGGGGATAGAATAAGCTCCACTTGCCAAAACCCAGATAATTTCATACAGGTGAGAACAAGTATGTTTTAATTCAGAGACATTTCCCTCTGGAGCAAAACTCTCACTTAACAGTCTGAAGCACGATGTGCCTCTGAGTGTTTCCTGTCTGAAGAACGCTGAGTGACCCAACCCAACAGTCCTCCAGTCTCCTAGTGTTGGAGCATGTGTGTCAGGTGCAAGAACATGGACAAAGGGATGAAACCTTTCGAGTTTCTCCACCTTCCAAAAAATGCTCAAACTGGCATTCAGACATACAGAATAACAACACCCTACTGTCTCAGGTTACTGAGCAGACCTTAACTTATTTTAGGATTATCAGTAGTTTTTAAACCAGTGAAAAACTAGAGACAGCTGCCCTTCTATTTTGGCGGTTCTTACATTTTCATGCCATCCACAAGGCATTTATCTGGACTTCTGTAAAGCTTTTGGCACAGGCCCCCACAACATCCTTCTCTCTAAATTGGGGAGAGACGTATTTGATGAGTGGACTATTAGATGGATAAGTGTGGTTGGCTGGTTGCATCCAGAGGGTAGTGGTCAACAGCTCAGAGTCCCAATGGACATCAGTGACAAGTGGTGTCCCCCAGGGATCCGTATGGGGATGAGTCATATTTAATATCTTCATTAATGACACAAATGAAGGGAATGAG
Organism: Manacus candei; assembly: GCF_025592945.1. Lineage (NCBI taxonomy): Eukaryota > Metazoa > Chordata > Aves > Passeriformes > Pipridae > Manacus > Manacus candei. Next base: position 7,948,060 of record NW_026138067.1, on the reverse strand, counting down.
TGCACCCTTATCGAATTCGCAGATGACACTAAGCTGAGTGCTGTGGTTGACACATGTGAAGGACAGGATGCCACCCAGAGGGATCTGGACAAGCTCAGGAAGGTGGCTCATGAGCTTCAATATGATCAAGTTGAAGACGCTGCACCTGGGTCGAGGCAACCCTTGGTATCAAAGAGGTTGGAGGTTAAACAGATGGAGAGCAGCCCTGCCAGGAAGGACTTGGGGGTGCTGGTGGATGAGTGGCTGGACATGACCTGGCAATGTGCACTTGCAGCCCAGAAAGTCAAACATGTGTTAGGCTGTATCAAAAGCAGCATGGCCAGCAGGGCGAGGGAGGGGATTCTGCCCCTCTACTTCACTCTGGCAAGACCCCACCTGGAGTGGTGTGTCCAGACCTGGGGTCTCCAATACAAATCTTGCCCAAAATTAAATCTAGTTTTCTTTTCTGCTTTTCTCTCTTCACAATAGCTCAGGCAGTGTAGTTCTCTCAGGTGAATCAAGATGATGGATACTGCATTTTTTTTCCATAGAGGCTGACCGAGAGGACAATGACGATTAGCATAAAGCTACAGTACCTAAAAGAGTTCGAATATTCTTGCTTTGTCTGATACATTTCAAATACACTGCCCTGTGCTAATGAGATGAAAAAGAGGACAAGCTTTCTCCTTTCCTTAGTTGATCTGAGCTGGTCACAAAGATGGAGCTCTAAAAAAGTTTAACTGGTTCCAGCTGGATCCTACAAACCCTATGAAGGACTAGTTCCTCTTCGGCAGACTAGAAGAATGTAAATTAGTCTTATGTCATGACAGTGGCAACCACTCACAATTTCTACCATTGGGAAAAGTTGTGGAGGGCACTGTAAGAGTATGTAACAGAGAAAAGAGGGATTCTCTTAGGAGGATTTACAGACTTGCAAAAGATTGTAATAGCTAGATGTGCACAAGAGTAGACTTCATCAGGAAAGTATAGAGAACTGTATGCCAGTGGAGAGGGCAAAATAATGGAAAATACATTGTATTGAACAATTTTTTGTTAGAAGCAGGAAGGACACGATGAACTATCAAGTAATTTTTCTCACTATGCATGTCTTCTACTGCTTTTGAAAATAACCTGGCTTTCCAGATAGATACTTGCTGTGGGACAGCAGCATCATATTTACAATAGTAGTTCACAAAGAAAGAAAGAATTAATGGGGAGCCCTTTGAAAAATGCATCTTTGACAACAATTGGCATGTTTAAGTGTGTTGCTTTTATTTTATCTTCCCTAAGCAAGTACAAATCCAAACTGTAACCTTTAATGGTGGGCACATTGTGCATAACCAGAGCAATTTCACGTAAATATGTGAATGTATTTAAACAAATAATCTAAGGCAGCCTTAGCACAACGAATGAAAAAAATGAAAATCAATATAATCCAGAGTTACATTGGTGTGTGCTCTTGCAATATACACCTACTGGGACTTAGTTTAAAAGTGTTTTGAAATATTTCTTTCTCTTATATTTATTTTAATGGAAACATTCCCAACTGTTGATGGCAGATATCATATGCTTGTGGCGATAAGAAAAATGGTAGATTTCTGTTCCTGCAGAATGTCTTGTTTCAGCAGCATACAAAGAAACACCATATTGTAAAGCTGAACTGGAAGCCTGTCAGTGACACAAAAATATGGAAGAAATTTAATTGTTTCCATAATTCCTTCTTTGAGTTAAATAAATCTACTCAGACATGTAACCCCTAAAAACCTGACAAAGCCGCAGATGTTAAGTTAAACAGTTTGTGTTTCTTTTGATAGCAAACCTTATTAAATGTGAACTGATATGGTTTATGCAAACATGTGAGATACAAAATAGTAGGATCTTTTAACTTAATTCAGATAGCAACTTTCAAATATAATCTGTAAATATTTAACCAGGGACAAAAGGTACTGGATTTTGCAGGATTTCATTAAAAACAAACCCAATAACCTGGTACACTCAATTATAGTATAGTGCTGGCAATGACTGCTGCTCTAGCCAGTATTTTCTCATAATGTCTGTTACTTTCTCCCATTTTGTGATTGCCCTGAATTTCTCCTCTTATTTTATCAAAACCAGGCCCCTGAATCAGTTTAGTTTATTTCTTTCTTCAGACCAAGGACAAAAAGGTAGTATAATTCCCACTAAATCTTGGAATACACTTTCTTTTGTACTAGCAAGTATTTTCTTTTACTAAAAATACAATATTTATCCAATGTTAAAGCCTGTTGTAAAATAGAAACTGAACTGGCAACACTGACTAAAACCACATACCCAACCTAATTCCTTTACATCTGCTTTTATTTCTTGGACTTCTTCAACCTTGCTCAGATTTCGGCTCCATGACCAAGTAAGCAAGAATTTAGCAAACGATAAAGCTATTGACCTGCAGGAACAGGCAGAGTTCATCAGGAAGGTTCCAAATACACTGTCCAAGGGGTCAACACAGATACAATGAGGTTCTCACCGAGTGTGCTGTCATGGGAGGCATCCAAGCACAATGCCACTGTGTAAAGACAAGAAGCCAATGTGTAAAGACAGCTACAGCACACTAATTACGGACAGTTTACTGACACACTATTATGTGACTAGTATTGCTAACTAGTAGCTAGTCTGTTACTGATACCGTCACAGTATCACAGTGAGATGCAGCATGTTTATGTCTGGATGATCTTTTCTTACATGCCTGAGGAAAGAGCCATCTTTAGAAAGGAGGTAAACTTGAACCCAATAAACTGAACCCATCAGAAAAAGGTGTACCAGCTCCAGAGCTGAATGTGACTGGCCACTGTGCACATGGCTGGATGGAGAGAGGCAATAGCTCTGAGTTCGTCACAAACACAGCAGTCCCACAACACCAGGAACACTGTTCCCAAGGGAATGTGGGTGAGCATGGCTGGCACATAGTGGAGACTAGTCCATGAAGCACTGGGAAGATTTAGACCTGAGACAGAATTCCTCCTTAAATCAGCAATGCATGTACTCATCACGCTCAACATAGCAGAACATAAATCCTTTAGCCACCTCATAGAACACCAGAAAGTGATTTTTCAGAGCAACTGCATTTCAGATATTAATTTTAGGCTCTCACTTTTCTGCTTTGTTCCCCTCCAGTCAATTAAACAAAGACATGTAGAGGAACCAAGGAGAGAAATACGAGCAGCTGAAACAGAAAAGTGCTGTCATGATTGTACAATAGGTTGCTCGTATTTACAAAATTCCGTGCACTCAGATTCAATATTTTCCATATGAAGATCCTCACTTAGTATTAATGCTGATGCGGTATGGAGGATAGGGCCCCTCTTCGAATAAATAATTTGCAGATACAAGGAAAAGTACAATCCCTGCCCTGAGGAGATGGGAAATAATATCCTGCTTGTATAAGTTGAAATAGAAATGTGTTTATTTTTACTACAGTAAGTGCTTAACACACAATAACTAAACCAAAACTATTATTTCAAAAGGATTTAGAATAATATTTTAGTTATTTCAATGTTTATAAAATTTAAAAATCTGCAACTACTAATAATGACAGTCTCAAATACAAGTATTTTTTCTTTGGAAAATCCAGAGACTGGTATAATGATATGCACTTGTAAAAAAAAAAAAGCAGTTGGACAGATGAGCTCTTCCATTACAGGATTTGGCCTAGAGGCTTGCAAAGAAACCAGCATTCTCTTCAGGGCAATTTACACCTATCGGTCTCCAGAAATTTATATTGTTGAGGAACTCTGGGAGTTTTACTATGCCAAGTCAGAAAACACTGCAAGTAATTTGTGAGGCCAGCAAAGAAACAGTAACCACATGAAAGAGTGTATAATACTTTCTTCAAGTTATGTAGGAATACAGAATATAAAAAGAATCAAGGAAAAAGGGTAAGATCCAGGAAATAATAGTGGGAACTCACATATTCTTTTCAGATAATTTTTATCAACATGAATGCTGAGAAGCATCCATCCTTTATTGTCTGTCAACATGGGCTATATCTGGCTCTGGAGAAATGTTATCACATTGTCTGGTTATCTCATTCACAGAGTATCTGTGACATTCACAGAATGAGGACCTACAGGTTTGCTGTTATGTTACCACGCACCATTGCCGCCCCCTGTAACGCAGACCAGCATGAATAAAGCACAGCAAGGAAGAGAGTCAAGACAAGTGCACATACATTAAAAAAAAAAAAAAGAAAAAGAAAAATATGTGCTACTTCATAGAATCATTTAGATTGGAAAAGACCTTCAAGATCAAGTCCAACTAGACCGAGGTACTAAGTGCCACATCCAGTCGTTTCTTGAACACCTCCAGGGATGGTGACTCCATTATTTCCCTGGGCAGCCTGGAAGCAAGTTCTACCCTTTCAGCTTGACTACCCTTTCAGTGAAGAAACTCTTCCTGATGTCCAACCTGAACCTCCCCTGGCACTGCTTCAGGCCATTTCCTCTTGTCCTGTTGCTAGTTGCCTGCAAAAAGAGGAAAATATCTGGAAAATTCTGCAATATGGACAGCACAGAATAGCTAGTGTGAGATGAGTATGTAGTGGAGGCAGGACCATCCCCATGCAGAGAGGTTCTGGCCTCCCCAGAAGTGGTCCCTGGGCTCCCTCTTTTCTTTGCTGTGCTCCTCTGCTGCTGCAAGCAGTACCAGAGTCTCACATGTACAGGATTTGCTTCCATGCCTGTCAACCAGAGCCTTTGCAGGATCACCCATCCCGCAGAGGAGCTCCAGAACAGACACCATAAAAGAGCTAAAAGAAAAAGAAGAAAAGACATAGAAGAGAAAGGAATACAGAAAGGAGAGGAAATCACTGTTTTAATCTACACCACATGTACAACATGGCTGAGCTACAAGCTCTAGGGAGTCATAACTCTGAATGTCCTGACTTATGTGTGTTTAAAATCTCAACTGTAGCATTACAGCATGGGGTGGGTTTTTTGCATTTAATTTAATTTTTTTCTTTGGGGAAAAAAAAAAGTATGAAGAAAGTATGCTTTACTGTCCAGTCAAAGACACTACATGATGGACAGTCAAATAAATATCATCCTCACATTTATTTGCATGATTAAGCCATCAGACAGTCAAGTAAATGGAATGGAGTGCATTTATTTGAATAACCTCCAAGGTATTTTGGGGCATATAAATAAAATGGTGATGGCAAGCCATGACCCTTAATTTTCTCATTGTTTAAAACAGAGCAACTCTAGAATAATTCCTTTGAAACAAAGGCAAAATCAGTGTAAGAACAAATTAATATACATCTGAAAACCTCTCTGCTTTCCCCATCCTCCCTATACACAAAGAAGCTGATGATTTTAATTAGTAGTGAAGGGCAACATACATTACAAGTATGTGTCTTGACAAGGTTCAGTGCTGTAGTGGTTAACCAGACACTAAACACAAGACAGTATAGTGCCCATACATTCTTGCTCAGTAAGGAGTTTGGGAAGCTTAAACAATTTCTAAAGAGATAAAGAAGAAACATGGACAGGTGGTTCTACTGTTCTCATAACTCCAAGATATTCTCTTCTTCAAAAGCATGTAACATCTGCATTGTGTGCTGTGGTTTTCACATCCACAGAAGACCAGGAGTACAGCATTGGTAGAGCAGAACACTCAGGGTGAAATACTTGACATCCACAGTACACACATTTTAGGGGTTTTTTTCTTGCTTTTGTCTTGGGTTTTTTTTAGAGACCTCTGGACTAACTCTAGGTTGGTCCCATAGACTAAATGCCCTAGTGGTCATGGAGTGCCTTAGGTGCACTCTTGAAATCTATACTCCAATTTAGCTACATCCAAAGAAATCTAGACCATATGCTCCAAAACCCACCCCATGACGAGAAGTAAAGTACAGTCAGTAAGGACAATCAGGGGTGTTGTTTCAAAGTGCACTTCTTATCTGCACTAAAATATCAACACTGGCACACACTGTGCTGGAAAGTTAGCTTAAATTGATGAACTGTGCCTTCTATATTTTTCTCAAAATAAAAGAGTTAACCTAGAAAAAGCACCCAGTTCTTGCTTCTCCCATGGTGTGGACAGATTAATGTACCTACCGATGGGAAAGCTTCAAGACATAATTGTGGAAATGCTTCCAAGGAAGCATATATTAATTCAGACATTACTTACAGTCCTTTATGACTCAGACTCTGATGTGATGCTTAGTCATGAGTCCTGTGCTTAGGGAGTGATGACACAAAATATTTTAGTATCCAGAAGCATGCAAATACCAAACAGATCTTATTTGTACAGTTTCATTCAACAATGGTGAGAAAAATGAACGCAGTTTTGTTTTAAATCAATAGTGAAGGCAGTTCAGTACAGTATTACAAATCACAAAAGTGGAAGTGTGGAAAATACCCAAGGTGATGATTATAAGCAAAGAGATAGTATTAAAGTTATATCAAGTTAAGGAAAAAGTTTCCTGTGCTGCCTTAAGCCTTATTTTCCTTGTGGGTAGGCTCATGATCAAGGCCATGAAAACAGCAAAGATCATAATTTCCAGACCTGGTAAAACCTGGTGACTTACATGGATACACTAACAACTCCAGAAAAATGCCCTAGGAGCTGTGCATTCTGCTTTGTATCATGCAAGCACAGCTTCCCAGAGAAGCAAGAGACATGACTGTCAATGGACCACTTGGCCCTGGACCCTGAGTGACCATAGAGAGGAACTCCTATATAGGTCACCTATGGAGAGGTGATATGTCAAAGTCCAGCAAGCCAAGCAACATGGCAGGGCAGTGATTCTGGTGCCAGGTGGCTATAAATTTTCACCTGTGGTACCAAGGTACCAGCCTGGAAGCCTGTGAATATAGGAGGCTTGCATCCAGCATGTTCAACTGGCACTTTCTGGCAGATGTGTTAAATATTTCAGCTTTGACAGAACAAATGGTTTAATAAAGAGATTTATTCAAATATTTATGTCTGTATTCCCACTGAGGACTAACCGAGATTAAAACCATTATAATTAACAATAAAATTTTAATCCTGAAATGAGTGGGACTTCTGCCTCAGTAAGAATGTAGTCCAAGGTATACTGCCATGCACTTTTACAGATTAAAAGTGGCAGATGCTATGAAAATAAGAGAGTTCTTTGGCAAGAAAGGAAATTAAACCATGTTGAAAATATTTAAAGCAATACGTTTTATCCTAGTAACAAACCTTAATTGGTCTATCACATTACCAGGAGGGATTTCATTAATCCCTCTGAAACAAATCATATCAGTCATCCAAAAAAAGTTTTAATGATCCATCTAAAATGAAAGTGAATCAAGCCATAACTTCTCAGGATTCCTCATAACAAGTCACAGAAGACAATCTGCTAGTAACACCTGAACTGTAAGCTTAACACAGAGGTTGTTACAAAGGGCCTGAAATTCAGCAGACATCGATTCCAGGGCAGTTTTAAAAACGTGTTTGCAGCTTCTTGCTGAAGAAGCAAAAATTCAGTTGCCAAAAACAAAAGTCAAGGGAGGGCCAAATGCAAAAAGAACACGAAAAACTTTTGTTGCAAAAACTTTAAAACCCAATATTGTTGTTCACTACAAAATGGAGGCTTGATCTAGCCAGTACTTACATTTGTTTAACTTCACTAGTGTGAGTTTGCAATCACTTAAGCAGAATCCCTGTGGCAAGATGTGAGTGAGCTTTGCTCAGCAGGGCACTAACTTGAGTCTCTCTCTTTTAGTATCAATTTTCATGAAATGTGTAAGACCTTAATAGTTTTGAGACCTCTAATTCTCAGTCAAATTTGGCTGAAATTGGCTACCTGTTCAGATATTATTAGAGGACTGTTGGATGTGCTCGTGAATGAATGGAGGAACAGAAGAGCACTATAATTGAGTAATTTCTTTCCTTATAAAGAATTTAAAATAAAAGGAGCACATTGAAACTAGGAAATAGTTCATACTGATGTTCCTGTTTGATTATCAAGAGTCTTCCATAGATGATGCTGGAAATGTCATCCTTTGAAACCTTTCAAACTTCACTTGTCAAAACATCTGTGAATATATGATAATTAACTACCCTGTGGTAAATGGATTTTCACAGTGAATAATTAAGTCTTTTCAGTAGAATTCATACACTACATACAGAAATGGCTCCTTGTCATATCTCTCTTCAAATAAGCAAATGAATACATAACATACAGAAGTTTATAAGGGTATGTAACTGTTTTTAAATTCAGTAAGTCTTCTTAAGATATGAAAAAATATCACTACATGAGAAAGAAAACCCATAAGGCTTAAAAAGAACACTGCAGGTGCTAGACCAAAAATCTGTCACTGTTGGGCTATATACTAAACATCATTTCAGAGAAGCACAATGAAAATAACTCAGTTTACTTAATATTTGTATCTGAATGACTCATCCTCAAAGTTAGCCTGGGTGTCTGGTTCTATGTCCTTTGTCATTAATCATTCTGAGGAAATACAATCTTAACTATCTCCTCAAAGCACATGGATTTCTTTACTGTAAAAAATGCACCCTTGCAGTTAATAAAAATCAGCTATCTTCCTGTGTTCATAGTGTGTACATGTACCAAAAAAAAAGCAAATACCCTTTACTCAGTCTCTCTGTCAGTATTTAACAAACTAATTTCCTTGTGAAGAACCCAGTTCAGATTAGTTTCTCCTTGGCATCCTTATTGTTAAACATTATCTTTGCATAAATTCTCCACCTAAGATTAGGAGATGTATTTTATTTCACAGACCTAACTAGAGCAGTCTTCAACTGATCTGAGCCCCACAGCACTCACAGATATATAGTGATGAGATCTGCTAATGTAAATGCAACATTTGTTATAGGGTGGTGTTAAGATTTTGGGATCACAAAAGCTAAAAGTAAGATCACGTAGTTTATTGCAAAAAAACTCAGAAACATGCACTGGTATGTACACCCACAGAGCCATACATACTGGTGATATTCAGCAAATATTACCTGTCTTTAAAAAAAAAAGGAAAAAAAAAGTTCTTAAATGCCATATTCATACATCAGTTCTGGATTTCGCCATTTGATTTTTATATTGAGTTTTTTATTAACAGCAAGGGCACAAAGAGAAAGCAGGGAATAATACAGCAAAGAAAAGGAAATCCCAGCTGACAACTCACTGGTAGGCAAGTGAGAACATTTGCACTTTCAGCAAATTGCCAGACTGCTGTATGATGATGTAGGCTTTCTGTGCTCACCTTACTAGTAGCTACAGGTAGGACAGGTACTACTGCTTTCCTTAAATTAATGAAGTGGATGAAAGGTCAAGTTTAAACATCTAAAATTGCTCTTAAAATCTCATCAGAAGTTAGGAGATAAAAAAATTTGTTGTTTGAAATGTGAACATCCTACTGAGGTCCTACAGCAGTCAACTGGCACCACACATTTTCAGCATCTATAAAATGAATTGGAAACTTAATTATAAGCCAAGCATAGGCACACAAGGCAAAAGTCTAATCCTGCTCAAGTCAGTGGTAACCTCCAGCCTTCAAACCTTCCCACTGATGGGAACATTGTCAAGATTTCACCAGCAGTTTAAAAAGAGGCTTCCTACGTTACTGGAGCAACACCCTTCTGGGTTGAGCAAGCTCTCAATTCCACAGGTTGGTTTGATTTTAAAGCCTGACAGAAAGCTATGTGAAAACACAGAACTGTCACTGAGAAAAGGGCTCTAGCAGAGCAAGTCAATGCCCCAGTACAGGCAACCTTCTCCTATGTCTGCCTGCACGGGCCCGGCGCCACAGTCAATGTGACAGCAAGAGATTTCCTTCTCTCCTGGCAGCACCTCATAACTGCAACTGATGGGTGGATGACAGAAGGAATCCAGCTCATGAACCACACCAGACACCTGACAATAATGGTTAAGCACCCACGTAAAGTTTAGAGGATACACAGACGTAGTTACAGTAGACTGTAATGAATCTTCCCATCCATGCTGCCTACAGGACTATTAAAAAGAATTTGTTTTCAGAGCAGACGATGAAAATTCATCAAAGTTTCCAAATTTGCACATTTGGCAAACTGTTTTATGGGACTTGCAGTCTAAGACTCCAGCGAACTGCTTGGTTTTGCAACTCCTTTCTTAGGGACAAAGACAGCATCATCATAAGATTTTTCTCTTTCTGATCACAGTCCTACATGGATGTACTGACATCAGGAACTTTCAAAATTATCAAGATCTGCAGTCCCAAGCCACGGGGGACCCAGGGATGATAGAAAAACTGGAAAGATTAATGATGTCTCCTTAAAAAAATACAATGCAAAATGAAATCTAAACAAAGGGGAAAATGAGGCAATTTTACTTGCAAAGACTATTGAAAGCTGCCATTTCAGCCAGCTATCCTGCATGGTGCCTTTGTCTTTAGTTACCCAGTAATGGTAAACAATTTTTACATGTATTCTCTGCGCTTCAGTGAATTAAATTATTCAGCCTACTAGTTTTTTACAGTTACTATTTTGTATCATGAATAATTCTAAAACTAAGCTCCTAAGAACTACTTCCTCCAGTCTAAAGCCAAAATTCTTACTGACGAGCAGAAAAATCTGAAGGACTAGTCAATGGGGGCATCTGATCAGTCATTTGACTTTTTGTTCTACTGAAACAATTACCGAAGCTACAGTGAAAGTTGCTTTAACATGAATACACCTGGAGTGAAATTTTTCTCCTCCTTGCTCAATGGTAACATCAGAAAAAGTACATCTAAAATTTAATCTCTCTTTTGAAAGAGATTGTCAAACGTGAGGCATCAAACTCAGGATGCTGTGGCACATTAAAGAGGGTTTCAAAGACGGTCACTACTTCCCAAACTCACCTCCTGAACTTTTATTGAAATTCAGTCTTTTGGTGATCATTTGGTGCTAGCCCCCCCCCCCCCCCCCCCCGATGATTGTGCCAACAACCTTATCAATGGCCAAGGTGATTAGAATACTTAAAAGTCAGAAGGAATGGGCAAGGTGGAACCTCATCCAGGACTGCTCTCCTGTATTTCCACATGTAGGTTGCATCTACATTGCTCTAGAAGTGTGTAAGAGATATTTTGCAATTTGCCCTAAGTTCAAAATCACATTCCTACAATCACGGACAGGTTTTAATGCTGCTTTGGAAAAGGTTAATCTCTTCCATGATACTCACTGGCCTGAAAGAAGAAATATGACACCTCTGAACATGAGTGACAAGTAAAGACAAGGAGCTTCCAAAATTAGAGGCAAAATAAATCTGCAAGATGCTTCTTTTTACTATTCTGCTTCAGGTTGATTGTGTGAGATACTTGCTCTAGGCCCTGAGCTAAACAGCTGTAATTCCCTCATCTCCATGATGCTCCCACAACACAACGCTTTACAGGTGCTAGATCTACTGCATTACCTCTGACCTCTGAAAGGCTTCCTGCAATACTGGAATGTGCTTCCCATGCAAATATTTCTAATTTTCTACAAGGAAAACTGTGGATTTCTAAGTCAACAGTTTGGATTGTTATAATAAATCTGTATTTGTCACACTGCATTTCTATTTAGTATGTTTGCTTTCAGTGAGAAAATCATATTTAAGGAATATTAAAGCAAAAGATGATCAATCAATCAAAACACAAGAAAGTCTTGAAGAAGTATGGTCACAGATCTATACTCCTAACATGATCAGGGCAAAAAAAGTATTTATTTTATTATTTTTTTTCACTCCCTTCTCTCAACCTATGGGACAATTCCTTATTTTACATGACTTGAAATACATCAGGAGCATTTTAATAATTAATTAACATACCCTGAACTTAGTTATTCCTCATTTGCAACAGATACAAAGATCTGCAGAAACAGAAGGACTTTCCTTAGTGTAAATTTTTGCCAATGAAAACTATCCCACTTGAGTGAATGGATTTAAATGTGCATTAATCAGTCCTGTTCACACTAGTTCAGTGAGTAGTTCCATTACAATTAATAAACCAGATAATGTTTCAGTTGTATTTTGATACAGATCCTACAACTCTTTTAATTGCAGCATAACTGATGTAAATAGGGTGATGTACTGTGCTATGAGCAGTGAAATCCAAAATACAAATACACTGAATTGTATTCTAAGCTAACTTGAACTTTGATGTTTAAAATCTGGAAAAGCGAATTTTATTTTAGTGAACTGAGGTGACATGTTGCTGTTGTTAAGGTAGCCTGTTGAATCATCCCATACTTTCAAGCCTGCAGTTTTAGGAGTTGCCGATGCAGTATTTATTACAGTCCTGTTAGCAAACCTTAAAAGTATACTGAATTATAAATGGACAGAATAGCTAATAATACATATGCAAATATGAAGTCACCTTTTAGGATAGCCTATTGGTGTTTTGTAGTTTGCACAAACTAAGGTGTATTATAAACTCTGGAACCCTCTATCTGCAAAATGTTCTGCTCTGGGCTGCTTCACATGAGTTTGTTATCAAGCGGGCAGTCGGTCACCTTACTGGCTTTTCTGTGAAAAACAGATATAGCTTCCATTTATGCTACCATTGTGTAAATCAGCTTAAACACTTTCATTAAGGGATATTATTACATTTTGTACCTACGGAAACCATTTAATGTTTCAAAATCTAAACTCTGTTTTCCTCAGGTAGGTCAGAGTAACACAGAGATGAAAATAAATTTTAGCTCCTACAACAGCAATAGCTAGAGCCAGACAGTTTTTGTTCAAGCTCAGAGCTATTGAAGGCGTTTTCAGTATTTGTAGTAACAGCTGTGATCTCTACACATATTTTGCCAATCACGAGCATTTTCCTCTGAGTAACTCCTCATGCCTGCAAGGGGCTGTGTTAGCAACACAGACATCCTTTTAAGGGAATAGAGAACACCATCTTTGCTTTAGCCTTGACCTAAACCCAAAAGAGCAAGGCCCCTGGGGTCATAATTTCAAGCAGAACTACCCACACCTTTTCCCTCAGTCATGTATTAGATCTCTACTTCACCACTATGGGAAAAGAAGTATGAACAAGTTCACTTCTACTGTCATATTTCTCATGAGTTCAGCAGTTCCTTAAGTCTGATACATAGAAAGGTCTTATTGCAGATTGATTATAGGCTGGTTGCCAGAAAGATCAAATAAGATATTTTAAGTGTCAACCATATGGATGTGCCCTGTCATTTTAGGGGACGTACTTTTCCCTGAGGATTTCCAGCATTTTAAAGTTCTACTGTATTAAGTAGATTTTTTTAATAATTTCAGATAAATTTGGGATGACTATGAGACTCAGCATAGAAGTCCACAAAACTGACAGTAATTGTCTAACAGTGCTAAGTTCTTTGACATTAAATTTCTTTAATTTGTGTGACCATATATTCATAGAATGGGTAAGGTTGGAAGGGACCACAGTGGGGCACCTGAACCAGCCTCCCTGTGCAAGCAGGGTCATCCTAGAGCACGATGCACAGGACTGTGTCCAAACTGTTCTTTAGGGTGACTCCACAACCTCTCTGGGCAATCTGTTCCAGTGCACAGTCAACAGTAAAGAAGTTCTTCCTCATGTTCAAGTGGAACTTTCTGCACATCATTTTCTGCTCATTGGCTCTTGTCCTATTGCTCAGCACCACTGAGAAGAGCCTGGCTCCATCCTCTTGACATCCTCCCTTCAGTTACTTATAGACATTGATGAGGTGCCCCCTCAGCTGTCTCTTCTCAAGGCTGAACAGGCCCAAGTACGTCATCCTTTCCTCGGAAGAGAGATGCTCCAGATCCTTAATCATCAGCTGGACTGGCTTCAGGCTCTCCATGTCTCTCTTGTAGTGAGGAGCTCAAAACTGGACACAGCATTCCAGATGTGGCCTCCTCAGGGCTGAGTAGAGGGGTACATTTTCAACTGTAGTTACATTAGATAGCAATTATTAATAAAACAGTGTTCAACGTTTGTTGCATACTTGATTAGCTGCAATCAACTATTTCTTGAAAAGAAAAAGCTGATTTTGTCTTTTTGTCTCATGGATGAGCACCAACAGCCCCCGCCTGCCCCTCAACACACACACATTTTGCAGTTGTATCTTCAAGTCTTCCTTATCTACTTGTACTTGTTTTCTGTTGGACATAACATATGCTCTACATTTTGCCACTGGTTACATACCTGATGGGCTGGCTAACATGTACGTGTTGCTCTACTTGGCTGCCAGGAAATCCAGATGAAAATCAAGTCTCTCATTCTCTAGCAGATGAATAAATAAGTTCAGGGGCTGTCTTCAGTCCCTGGAATCATTGCAGATGATTCTCCCTTCTGGGGTCTCTACCCTACTTTTAAACTTGACTTGGCCTGCAGGTTACAAAGGGACTAAGAGGGTAAGAACCCTCACTTCTTCAGAGAACCAGGTTAAAAACTGACTCACACGTGATCCCAGAAACTACTGCACATGACGAAATGGCTTTTGCATGCAAGAATAACTGTTCATCTGAGAAGTTTAACTAAGGTTTTGCCAGATCATGCTCACAGGAGGCAAAAGGAGGTAGTGCTAAGTTTTAGCAACCCACTTATGTTAGTACCTCACGACTTCCACTATTTTAAATTCTTTAAAGCCAGTGAATTCCCCTGCTAAAGGCTCCACAAGAGGATGCCAGTTCAAAGCTCCAGCAAGGAATAATCCTCCTTCAAGTCCTCCCTATCCACACCTGAAGGAAGAATGTGATGAATAGAACAAGATATTTATCCCTTGCACAGTGCTACTAAAAATTGTAAATTAGGAATGTCTCCTAAAATAGAAAAATGTCCTGAAAGCATTCTAAATTTTAGGTAGAAAAATGAAAAGATAAAATACTACAATAATACAACACAATGAAAAGCAGCCCTTAAAACAAAACCCCCTAATCCTCTAGAGAAAAATACATATTAAGTGCATGATGTATTTCTTCAAAATACATGATCTGAGTAATCTCAAAAAACAGAAGCAGAGGATGACAGTGCTACAGAATCTGGACTACCATCTCCAATAATCTCCAATATAAACAGCATTTTCTTGTAAAACCAGTACTGGGCTCTTGCTTATGTGCCATGAAGGACATGTGTACAGTAAACCTGAGTGCCACAAATAAATGTTAGGAAAAAATTGCAGTTTCTATTACTTCACAGCAACTTCAGAGCACACAAACAGCACAGGATCAATGCCACAGTCTATTTTCTTTAGCAATGGCATCATTAACAACATCTTCAAAGGAGATGCTGGCGTACGCAACTCTATTTCAGTCCCTAAAAAGTCTCCCTATAACTTCCAAGAGATCTGGGCACTGTTTCATAAGAATTATATTTCCCTTGTAGATTGATTTGCATTTTATGCCCAAGTTAAATAGTATCAAAACCCCTTAGAGACACAAAATTTCCTAGAAACTATGTCCTGCCCTGCCTTTATTCACCAAAAGCAATCCTGAGTAGAGGTATACAAATATAATAAACCAGATTTTGGCAAGTTTTGCCCACCAGTTAATATATTTTAAAGTAAAACAAGTATGTTCAATTAGAACTGAAGCTTGGAAGCACTGCTGGGAATCTAGCTCTGAAAGGTCTACTGCAGAAACACCAGCACACTTCTGTAGTAACTGCTAATTTATTGCACATCACAAGTTTTTCTTGGAAGAACACAGAGGACAAAAATTTGCAAGTCAGTTATATTTTTAATGAAGTATCAGCAAGACTTAGGGATAACTCTTACTGGATGAGCAATATGTGATGCAAGACATATACTTCAGGAATGGCCATCCCTGAGCACGGCCTCCTCCATTCCACCCATGGTTGCATTTGGCACAGAGGCAAAACAAGGTGTTGGCAAAGGCAGAAGTCCAAGAGGAAACCACAGCCTCTCTAAAGAGCAGAATGAGCAGCCCCTAGAAACAAGTGCACAGGCACAGGCCATCCACAGCAGCAAGTATATGGTATAGAGCACACACATTTCTAGATGCAAACCTCTTCCCATGCATGAACACAAAAACCTTTTAAATACTTCCCCTGCTTCTTCTTTTCTGCTCAGGGAGCTCATGCTTCTCTTAGCTGACAAAACTTCAACCTAAAGCTCTACTTATATATGATCACAAAGAACTTTACTGCTAAGGGTAATACCTGCATGCATGAACCCCTGCTCGTTTAATTATAGGAAGAAAACAGCGAGCATCATCTGCTCTCTTAGGTAATTGCACATGCATAAACCTACACGATGCCCATTGCAACAACTACACTTTATTGAAAGTGCATGCCACAGCTTTTAGATGTAGATGTGCTTTCACAATTTGAAATGTAATGTAAAAATATTATTGCTGTAGTTGTGCTGTGCTTTCTGATCAAATTTCCTTAAAATGTGACACACCACTGAGAGGATTTCTCTCCCCTCCTCCAGGGATATATTCAATATCTTGGGAACACACTGCCATAAGCAATGGTTCTTTCTGATATCAACATACAAGAATATACCCAGAGTTTTCGCTATCTGGATTTGTTCCCAGAATAATTTCAGGAAATTTCTAGGCCTTTCTCTACAAGTAAGCTTTTCTAAAATACTATTTGGGAATGGACTCTAGAAGCAGACGGATCACAAACACTGGAGCCCAGCAGGAAACAGATTATAAGGGAAGTCAGCATTTCCACACTTGTACTTCCTTAGGACTTTTTGTTAAAAACTGATGAGTTGTTGCTGAAAAAACAATATCAGCCATTTTGGTCTCTTAGTTATATCTGTGGTATCCAACTACATTTGTCCAATACCTTCATCCTTACCTTCATGATGTTTCCTGAGTTTGTGCTACTGATATAATGCTCTGCCTCATTTGGTTATACAAAGAATTAAATTTCACATCACTGTCTTGTCCATGTGAGAACACCAAAATAATTCTTGAAGAAAAATGTGTTTCCTTGTTTTTTCTGGAAAAAGTAACTGCCCTCAGAGATGCAGTGAATGGGCTATTGCAGAAAATGAAGGCAGTGATGTACCAAAAGGCTTATTAATTCCAGTGCCCTCAGGAACTGTACCAGGTTTTGCTTGACATTACAAAAGATTGATAGGTGTGATTTATACTCTACTGGAGGTGAATATGGAAGCATACTAAAAAGCAGTACCATTTTGCAGGTCCTGCCCACTGAATTCTTCTATCTCACATACGTTTATCAAAATTTTTCAACACTGAAAAAAACTGATGGAAAATACTAACAGGAAAATAGACTGGCCAATATTTGGGGACTAGGTCTTTGATTCTTAAATATTTCTAAAAGACTGCAACAAGAAGGGATTTTTTTAAGTATTTCATATTAAAATAAAATACTTATTTACTGTGTTGGGCTTAAACTTATTCTGTAACTACAGTAAATTCATATTTACATCTGATGTAACCATGGATCAAGATTTACAGGGAAACATTTGCTTGAACATAATTGCACTTGCAGGCATTCTCTCCCACTAATATTCAAACTTTAATCCCACAGTATTCTGACACAAACCACTGATGTAAAGCTAAACAACTTGGCAGGCAGGAAAAGCAATATTTCAACAATTCTTCAACTTACTGTTGTCTCAGCACAAAAAAGCCTGCACTTACTTTATGAAAAATATTACGAATCTCTAGGGTGTATAAAACAAATTGTTTTTAATGCAGAAGTTTTGGCTCATATTAAAAGCATGTGGAGATTAATTTCTTTCTTTCTGAAGGAAAAATGATTTAAGTCTGCCAACACTTACAGAAAAAGTTCTAATGCTCTTACGCACTCCATAAAAACACTCAGGCCCCAAAGTTATCTTTTAGCGACAATGTAGGTATCACGTGAAACACTAAACACCTAATAATTAAAATTTATGTACTAGATTATTTTTTGTGAGCTTTAAGGTATAAGCAACAAATTTAATTTCTACTTTCATTCTAAATAAGTCCTTTTCATAAACCGACATTATTTTTAGGATACAATCATCCAGTTTGATCTGATATTAGAAGAAAAGTGTCAATAAATATATGCATTTTTATACTGTTTTACAAATGAATATTGAATAGAATACTGCCACCTTTTGGTTGTGATCTGGCCTTAAAAATGAGACCTCTTCATCAAATTTCTAAAAACATTTGACATAGAATGATTGTTCTGAAGAAATCAGTCTGTCAACAGGCTCATGTTATGCTTATCATTAACATATTGTTGATGTAAGAATAAAACTTGTCATACTTAACTGCATAGTATCCTATTATTTCTCGATAATGAGCAAGCACTTTCACAAGGGCTTTTGTCTTTCGCAGAAAAGACGCGGGGCATAGCTTTGACAGCAAGCTAATGGAATTACTACTTTACAATCATGGCAATTCTTCTACTGCTTAGACTAAAATAATAATACCTTTGTGCAACTCATACACTCGGCTTCATAAGTACTGAAACACAAACTAATTCTCAGAAAATTCTTACTGGTGAATTGTTGAGTCCAATCATAACATATAAGCATTTTAAAATGCTTTTATATTGAAAGGTGAAAGGCACATAAGTCTTTCAGTAGCCTCTAAAAGAAGGACTCTAATGTCTCTTACCATGAACAAATGATGCTACTAGAAAAGGCAGTGCAGAAGAATACAGTGCCTGGGATTTGAGGTTAATCCCTAGCAAGTGTTCCAAGTCATTGCAGAGAGACTCTCCTAACTGTGGGCTAATCAGGTTTCAATTTAATTCATTTATGCTGAATAAATTAAAAAAAGAGGATTTGATCCATCTTTAGGGAAGAGTTTGTTGATTAAAACGTTCAGGAAAATAAGCACTCCCTTTTTTGTTTCAGTATTTATGAACTGAGGTGACTGGTTATCAAGTTACACAGAAAGACTATCACTTCTCTCATGGCTACGTTAAATCAGATTCTATAAGCCTACGACAGGCTTACCGTGAATTCAACCATCTAAACTCTCCAGTTTTGCACTGTCAGAAAAATAACTAGTAACTTGATGAAAAATACAAAGAAAAACCTAGATTGCTCTAATTAAAAGGAGAGAGGTTCTTACCTCCCTGTAAAATGTTAATGCTGTAGTTAAGGGGAATATGATTTTCATTTGTGGACATTTTCATACAATTATGCTTTAAAGAACATGTTAAAAAAAATAACCACAAATCATTTTGCTACTGCAAAGGCAGAGTTCTTGTATAAGCCTTTTCCCCACTATTGGAAATACTTTGTATGTGGAAACTTTATTAAATCCTAATACAGTTAAGTAGGAGAAATTCACTAGACTGGAAGCTTAATTTCTATCTATAAGTATAAATATTTGAAACATACACTGACAACATTTTGGAATTGCAGAACATCATTCGCATCTAGAGAACAAACAGCAACATACACAATTCCTACACTTTTAGCCACCAATACAGTAGTTTCCCCTTTTAAACCAAACCTATTTAAAATACCTGCATTTTTCCAAGTATTGGCTATTGGCACAGACAGTTTTTATACACAGACTATCCTCATTTTTTGACTAAAACTGTGCAAGCTCAGCAGAAGCTATTTATACAGAAAATTAGTCAAAATTAAGGAAGCATATGAACAATTCACTTGAGACTCTTTCTTCCCCATCTACCCTATTCAAAACTATTTTTATGAAGATAATCTGAAGAGGACAACTAGGAATATTTATAAAATGCTTGCTTTTTGGAAGCAAAATTTTAAGCAGCATTTAACTTTGACAAATAGCCCTCACTAACCTTTACAAATTTGCCTGTAGGGATAAAATGACAAATGACTCTCACAATGGGACTTATTAAACTCTTAGAATATTGCTCTAGCAGGGCCCTTCAGGAAATACTATTTCAGATTATATCAGCACTTCCATTTTTCAGGGCCTAATAACTAAGCTTGAAAAAAACAACCAACCAAAAAAAAAAAAACAAAACAAAACAAAACAAAAATCACACACACACCTTCCCTAGGGGACGAAACTTAACACATAACATCATGCATGCACGTTGCTTCAAAATTTAAAATGTATAACTTTCACAATATTCTTTGCCTTTATGTAGCTCATGATGCCTGTATTTCTGAAATGACAATATTGTAAAAGATTAGCATAGGCAACTGAAATATTTTCAGTATTTTGGGAAGGGAAGAAAAATCAGACCTCTTTAAATATCTTAAGGTGATTTAGTACAGTGGGGAAAATGCTGTACTGCTGCAGGTAGTATTATCTGTTATGCTAATGCTCTGGCCCAAATCCTCTGTTTCTGACTCTCCAAAAACCACTGAAGTCAACTGACACATCCCACTGGCTTCAACAAGTTTGGATCAAACTCCGTAAGATTATATCATGCCACAGAAGACTAGTCTACAGGATATACCAGACATTTAGAAATACCAGTCTTGTTAGGCAAGGAGGGAATAATTACTGAGATCTAAGACATTATAGTCTGTTTACTGAAAACAGTAATACCAATTGTACGGATTGACATTGTATTAGAAGTACTACAGTGAGAAAGGAAAGTCAGCTTTCCCTTCACCTTCCTGGCTGAGGCTGCATTTAGATGGGGATTTTGAGCCAGCTCAGAGAGGCAACCACAGCACTAGTGTGTAGCTATTGTTCTCAGAGGGAAGAGAAGCCCATGACTACAGGGTGATCATTTAACCACAGTGCCTAAACCATTTCTCCTTCAACTGCATATTCCTAAAGCACCCATGTTTATTACACATCTGCTAAAAAACTTGAGTTAAGTACTAGATGGATGTTAACAACAAGTTGGTATCTTCAGATACTCCTTTAGTAGCACTAATTTCTCCTCACTGCAGGCGGCATCTTCCCTTTTTTACTCACTCTTTTAACTTGTTACAAAATTTTTCAAGATGTTCTTAAAACTAAATTCGCTGAGAGTTCCAACTGTCAAGGCCATACAGTATGATTGATAAATAGCGAGAAGAGTTGGAAAATGTAAGAAAGGCTGTCTCTCAAAAGCCTTAACATGGAGCTGGTAACAAATTTATAAAGGGTACCTCAAAAATAAAATAAAAAAAAATCAAACTCAAACCGAACTTTGCCGGCTCACTGCTTTCTATATCCTACACCCTTCAGGTAAGTACACACAAACGTGCTCTGCTTAGAAAGCATTGAATTTACCTCACATTTTGTAAGGCAGCAATCTTTCTACTGTGGCACCTTCTTGCCTCCTTGGATGTGTCCAGAGTGATCTGCAAGCTTTGTGGTGTCTCTCAGTCCCAACTGTCTAAATATCCAGACTCTGCCTGTACACCTGGATTTCCTACCAAAGGAAAAAAGTGCACTTAACACCTCCTTCTGATATGGAAAAAAGATGACATGGTGCGTCATGATGCGTCTTCATGAGCACGGAGAATTTGTTTCCTTTTCTGCCCAGGAGCTACTTACACCTATCTGTAATACTTCCACTCATGTCCTCTTATGTGATTTGCTCCAGCAAATGTTTTAGTTGGTGTTTCTCTTACTCATTTTCATCCTTATTTGGATCTGCTGTACCATCTCCCACATTGAACCCTACTAAAATTGTCTTTAGCTTATTTCTTTGAGCTGTCCTTGTGTAATTTATTATCTCCATATGATCGTCTAGTAATATTCTTACACAACTTTATCTCATGTATCAATCATCCATTCTACGTATTGTCCCACAATTATCACAATGAATGTAGGCTACTGCAGCTGTGGAAGAACAATGCCTTCAAAGACAGCTCTTGAACAAAAGGAGAGAAATGAACATCTTCACCACAACCCCCGCCCCCGTGAGAAATTGTGCTTTCCACTGTCTTAGACTCATTACCGACTGGAGGCCCCTACAACAATTAAGTACTCCGAGAGACCAGAGTGAGGTCAGATCTTTTCCTCTTTCCCTAGTCCTGCCACCAATCTATTGTGCTAGCTCTCAGTAAGTCTTTATCATCTCCCTGCTTCAATTTTCCTCCTCAACAAATGCGCCTAAAATGTTATCCCTCCTAGAGAAGTTAATTTGAGATGAGTACAGGGAACACTGTAAGACTGGAATGTTTTTCTTGTGGTTAGCATGGTGACGCAGTCCACTTCCCATGGACAAAGCCCGAGAACAGTGATGGCTTCTTTTTGTATTTTCAGGCATCTTTGGTGCATTATTGCTGTAGGAAAAAAAAATTTAAGCACTAGGAGGTAGGTGATAACCACGTCTATACCTGTGTGAATATCTGAAACTGAATTTTTGAACTCTCAGGAAGACTGCTGCTTCCTACTGGTAACCAGTACAATCTGGCTACAGATTTTGATAACATTGTGACTGAAGAGTGGCACAACCCAACTCCTTCAATTAATGCAGAGACAGAACCCCCAATTAGGAGGCCGATCATGCATTGTGTTTCTACACAAACTACTTGAGAAAACGGGAGGCTAGGGGCCTCAAAGAAGGGCTCCTGAAAAAAAAAGACATGGCTTGGGGGAGAGAAGAAAGGGGCCTGGAAAGAAGGCAGTGGAAATCCCAGCTGGAGGAAAGATCCCAGGGGTCAGGGGGTATGTGTGGAAATAACTGCCAGGGGGTGCTCAGGGACCTTGGTCTGTAATGCCTGAGGGCAGTAGCCATGAGGAGCAGCACTCCACAATCCAACTTTGTCTCCAGCATTCCTGGACTAGCCATGACCTCCCTGCTGGGAAAGGAAGCCAAGACCTAGTGAACATAATGCTGTGGGCAAGCAAGTGCGTATGAGTTAATCTAATAGGGTAAAACCACTAACCTGGTTGGTTCTTGAATGAACCCAAGTAACCAGATCCACTATGGGCTGTTGGTTCCTCTGCCTTGCCCTTGAACATTACAGGGTAGTATCCTGCAGCCTGTAGCAGAATCCCATCCTTTCTGAGCAAATGCTGTCTGTTTGACACTGATGCACAAGGCCGTGGATGTATTAGACTGATCTGAATACAGTTTCTTGTAGGATTTGCCATGGTGACTGTAACCATTACCATGACTTCCTGAATAAGGCACCCAAACATGAAATATACTGTATTTATACAGCATGCTCATCTGATATCTCCAGATTGCCCTTAAATCCACTTTATATACCCCAGAGGCTCTCACAACAAAGGCACCTAGCACTACCTACAAGTGTTCACCACCACCCTTTTCCGAGCTACTCACTTCTGTGAAGCTACTGCAAGCAGGTAGAACCAGAATTGCCAGCCCCAGTCCTGTCCTACAACAGAATGGGGCAGGAGAATGGACTCCAATTAACTGAGCAGGCTGACAGCAGAGTGATTAACAACAATCCTCAGAAATGACAGATTATTCCTTCAGTAAATGCAGGTAAATATGCAGCTGCCAGGGAAACACATTTAAAGAGTATCTCTGGTTTTCATTGTAAGCTCTTTCTAAGTTACCCGAAATGAATGTCCAGACCATTTGTCCACAACACCATACCTGTCTTGCCCACTTGCCCAGACAGAAACCCAACAACTCTCTTCTCTTAGAATTTAGTCTTGGTGCAAGAGAACACTTCCTCATCCTTCTGGGAGACTAAATTACCTATTTGGCAACCTAAGCCAGTGGGCTGGCTTATTAAAAAAAAAAAAAAAGAAAGTGGAAAAAAAGAAAGAGAAGTAGAAGAGATACAGCTCCCTTCCACTTTGTTCTGATTCTGAACTGTTTTCTGACATGAAGTTTTTGGCCAGGTCCACCACCTGATTACAAAGCTATGGATTTTGAACTTGAAAAAGATGGAACATGTATGAAGCATTATAAATCTCTCTTTCCCTGTTTCTCCCCATAAGCTCTTGGGGGGACTTACTTGAGCATTAGTTTATTGTGGGATTGATCTATCTATTTGTGCTCCAGTTAGCAGGGCTTCCAAGACGGCTGTGCCGTGCTTATGTTAAGAGCTGTAGACCTCTGGGTTGGAGCTGACCAGTTTCTAATGAATCTAGATGGCAAGCAGGGTGTGCAATGTTTAAATTTGGGTACTTTACAATCTTGTACTTATGAGTCAAATTCAGGGTTATGAATGTTACATATTTGCAGCCCCTATTAGAGTAATATAGTCTCCATAATGTGCAGTAATTACTAAAAGGAAGATGATCAATAATGCAGTAATGAAATAAAGAAACGAATGCAGTACTAAATAAAGCAGCACTAAAAAACTTACAATATAATAAAAGATGAAAACACAGTGAAAATTATTTCCT
The DNA here is from genome assembly GCF_025592945.1 of Manacus candei. Classification (NCBI taxonomy): domain Eukaryota; kingdom Metazoa; phylum Chordata; class Aves; order Passeriformes; family Pipridae; genus Manacus; species Manacus candei. The sequence goes on along the minus strand of NW_026138067.1, from coordinate 7,923,957 downwards.
CACAAATTGGTAAACTTCTGCAGGTACCATCTCACATACATCAATGTGACAAAAAATTGTTTTACCCTCCCTTACTCGGAAAAAGCTCAAAGAATATCTTCCATTTCAAGAAATGCACCCACTTGATACATAATGCTTGAAGTTCACAACACTTTTACTCAAGTCCTCATGAAACAAACATCCTCTTGATTTTCTATGTATTAAAAAGATTTTTAAAAGATTTTAAAATACTATCACTTGGAGGTAAACATCTTAAGCTAAGATAGTTTTAAGCTCCATTTGCTGTGCAATGAAAAGGAAAGCAAATTTTTAAATCCAGTCAGAAAATGTATCTGAGACAAAAAAAAGACCATATAACAGAACAGAGGTCATGAAACTCATGGCTACAACCAGGTTTATATCAACTTCAGATGGTTTTTAAATGATTGTTTCAAAAAACCTGGTGATATAATATCTGTGTCACCTTCAACTCAGATTTTCCTGTACAATCATTCCACAAATGTTTAATATTTCATGACTGAACCTAAACTGATCCAACAGTCAAGGACAGAAAAAGAATATACAGTAAGAGTTGCTGGCTGTTCATCAGCAGGTAGTGTTCTTTCCATACGTAACTTACAAAATAATATTTACTACAAGTTGTTGCTCACTCATTATATTGAAACTTTTTCAAAATAGCCTATTATTTTTCCCAAATACTTCCTGGGGATATAAAATACAAAAATACTTCCCACTGGGAAAATTTCCCTTTTAACTCTCCTTTTTATTTCCCTTTTCTTTTTTTTCCTTTTAATAAATCAAAGGAGTAACAATTTTAAATTACTTAATGCATGAACAATTGTACCCCTTAATGTATAAAGCTATTTTGAAAAATAACCTTAGAACATGCTTATTTTGAAAAGTCTCATTTTTTCTCTGATCTCCGACTCAAGTATACTTGAACTCCAATGGTTTTTCTCCCAATCTTTCTCCTGTGAACAACTTGGGGTTGGAAAGCAAAGCCGTTTTTTTCATGCTCATCCATCATCACCAACAATAAAGATCTGAGATTAAATTATGCCTTTCCTCACTGATTCCAATTCTCTGGGATAAAAAGCTTTACTTACAATTTCCTCTGACTTGTTTTGTGTATTTAAAGTACACTATATCATACTTACAGAGCCAAATTCATTTATTCCTTAGCAATCCATCTAAGCTCACTGAAGTACTCTCTAATTCCCAGACATAGTTCTACCTTACAACAAGCCTTTAAAGTCTCTCTTGAAAGCACAGAATTGGACAAGCTGGTAACACTGAAGATGCATTTGTTATTTTCAAATAAAATTATACTTTCTTCTACCTTTTCTTGTTACCTTGACAAACAAAATCAAAATTGTACCACAGGATGGAAAGGTAGAGACTATTTCTATGTAAAAGGTTCCCCCCTCCATTTCTTTGATATTACTGTATTCTCTAAAAAAATCAAGGTAATAGACCAAGAACAAGCCCAAAGCCATGGAACATATGCTTTTCTTCACAACTATAATTTTAACCCTATCATGTGTCAGTATATTATGATACATGATGTAATCTTTAAGAGGATGTCAGTCAGCAGAGACATCTATATGTGTAAGAGATTCACCTCTTTTATTCTGACAGGTGTCTTGTATCTATAAGGTATGAGAAACGGAATATTTTTCCCTGCAAGTGCAATGTAAACATAAAACCCCTTTCCATATGAAATAACTATCTCCTTGCTTCGTCTGTTCTTCCCCATCACCTTAGTGGAGGGGAGGGGAAAGTGTTTCATTTACCTGTTTTACAAAAACCTAAGTTTGGCTGAAACCCTGAAAAAGAATTTATTAGCCTGATTTCTATTCAAATGTTCACTTGATTCAAATTATCCATGAATCTTGCAACACAATAGTTTCATAAACTGTTTGGGATTTTTTATAAGGGAAATATTTCCAAAAATACAGAAAATATCACCGTGGAAGTTGAAGACAGAGCCTAACACCACTCACTGGTAAAGTACCACCAGGTAAGCATTGTTGCCCTCAGCTTCTTAATATGGTCATACTTTCAAGTGAGGAAAACCTGCTTATACACATTCCACTAATACAAATGCAGAGTAACTCCAGTAATTTAATTATAATTCCATTACACAAGTTCTTTACTAATAGCCTTAAACTAGAAAAAGTATATCAAATAATTGAAAAGTTTTAATGTGGTACAGAATCACAGAATCAATCAGGGTGGAAAAGACCTCTGAGATCATCAGGTCCAACCTACCACCGAACATCATCATGGCACTGAGTGCCACATCCAGTCTTTCCTTAAACACCTCCAGAAACGGTGACTCCACCACCTCCCTGGGCAGCCCACTCCAATGTCTAATCACCCTTTCTGTGAAGAATTTCTTTCTAATGTCCAACCTAAACCTCCCCTGGTGCAGCTTAAGACTGTGTCCTCTTGTCCTATCGCTTGTTACCAGGAAGAAGAGATCGATCCCCACCTGGCTCCAACCTCCTTTCATGTAGAGAGTGATAAGGTCACCCCTGAACCTCCTCCAGACTAAACAACCCCAGCTCCTTCGGCCACTCCCCTAAGGACTTGTGCTCCAGACCCTTCACCAGCTTTGTTGCCCTTCTCTTGACATGCTCCAGCATCTCAATGTCCTTCCTGAACTGAGAGGCCCAGAACTGGACACAGCACTCGAGGTGTGGCCTCACCATTGCCAAGCACTGGGGAAGAATCACTTCCCTCATCCTGCTGGCCACACTATTCCTGATACAGGCCAAGATGCCATTGGCCTTCTTGGCCACTTGGACACACTGTTGGCTCGTGTTCAGCTAATTGCTGACCAGCTCCTCCAGGTCTTTTTCTGCTGGGCCACTTTCCACTACTTGCATTTTGAACTCTTGTGTTTCCTTATTTTTTTTTTTCAAATAGTTTGAAAGCACATCAACATAATAATTTTTTTATGATGATTCAGCTGAATTATAAGATACCCTTAGTGCAAATTTGAATGCTATCCAGAAATAGTTGACAGCAATGAATTCTCGTAGATGTCACATTCTGGATTTTAGAAATATTTCTATTTTAACAAGTGTAGAAATATTTATGTAATGCAGGATTTAAAACTTTTTCAGACATAAACAAAGTCAAAAGAAAAAAGACAGAAATATAATTTCTGAAAACAAATAGAATAAATAAAAAATTAAACAAGTTAGATAAGACTTGGATCATATCAAAGGATGTAGAGCTTAGCAATTTCCCTTTGATAATGTGAGACAGAAATATATTTTATTATGATTTCATAGTGATTATTTACTTCTAACAATTCAAAGAATGTTGGATTCCACTGTTGTGTTAACAATAAGATAAATAACAACCAATTATGTAAAAGGAATCCTTTCGACAAAATTTCCTCACTATTTAAGAATTATGAAATCAAAAGACCCAGCTCAAGTAAGATACATTCCTGTTGACTTTCTTAAAATATTCTTCCAGATAATTCTAGCCAAGTGGCTTTTATTTCATGAACTAAAGTAGAAATCTGAAGTACAGTGAACTGAATTTCCAGAAGGGAAGCACTTCGCTAGGTTAAAGCACTTCAACCTCAATCCCAGTCTATGTCAAAATAAAATTTGGCCTAGAAGTCACTATAACTTGTATAATTCCTCAGTCAGATGTCTGTGCAAGAGTTCAAAATAAACTCAATTTTCCTGCTATTCAATTAAGTCTGGCTAAGACTGCTTTGCCATGAAAGCTTAAATGTATTTCAGAACAATTTCCACCAGGCTGCAGCTATTTCACTAGATCATACAGCTAAAGCAGTTTAGACATGCTCTTTTCTCAGGAGTCCTCAGCACAGAGTACATTTCACTTTGGGAATTTAAGACAGTTTCCCTGACACTTCCCCTTTGTACAATATTGTAACAGTCTTTCTCTAACAGGTTCTCCCCAGCTAGTTCTTTACACCTTTTCTCTCAGTACTGTAGTTATGTCTTGCAGACAGTCACTCATCAACTGGAATTGAGCACTGCCTGGTGCCTTGGATGCTTCAGCCTTTTGTAGTCCTGAGGGTCTTCCACTGGCACCTCCACAGCCTGTGTTCCACTGGCAGCTCTGTAACCTCACTGCCATGAGGAGGAACAACCAACAGCAACTTTGAACACGCCTTGGTGAAACCCACATGGTTACAATGGGCAAAGTAATACAGGGAGATAGTTTTCACCATCAGAGATAATGTTTGTCATCAGCAATACGTAGGTACCTTTTCAAGTTCAATGATTCCTACAATTACTATGAAAAATACAAAGTCGTCTTGCAGATAAAAGAGGGATTCTTTCTTACAGATGATATCCCAAGAAGAGCATTACTAATACAAAATTACACACACCACAGATTTATACAAAAGTGTTAATAACTGGAGTCATTTGAAGAACAGACTTAATTCATTCTGCAAACTTTTTTTCCCTTATGGAGCACCTTCTACCACTGTAATCATGGAGCAGCAATGAAGACTCAAGTCTGAAAACCAGCCTGTCATATCCTTAATTCTGAAGCCTTTACATCTTTCTGTTGAGGTAGGGAGAACATCACTAGCTGCCTGAAGAATGGCCTCATAAATATAAGGCCTCCTTATTTCTCATCTCCCATTAACATTAAAATAAACCAGAAAAGTTTTGAACTAACCTGTACTTCAACTGTATTAACTTGCTATTCTGCATAAACAGCTACTGTAGCTACCATAGACACAGTCTGTAGTTATATGAATCACTAAGCAAATTATTTAATGCCTCTGCCCAGAAAAAAAGAAGTTTCCTCGTGACAAAGGTTTTAGTCACACTTAATGTGTAAAGAGATGAGGCTTGACTCACTAGAACCAACTGTGTGTCCTGACAAAAATCAGTAGAAAACTTATCAAGTATAAAAGTAAACATACCTTTTATATCTTTCAGTGTTCTGGTGAGTTAACAACATATTGAATCACAGAATCATTTAGGTTGAAAAAGACCACTTAGATCTGGGCCAACCACACCAAATCCACTGTTAAACCATGTCCCTGCGTGCCACATCCACGTCTTTTAAGTACCTACAGGAATGGTGACTCAAACACTTCCCTGGGCAGCCAGTACCAATGCTTCCCTACTCTGGCTACAAGAAATAGGTAAGTTATCATCAATATTAGCCATTCTTCCATTTCTGCACTTGCCTGGATTTCCCTGGGTAAGCCATTGTCCAGCAGCTTCCCAGCCTCCTGACTGCAGCCCATCTGGCATGGCCTCACCACTGACGGCTTGGAACCATGGCCAACATGGAACAATACTCAACCTTTTCACTTGGTGCCAAGGACAGCTTAGACCCCTTTTCAGATCCTCTTTACCAGATTAAATCAAGTCAAGCTCCCAGACGGAGCACAAAGTGGGGGGGCTGGACTCACACCTCACAACTCCTCTGTAACACTTTCAGGAGACATTCACCTCTCCAGAAATCCCTCTTTATTAAGCTGGACCTGCCACAGGACACAAAACGTTCCTCAGGACCTGCTCACTTTCCACTGGCGCCTTCACCCAGCCCGAGGTGAGGACAGGGCCCTGTCCTGGCCCCAAAGGGCCCCGGCCCCACAGCGCGCACCGGAACGGGCCCCACAGCCGCCGGGGACACAGGAGCGGGACCGTTTAACAGGGACCCGGCAAGATTCGGCCCAAACACCGCTTCCCTCCTCTGGCTCCTCTCCGGGACCCCAGAGCCTCCCCCGCACCCCGTCACACACACGGGCCGCACCGCGCAGGCGCCGCCGCTGCCGCGCGGGGCCGGGCAGGGCCACGCAGGCGCAGCGCGCACAGAGAGCCGCGTCCCGCCCCCCCCCCCCTCCGTCTGCCGGCGCCAAGATGGCGGAGTACGACCTGACTACTCGCATCGCGCACTTCTTGGACCGGCACCTGGTCTTCCCGCTGCTGGAGTTCCTCTCCGTCAAGGAGGTACGTGGCTGTCCCAGGGGCTGGAGAGCCGGCTGCGGGAGCGGGAAAGCGGCAGGCTCTGCAGAAGCTGACGGTGCCTCCTGTGGGCCTGGCGCGCCTTCCTCCGGCGCCGCGCGGGCCGGGCCTGGCCCGTGGGGGACTCGGAGCCTCCGCAGGGAGGAGCTCGGGGCTCCTGCGTCTCGTGGGTCGAGGGCGAGGCGTGTGGGACTGCCCCGGCGGGACGGGAGCAGGGCCGAGAGGGGCCTGGGGAGGCCGGTCCCGGATCCCGCTGCGCAGCGCCCAGGCCGCTCGTGTGCGGGCAGCGCTGAGCTCATTCTGCGCTTCCTCCTTCCTCGGGTTTGGCGCAGTGTCTTTCCCTCCCCAGTGTTCGATGAAGAGAAGAGCGAAAGCTCTCCTTCGCAGCCGCAGGTGTACTCCCACAGCGAGGGACACCCCCGCGGCCGCGGAGCTCAGGGCGGTCTGTGGGCCTGCGCTAGTGTAGATGATTAACTCCAATTTGAAACGCTTGTCATCACAAATTTGTGTTGAGAACAAATGTCAAGTCCGTTCTAGAATTATCTCTTGTGGGTTTTCTTATATATTTCGAAGTTTTATTGCTACAGAGAACCAAATAATGCTGAAGGTAGTGTAGACTGATAAGAGTTTAGCCTAAAGTATACGAAGTACTCGTCTGAGCTACTTTAAAGTGGAAGCAAAATGCATAAAATGACATAAGTTTTGAGTTTAAAATAGATGGTTTTTTAGCCTTCAGAAATTAACTGATAGACCATGCATATATCGAGACTTGACCTAACTAGTTGTGTCTAGCACGTGGATTTTCCTTAATGTCTGTCATCTTGGGGGCATTTGTACTATTTTAGCATTTGTAAGTCGGCTCAAGTTAGTTAAACAGACTTATTTTTAGTGTTAATCTTGAATAACAGAGTGTTCAGAGCCCAGTTAAACTTGCAGGTTCTATATTTGAGATGTCCATAAATGTGGTGTGGTGAGTTGTAATACAGCTCTTGTGCGAACGTATTTTTGAGGAATACTCCAGATTTGGCCCTCACGTACATCTTGAAGACCTAAGAGCAGTTTGCAACTCACAGCTAAATTATGGGGTAGGATCTCTAAAAAAGAGTTTGACAAGTACAAAAGCACACCATCCAGTTGTACAGCTACTCTGAATTTATTCTTATGCTTTAGACCTGGCAGCATATTTTAGATTAATCTGTGCTGCAATTAAATTATAAATTTAATCCTGAGCATCTCTTCTGAGATCCACTTTAAATAATATAACTAGTCTGCACTGTTCAGCATTTTATTTTGTGGAAAGCATTCAGTACTTTGTAAGAAAAATCTGACAAAGGTTTTATTATTTTTTAAAATAGATATATAATTTTTGCAATAGGAATTACTATTCCTGTTAAGAGAACAGTAATGTTACTTAACTTCTAACTAGTCTTTGAAGTTCCTGCTTTCATAAATAGCAGGAAGTTTTTGGTATCCTGCCAAGATGGAAAATGTAGAAAGGCTTTATAGTAAGCACATTTAATGACAGAGCTGTGAGATTTCGTGTTTAAACAATTCAATTGTACAAGAGTCTATAAACTGTGCCGTAGAAATAACTACATAATGTGAGTTGAAACTCTTTAATACCATTCAGATAAATCTGTTAATAATTTCTATTTTAGATATACAATGAAAAAGAACTACTCCAAGGAAAATTGGATCTCCTTAGTGATACCAACATGGTGGATTTTGCCATGGATGTGTACAAAAATCTTTATTCCGATGAAATTCCACACGGTAAGCTGCTCATTTAGATGTAAAACTTGTTTTACCACCTTTCTATCTAAAATAATAGATAACTAGTGGTAATCTGCTTGTTGCATTCAAAAACTAGAATACAGTTTAACTTTGGCCTTAACAAAAGGAGGTGCAATACTGAGACAGATAGAATTCCCTAATCCTGAGAAGTTTGGGTTTGTTGGTCTGTCAGGAATGTAATCTTTGAGTGATGTCTGAAGTATTTCAATGCTGATTTGATAATTTCAAGCACTTGAAAAGTATAGCCTAATGTTGCACTGCACTAACTTTTCATCTGTCAAATTAAACACTATTGCACAATGATTTGGTGTCATTAGACTTATTCATGAAGCATCCAGTATGTTAAGACTAGAGTTGCTTTGTAAGTAACTCCATTAATCTGTCTGTGTGTGGCTGATTTTTAGACTTTGGAGAGAGAAAGATGGTTCTGAAGATGCTTTTCTGAAGATGTTTCCTCAGTTCTGTCAAAATATAGATAGCTGTTTGTCTAGAAGAAAATAAATTGTATATAAGATTATAATTAATATGAAACTTAATCTCTTACTATCTTATCCATGATTTTGGGAATTTTCCTGTTTACGTCTTAAATTTCTATCTTCTTGAGGAGCGTCTTGGAGAAGGAGAAAATTATGTTATCTTACTTTCTGTAATTTCTATCCTTTATGGGTGTTTTGGTTTTGTTTTTTTTTCCTGTTGTTCCTTTTTTCAGGTTTGGGGTTTTTTTTTGTTTGGCTTTTTTTTTCCCTGACCTAGTCTTTGAATATCCACCATCTTTTTTTTTCGTTTTGGGGAATTCCTTGCCTTTTTCTAAACTAGTGGGACTACAGTCTGTCTTGCCTGCAGCTTAGAAGGAAGAGACTTGGGTGCTTTTGCATTCTGCCTCTGAGTCTTGCCTTTAGACTGCAGAGATGGCAGTTCATCTCTTTGGAAAGATACGAAGAGAACTGATAGCATTGGGACATTGGAGTCAATGATTTGACCAAACCTTTGCTGGCATTAGGTGTTGTACTGAGCACATATGCAGTGATGCATGGACTTGTATTGAGAACCAGAGTGTCACTTCTGTAATCTAAGAAACAGATGTAAGGATTTCCTCACTGTCAGGTTACTTATCAGCTCTACTGATTAAAAAGGGCATATCAGGGCTGTAAAAATCTTGAAGCTGAATATCATATAATGTACTGTGTGGGAAGGGACCCACAGGGATCATCGAGTCCATTCCTGGCTCTCCTCTTTCTTTCCCTGCTTCAGCTTTTCTAAACTGTTGAAGAACATTACTGTTATCAGTAGTAAATAAGTAGTAAATTAGCAGTAAAATACTAAAGTAGTAAACAGCACAAGAAATAGTAAGCCTATGTCTTCGATATTCTGATTACAGCCAGTTATTTAGGCAGGTTGCCTAAGGTTATAAGGTCACAGCTGCAGGAAAATTGAATGAATTTTGTCGCTAGGAGACATCTGCCTTCATTATAAACGAGCAATTTCCACACTTGTAATGTTTTTCTTATGCTCTTTTCAAACATCTCTAAGACTTTACATCATCAGTTTGGCAGGATTTTTTTATATGATGACTTACCATTGTTTGATATGTGGCTTTTAGTCAGTTAACATAAGCAGAGCTAGTTCTCGCACGTGGAGTCAGTTATTCGGGGTGCTTGCTTGCACAGCTTCCTATGCAAAGGCCTTAACTTACTCTGGGATCTCTCTGGTGTGTACCATCCTTATGTATCAGTGCTTATCAGAATGTGTGTACAGACAGGTGGTTCTTATTTGTGGAATCACTGCCTTCATTAGAAGTTTATGCTGATTTTATTTTTTTTTAAGACTTCACTGTTTAAAGTACTCAAAGCTAAGTTCAGTTAACACGGTTATACTTAGAAATGTCCCTGCACAATTTATAGTTGCTTTTGTCTTGTCTTCCATGAGATCAACTTACAATTACACACCCAGGAGATGTCGCAGGAAAACATTTTCGTATTCTTAGTAAGTCAACTGAATGGTTTTTCTTTCATCTGTTTTCCCTTCCTCTTTTATAATCTCAAGAGTCAACAGAAGTTGGAGATAATTTCTCCTTATTGGAACACTTCCTATCAGGCAAGTCGGATTTAGGTTGGGTCACCATTATGGTGTTGGCCACTTTGGATGTCCTGTTCAAATACCTGGTTAGTCAAATCACAAAAGAAATGTCTGATAGGTTCACTGTGGCATTGAATGTTCTGGTGTGTGGCATACTTTCACATTTCCTGCATTTTTCTCCTGGGATTTGGTCTTGGCTTGTCTGATGCCATATGTTTCTTGGGTCACATAGCCAGTGTCAGGGTGATTTTTTTCTTATTTTTTTTTTAACACGTAGACTTTTCTGAATTTTATTTAAGGCTTCATTTTACTGCATTGGTAGCACTTGGTCAGGAAGTTTGGATCTGTGTAAAAAAATCACCCTATTTCCTACCAATTTTTCATAAAAGTCTTAATGTTTCCATTAAGCATGCAGAGTGCTCTAAATCATAATTTTGCAGATTGAGCTGCTTGAAATTTTTCCTGACAATTTTCAGTTTAGTGTTCTGTGAATGTGCTTTCAGAACCTGATCATCAGTCAGAAGAAAATCAATCTTAATGATATCATGAGACTGTTTACTTTTTCCCAAGTTTACTTGGAATAAGTGAACTTAATTAAAATTAAAAGGTTGTTTCTCCCTTAGTGGAAGCCTGAAGATTCCTTGTCTAATACAGACTCTGTTCCACCTGTACCTGCTCTTTAGTGGCCTGATTAGAACTCCACACAGGAGGAGAAGAACCAAATATTAGAAGCTTTTTATTAAGTCAAAGAATTGTTAGATACCTCTGGGTTTGTGACTTGACTGAGAGGACAACCGAGGTAGGAATAGGGAAGATGTGTTCAAAAGTCAGCACCATATAATTACACGTTGGTTTCTGTCACAACTTAAGACATTATATAAAAATAGTTTTGTTTTTGTGTTTAGCTTTGCGTGAGAAGAGAACAACTGTTGTTGCACAGCTGAAGCAGCTTCAGGCTGAAACAGAACCTATTGTGAAGATGTTTGAGGATCCAGAGACCACGAGGCAAATGCAGTCCACCAGGTAACTTCTAACATGGTTTCTCAGGGTGGCTTGTTGGTACCTCTGAGGTGTTGATGATAGGAGTGCTTTCTGTGCAACAACTACAAAGAAGGACACTTATTTCCAGACAGTGTTTAAGTAGTGCTTGTGGTCAGATAACTGAAATTGCTTGGCATAATTTGTTCTCTTCAGTGCTTTTTCCTGCTGTGTAAAAGACATCTATTGATCTTAATGTTCATGAGTCAACTTGGGACAAGGGACAGTCATCATTCAGTGCAGTCCAGTCACAGCCAAGATTTGTTTTGGGGAGGTGGAAGGGCTTTTTTTGTTTGGGTTTTGAAGGGATTTAGGCTTTTTTGAGGGGAAATACGAACAAAACCAATTCAGAATCTCTTTTCTGCCTTCCACAAAGCATTATGGAATGCCATCTTAGTCTGGGAGGCCTGATGGATAAGCATCTGTTCAGCCTCAGAGCACATATTTCTTTCAGGAGTTCTGTCCTTTTGCCCCTTACCCTTCCCACCCCCAAACTGTTCCAACTTTTTGGTGTTAGGTGGTGCTCATAATAGTCTTTTTAAGGCGCATCCATTTCTTCTTAATTTGCTTATGGGAGTAATTAAAGTAGAATGAATTGTCTGTACATTATATCTAAGGTCTATGAGAGTTCTGTTGTGGTTAAGCTTGAATTGGGTTCTGTAGGAAAGAGTTCAGCTGTAATCACTGAAGAGTACCTGCACCTTCAATAGAGGGGTGGGCAGGTATTTGTTTGACATAAATTACTGCTTGTTGCCTGTACATGGGAAACATTGTTATTACTGTTGTAAATGTGTCTGACAAACGCTGGAATATTAATTGGATTCTTTCTTCAGCCTTACCTGTCCTAAGATTTCAAACAGAGCATACTGCACCAGATAGAGCAACTATGGCTCAACTTGAATTTGAATAAACTCGGGTTTACTGGTTTCTTACAAAAATATTGAATGTACAAACTCTTCTTTCTAGTCTGCAGAAATCTTTGAGTATACCTTTGTTTGGGAATAAATCCCCTGAAGAATATGGGTCCCTGGAGGGGGAGGAACTTGATTAGAATTTACTCTTTATTTCAAACACAGATTATCATCCTTTTTTTCTTTCCCCTCTTTTTTTCTCCCCAGTGTTTTCTCCACTCTTTGCATTGTTTTCAGAATTTGTTATAGAATAATTTAGAACTTAGTGTAGAAATGGTGAAGTGCAGTATATTGTGTCTCAATGTGCACATGAAACAACATGTCAGTAGGAATCATGAAATGTACTTTGCAGCACATCAGAAAAAGTTTATTTTCTATTCTGATATCACCAGAATGTACTTAATCTTCTGCTTTAAAAAACGTTAACTAAGTAAGCTGCCTTTGTATCTAATTTCAGAGTAGCTATTCATGTAAGATAATTACATTTGCTTTATGGCTTGGGGTTATGCAAAGCCAGGAGCCACTCATTTTGGAAGTGTAACTTTGAAAGTGAAAGGCCCAATCACCATTAGTTAACTGCCTTGAAGTTATTAACTGGGACTGTCTTAAAGGAAGGAATTCCTGGTATTATCACAACTATTCACATCTAATTGAGTGTATAGAGGTGTTGTGCAATTCTTGCTTTGCCTTTATCCAGTTTTTATAGTAATACTTGGCCTAGGATTCAAATTACTAAAGTACTATCATTTCTTGGGAAATGTGCTCTGTTACTTGACTTTTGATTCACTGAAGTTGGTCAGTAGTACTTATTTCAGATTAAAAATGCCATGTTTGAAAGCAAGAGATAAAGTCAATAAATGCATGAAATATAACTTGCCTAATGCTATAGAATATTAACCCTGCTACTCATATGCAGCAAGTTTTGTTTTACAACTGGTATGTGATTTTTGTTTGTAAAATGTCTGGAAACTTCGTAGGTCAGAAATTCTGGGTTTGGTTATTGGGCAGTAGTTCCAATCCAGATGATTGGGGTTAGATAGTAATGGGCAGAGTTGGGCAGATAGATGTCCAACTGTCTAGACCTTGAACAGTGTGCTGTAGATTGTAGAAAGCAACTTTTGATTCCTTGCCTTTTGTGAATTTCTACTGGTGATTTGGAATCTCTATCAAATTCAGAGCTGCGTATTATCAGGGCTTTAGATCACAGCTTTTGATCCATGACAGCACTGCTTGGAATATGAAAGTTTGGGAAATGATGTGTAAAGGAGACTTAGCAGGTAAAAGTTCTTTCATGAATAAGCCAAAACATGTCACTTCTCTAAGTTGGAGGACGTTGACTTCAAAATTTTAGAGGAACAGTCAGTATTACTCATTCTTGAAGTATCTTCCACTGGAACAAATCCATGAAATTATTTAATTGCTTTCACAAGTATTATTGGGGATTGTCATTCTTGGCTCATTTGGCAACGTACCAGTTCCTTATAGAATCTTATACCATAAGTTCTAATTAAACAAACATCTTTGCAGTCAGTTGATTTCAGAGTAAATGGGAAAATACAGTAAAATATGTGTGCAAGGGAGTATCTTTGTACCAGGAAATTTATAGCTTGCCTCCTGGAGGCTCAGACTTTCTTTTGATCTAGATAATACTGCTTGTCCTTTTAGTATTAATGTTGAATAAAAAATAGTCTTCAGAGATGTGACCATGGGTGAATTAGATGTTTAGAATTTAGTAATACGATTATTTTTTATAGTTTTGTGTTCTGCAGGTATTTGCTGTGGTAGAGATATTCTTGCTAACCACTGTGCCTCAGTGCTAACAGTGGGATAAGTTTCCTTTTTACTTGTATTTACTTTATTCTTAGCTGGTTTTTTTCCTGTCTCCTGTTAAAATCAAGGCTGTCTAGAGTAACTACTCTGGAATTAGAACATGAAAGTGGGAAGAGCTGAGTGGCATTCTTTATTTAAAAATATTTAAAATTGGAATAATTTTAAGATTTTGAAGCTTCTTTGTGACACTTTAGGAATTGATGGCTCTATGTTTCTGCAGCTGCTTTTGACCAACAAGTGGAGGAAGATCACATAAAATTTGTGCTCAATTTTGTGTATTTTACCTTTAAAATTGTGTTGCACTGTGTAGTGTGTTGCATGGTAACTATCAGTTTGCTTTGAAAAAACAGCACTTTCTATCTTTTTATTATAGAGATGGTCGGATGCTGTTTGACTATTTAGCTGAGAAGCACGGGGTAAGTGTTTTATCAGTTGAGTTCAGTTCAAAGTATCTCCACCCAAGCTCTCTCAAAGCTGACAGCTTTGAGAAATTATGGACTAGCATTTTGCCCTGTCTCCTATCAGTGTAGCTAATAGGCAGAATGCCTAATGCTAACATATTTATACCTTTGAACTTATAATTTTTATACAAACAAAGCTGAAATTTAATGTTAGCTGCACCTGTGTAACTACGATGTGCTTTACTTTGCAATACAGAATTTCACCTTTTTCTAATATTGGTATAATCTTTCTTTCCATGGCATGGATTGAGAGCATAATAGTTTTCTATTGTCTTTTTCTGTGTACAATGTCTTTGGAAAAATTACAGATTTTGAAGCTTACTCTACTATTAAAATTGGCTTGTGACAGTATGTTTCTTTTTTCCTAGTGAATAAAACTTTTATTGTATTCCTTTTCAGTTTAGGCAGGAGTACCTAGATACACTCTACAGATATGCCAAATTTCAGTATGAGTGTGGTAATTACTCAGGAGCTGCAGAATATCTCTACTTCTTTAGGGTTCTGGTAAGTTTTGGTTGTTTGTTGGTTTGGGGTTTAGTTTTGGAGTTTGTTTGTTGGGTGGTTTTTTTTCAATGAAATACTTAAACCAGTAAATTGTTTGTATTAATTCTTAGAATATAATACTTTTGAGCTTTTTGAGGCAATTACTGTACAACAAAGTTGACAATAATTGTTAATAATTATCAGTATTGTCCAGCAGTTCTCTTATTTTTAAAGCTGAATTCAGAATTGTTTTTTTAATGTGTAGGTTTTGTGGTAACACTTAATTATGGAATACGGCAAAATGAATACTTTTTTTTGTGAATACTTGTTTTTGTGCACAGATGTAATTAACAGTAGTGAAAAGCTTGCAGGTGGATTGAATGTAATTGGTGGTAGTGGTGAACTGCCAGCTTCTTATCTGAACTCTCATCTGTCTTCTCTTGAATTTTGTGATGGATTTAAGAGTATAAGTCATCTCCCTAGGAAATGTAAACAGCTTAAATGAAAAATGTAGAACCAGATCCATCATCTCTAAAGCAATTCTTTTCATGTTGTTGTAATCCATATCATTTGTTACTGGTGGGAGTGAATTTTGAGAATGAAGATTTAATGTCTTGTAAGAATCTCAACACAGTAAATTTATTGTTGGTGGCCAGTGAATGTGCTGTTTTACTAACAAATGGAAATTTAACATAACTGCTTGAAAATCCAGGTACTGTAGCTAGAACAGCTGCAGTATCTAAAAGCAGTTATTGTGAATAGCTTAACTGTAGTTATGTGATTTGGAATCAGCACAGTGCATATGAACCTGCTAAACTAAAAGTATCTGCTAAGTTGGCACCTTAGTTGTCTGCAAGATACTGACTTAGAAGCTGTGTGTCTCCTAGACATGTGGAGTGATTGCTGAAAACATGTGGTGGTTCATATGTTGATGCTGTCTAATCTCTATTCCCATCTACAAGTAATCTTAACTCTGAGATACTGCTAGAGTAAACCACAATAATTCCTGTAATCTACTATAATTAAAGAAGAAAAATTGGGAAATATATCTTTAATTAGAAGAATAGGGTTTAAAATAGGAATGAGTTGAATTCTTAGTCTAAATTTTGATACTAAAGCTGACTTTCAGTGTTATAGGTTCATTTTATGTGCTGAGAGAGGAAATGAAAGTTACATGCATAGGTTTGTGGGCAGCTGTCCTTAATTCTTTGTGCCTTAATTCTGGGCTCAGCATTATGTTCTTTTATGTCAAGTAACTAATTTCAAAAAGTGAAGTATTGGTTTTGTGCTGGTAATAGCTTGGTATAGGACTTTGTTACTAATTCTGATGGGAGAAGATTTGTTTAAAGTCCTGTGTGATGTAACATAATCTATGAAAGAACTATTGTAACCAGTCTGAGAACAGAATTTGACACTGTGAATGACCTAGTGTAATTCATTCCTGTATAAAACTAACACATCTTGACCTCAGGGCTACCCTTCCAGGAAATAGTCACTGCTGCAAAGTTGCAGTTTTACTGGACATTTCTGTAACAAGGACACCTTTGGGCACAGCGTTACCAGAAAGAACTTGCAATGCTAACTTTTTTAGGTGGTTACCTACTATCATGAGTTCTTGAGGAACCTGCTTTGTAATAACCTCGTTTTAGTAGTTCAGAAGCATTTTTATATGGTGGGAAAAAAATAATTTTGGACCCAGTGTGTCATCTGGTGCTCAGCCATTTCATTTTTTTCTTTTTTTTTTTTTTAACTTAAACTGCAGCAGCATGGAGCTTTATCTTACTTTGACAGAATTTCCTGGTTTCTACTTCAGAAGTTTTACTGCTGTTTTCTATGCCTAAACTGCTTTTTCTTAAAAAAGCACTTAATTTTGGAAAGTTAAGACCATGCAAATTTGAGATTTTGTACGTTAAAAATACGACCAGAAAATATCTTTCTTAATTTTAAACATAAATAATAATTTAAAAAAAATTATAATAGTGTGACTTTGTTGCTGTTGTTGAAAATAGGTTCCAGCAACAGACAGAAATGCTTTGAGTTCTCTTTGGGGAAAACTGGCATCTGAAATACTGATGCAGAATTGGGATGCAGCCATGGAAGATCTCACAAGACTAAAGGAGACCATAGATAATAATGTAAGTAAAATCTTGGTTATGTTAATAAGGTGAGATGTTAGACATGCTAGTATTCAAGTTTTATTATAAATCACTTGTAATCTTTTTTAGGAGTATTTACCACCTTTTCACTTGATACCTTCATATTAGCTGTGGGAGAATCAAAGGGTGCTCGTGGAAAAATAGTGAAGCCTTCTTTTTCAAATTGCTTTCTTCTTAACACCTTAAAAAGAAGCTATATTTTCAAATGTATTTCCAATATATTTCCAATAAACCAAAAAAATCTTAAGGATGAGTTTGAGAGCAAGATACTTCTACAATTAATTTTCTGTAAAGAATAAAATGGATGTAAATAGGCTGTGTTATTATCTCATGAAGGCAATGTTTTTGGAAACAGTTCTCAGCTATTCAGGTTTCTTACCGGCTTCTGAGTTCAGATGAGCACCAAGAACACAAGGGGAGAGTAGGACTGCAGTACTAATTCAGAGCAGCTGACGGGATTAGGGACCTCTCAGTCTTCCTCTTTGCTCATAGGCCTTCACTGACCAAAGATGGGAGTTTTACTCTCCTGAACCAAAGGCTTGAAAAGATGTTTGGTATTTTGGTTTTTGGTGTCCCCCAATTGTTTTTTGTCTATGTGGCAGATAACTAATGTTAATAAATTTTCTTCTGTTAATTTTTTCACCTTTATGATTCTATGTGGTTATAATAGAATATTTGACTTAGGCATTACACTCCAAGATTTTTTTTTAGTATAGAATCATAGTAGTTAATTGTCATGCTCTTTGGAGTGATGATTAGTTGCTGTGTCAGTTCATTCTTAACATGTTGCTTTGCAGTCTGTCTGAAGTGCTGCTGAAATTTGAAGCTAATACAGCTACTTGGTCCAGCTTGGAGCTGAACCCTTATTTGTGCATTATCAGCTGGTTTAAATGAAGATACGTTCTTATTTCTTGGCTGAAAGTGATTATGGCATTTCATCATTGTCTGAGGGTGTAGGGCAATAAAAAGCTTTTATGAGACTTTAAAAAGTAAAACAGAAAAGCTGGAGAAGCCAAGTAGTTTCTCAGATCACATCTGGAAAGGGAGTACAAGAAACAAAATTCGAGTTTAAAAAGGGAAGTAATACCTTAAGTTAGTATGGTGGTCTTGGAGAACTAAAATCTCTGCTTTTGCTGTAACAATGCAAACTTTGGCAAATAATTTGGAATATAATATTGGAAAATTTATCTCAAACTCAGCCTGAGAGTGATGATAGTTAAAAGGAGTTAGTGGAAAATCACAAAATTTTGAGCAATTAGAGGTTCCCGTGGGTTAATGTTCAAGCAAACTTTGTGTTATGTTTGACTTAAACTAATGTTACATTTTTCTTCAGTCTGTCAGCTCTCCACTGCAGTCTCTTCAGCAGAGAACGTGGCTCATCCACTGGTCTTTGTTCGTGTTTTTTAATCATCCTAAAGGGAGAGACAATATCATTGACCTTTTTCTCTATCAGCCACAGTAAGTTGTGTTGTACTATATGGGGGAGTCTTTAAATCAAAATTAAGGCATATGATTTGAATATGCAAGCTTGTTGAGCTTAGGGCTGCAGGGGAAAATATTGTCCTATTTTGATTTTATAAAAGCTATTTAGGAAGTATTCTTGAGGAAAAGCTGAGACTAAAAATGAAAATTGAAATACTTTATTTGTGAGAGGACCAACTTATTATATGTAGATTTAGGAATCTAGAACAGCTTAACACTGAGAAATTAGAATCATAGAGTATCCTGAGTTGGAAGGGACCCCCAAGGATCATCATCGACTCCAGCTCCTGGCCCTACACAGGACAGCCCCAAGAATCACACCATAGGCCTGAGAGCATTGTCCAAATGCTTCTTGAATTCTGTCAGGCTTGGTGCTGTAACCACTTCCCTTGGGAGCCTGTTCAGTGCCCAACTAACCTCTGGACTAAGAATCTTTCCCTAATATCCAGCCTTAAACCTTCCCTGACGCTGCTTCATGCTGTTGCCTTGGGTCCTGTTGCTGGTCACAAGAGAGTAGATGCCAGTGCCTTCTGCTCTGCTTCCCCTTATGAGGAAGCTGTGGACTGCACTAAGGTCTTCCCTCAGTCTCCTGTTCTCCAGGCTGAACAGACCAAGTGCCCTCAGCCACTCCTCATATGGCTTCCCCTCTAGAACTTTTGCCATCTTTCTTGCCCTCCTTTGGACACTAAGAGCTTAGTATCTTTAATATTGTGGTGCCCCAGACTGTATGCAGTACTTGCGGTGAGGCTGCCCCCGTGCAGAGCAGAGAAGGACAATCCCCTTTCTCAACTGGCTGGCGATGCTTTACTTGATGCCCGCCAGGACACAGTTGGCCTTCCTGGCTGCCAGGGCACTGCTGACTCATATTCAACTTGCCATCAACCAGGACCCCCAGGTCCCTTTCTGCTCTTCAGCCTTTCATTCCCCAGCCTGTACATACATCCAGGGTTGCCCTGTTCCAGTGATTGCCCAGCCTTCTGATTTGTGTGTCAGGATCTCTCTGCAGGACCCCTCTGCCTTTGAGGGAGTCAACAGCTCTTCCCAATTTAGAGTCATCAGCAAATTTAAGTATACCTCTGAGTCCTGCATCTTGTCTGTATTTTTTCTTTCTAGGTATCTCAATGCAATTCAGACAATGTGCCCACATATCCTCAGATATTTGACTACTGCAGTCATAACAAATAAGGATGTTCGTAAACGTAGGCAAGTGCTGAAAGATCTAGTCAAGGTTATTCAACAGGTAAGGTTTGAAATATCTGATAATTTCTGCCATTTAATGGGACTTCATAATAACTTTCTTCTAATAATATATGCCTGGGTTAGGACTTGCAGCATTTTGATGCTTGTTTTTTGTCAGTGAACTAATTTTTCACTGAACATTGATTCATGCACATTGATCAGTGGTAGCAGAGTATAATTTTTCCCTCCTTTCATGTAAATGAGCAATGAGTACAATAGAGTATGCACTCTATTTTCTGTTCAGTGAGATATGTGAAATGGCTTTGGATCTGATTCTTTTTGAGCTATCTCTGCAAGGAATTGTTGTATGAATAAGGGTTCTTTATGCATTTTAAAACCACTGAATTGTGTGTGTTGATTTGCATTCACGTGCATTTTCTTGAGAACGGTTCTGTTGTCACAGTTACATGAGGATGTAGACATGGACAAGAGCAATAAAAGAATTGTGCTTGATAGCAATCAGTGGGGTTGTGGCCAAGATTTTTAGCTGAAATCAGCATGCAACTTGTATAAAAGCCATCATGCCTGTATTCAACTTGATAATATTGTGAATAATAAACTATATATATATATATATGCATATACATACGTGACAGTGCAGTTATTACAGTTATATCCATTTCAATCATTGAGGTAACTACCTATGCAAAGCCCAGTCAAAGCCCAAGGATCAAATTTTAAGCCCACATTAATCTGTTCTTAAGCATTAGTGTTCACAAAGGAAGTAGCATGAGAAGCTATAAATTAGTATTGACTCATCTTTTATCTAAAATCTGATTGTAGCATCGAGCTTCTAATGTAATATGAACTTCTAATACTTAAATAACATTTTACAACTTCTTTTGCTTTTGTTTATCTTGTACAGTTGGCAGGAATAAAAAAGGTCATTAGGGTGTTCCTCTGGAAAATACCAACTTGGGCTTTGATTTTGAAATTTCTTACCAAATATTTATTTCTTAGTACTGTTCTACTCTGTATGGTTCGTTATATTAAATCATGATGTGGTAGAGGTTTTATACATTGAAAGTGGATCAGACAGGATAATTATTTTGTGTGTAGGCTGTTTGCTCTAGTAGCAATAAGAGATTGTTTATACTTGGAATATCTTTGCAAGTATTGAACTTGATAGGTAAGCAATTTGTTGTTCTTCTGTTAAATTTAAAAGATGATTAATCCAAGACTATTTTGTATAGTGGATGTTAATTACTAATTAATTGTTAACTAATTGTTACTAATTAATGGTTAACAAGTATAATTTTGATGCGAAAAACATTTACCCTTAAAACTGAATTTTAAAACTAAATAATGAGACCATAAATACAGGTTTTTGGGGTAGGAAAAATAACTTTCATCCATAAAGAAAAACGTCTTTCTTAGTAATTCCCTTAATCTGCTGATTTTACTGTGTGCTAAAGCAGATATTGACAGATATTGACTTAAGCTGTCTTAAAATATGTATTAGAGACACTTAAGGGGATGTTCAATTACATCTGAATTTACACAGTTGTATATAGATCTAGTGTTGTCTGTGCCTGGTAATTTAGAACGTTGAATAACTTCTGTAATGCCAAAGTAAATTGGAAGTATTTTGTGTATAGAAAGTAGCATTTTTATTAGTTATGTTGTCCCTGTAAATCACTAATCATTCAGTTTAAAGATGAAGGATTTGGCATTGGAGTTGTCTGTGAAATCAGAATTTAGGAAGACTATTCTACCATGTTTTAGAAATTTGGAGGTCTGATACAGAGCTGGTTCTAGTCTCTTGACACTTTGCTAACCCAAAGATTGCAGCATTAAATGCTGAAGGTGGAACTATACCTCTGGTTGTTTAACCAGTCTATTGGGAGGAAGCACAATTTTGCATCTTTTATAAGAGGAATTGGGAAGTTCAGGTGTGTTTGTTTTTTTTTTAATGTGATGTATGGACTTGTTTCTGCTATTAATTTTTTTTTAAAGAATATAAGGAATACTTGAGTAACCACATGGCCTTGATTTCTAATGTTGTTCCAATTTTTTATCTTGACAGGAGTCCTACACATACAGGGACCCTATCACAGAGTTTGTGGAATGCTTGTATGTTAATTTTGATTTTGATGGAGCACAGAAGAAGCTGAGAGAGTGTGAAACAGTAAGACTTAAAACCTTAATAAGACTCCTTTTCCTTTAAGTGAAGACCTCTAAAATTCACAGTGGCCAGCTAATTTGTTTGAAGTGGTGTTTGATTCCATTGCCACTGTTTTCTGATGAACTTTAATTTATGGTTGTTTGGCAGTGGGTTTTCTGACAACTCATTTTGTAACATTGAAACAAGACTTACTAGTAAGAACATGACTTTAACATTATGTTTAAGAAGTTCTAGAACAAGGAGCAAATAGGTCATCCTGCATTTGGCTGAGCTTCAGGCTTTCCACATCTTGGAGTATAGCAATAATTTTTTTAGATGTACTGTAGCTGATCTTAGTTATTGACAGTGTCTACCAGCAAATTACTAGTTCCATGTTTGTTCTCAGTGTTCTCTTTCTGCTTACCCTTGCAGGTGCTTGTGAATGATTTCTTCTTAGTGGCCTGCCTTGAGGACTTCATTGAGAATGCCCGTCTTTTTATATTTGAGACTTTCTGTCGCATCCATCAGTGTATCAGCATTGGGTAAGATAGCGCTGCAATTTGTCAGTGCAGAAAAATTACTCATGGATGACAGTTTGACAGTGTAAACTTTAGTAGTAAAATATTCAGTTGTCATATAAAATCCTAACTGAAATCTCATTTGGACAGTTTTCTTCATAGTTTTAGTTTTATAACTCTGATGTGATATACTTAAATTACTACAATCGTATTTCAAAGTTGAATTATTGTGTTTAACTTCAAAACAACCTCTCTCCACCACTCCCAACCCCCGAAAAAAGCAGTGCTTTCAAGATAAAAATTTGCCATGGATCTTTACAGGATTTAATGGAAACTTTCGTACCCAGTGTCAAAGTCCTGGTGTCTTCATTTGGAGCTCAGTTCCACACATTGATGTAGAGTGTTAATATTAAATTAATGCAAATTGCAAATACAGTAATTGCTTAAATTTATTTATATTTGGTAGATACAGATACCCGTGTCTGTCTTATTGGTATGTTTTTGGAAAATTATAAGAATCGTGTTGCTTTTTCCATTTATTAAATGGAAAACAATGGATCTTATTCTCTGGGGCACAAAGTGAGTGATCCATCTGTAAGAGTTATGTTCTAATCACCAAATATGTCTGTTGTTCACTCAGATTAATTTTATAAATGCAGACTTTTCAAATAGATCAGCTCTGATGCCTTTCTTACAAAAAAAACACCCTAAGCAGGAAGATATTACGAGCGCTTGAGATCTTTCCACTTGGCCTTTGCTGCATTCCCCATGTTTTCACATCCCTTAAATTAAAAAGAAAAAAGTGAAAAACTCTCAATGTTATAAAAATCTCAGTGGTAGAGAACAGTGCAGAGAAAGAGAAATTAAGACTGTTACATTGATCAAACTCAGTGGAGTCTTGTTATCAGCCTGCATCCAGAGCAAATGTGTGCATTTAGCCCTTTGAGGAAGTGAGTTAACACTGCCTGATTTCAAAAGAAAAGGACCTGAAAAAAAATCATCTTAGTTTTGCAAGCTTATTGAAAGGATTGCTTTTTTATGGATAGGTATAGTTGGAGAAAGGACTGATTCTTACTACTTTTAAACTCTAGTCATTGGGTGACATGTTTGTTGTAATTGCCTTTGGAAAATACTTTTTAATCCTTTGTATCAGCTTGAAGTAGTTAATCTCTGATGTAAAAGGGAAACAGTGAATTTCGAACATTTTAGTCAGCTGAGTGTATAGGGTTCTAAGCATAGTCTTAATAGTAAATGAAACTAGATGCTGGGAATAGAACTCTTCCATACTTAATTTTCATTTTTATAGGAAGGCTAATGCTTCATCTGAAATCACTTAAGCAGAGTACTGCACATTTAAGCATAAAGGGGGTTTGGATAAACCTTTGGAAGAAAAAAAATGTAAATATAATTCTCTTGAGGATGGATTTTTGGGAAATAGAAAGCCAGTAGTGTCTTGCTGTTTTCTATAAATTATTTTTAGTGCTGTGAATGCTGCACATTTTCAAGTACAAGTTTGCAATGAAACTAGGTCTTCAAACTTTTTTAACTGGAGACTAGGTGTCTTTGTAAGAAGTCTGCTTCTCTTACGTGTCTCAAGTCAATGAGCAAAGAGTCTGGAGTATGTGTGTTAAGTATTTTTCAAGTCTCTGTCAAAAGATACTGATAAACTGTGGGCAGCATACCAGTGAGTCATTATAGCAGAAATAGCAAGCTTTATTTAACAAATCAAAGTTTATGGTAGATAACCGTCACTTATTTAGTGTATATCACTTATTTTACAGTTCGTATTTTTTGTACTATGTGTGGTATTTCAAGTTTAAGTATGATAGGAGATAGTGTAGTTGGCTGTCCTTGTTAGTGTGTGTGATTCCTAAATATAGGTAGCAGTGTCCTTATTTTATAAGCATTATAGTGTGTTCTGAGGCAAGTGGTAGATTTTGTGCTGAGACATTTATCTCAGGCTGACATGGGTATTCCTGCCACATACCAATGAGGTAATTGCACATGGAATCAATCTTCAGTAATAAGGTGGTCCTCAGTAGGTTATTGTGCTTTCAATGGTGGACATGAGCCTTAAACTTCTTTGCAAGCTGTAACAATCATTAGATTTGGGCTGATTAAGTGAGATGCATAAGTATTGCATTTCAGACTTGCTTCTGAAGAAATTAGCCAGCTGAAATGCTTTTAATTGGATGTTTGACTGAGGCATCATTCTTGCATTTCTTTGTCCACAAGTGATTTCCACTGCTATTGCTGGAGCTGAAAACTAGGCAGTTATACCACAGTGCTTGATAAGTACTGTTTAACTATTCAGAATGAATTTGAAAACAATTAGTGGGAAGCCTATTCCTTATATTAAGTGGAAAATAAATGCCTGTTTAATTTTTTTAACTACTTAACATCTGCTAGGCAGCTGACATTTTTCCAAAGAACAAAGCTTTATCAGTTGTAAGTTAAAATTTATACATCCCAAATCATCATGCAATTGGTTTATTGTTTGAAATATCATGTTTAATAGGGAGTAATAGATGAAGTTAATTTTGAACGTGTTTTGGTTAGTTTGTTATGCCTGTATTTAATTGAAGAGCTTCATTCTTCTTTTGTACTGTACACACAAGAAAACTATATACAAGATGGTCTTCTTTGTATATGATGATGTGTGGAGTTCAGTAACATTGCCTTTTAAGTAAGGGAAAGTAACAGTTGCCCTAGCATGACCCAAATGAGTGAATTTCCTTATAAAACAGAGGTACAGAAATTATTAAAAAACTATTTTGCAACTGTTTTGGAGAAACAACCCTTTGAAATTAACTGTAACTTGAAATGGTAGACTAGTCTTTGCATATTAATAAAATTATTCCATTTTTATTGAATTATAGTGATGATCTTTATAAACAGTGCTAACCTATTATCTGCTAGGTGATATAAAATACTTTGTAGTTTCTGGCTTGGAATGACTCTCTAGAAGTCTGTGCCCTCTTCCCCTCCAGTTACACAGGGACTTTATGTTAAGAAAAAAGTAAAATATAGGTGCAGTAGATTGGAAGGAACCTCTGGAAGTCATCCGGTTAAATCCTGTGAACCCAATTACAACTTTGAGCAGGACCCACTGCAATGTTCCATGATGCTGCTTGAGGCCTTGACTAGTTGATTCTTGACTATGTCCAAGAATAGAGGTTCTACACTAATCTCAAAGCTGTGTTGCTTACCTCCCCATTGTAGTGGCAGTAGCCTTTCTGTGGCATCTAGAGGAAGTGTTATTTTATTTGAATCTTATTGATGTTTCTAAAAGAGAAGTATGAGAATTACACACACACCACATTCTTTCAGTTTGAAATTTCTTTAGTTTCAAGTCAAGTACTTAACATCACTGATTTGGCATAGTAAAGCAATTTGTACCTTTATTCTCTTGAAATACCTCATGTTCTGCCTAGATGACTGATAATTCCAGAAAAATTTACATCCCTGATATTTTTTGTTCTTGCCTGCCTTTACAATTGTCAGTTCAAACTCAGATTAACAATTTACTGGAACGGTATCAGCTGAGGTTGGATTTTATTTCTCCTTGTTTCCCCTAAGCTCAGACACTTTGTTTCCCATTTGTTGTGTTATTTTGCTGAAGTGACTCAATGCAAGTCCAGTACTTTCTTTTTTTCTATTCACCTCTCTTCGTGTTTATCTGTGACAAAAAATTTAATTTGCTTTTATAGTTGGGAGAAAGGTGAGAGATCAGGGCAATATTGGAGAGAATACTGCATAAAGAAGAGTATGTAGATATTCAAGCCAGGTAGATGAGGTAACAAGTGATAGATTATAAAGTATTTACTTGACACAGATAATCGTCAAGAAGAAAATCACTTGAGTTGGAGGAAAAATATGTTCAGGCAAGATGGCTTAACATGGTGAGAACTTGACCTCTTGTGCAACTCAGCGTAGCCAGCTGGCTCTGGGGTCATGCCCGGAGCCCTTTACCTCATGTTTGTTACCTTAGTCTGAAAGCTGATGGAAGAATGAGCGTTACAAATGCCTGCTATGAGCCAACTGCCAGCAGGAAACTAAAGGAGTTAGCTGGAAAGCCACAGGAAATGCTATTAGAAGGAATTATTCCTGGACAAGAGTGCTTGTTTCATTAAGAATTTTTCCTTTCTCGGTTCTCCCCCACCTTCCTTCCTTGAAATTGCAAGAAGCCTGAGCATAGTGTATCTGTCACATCTTCTGTACCAAGCTCTGTGTCATGGCTCTTCTTCCTGAACTTTGGAGAGAAATTTTCTTGCTAAATGTTTTCCTGGACTAATTAGTCTAAACTTTCTTGACTGCTGACTGCATTTAAATAAGAATAAAAGCAATTCAGTTGTTTGTTTTATAATGATGGTGGTGGTTTTATGTTAGTGGTGAAATTACTGAAATGGAAATCAAGAATGTTCATGTAGGCAAGGTTTAATAGAAATATGTGCAAATTGTGCAGGTTGAGATTTAAATGCAGTATAGTGTAGTTCAGACTAAGTATATACTTCAGGATATGAATTTCTTCCTTGCAGTGTAAAGCACTAAGGGTGAGAAATGTGCAGGAGAGAATGTTTGTAAGTTTTAAAGTAATTTCAGTCGATAAAAGCTTCCTAGGTATGCAGTATTTATTGAATACAAATCTTGGACTGTGCCAAATTTTGTGGTGGTTTAACTTGTATTCTGTAGTCCCTAGTCATGTTTACCAACATCAGAGAGGTTCTGTTTCACCATTGGTAAGTTTTTTTATCTTTTAGTATGTTGGCAGATAAACTAAATATGACTCCCGAAGAAGCAGAAAGATGGATTGTCAATCTAATTCGAAATGCACGATTGGATGCCAAATTGGATTCAAAACTGGTA
This sequence comes from Manacus candei, assembly GCF_025592945.1. Taxonomy (NCBI): domain Eukaryota; kingdom Metazoa; phylum Chordata; class Aves; order Passeriformes; family Pipridae; genus Manacus; species Manacus candei. Next base: position 7,897,015 of record NW_026138067.1, on the reverse strand, counting down.
AGACTGTACATGGAATCTCAGAATCATAGAATGGTTTGGGTGGGAAGGAACCTTAAAGATCATCTGGTTCCACCCCCCTGCCATGGGTAGGGACACCTCCCCCGGTAGCAGATTGCTCAGAACCCCAACCAGCCAGGTCTTGAATACTTCCAGGGCATCCACAGCTTTTCTGGGCAACCTGTTTGAGTGCCTCACCACCCTCACAGTAATCTAAACTAAACCTCCTCTCTTTCAGTTTAAAGTCAGATGGATACAAATGAATTTTTCATTAAATTTCTTCATGGACAAAGAAAAACAAACAGTAGAAAACAGAAGTTTCTGTTCCTGTATAAAGTGTGGTAGATTTCATTTATTGCGTTTTGATCATGTCTGTAAGATGAGCTGTGAAAGTTTTGAAAGCAGAGCATTACATTAAAGGCTTTTGCATTCTTTGTGATTGTTAAATTTATTCTGTCTTTGCTGGGTTTTAGGGCCATGTGGTCATGGGCAACAATGCAGTCTCACCTTACCAACAAGTGATTGAAAAAACCAAAAGTCTGTCTTTTCGTAGTCAAATGTTGGCTATGAACATTGAGAAGAAACTGAATCAGAGTGGGAGATCTGAGGTTGGTATAAGGTGTTTTTCTGAATTCCTGCTATCTTCCTGTTGTGAGAGATAAATTTAAGTATAATTCTTGATCTATGCCTTAATTCATCAGATGTGCCTACTTGTATTTGTACTAGGAATTAAATTGGAAAAGGCTTACTTTCTTATAGCGAGAATTAAACAGCGGTTCTTGCTTTCTTCTCACCTTTCGCCTTGTCACTAGATACTTCTTTTGTTGCATAACTGTTTCTGTCATTTGCTGCTCTGCTTCCTTACCTGAGAAGGGCAGATATTGAAGGAACCTAGGAAAGTAGTTACTTTTTCCAAGTGAGTTGTACTTCCTGTAGGTGAATATGTAGTACTGAAAGAAGAATGAATGGTGCTTAAGACTGGAACGTGAAGGAGGAGTTGTGCAAAACCTGAACTGTTAAACCTATTCAATGAAATTCTAGCGAATATAATGAATCATCAAAAGGTTTTAGTAGAACCAGTGAAAATGAGAAAGTTGGCAAGATCATCTGGTTTTGCCTCCTTCCACATTACAGTATGGGAACTGTGAGGGAGAACACCACTGTTAAGGTGGTCCACTAGGGACCCAACCATACATCTTTAAAACTAGCAGAAAAACAACCAGACAAAACAAACCACACAGTAAAAGAGCTTAAACATAAAAGTCTTATTGGGCTTTCTCACTGCTTGGCTGAAATACTGATGGAAGTTGAGCAAGCAGTGGTGCATTAGTTTATTCTGTTAATGGGAAGTCATGTGAAACTTTTGTGCTACTATTTTCTTTTAAGAATATAGCTAAAAAATTAAATTTATATTGGAATCTTCTAGAACTTTTCATTTTTGAAACTACTAGCTTGGAGAACTCAAGCTGTACAACTCAATTACAGTATGCATTTCTCCTATATCAACACTTGCTTTAAACTTATAGGGTATCCTTCACTAATTACCAACATTCCCACTTCATAGCCATATACAGCGTTAGAAATCTTTTAAATTAGTGTCTTATGCATTTCAGTAACTATTAGATAATATAGTAACAACTTCTAATCCTTATTTATTCATTTTTTAGGCACCTAACTGGGCTACTCAGGACTCTGGCTTCTATTGAAATACTTCTGCAGTGAGGAGAAATCAGTTTATTTGACTGAAAAGCACATAAATATGTAACTTTTTTGAGAAAAGGCAACTATATGTTAGATCTAACATAATCTGAATAAAATTGGCTACTTTTAACAGTCTGTGTGTCTCTGACTTGAATACATCCTTACGTTTTATATGGGGTTTTTAGCACCATAGTATTCTACAGCATTTTGGGTCACATTTTGCAAATTTTAAATGTTAGTTCTGTGAGATTTGTTTGTACCAAAGGATGCTTTTGTTCCCAGAGTTGTCTGAGTTTGGAGGCAGGGATTTATAGCTTTTTATTATCTATTGCAAATGTTGCATTTTAAAAAAATTAAAAGTGGGTGGTACAAACAAATGGATCCCCACTGAACATTTAGTCAAACCAAAATCTTCTTCTGTACTTTCATGTTTTTGTTTGTTACAGAAGAATCTTCAAAAAGTGAATGCATGTGTAGCCTACATCTTTATGAAACTTAATATACTCTACACATAGAGTAATTTCAGTAGACCTCTGCGTTCATGCTTTAGAATTTTTCCTGCTTGAGATCTTATTTTTTTATGTTGCCCAATGTTGTAAACTTTATGGAGTAGAGTTTTTTTGGTTGGGAGGGGGGATTACAAAAGGCCTGACGAATGAGCTGCATATGGTTTAAAGATTTTATTCTGAAATCTGAAGTTCTTATAATTAATGATGCAAACATAAGAGAACAAAACTCTTTTTCAACTATTGGAATTAGAAGGGGCTGTGTGAGTTTCTGGAGTTTTCGGCTACTGTTTCAGGCTTTCCTGGTTTTTCTTAGCACCTTTGCACTGCAGAACGTACCACAGCATCTTTAAGAGAAAATCAAAGATCCCTTTTTAGAATTTTGTGAACTCAATGACAGATCACTGAGGTGAATGAGGATGTTGGAAAGGAAGAGACACTTGTCTCTGCATGAATATTCTGCATTTAGGGTTGAGGGGAAAAATCAATGACTCACCTTTGCCTTATTTTACCTGTGTACCTGATTCCCTCTTCACTCCTTAAGTTCTGGGATTCCTCTACATGTGTAAAGTTGTTTTAACTCACCAGCCCTCCTGCTTACTGTCTGAAATTACAAGTTGGCTGGGAAAGGAGAGACTGTGAGAGCTCACTAATGTTCAGGCTTAAGAAGGCTAAGACCGGTTTTTACTGTTATCTTCAGTCCCTTCGATGGGAGCGTTGACAGCAAAACCGGTGTTCAGTGTGCATGGAGTCAGGATGAGTGGCAGTGGGCATAAATTGAAACATGGGAAAAGTCCAATTAGATCTAAGTGGGAATAAAAAAAATAGTTTTATTTTTTTACCTTGAAGATGATAAAGCAGTGGTATCAGTCACCTAGAGAGGATATGGAATCTCTACCTTTGGAGGTGCTTAATTTAATAAATACCTCTCCATCCCAGTAGACGTGGACCTGCTTTGAGGAGGGAGTTGGACTCTGACCTTCAAAGGTCCCTTCCAGTCTAAACTAATGATTTAATGTGTTATATTAATATACATACTAATAATTTATTTAAAAATATAATACAGCAGAGTAATGGTTTCCAGCAGATGATTTAATCTGACTTCTCATTGTGTGACAGTCTAATTCTGTAATGCTCTCAGTTTTAAAAAGAGAACAAGGAGGAAGGGGCAAAATTCATACCTTCATAACTTAGAAGATAATAGATGCCCAGGCCATCTGCAAGAAGTGTTCTACCACTACATAAAGGACTGTAGAAGAATAGATAGAACTGGGATATTTGTGGGGTGGGGATGTAATTAATGATTGTTTCTCGAAACCTTTTTCCTAGAAAGCATTAAGTCTTGGTAACTAGCACATTCAGTAGGCACTCTGGTTCTGCAGGCAGCTTCTCTGACACTTTTTTCTGTGTAAGCTCCTAGACCAGTTGCTCTTGCTGTCATACAACACTCCTTTTGAGCAAACCCGTTGTGCTGCAGAACTGTGCCTTTGGAGAATTGATCTAGCTATAATAAACTTGGGGGGTTGTGCTTGAATTATGTCTTTTGTCTTATGACTGTCAAAGCAGTTGTGTTGGCTGAGCAGCTGGAATTTAAGACATGGAAATAAGCAGTTAAAGGTAGATTGCTGCTGGACTATAAACACCAGAGCAAAAATGCTGGTCTACAGCACAAGGAATCACTTTATTTATGTATAGGGTTGGTTCCTGTGATGGGAACGAAGAACCTGAATTGGAGGTGAAGTTAACAAGTTGCTTTTGGAGAACAGTTTCTTAAGGCTGAGCATGCTCTATGCCAAGTTTCTTACTGTTCCTCAAGTTTTCTCTCAAGGGGATTGACTAAATTGCTAACTGTAGATTCACTAGATCATTACAGCCCCAAAACACTCAGTTTAGAACAATCCAGATTGCGTAATAGCCATGATCCCTGGTAACACAATCACAGAAGTGTGGTTGTGTAACAATTAAAGAATTTTTAAATGAGATAAAATTGGAATGTTTCTTTGTAAACAGCAAGGAAAGGGCCTACATGCAGCTTTCTCTTTGACAGGAAGAATTTACTTAAAAGTACAGCTTTAAAAATCATCTCAGGAGTACAATACTGTGTTATCATAGCTTTCTGTTCTGTATTTTTCTAACCTTTTATCTACCAGGTGTGTATGCACAGAAGGGGTATGTGCAGATTGTAACACTACCGAAATGCTTGGTAGTCTCCCCTCATACTGAGTCACATGTCAGTTACATGAAGTTTTCAGGCTTGAGAATTTTGAGTAAATGTGTAAACCTTAAAGGAAAACTTCTACTCAGAATGATAACAGTACCTTCTGTAGAAGTATTGGAAATCAAGATACCTTTTTGTCATCTATACACTTTAATGCCTGCACCAATAAGCTGTTCTAAGTGTCAAAGGGTCTCCCATTAAGGGGTTCAGTCCAGCTCACAAGAAAACCCTTCACTTTTACTAACTTCACATTCAGTAAAGAAACAATCCTTACTTTTTTATTTGGTCTTTCTTAGGAAGCTCAAGGTATGAAGTTTATTCAACTTTTACATGTAAAACTAATGCTTTGTGGGTTGATTTTGATTTTTTGGAGGGGGTGGTGAGTGAGAAGTTTCTTGGGTTTGCATTTAAATCCTGGTGCAGTCATCACTGAAACAATTGATCTAAGCACGCAGGTGGGTTTCAGAACAGGAGTTCAAAATAATTCGTATCACTTCGCAGAAGAGACATTTGCTAGTCAGTTCACTGAAATAGAAATCATAAAACATGTAAGGTTCAGTAATATTCAGTGTTGATATCTCAGGTACCTGCAAGTATGTTGTAAATAATGTTTCTAATTTTCTGAAGTGATGATTTCAGATAAATGGGGTTTTAAGCAAACGATTTATTTTTAGTACTTCTGTGAGTCACCTCTTGTTGTCTCTGCCTAGAAGTTCTGAAAATATTCGTGTCACTGTTTAAAAAAAAAACAAACACGAACCATAAAGGTGGTTATGTGGTTGGAGAAGAGTGCATTTGTTCTGATGCCCACCTGCTGTTACACAGTTAAGGTAATGTTCCTGAAAATCATTCTTGTAAATGGATAGATCTTCCCTGGTTTTGATGGGTGAAAGGGTGAACCACCCTCTGTCTGCCCCTGCCAAAAGTCACCTGACAGCTTTTCCTCCTGCCTAACTGGGTGCTTAGCTGAGCTTGTTGCCCTAGGGATTGGTAACGCACTGTCCTCCTTGCATGGAGAATCTGGGAGGTCTTCACAGAATAACTGAGTTATGATTGAATTGCACAGGGAGGGGAGAGCAAAAGGGGGAAGGCAAAGGGGAAACTGGCCCGAGTGTGAGTTTGCAGTAGGTTGGCAGTAGATGAAACTTACTTCAAGCACAACAATTGCAAATTCCAACTTTGTATTGACTAAGCTTTAGCAATCTCATTAGTAGCAATATTTTATAAACATCCAAGAATAGTTGTTCTCTAAACTACATGAAGATAAAGTCCACTTTGTGCCTCTTGTTTTGGCTTGGATTTTACAAAAATATTTGTAGTAACTGCTAAAAGAAGCCTTGGAAAGGAAAGAGGAAGACCATCTTAAGACTTCCCTCTCTTTCCTTTATTTTTTGGAAGGGAGAAGGGTGGAAGATGGGGAGCTCTTGTACTTCCTGTGCTGCAAGGATTCTTTTGAATGAAGTTGGTTTATTTTTTCAATAAATTTGAGCAGTTACAGTGTTATATTGTCAAGTTTTCCTTCTTTTGTAGGAAATAAAGATTGTAATTTTCTCTTGAACCAACTGTAACATGTAAAGCTATGAATCTCTGTAGGTTGAAATACTTCATCTATCTTATTTGGAGAAGATGTTGTGTTTGTAATTATTTTAATAAAATTTTAATAGTTTCAATAAATGTCTTCCCAATTCCTATTGTAGAAGTGCCATCAGAAATTAAGCCTGCAAAAGCCATTCAAGGATCTGTATTAAGAGGGTTGCGATAAGGGGAACAGTGCTGCTTCTGGTAAAGGGCTCCTTTTATAGTATGTACAAGTGGAAGAATGGCATGAGGGACTTCTACCCTGCATTTATTTATTTAACCTTTAATATCCATGAGGAAAGCAAAATCAGATGCCTGGGAGCTGTACATTAAAAAAAAGGTTTAAACTTAATCCCACCTGTAGCTTGGAAAGGCAGAAATTTTCTACTCCAAGTCGTCACTAGGTTTTATAGCCTAAGACTCTGTTGTGCCAACAAAAGGCACTGACTGCTGGAATTCTTGTGAGTCAGAAGGAGGAATATGCAAACGTAGGAGATCAGCAGAAAGCACTGAGAGCACAGCATGGCTGCAAAGTGAACTTGGCTTCCCTGATCCTTTTGCAACTGTCAGCAGAGGATTTGGAGTAGGTACTATCTTTGTAAATAAACAAGATGGCAACAACTTCCCTCCTTAGAACAAGGCCATGCACCAATGACTTCCAAGGCCAGTGGGTACCAGCATGGTAAGGTGGTTAGTTCCAAGAATAGGCCACCCATAAACTATATTGGAGGTGCATGCGAGCTCCTTGCAGCTGGATTCATGAATAAGAAAGAAAGGATGGCAACAGGAGCCGGGTTGTAAAACAAAATCATTGGCATGTACGAGCAGCCAGCTGACTGGCTGTAAAGTTTCTTCTTTATTTGCATAATGGGGCCCTGACTAAATAAACTTTAATTTAAAGATACGGAAATGTGAATCTGCAAGCCTCCTAGTTAATATTTTCATTTTGTGTGAGAATGAGCAATGCCTTGCAAAGAGCAAAACCACCACTGATGTACAGCTGTCCAAAGATACTCCATTAAGTTATTCATGCCTATGGTTCCTTAGAAGCCTGGGTGAAGGAGCATGTCTTCCCTGACTTCACATCACACACACCTTCAGAAGCAGTGTATTTGTTTCTTGCTCAGTGCATCCTCAGTGATAGGATATTTTGAAGTCAGGCAACATACAATCACTATCTCCCCTTGTAAAAGAGCAGTAGGCTATGTGGTAGCAGACTAGACCAGGCATGGCAGACCTCACCCATCTGCATTGTGCTGGTGGAAGAGTCTCAACTTCTCTTTCCAGTGTGTCCCAAAGTATATTCTGTGTGAGGGTTTGTGTCCATATGTGCAGTATGGCCACTGGACAAAGCTGAACCTAAGTAACAGTTGAAATCATAATGCAGTATACAGAAATTCCACAACTGAAGGGTTTTATAAACATGTATGAATTAGATGATTGTCATGTTGGATCTTGTTGTCCTGGAGCTACCCGACACTGAATGTACTAAGATGGCCATGAAGAAAAATTTTAATGCAAAGAACATAAAAGTTTAAGCTTGTTTCAGTAGGTTGAGCTTCTTGTTGCAGTGAACATCCACTGTACATGGAAGAATTTTCATTAAAAAAAATGTGGTGCCTGTGGGAGCTTGCACAAACTGCAGTAGTAGTTTGGCAAGGTGCTGGCCATGCTGCTCAGCTCTGACTGCCTTGGCTGAAGTGGCCACGGGCAGGAAGCTGCACTGCATGAGTTTGTGGGTCCATGCAGATTATATTCCTCTAATAATGACCCTGGGCAGGATATATCAGAGGTCAGAAGTTATGGTATTTAAGGAAATATCGTGCTGTGACAAAGAGACATTCATTGAACGTGTAGAAGTTTTGACCAAAGTGATTGAATGGCTACTTGCAGAAGGATTAAGATTCTACATATGGCTTGGACACAGATTTCTTGTTTAATCTCACAGAAAAGAAATGTATAATTTGTGTTCCCTCTTAGGAATTAGAAGTCAAAGTACCTTTTGGGAGTTTTGGGATTTTAGTTTAATTATTTCTGTATGTTTTTATGTCATTCAACGGTAGGGGCCACATAAATGCAATGTGTTATTTGATAATAATTGTTCACATAATACATAATTTAGGGGGTTTTTTTCCCTCTTTCTACTGCTTTAAGGAGCATTTTTCCTCCCGTGATGCCAGATTGATGTGTTTTTGAAGAGACAAAAGGTGATGACACCTAGACAGTAAAAGTTTATCCTACGTCAAACTGCAGTTCATCCTTCTCACTTATATGAACCTTATGTTGCATGATTTCCTTGATGTAAAAGCCTTTTTCCTAATGATTTTTGGAAAAGAACAAAGAAGTTTTATTTATAATACAGGATATTTTGAGGTTTGAGCAGTATATAGAATAGAGAGCAACCTGTTTGTTTCTTTTCCGCAGGTTTATTTTAGACCTAACTACTACTATTTGTTGAGTGCCACGCCTTCCTAACTGCATAAGGAAAAGGCTTATTTCAACTTCTTTTCCTCTCTATTTGCCACTTCATACTGCCTTATGAATCTCCCTGGAGGATCTGAAACTCACTCAGGGCAGACAGCTTCCAAAGCTTTGAAAACATTTATTGGAAATTGTAGGGAAAATACAGTCCAATATGTTGTATAATTTGAATATAAAACAAGTGTTACCAAGAATGGGAAATGTCAGATAATTTCTGTGAGTCTCCAGGAGGTTCAAATTAAGTTAGAAGAAACAAGGACACTCATCTATTTTGGCTTTCAACAAGGTTAGATATTAGTTTCTTGTACAAATTCAATCCGTATTTTCAAAGAATATACAGTTTCAGCAAAAATTACTTGCACAGCTTAAAGGTACTAATAGTTTGCAGTGTCCCTGCTAAGTAAACAGAATTTATGAGAGGTCAAACACTTGCGATTATTGAGTTGTTACTGGTATGGCCAACTACAGATTGAGGAACTTAATTTAGACAGCTGCATCATTTCAAATCTTGGCTACATTTTGTGGAGTGCTGTAGGAGCCATTTGGATCAAAGGTGCTTTGTGTCAATAGTACAGTGAAGGAATACCCCTGATGTGAAATGAGCTTTCCATTTTGACTTCACTCGATCCTTCACTTGATCCCCCCCAAAAACTATCTGACTGCATCTTGTGTATATAATTTATCTGTCAATTCTGTCAAAAAGGGGAGCTTATGTTACTTGGAGGGCCTTCATGCCAATTCCAGAATGAAAAGCAATGCACACTGCCAGTACAGCAATTGCCTGCAGGCTTATTGAATTTCTTTCTTCACTCCTACTCACCACCAAAACCAGCTCAGGAAAAAAAACTAAACAATACAAAAAAACCCTAAAAACCTTGTTAGAAGTCAGCAGAACTGAAAGCTGATAAAATACTAAATTCTTTTTTCCTGGGAAAAAAAAAGGGCAAAATTATATATTAAACATTATTAATGGGCTATCATGTATTGCTTTGTTCATATATAGAGGCAGACTCAGCAGGACTGTTGAACGTGTAGGCAGAGGGAGCCACAAAGAGATATATGTTTTGTTAGTTTAAGCCCACATATTCCAGTACCCCACCACGTTCTCTTTATCTTCAGTTGCCCTACAGCTTCCGAGTTGGTCCCATCCCATGGAGGGAGCCAGCGCAGCCCTCCCCTTTCATCCCCTCTATCTATTAGTGCTACACTTGTGAGAAAAGTAAACAGGATATAGAAGGATATCTATCACCTAGCAGGCTCCATCTAAGTAACCAACAGCATCCATCCATTAAATATCCATGATGCAGGACCCATCAACTCAACACTGCTGGTTCCAGAGCAGCAGGGAATTTGAGATGCAGTATTTTCCCCCTGTGGGATTTATTGTTCTCAAACTGAGGAATCATTATGGACTCCTATGAGGGAGTAAAGACAAAGGACGTGAAGGCACGAGGGAAGCCTCCACTCCAGAAGAATGCTTGAAAGGGATGTCCAAAGAAACAGGATAAGGCAAATGGAGGAGAAGCCTGGGAAAAGTACAAAGACTGTGAAAGAACATGGAACATGTTAGAGGAAAAGAAAGAGAAAAGAAGTTGTCAGATAAGAAAAATCAAAAAGCACTAGGCAAAGTTAGGAAGAAATCAGAGCAGAGATATGGACAAGATAAAAATTCTAGATAGCCCCAAATATCGGGGAGAAGCGTTAAATTTGCATCAACATGCGGGGCTCATCAGTGAATGACACTGGTTGAAGTTTAATTTCTAAATATCTGTTGGTGGTAGTTAGTGGTAATAACTGGGATGTAAAACCTGGACAAAGCACGATGGGAAAGGAAAGAGGATAAAATATGCTTTGCTGTTTGTCTCTTAATTTTATCTGTTTTCTGTGTATTGGCTCATTAGGAATCCCGCCTGCCTGCCAAGAGACAAACCATTTTGGTTTTGCATAGTTGCAGCCATATGGGGGAAAAGAGATACAGTGTCCTCCCTGAAAAAATTTGTTTTCTTTCTAATGTAAGATAAGATATTTTGGGCACACCGTGCTGTTTGCATGGAAATATTACAGTTGAGGAGTTAAATGGCAGAAACAGAAATGGAATAATAAGCTTGAGGGAAGTAGTCTAGTTGGCAGCTTATTGGAGGTTTTGGTTAGTATTTATGACAATCCAAAGGTTTCTAGTACCACAAGCATCTTTCTTTTCTTTTTGGTTTATTTGTGATGAGAGAAAAATGACAGAAAAGGTCCAAATTTAAATTTCCAACATACTTATATTTTTTCTCTTGTTTTTGAAATGGTGATTTATTAAGTGACACCGAAGCAGGCTTGCCACTGGTGGAACGGCCCAGTGCAGCTCCCAGTATCCATTGGACAAAGGCTCCAGGCTATAATTTGCATAGGAGCTCTTATACAAAATGCCACAAATAAATGACATGATGTGGGGATGGCCCAGAGCAAGAAGTCACTGCAGTCCAAACTCCCAGAGCTAGAGAAGAAGTCTGGCTGAATGATCCCTCCTTTCAACAAGGGTTTTCATACCGGGGCAGCCTGCCAGGAACCTTAAAAATCAGTTTGTTATTGCTAGATTGATCTAAAATGAGGATAAAAATTTCAAGAGCATAGTTGTTCCAAGCACTATAGGTGGCTTGTGTGTCTCAGTGCTGTCAAATGGCCTGGAACATGGAACTAGAAATGTAGCTGTTGTGTCAGTCAGGAGCTTCCAAGTCCAGACCTGCCTTCAGGATCCTTCCACATGCTGGTTCCAGATGCATCTGTCAAGCTGGTGAATGAAGCTTGTACAAACTTCCCTGAAGAACTAGAGCCTTAATCCTATTCTTTACATTATCCTGATCTGCCCCTAAAAGTTTTAGTAAATAGCTGTGCTGGAACAGGGCTTGGACAATCCAAAGCGTTTGCAAAGTTAAGGATGTATGTCCTTAACACACACAGAGGTGTGACCATAACCTCTGAGGGTGTACCCATGCCAGCCTGAAGCTACCTGTTAAAGATATTAGTAAAAATGAGGATGCTACATTGCAAGACTTGGTGCAGATGAAGAATCTCAGGAAGGTCTTGGTGTCCTCAGCAGGTGTGCACAGCCCACGGTGAAGTCTAAACCACTGGTGCTCTGCTAGCACCTGTCTGGTGGAGTTTCACTTGCAGTGCAGACTTTATCTGTGTGTTGAAAATCCCCTAAACTATAGCAATGTTAGGATTGCCCTGTAAATATCAGAAAGTAAGGATGTGCCAGGGCTCCTACAGCAGTATTGTCCTATCTACACAATGTGTTCCCAAAACTGTCTTGCTTTCAAGTGAATAGCATAGCTATCCACACATTTATGTCTGGCATCAAGCCTAGGGGGGTTTCCTGCTGTGTTTACTCAGGTCCTCTAGGACTGAGAGAGTGGTGTTTTCTTCATTTATAATTTTTGGTTTCAACCATAATTAAAGAAAGAAACCAGAAGGAAGAGACATGTTAGTTAGCAGACAAGGTTAGTTTAACAGGCAGAAATGTGTAAGAACACAGTATTCAACCTTTCTTCAGCCAGGCAGTGGGATCACAGTAAATGGGGAAACTCTTTGATAACTATTACCCCACTTGTCACCAGTAGTGTCTGTGTGTGACACCACAAGTTGAATTAGTGATAGAAAATCCTCTCACTTTCAGGTGCCTACATCCAAAATTTAAACCTGCTCTGCCTTCCATATCTGCAATCTAACCCTTGAGACTTCTGAATTCCCCATATAGCTAAATTCCCAATTTTATACATGCAGTCTGAGCTTTGCAGGAGCTGATGATATGTTCTTTCACCTGGATTCCATCTGACATGGTGGGCACTCTCTGAGACCTGGCCTATCAGGAAAACAAATGAAGAAGATGAAGAAGATATGTCTGCTGTATAGCCTGAACACATGCCCAAGTCACTCAGCACCAGGCTTATGTCCCTCTTTTTCCTGATTTAGAACAAGGATTTGAACCTCAACATCTCTCAGAGAGCACCAGGGTGGCTTTTCCTTTTTCTGTTTTTGCAATTTCTAAATAATTTTCAGATCAGGTCTGCCCTAGCAAGCTTGAGAGTCATTCCCTTGTAATCAGTGTTTAAGTGCTTTGTTCACAGCAAACCAGCGATCTCTGAAAAAAGCAAAACCTATCTACTGATTGAGAACCCAGTAACCCAAACACAAGTGCTTTCTATAGCTTGCATACAAAACAGTGCAATTTATAAAAAAGGTTTTTTTTATAACCAAAACTCCCCGGCAGTGTAAACAGAGTGACAAAATGGCTTGAATATCAGCTAGTGATATCTGAAACATATGAGATATCTGCAACACCAATCATTCTTAGCATAGCTATGCTAATTGCTTACTTCAGGTGGTTGGCTTAAAGGGTGGCTTTCTTCTACTATTTGTTTGAACAAATTACACAGTATTGCAGGATTTTCTATGATGTACATAGTTTGAGTTTTAATTTTTTTTTTTTTACTAAAAATATTAAATTATTTTCATTAGCTGCTCTGGCATGTTTTCTCTTTTCAGGTACTACTTGTTTTTATGAAAAACTCACGACTGACTGAGTATCTTGCTGGAAGATTGAAAAAGCAAATAATAAAAATAAATATGTTGTATGTATCACAGTGTCAAATGCAAAAACAGTTGCAGACAACTTGAGATTTAATTGAACATGCTGAAGTGTGCTCAGCCAAATTTCTCACCCTGTATAAACAACACTACCAGGTTAGATGTTAAAATAATATTTGTCCTGTCATTTTTGTATGTCCTTTGTTCTTCTGGATTGTATGTTCCTGACAGTTTATCTGTCTGATTAAAGTGTCCACAACCAGGTCCAGGTCTTTTGTTGTTAGGCTTTCTAAGCAGTCTCAGACTTAACACCTCAGAATAAGTGTCCATCTCACTTGGCCTTTCTGTGCCAGCTCAGAAGAACCACCACACATTTTCCCAGTTCAAGAGAGACATGGATTTATGTCCAGCAAAAAGATGATATTTCAGGGACCGGAGCATCTCACTTATGAGGAGAGGCTGAGAAAGGTGGGACTGTTTAACTAGGAAAAGAGAAGGCTCAGGGGGATCTTATCCTGGTGTATAAATAAATACCTCATGGGAGGGGACGAAGAAGAGAAAGCCAAACTTCTCAATGGTGTCCAGTGACAAGGTAAGAAGCAATGGTCACAAGTTAAAAAACTAAATTCAATCTAAACACAAGAAAACCCACTTTTTAACTCTGAGTATGATCAAACACTGGCATAGGTTGCCTAGACTATTCCTTGAACATATTCAAAAGCCATCTTGGCTTTTTTTCTGTGATGATCCCCTTGTACATGAGACCACGGAATGGAAATGTGCCAGTACCCAACACTGCAACTCACTCATATTTAATAAAAGCTATGACATGGCCGTGCAGCTGTGCCAGAAATGAAGTCAGGCACCAGAAATTGCTAGGAGTGTATTCTCCAAGGTTGGTATGATATGGGTCAAGATCTCCACTAGTACAAACCATCCACACAAGAACAATAGTTGTAAATGTCCAAAATAAATTGCTCCCAACAATGTCAGTATGATTGTGGCCAGGACCTGGTGCAGGACTGGCCAGGGCTGAGTTCTTATGAAGGTCTGGAAGAAATCTTGGTTTGATGGATCCTCTGGAGATGGAGTAGTATCCTGCTTCTATTGTGAACATCTGAGTCATACCCTGGGCACAAACATGAATGGAAGGGATCCTGGAGGAATCATCTTCATTTAAAGGTAGTTTGCATTTTGCATTTTTCGGGAGCAAATAGTAATGTAAGAATGATATATGACCAGGGAGAGTGAGAAAAATACCAGTGCTATGGAAAAGTCTGCTCTAAGTCTTGCCAACAGAGTTTCATGTTTCTACTCTATTTCTGCTATTACCACTGGTAAGAAAGATGATTTGCTGCTTTCCCTACCCATAAGTTTAGGATTAGCTCTTCAAAACTTCTCCCCTCTTTCCATATTCCTTTTTAATAATGGCTGATTTTATCGTTGTGAGCTCTGGGTTTCCTTTCCTTTGGCAGCAGCTGGATGCCTAGCTGCTGGCTGGGCAAGAGCTCCTGCTCTGTGTCCCCTCCATGGACAATGCCATTTACCTTTCTACAGACCTCTTCCAAGCTGGCAGTGGACTGTTTGGATAAAAAGTAAGCAGAATAGTTTTCTGACAAAACTATGTTATTGTCCTATCAGCCTAGCCTTAGACACTTTCTGTGTACACTGCTTTGTGCTCTGGGTAAATCACATCCAGGAACAGAGAGAATTCAAATTCAAGAATTCAAATGTATGCACAGGCATGGCAGACATTTCTTATTACAAAAAGAAGTACATGGAAAAACTTATCTGGCTGGACTGTTTTTATGTGCTGTTCTCTGCCTTTCTTTTTGATCCCCTTCATGCAGATGATTATAATTGAATCCTCAAACATCTGACAAAAAAAATCCATGATGTTACATGTAAATTAAAACCTGGGATAGCAAGGCACTATTCACACAATCTTTCAGAGAATGGCAGCCTCCTTGGCTGACCCAGCAAGGAGTCAGTTGGCTGCATCAGTGTATCAAATGACATCAGAGAAGCAGATACCAATGCAAAGCATCTTAGTCTGGGTTTCCTTTAGTTTGGATGAGAAGACACCACAGTCTGAAGGCTGCCTGAGGTGTGTCAGAGTGCCTGAGTGAGGCTCAGCAAACTGCTAGTGCTGGTTCACTTTTTTACCTCTCTCTCATCCTTGGCATGTGAAGGGCATTTTTTAAAAGTCATGAAACTTTAGGTAGCTGTAAGCCAGAGACCTCTGCTTCCATCACAAAGACCCAAAAGCTGACCCATGTTTGTTCCACAGAGCTACTCAGGAAACTGCTAGAGGAGTTGGGTTACAGTTGCCTCCGAATGATGTCCTGATCAAAGGTATTCGGGAGGCAGCACAGTGTCCCTGCCACTCTCCAAAGAGCTGCCGTGAGGGAGGTACTGCTTTCACCACTGAAGGGTTTGAGAAATGTGGACACCACATGCCCTTACCTACAGCCATTCTGTCAAAGAACAGATTCAAGTCCACTGTCTTCTTTTAAAAGAAGCCTGGGAAGTACGTCTCTCTTCTGTTCAGTAATTTACAGGCTGAGGCACTCAGCTGGGGGTGAGAGATGGGTATGCAGACCTGTCCTCAGCCTCAGTGTACATTTGCATCCACATGTCCTGCTCCCCAGGTGCTGGTACCCATGTGTTTCTCTAACTGGAAACCAGCAAGAGGTGCATTGCTTCTTTCACTCATAGCAACTTCATGGATATTGTTTGCAGACAGAGTGTGTCATGGGCTGATTCCTCCAAAGGCAAAGTATAGGTCTGGGCTCTCAGCCCACCATTCCAGGGTGATTCTGTAGCTTGACACACATAACATTTTATGCAGTAGCTGACGAACATATACATACATCATTTGAGGGATGCCATGCATAGATCTTTCCTAGACTGTGGGCTCCTTTCTCCTGCTTCTCCCTAGTCTAACAAATCCTGATTTCCTGGGACGGTTTAGATCACCTCCTCCCCATCCTGCCTTCCCCTTCTAATTACTTAGGATACATTCAGAGATGTAGGTTTTTGTATCATGAAGTAAACAAGGGGAAATAGTTGTGTAGTGTGAGAGTACTGTCTCTGGTCACCACAACGTTTTGCAAGGAGACCATTCCTGGAGATTTTCTCAGGATGTGTCTGATAAACCACACTGGCAAGGCTGGGGGCACAGACAGAAAATAGTGATACACATTTCGTGCTTGTTTTGCATTAAAAGTTTGAGAATGCACCTGTCAGAGAGGGTCTCAGCCTCCCATGTTTGCTGCTTTGAGGTACAAACAAAACTGTTCCTCCAGGATCCTTGAAATCAAGCTAAATTGTGCCACAGAGTTCAATGCTTTCAGCTGAGGAGCAAACCAAGAAAGGGTTTTTTTTATTGTTGTTATTTCCCTTTTGGATTTAGGTGCAGCAATTCAGGTGAAGTTTAGTTGCAGACATTCAAATACGTTCTACTATCCTTAAAATTCTTCAGGGATTTAGCTCCTAGTTTCTATCGTGTATATACATAAGGGATAAGATATAAGGTATCTTATGTTTTCCTAATATTTAAAAAAAATCTTAACTTTTGAAGGTGACTCTTTGCTAAGGGGGCAGCAGTAGCACAAGATGAATTCTCTTTTAAAAATCTCTTGCCTGAAACTGTCCCAGCCACATCCCTCTGCAACCCTCATGAAGGGCAGATGAAATGTGGATTTTGATACCGCAACAACTGCTTAGTGTGCAAGATGCTGTTCCCCAGAAGTACTAAACAGTGGGGAGTGGACTTGTGCCCAGCAATATTATTAGTTGTGTTCACCAAGCCAGCTATCAGTCAGAAATATTCAGCTGCCAGCTGTGGGCCAAACCAGCACTGGGGTGAAGGAAGGTTTGGGAGTGTCATGAGGGCATTGCAGATAATCAGTAGCTGTTTTTAGACAGAGCCATGTGATTTGTAATATTCCCTTTGTTAATTGTCATACTGACTAAAAAAAATCCAAGCTTAGTATTTTCCCCAAGGAGAGAAGCTGAAATAATGAAAATCATCACTGAGGTCCAACCAACCCAAAAATATAACTTTAAGTGATGATAAAAACTTCAGTGTTGGGTTCAGGGAAAGGAAAGTGAAATATCTGCATTTGGCATGGCCTCACATATTCTTCTGCTTTAAAGGACTCACTGGAGAGGAAAAAAAGGTCCATAAGAAAGTAGAAATTAAATCTTCTAGATTATCATATGTATTATTCTGCCAGTGCATGACTGAGTCCTTTCATACTTATTTAAGCTCTTCAGTCCCTAAGGAGCATGATTTATGGGCTTTCTGCTGATCATCAGAAGATAGGCATGGTTAAAGACTACAACTACTTACGTACTGTGGTTCATGCTTTTGGCTCCAGCCGTCCACTTCTCAGCCCCTTGGGTACTGTTGAAATGGCAGACATCTCAGTTTCTCTGCCCTATTTTCTAATTTAATTTTACTCTGAAGAATGATGATCTTAAATTTGCACTTTTTTTCCCCTTATGGTTTAGCTGTATTTTACTACAAGGACAGAAATGAGTCAAATTTTTGTTCCAGAAGAAAGTTGTGATACACCTTTCCAAAATTTGCAGTTAAGTAAAAACTGGCATTCAGCTCCCATCATGAATGGCAGGATATAGAGCCCAAACAAAACAATATTCTACTGTGGTTTATGCACTTTTTAAAAATTAAAAGCTCTATTTTGTGGCTGTCAAGTTCTGAAAATACGTCCTCAGTTACAACTGTGCAATTCCTCTGACAAAACTGAATGTAATCTCTTGTTGCCCTTTCACTGAAAACCTTCATTTCTGTGCTTAGATATTTGTCACAAGAAAATGTCAGGGGCTGGAATTCTCAGTGCAGTGAGACCATGCACACCTTTCTTATTACTGTCACTATCTACTGCTTCTTTGGTCTAGGATCACTTACTAATCTAGGCTCTTCTCTGAGCTGGGCTACAGGAGGTGACAGTGTTTCAGAGAGAATGCTCATGAGTTCTCTCTTAGTTTGTTTTCCTGAACTTTGGTTGTTAGATACATAAGACAAGGGGTAATCAATGATGTGACAGTGGAAAAGTATAATATTCTGCAGATTATAAAAGTGTCTTGAACATATGTTTTTATATTAATGGAGACAATTTTACTTCTGAAACTTAGTGTAGATTAACTACACAAATTATCAGGATTTTATCTAAGAAGTCTTAACTGTCCAAAATTCTTTTTAAACTCCCTTCTTTATTATCATTTGGCAGAGATACTTCTTGTATATTCCAACAAATATTGCAATCACTTTATTGCTAAATAGATATGCTGGAGAAAACATACACTTAACATCACAACATTTAACACTTAGCCTTTATTAGCATTAAGTAGTAAAGGTCTCTAAATTGTACTTGGAAGACATCTCCAAAGCCAGTTACTAAATTAGAAAGTTCTTAAGATGATATGTTGAATACAACATATGTCTGTGCCGAACAATGCTTCTGTTACAAGAAAACAGTCTGCAAATTCTGACATTTCAATTAAAAAGTTTCCATCATATCACTTTCCTCTTAGTAAAGGATCACTTTGAGACCCACTTTCAGTGCTTGTGGTGGTAACAGTTCTGTGTTTACAGGTATCCGATCATGTCTTCTCCCCTTTCCTTCTGCAACCAACAGTGCAGAAAAACAAAGTAGATGTTCCAAAGTGATAGGGTTAAATCTCAAGGACGTCATTTTTAAAAAATATCTTAAATATTTTCTCTGTTCAATTTATATGTGATAAAGAAACAGAGAAAGAGCAAAGTAGAAATAAGAGGTAAACATACATTTAAAACAGACTACATCAGCAATATATATTAATATATTTATTTTATAAATATTTAATTCCATATATAAATATGTATCTATAAACAAACATATAAATATACATATTCAAGTATCAAAGAGAGCTTATAAGAAGATGGTATGAACAGAGAAAAGCCTAGGGACAATGGTCACAGCTTGCAATGAGGAAAGTTTTCTTTGGATATATGGAAAAAATTTTCATCCTGAGGGTGGACAAGCACTGGAAGAGGTCCCTCAGACAGCCAGTGAAATCTTCCATCTTGAACATTTTCAAACCTCATCTGGACAATACTCTCAGCAACCTGACCTAACTTTGAAGTTGGCTGTGCTTTGAGCAAGAGGTTAGACAGATGATCTTCCAGGTCCCTTCCGAACTCAGTTATTCTATGATCTTGTGTGGGTGGGTTTGTATATGTACGAGAGATAAAACAGTGATTGCACAAAGCTTAGGGCACATGATCTAAAATCTTTGTAAAAAAACTATGCAAAAACCAGTTCACATTTCATCTTTGCATTCCACAGGTCCTTGTGAAGCCATTTTGCCGAGGCCATAATAGAGCACATTTAAACTCATACATACGTGTTGCAAACCTCTACTCTACAGTTAGAGTGCCATGAAAACTGTTGCAAAACAGAAAGCCTGAACTGGCTTGGCATACATTAATTTTTTAGTAATTTTCTGATCTACATGCTGGCAAATTAAAATCGCCATTCTCCAAAATAAGTGGATTATCTGCAGCTGCCAAGCTGGAATTTGAACTCTCACCTTCAGAATGTGATGTCCACGCATGAGCACACTGGCTCTTGCACACTCCAAGAGAAATATGGTGTCCACAGCTTGCAGGCAGGAGCTTGTTGTCTTGTGCCAGTCCAAACTGGGAAAGGAGAATACACATGATTTAGAGAATACTTTTCTTATTACTTTTAACTGTGTTTCTTTCTTTTTTTTTTTTTTTACCAGAATGAACTGAAAATTAAACTCAAGAGCTACAGAAGTTATTTTAGATGTTACCCCTTCTTTCCGTTTGCTTCTCTGAGCCCTAATGAAAAGATACAGCTTTAATGAATTGATGAATTTGTTCTTCAGGCAAAATGCTCATGGATACTGATGGAAGCGTTGCATGAGCAAAGTCTGCACAAGGAGATAAAAAACTGAGGAGTTTGTGTTTCAGAGAGGGAGAAAAGTCAGAAGGAAGATAATTTTTTTTATCTCCTCAGGGTTTGAAGGGAAGCTACACGAGTGTCTAGAGGTGCACAGGGAAGTCTTCTCACCCTGTTTTGGGAGCTCATGGGTTTTATAGGATTGCCAGATCATGAAGGTTGGTGGGGAGCTTGGGAGGTCCTGAGTACAACCCCTTGCTAAAAGCAAGCAGAATCAGCAGAGGCCAGACCAGGTTGTTCAAGGCCTTGTCAAGAAGGTGGGTTCACAACTTCTCTGGACAAACTTCTTCCAGTGCTCATTCATCCTCAGAGGGAAAAGTATTTTCTACTGTACCCAGTGTGAACCTCTTCTGTTTCAGTACCTGACCACTGTCTCCTGTTCTGCTGTCCAGCACTTCCATAAGGATCCTGGCATTTCCTGCTCAGTAGGGAAGGAACAGTTTACTCTCCTCAAAATCCCCTCTTCCTTAGAATGAACAAGCCCAGCTCCTTTTGCCTTCCCTCACAGGGCTAGTGCTCCAGCCCCCAAATATTGTGGTTCTCCAAGGTCTTGATCTCATTTTGGGAGACCCCAAACTGGGCACAATATTCCATTATTGTTTTTACTATTTTAGATGACATTTGGAAGTACTAATGAATTAAGTATATTCTAAGAATTTAAAGAACGTAGAAACTGACTTAGAAATAAAGAGTTGAAAGCTGGGTTGTATATAAAATAAATTTCTTTCTGAAGTTTAGATGTTTCAGGATCACTCATTTCTTTCACTGAAAATAAAGATATGTCTCTTCTACTACAGTGCAAGGCTGCAAGATTTTCATATTATTGCTGAGACTCTGGTCTGATCATGACTTTAGTGTAGCAATGAGTTAGCCTATAGCCCAGCTATAGGAATATGGAGAAATTTCTTTTAAGATAAAGCTTGGTATTGTTCATTTTGAGGTCTCTCTCTACAATGTGATGAAGTTAGGATACTTATAAGATCACATCCCATGGAGCCCAATAAAGAATGAAAGATTCAATTACGATTACTTTATATTGCAAAAGCAGCAGTGCTTTGGCTTTAATACAGTTGAAATGTAGAAGGTAAGATCTTTTACAGCACAGTGAAACCTCTGTGGAGCAAAACACATAAAACTGAATTTTCTATGAACTGAAATTTAGTTTATAAAATAATGTGATTTCTGAAGTGTGTAATGAACCATCTCAGCGCTGTTCAAATGCATCAATACCACTGCTGAGAGTTTTGAATAATCTGTGTAAAATATACCTGTTCCTAGCTATCCCCATGACTAAAGCTGTTGCCCAGATTCTCATCACCTGGTATTTCAATCGTTGCCACATCTTCTTATTGGGCCTGGACTAAAGCATTCTTTCTATGACTATGTTAATTGAACATACTATTGTTCAGATAATTTTCCCAGTTCCTCACTTTGACAAAGCCCCTCTTAGACTGAGTGCAGTGCTCGTTAGTGCCACAGTACACACAGGTGCCATACGTACCAGTCAGTTGCTCTCTGTAGATTTAAGTTGAACTGTAGACACAAAGGTCTACCACATGCTACAGAACCCATCCCAGTACTTTTCCTTCCTCTGCTTTTTAGTCTCTTGGTACCCCCGACTTTTTTCCCTCTGACTGTAAACATGTTCTGGGCTCTACAGACTCTGATTTGGCTTCTAAGACACTGACATCACTCTTCACAAAATCTTTAATAATTTTTTCTTAATCACATCTCAAAGTTACCTTAATTCTTATTGATTTATTGACCACCATAAATAGCTAGCTGTGTGCTTGAGTTCTTCTTCTCCATTAGCTCTGTGGTTTTTCTTGTTTTCCTCTGCCTTTGTTTGCTGTTAACATTCCTTCAGAAGCTCACCAAAGGGGATACTCTGGTGATCCTCAGCCACCTTCCAGCTCTCTGGCAGGGACTGACTAGTCTCTTCAATATATCTCTTCTTTTCTCCTTCTATCCTCTGTCTTTGTGTAGTCTTCTCTGAAAACACTAATTCAGGTATTATTTCTGTATTGGTAACTAATCACTATCTGAGACTTACCTGCAGATTTGACAACTAAACTATAACTAGTCTATATCTAGAAAGAAGATTCTTTCCATGCAGCCTGCTTCAAAACATGAATTTTCCATCCATCATAGTCTCAAAACTATGATCCAGATTCTTATTGCCAAATATCTTGCTTTTTGCAACATTGTATTCTGTGAATTTAAATCCAGTTTAGCCTGCTATCTATCTCTCATTGTGTTCTTGGCCATTAATTTTGATTGTAATGCTTTTTGCCTTGCATACTTCCACTGATTCCTCCTCAAAATAGGAAGCATAAGCTGTTTGTCTTCTCTTTGAAAGCATTTTTTGCCTATCGTACCTGATTCATTACTAAGAGTTTACCTCCAATCATCATTTGATCCAGGATGCAGGCCTCCATCATTTAAATTCTGGATCGTTCATACAAGTGCTTTCATACTGTCTCCTTAGCAGCCCAGCATGCTTACAAGTAGCTCTCGGTAAATACTTAAGAAAAGAGTAATTACTCATAATCCTTTAAAGTCATCATAGCTGTGTTTCCTACCTGCTCCAGGTCAGCTGCCTGGCTGTTACAGTCCAGTGGTGTCTCACTGCCTGCACGTGTTCCCGTTCACTGTCTCTTGATGTAAATCACATCAAGCAGCTATGTCCTGTACTTACATGGTATGATAGAATGCTAGCCCATGGCAAGTGCTGCCAGGTATTGTGTGGGCTGCTCGTGGGTGGTCTAGCACACTTGGATGTTGAACCTCAACCAGCACTGACTGCAGGCTTCCTCTGCAGAGCTGGCTCCAATCAGGGCTGTGGCCTACCCCACTGCATACAGGAAAAACTCAGTTCTCAGGCTTACTCCTGCTTGCAAAGTCCAGCAATTTCATTGGAGATACTTTCCTGATATTTACTTTCCAGGTCTGGGAGACCTTCAAAGGGGCCCAGGCTGGAGAAGAGTACAGGCTGTGCTTCCTTAAGAAACAGGGAGATGTCTGAGACCTGTTTCCCCTGAAACCCAGTACTACACTTTGAGAGACCTCAGTCATCTTCAGTGTCAGCAGGACACCTTTCAGAAAGTCCATTTATAATTTTATACATTTCAGACACATCTAGAAATGGAGTTGTGTTAGTGGGGTAGTCCTGATATCACTGTTTGCAAAAAGGACTCCCAGCCTCACCTCCAGATAACTGTTGTAGAGTCAAAATCCCATAACTATGAGTTTGTAGACCTGAAACAGTAAGGAGATCAGTTCTTGGAGTCCTCATAAAGGTGCAGTTAACATTATTTTTGATTTCCCCTTCTTGTAGTCTGATCTCTTTCTCCCTTTTATCACAGCTTGGGAGGATCTCTAGAATGTTGGTACACTTCCTGTTTCTGCATCAGAAAATTGTAAGCATGTACTCTAAAGATGCTGCTAGTGCAAAAAAAGTCTCAGCCTCAGCCCTCTG
The DNA here is from genome assembly GCF_025592945.1 of Manacus candei. Taxonomy (NCBI): domain Eukaryota; kingdom Metazoa; phylum Chordata; class Aves; order Passeriformes; family Pipridae; genus Manacus; species Manacus candei. Next base: position 7,873,486 of record NW_026138067.1, on the reverse strand, counting down.
GGCCACACAACCTGCCACATGAACTTAGAGTGGATATGGGGACTACATATCTTGGAGAACTCCAGTTGCTGGTAAACATCCTTCACTGAAATAAATTATGGCCTCTGTTGCAACAAGTTTTATCAGAAAGTTTCACTGTGTAAGTAGATTGGGGAAAATAAAGTCCACAACCCACATATATACATGTCTTACTTTTGGCACTCTTTCCCTTATCATCCACTCCAAATCCACTTGGATACCGCTGACACTGAGCTAGAGTGACCTTAACTGACCCAGTTCTTAGTTCTGTATTAATTAGTTGACAGGTCACATCTCTGTAATTTTTAGATTATGACAACACTGAAAGGTACAGGTGCTCTGCATAGCACAGTGGGATCTCATACACGGTAAACCCATAATGAAAATTATAATAAATAAAGATTTTTCATCAGAAAATACTCTTATATCATAAAATCATAGAATGGTTTGGGTTGGAAGGGACCTTAAACTTCATCTAGTTCCAAACTCCATGCCATGGGCAGGGATACCTCCCACTAGACCAGGTTGCTCAAAATGCCATCCAACCTGGCCTTGAACACTTTCAGGGAAGTGGAAGCTTACCTGGCAGTTTATCTGGGCAATTTGTGCCAGTGACCCACCACCCTCTGAGTAAGCAATTTCTTCTTAATATCTAGTCTAGAAATACTCTCAGTTTGAAGCCATTCCCCCTTGTTCTGTCACTAGAGGCTCTCGTAAAAAGTCTCTCTCCATCTTCCTTACAGGCTCCCTTCAGGTACTGGACGACTGCAGTTGGGTCCCTTCCAAAGCCTTCTCTTCTCCAGGCTGAAAAAACCTAATTCTCTCAGCCTTTCTTCATAGGAGAAGATCTCTTCTTTATCCCTCCAATAATCTTGGTGGCCCTCCTCTGGACTCACTCCAACAAGTCAATGTCCTTCCTATTCTAGGGAACCCAGAGCTGGACACAGCACTCCAGGTGGGGTCTCACCAGAGCAGAGCAGAGGGGCAGAATCAATTCCCTCAGCCTGCTGGCCACGCTGCTTTTGATGCAACCCAGCATACAATTCACTTTCTGGGCTATGAGCGCACATTGCCAGCTCATGTCCAGCCTCCCATCTACCAGCACCCTCAAGTCCTTCTTGTCAGGGCTGCTCTTGTTCTGTTCATCCCCAGCCTGAACTGATACTGGGGGTTGCCCTGACCCAGGTGCAGGACTTTTCACTTGGTGTTGTTGAACCCCATGGGCTCGCTTCTCAAGCTTGTCCAGGCCCCTCTGGATGGCATCCCATCCTTCAGGTGTGTCACCTGCACCACTCAGCTTGGTGTAATCTGCAAATTTTCTGAGGGTGCACTCAATCCCTAATCCAATGTGACTTTAAATAATCTTTACATTTGACACTAATGATTAATCTAGTGTATTACTACTCCTGTAGAGTAGATAAGCATAAAGAAGGGCAGCCCAGGGGCTACAGAAATATTGGAGAGTTTGGGAAACTCAGGATCCAGTTCTGACATTGTCTCATACAACACTTTTGATTTCAGGCAAGTTATTTACTCTCTTTGTAACTCAGTCTTCAGTCTGGAAACTGGTGATATTGATGCTTCTGTGCTCCAGAGGAGTATTATACTGATAAATACAGTCAAAAGTTCTGAGATCTCAGGATGGTATGGGAAGCACCATACAGTCAGACTTCATTTATCTGTGGTTAGATTGTTCAGGCCGTGGATGAAGAGCCAGCTTGAGTCTAATATGATATATTAGCTCAGGCACAGCGCCACATGAATGCAGTTATGCTCTTTCTAGGGCCAGCTCTGCTGTGGAAAGACTACATCTGCTTTTGTGAGAACCTAGCTGGCTCCATCCCGAGGCAGCTCAGGTATTTCACCACCAGAATTATTGGGGGCGGGGGCTGGGGTTGGGGGGAGGGAGGGAGGGAAGAGCAGAAACACCCAGCAGAACCCTAGCCTGAATCCAGCTGGGTTTATGAGACCTGGCTTTGCGCCAGCTGTGCGAGACCCACGCTGTCTCCCAGCTTTTGCACCTGCTCCACAGTGTCCAGGGTCCTGTGGGGCTCATTAGGGCAGGCACAACGGGTTCAGCACCGCAAGCAAGCAGTCACGGTCTGTCGATACCTGCAATGCTGGGGAACAGGCTGTGAGTGAGGAGCAGAGAAATAAAATGGCACTGCGGGGTCAGCGTAGCGGATGCTATGAGGAATTAACAGACCCTCCTGCATCAAAGATAAATTTACCTGGAACCTCTTGTCTTCTCCCTTGTATCAGCCTCCCTTATCTGTACCATTGGGGTTCCCATTTTACTAGCTCTACAATACCTTTGCCAAGCAGAGAGGTGGCTAGAAACCATTACAAATCACTGACTGAAGTCCTCACACTTCTAAGCCATCTTGCCAGGACAATGAAAGTGGTGTTTCCAAAGACACTTTGGAACGTGTGAGATCAGATTTTAGGAAGCCAGAAGGAAAGGCGGGGAAAATAAATGAGTAAAGGTCTTGAAACTGGGGGTGAAAGAAATAATTATCAAACACTGAGGGAAGAAAAGCAAAGAAATGGAAAAGAATGGAAAAGGAAAAAAAAAAAAAAAAGAAAGGAGAGAAGTGAGGAGGAGTAGGTTTCCTAAAACTGTAAGCAAGGCAAAGGAAGGACGAGGAGGCTTTGCGGGGAGAGGGAGAAGCCCGCCGAGGAAGCGCCTTCAGGCAAAAGCACCAGCGGCTCCCGGGCCGGGTTGGCGTTCGGGCCCGGCGGGGGAGGGGGCGCGGGCCGGGGCGGGCGGCGCTTGTGCCGGGCGGCGGGAGGGCCGGGGCGGCGGCACCACCCCCGGACCGCGGCCCCGCGCATCCCCGCGGAGCCCGCACGGCCCCGCCGCATAAAAGGAGCGGGCGGGGGCCCGCCGCCGACACCGCCCGCATGTGCCCGGCAGCCCCCGCCGATCCCGCGCCCCGGCCGGCCCGCGTGGGGCTGCCCCGCCGCGCGGGGCCGCGCTCCGGACCCGGCGGCGGGACGGGGTGGCCGCGGGGCCGCGCCGCGGGAGGTACGGGGGGGTTGGGGGCGGCTTCGCCCCGCTGTGCCCGCGACCTGAGCGCGTGTGGGCGGGGAGCCCCGCGCCGGGATAAATAGCGCTGTCCCCGGGCTGACAGCCCGTCCCGGGGCGCGCGGGTCAGGGGCGGCAGCGCTCGCCCGCCGGTCGGGGACACACTTGGGGCTGTCGGTGACTCCGCTCTGCGGCCCCGCTCCTGCCCCGACCTGGGCTGCGTTTTTTTTCTCTGTTTGTTTGTTTCTGGGGAGAGCCCGAGCAGCCAGGAGAGCCCGGGGCCAAGCCTTTCCCCCCTCTCTTTCCCTGCAGCACAGCGGAGATGCTGGAAGCGGCGGTGAGTTCACAGCGCCCGAGAAGGGCGGCAAGAGGCGTATAAACTCCTGCGGTCCCCTCCGGCAGCCGCTGCCCCACGACCCTCCGCCGGCCCCTCCTCGCCCCGCACGCCGCCGGCCTCGCCGCCCCTCGCCGCCGCCGGAGGAGGCTGCCCACCCCAGCGGCCCAGGATGCAGTTTCGCCTCTTCTCCTTTGCCTTGATCATCCTGAACTGCATGGATTACGGCCACTGCCAGCCCGGCCGCTGGAGACGCAGCAAGAGAGGTGAGTGGCGCCGCCGGCTCGCCCGGGACTTCGGCCGGGGCAGCGGCGGGAGCGCCTGTGGGGAGACGGGCACTGCCGGGGGGCTGCGCTCCCGTCGCTGCTGTCTCTCCCTGCCCGGGAAGGGCCGCTCCCCGGCAGGTGAGAGTCGCCCCGGCCCCGCGGGCCCCAGGCCGGCACGTGGGGCAGCAGCGGGGGCGAGCCGGGGGGCGCGGGGCCGAGCCGGCGTGGCGACCCCTCGGCGGGGCTGCTCGCCGCCCTCCCACTGGGGAGGTCGGGCCGGCAGCGGGAGGAGCGGTGTGAGCTCCGATGGGAAAGCACCGGCCCGAGCGAGGGGCTGCCGGGGATCGGGATGTGGAGCGGTGGGCGCACTCCCCGCGGGGCCGGGGTCTCGCTGGGAGCTCCCGCCGCGGGAGGGGCCGCAGGAGCAGGGAACGTCGCTGATGCCGCCGTCGCTCCTCGTCCAGCAGCTCCCAGCGGCCGGGGGCTCGCTGTTTGCCCGCACAGTTCAGACTCGAGTGTCCATGGGACGGACTTGGAGGCTGCTTTCCGTGGACCATCCTTAGAGCGACCGCGTTTCCGAGGCAGAAAGGCGGCTTGTCCCCTTTTATCCTCCGGTACCGCCGTGCCGCTGGCGCGGGGCTCGGCCGGCCGAGCGAACCGCACCTTCCCCAGCGCCCAGGGGACTTCTGTGCCGCCAACTTTGCTGGAAACGTCCCGATCCCTCTAAGGAAAAGAGATAAACGGTGCGTTGGGCTTGATCTGTTTCCTTAAAGCGCTGGTGTCGAGGTGCCGGAGCTCCGCAGCCGGAGCGGTGCAGTGTGCCAGTACAGCTCCCGTGTGGACGGAGACGTTACTGCAGCGCTTCCCGGCTGGCAGCCTGGCCGTGGCTTCGTTTGGGTTTTCTTCTGGTGGGTCGGTGGGGAGGTTCACCTTATTATAAAATGGTTTTATTATCCACATATTCTGAATTATTTTGCTATTCCTTTTCCTGTTGTTTTCTCAGCGATGCCTCCTCTTCCCATTTCTAAAGTTAGCTGAAAATCAGGTGGCTCAAGCTGCTGAGAAATCCGTATTTCTGAAAGAACTGCACTTTTAGTGGTATTATTTGGAAGGGGAGGAACTTAAGATCTCCAGTGTTAAACTGGTACAAATAATAATAAAACTGTGAGAAGAAAATAGTTTGTACTTTCATGCATATATTACTTTCAGAGTAGGTACAAATAAAATTGTAAAGCAATTTAGTTTTGATGGTTTTTCAACAGATGGTTTCCAGAATTTAATTTCTGTGTGTGTGGCTAAAACGATAGTAGTCTTTTAAAGTGACCAGACTATCTGTGCTAACAAAGGGTATACTGTGTCTTTAATTAAATGTGGAACTACTTAGAGTGCTGGCTAGACAGTGGAGTGTGATAGTGGCATTTCTGCTTTACAACAGAGCTTAAGGACTGCATTGTGGGAGTACTGAAATGAATAGACATCTAACTCGAGTTGTGTGAATTGTCCTTCTACAAAAACTTAAGCTGGTTTTAATTGATCTCATGTTCACTGATTGATCTTAGACCAATTGTTGTGCTTGTTGAACAGTTGGCTTTTCCAAAGGAGATTGATTTAAATTAGTTTTTAGTTTAATTATTGGATAAATACCATCAGTATTGACAGTTGACTTACTGGCACTGTTTTGTGTGATCACCTAAGGGTTTTGTTTTGAGCTTTGAAGAATGCAGTCTTTTTCAGTTAGTAAGTCTAAAAAAGTAAGCATAGCCAGTTCTAAGCACTGAAAACAAAATCTAAGAATGTATTCAAATTATAATAGACATTTGCCATGACACATGCAGTCTGAAGTAATGCTTTCATACAGGACCCAAAATTCCAATAATTTCACAATTTTTCCATATCCCATCTGCAAATAATCAGGCAGTCACTGTGGGGTACTGGCAGTTAAAATTTCTCTGGCATACTCTTTTGTCTGTTACATGATCTCAGATGCTCCATAATATCGTTTTCTTAATGAAATACAATTTTTGGCATAGATTAAGTCTCCTGTGTGGTAGGAATCAATTGCATTCAGTCTGGAATTATAGGCAAATATCATGTGTAGCTGATTTTTTTTTTAAAGCAGCTAAATGTACAATAAACTTTAAGTATATACGCCTGTATTGACATTTGTGTTGATTTGTAGCTGGTGTAGAATACTCTAATAAAGAAGAGTTTAGTAAATTTGAGGGATGTTCCCAGAATTCTTCATTCCCATTCTGCTTGCAACCCTTTCTGAAACCAGGGCTTGCAACATTGCACTAGAAGTGGAATGAAAAATTAAGGTTTACAATGTGGTTCATACTAACTTGTGTTAGTCAATGTCATTTCATTAAAATTTTTTGGATAAATGTGTAATAATTAACAGGTTCTCCTTATTCCACTGCTGCTCTCAGTTACTTTTGCAGCTCATTAGAATTTTGCTTTGCCTAGTTGCTCAGAGCAGAACCTTACATTCCTTAAAACACCCCAGCAAATTCTCCCTCTGGAAGTTTCTGCCCTGAGCAGGTAATTATGGCCTTTTTGCCTTTCTTGAAGAAGATTTTTTAAAACCTGTTTAAGGGTTACCTATCTTAAAGGTCAGTGGTGTAATCTCACAGCTGGCTTAGCCTAATCTTTCCCTTTCTTGTTGAATTGTATAATTTGATTTTTTGTTTCTCTTGGATACCTACTTGCTTGGTCATTACAAGGAAAATTCATCTCTTCAGATTTCTCTTTAGCAGTTGGTATAAGATGGGCAACTTCATGTCTTAGCATTTCACTGAATATCACAGGGTGCATGAAAAACTAGTGTTTTTTCCCTTGTCTGAGACATAATAAAAAGAACTTCTCCAAAGAGAACCACAAGTCAAGATTGGGGTACATAGAAATGAAGACTGCCAGGCTGGCTTCCTGCAGGAAGTGATGGTATTCCGCAAAAGCATTGACAGAAGAAAATATAGGGATTCTTGTAAACAGCCATCAAAAAATAGATGCTAACAAAATTCCCCAAGGAAAAAAAAGTCAGTGTAACAGCAGTGCCTGTATTGATGGGAAGACTCAAGATTAATACAGAGAGGCTCTCTCGAGTTGGTGAGACCAATGTTGGAATAATGAGAGATGTGAATGGGACACATTCATACTGGGAAACTGGAAGTTGCCTGTATCCAAGAACTCAAAGAAAACTTGTGGCTGTCAAATACTTGTCATTCTGTTTAGTTCATATTCATGGGGTGTCATAAGGGCTAAGGTGAATACTCATCTCCTAGATGCTCACGCTGTATTAGAGGTACGTAAAGGTGTAATGTTTGTGGCAATGAGTGACTAGTAGTGATAGTGGTGGTGGCAAAATACCCACAGGTAGAAATAGGAGACCCTGGGGAAGGAAATGTCATGAGTGTTTCTCAGATCTCAATATAGCTTTGCATACAGTGTTTATAGGAGAATATACATATATGGAGGGGCACAGTCACTGGGATCAAAATTATATCAATTAAATCTTTATCATCTTGATGTAAGATGGGAATCTTGACCACAAACCTGTTATTAATGTAGGAAGCTGTTACATGGATTTTCAACTAAAAGAAAAATCTATTTGGATATTGGTGATTGTGATTTAGCTTCCCTAACAGGGTACTTACCTGAGATGGGAATAATCTTGGAGCCTGTCTCAGCTGGACTGTGTGGTCAGGCTTTGGGAAAGATAGATGATTTGAGCATTAGGGAAAAAGAACCTGTGTTGGAAATGCTTGACTGAAATAAACATCACATCTACTTTTACAAGGGCTGTACTTGCTCCTAAAGAGTAATTTATCTCAAAAAAAAAAAAAAAAAAAAAGGAAAAAGTCATACTACAAAGAATATCTTTTAGTTGTCCAACGGTATCCAAATATTTTAGCAATTCAGTCCTCTTCTCTTTGAACTTTAAACATGTCTTACATTTGGAGGACAGTTAACTTTTTGTCTGTGGGTTAAGGCTTAGAATCTTATGTGGAAGATGTACTTTGAAATGTTTTTCCTCAGATGTTACATTAATTGCTTGTAACAGAACTTGTAAAAGAACCGAGACATGTTAGTACTTCAAGGGGTAATTTTCAAGGTTCTTGTGATCAGTAGAAAAGCTTTGCGGGGTAGCTTCTGTTCTTCCCTCAGACTCTAACTTAAGATAGTTAATAATTAAACATTCTTTATACATACTTCATTACTACAGCAGTAAGAATATCCTAATACTGTAATCACTGAAAAGTCAAAACTTTTAAACTTTTGGCTACTTCTACCTTATTTGGTGCGTATGAGGAAGTTTCTTAAACTGCCAGAAGTCAGAATTTCTGTGTGAGTGACTGAATACTGGACTAGCTAATGATGGAGCATTACTGAGGATAAGCAGTGTTCAAGTGAATTGTGAAGATTTGCAGAAGAGATGCTCCAAACACCAAGAGCAGGATTCACCATTGAAACAGACACCTAAATTTGGGTGTTTGATACAACTTCACAAACTAGGTTTGTAGTGCTGCTTATGATATTTAAGCTATGCTTCTGGGCTTGGTATGTATATGATCTTCTTGAGCAACCAGAGGCCAGGCAGGATACCCTGGAGCAAGTCATATGCATCTGACACCTTTAAGTGTCTCAAGGCCCGTTATTTGGAAACTGGAAATGGGGAGCATGTGCTGGCACAGTGTTGTGTGTGTGCTTTCCCTTGCCTGTATCCATCCCTTTAGCTTCCATTATAGGTCACTTGGGGTTAGGATGCTGGCGTAGATGAGTGCCTGGTCACACCTTGAAGTCTATGCTTACATGCTTTTGTGTTAAAACCTGGGGTAAGATTTACCTGTGGTGAGGCACATATATCAAGCACACATATTTGTGTACTTGATAAACTTGACTTAATTTTACATTTTCCCATTTTTGAGGAAGGAGGGGGTGTATATTTTCCAAGGCTTGGCTGAAAATGTCACTAAAGTAGCTCAAAATGCATGACAGATACCAAAAGTGAGTTTCTATACTAACATAGGCACACTACGGTGATAACAGCAATAATGCAGTTTCTCAGTTCAATGTGTTCATTTACAATATCATCATCCTGGCTAGTCTTTGTGAACGAAGATTTGAGAAGGATTCTGTCCACACTTACTACAAACGCACTGATGGCTAAAAAGGCCAATGTGAGATAGACAAGTCTGGTTGCAAAAGGCACAGCAGAATGTTTCCTTAGGCGGTATTGGCAAGACACGGTTCTTTCTGCGTTGTCTTTTCTTCTCAAGAATGAGTCTGTGTTTGTTCTCAAAAGGAGCAGCAGTGTTATGTGTGGTGTGTCTCCATGTCTCCCTATTGGAGGCCAGAGTAGACCAAATTTACAATATACAGGCCAGAATAATTACTATGATAAAGTATGTTAGCATGGTGTTGTTTATGTAATCTGCCTCTAATGAAAAATATGAAATTATTTAAAAACTAGAAAGTGGAAGAGGTGTTTGCTATCAAAATTCAAGGCATAAAGAAATAAACAATGGTCATTCTGTAGGCTGTTTCTTTGTTGGGTTTTTTCTTTCTCTTGCTCTTTCTACCAAGAGTCTGACTATCCCATGAAGGTCTGCATTTCATTTCTGATCATCTAGCTATTTTTAATACCAAAAACTTTAGCTAACTATAGATTAGAGGGACTGTCTAGTCAAACCTGCAGACTACCACAGGCAGAAAACATTTCCCAGTGCACTGTACACCAAACTTGAAAGCTTATAGCTGACCATAACATCCTTTCCAAAAACGTATAATTGATTATAAACTGAGGGATGGGATTTGTGTGACTGCATGTAACTATGTGGAACATGAGTGTCTTCTTTTCTGATTGATGTAGTACTAGTTGGTACAGTTCATTGAGCTGTTGGTACAATTTAACTTAGCCAGCAGTAGGTGCCTGCCTTTGGTCAGATAAAGCATGCCCTAAATTCAATAAATGTAAAAAAGATGACTTGATTACCTCTACGTATAGATAAAGTGTAGTTCAGATGTGTGCATCTTCACTGTTAGCCACTGAACTAAGCTGAAATCAGCCCCAAATGAGAAGGGATCCACCACATTCAATCTCCTCACCTTTATTAAAGTCTGTTGGTGCCGCTCCTGACTTTGACAGGTACAGTCCCTGAAAGTTCTGTTTTCTCCTATATTAGGCATTTATTTAGCTGCAGATATTTTTTAATAAATTAAATTCCTCAGACATGCCCTTTCTGTTCACCTCAAAGTTTTGTTCAGGCACAGTTGGAGAACCTTCTGTATTTTTCTAGGCTACAAGTATTTTCTAATCCTTTTCTTAGTGAAAAGCATGACTTCATATGTTTTGGCTGTTGATAATGCACAAATGTAACAGCTTGATCCTTTCATCATGGGCTGCATTAGACACTGAAATTAGTCTTTGTAGTACTTGTTCAGCAAATGTAATGCTTTGGTAAGCATCACTGTGGTGCTGCAAAGTAATTTTGTGTATGAAGAGTAAATCTGTCACTTTTTGGGAAGCAGTGTTGGGTTTAAGCCTGTTCCCAAGTAATCAGTATAGAGCATGGAACAGGCTTTGTATGACTTTATAATACTTGGAGTCTGACTAATACATCTTAGGATGTGAAGCGTCAATTGGATCTTGCTTGTGAGCACCATAAGGCAGATACAGAGCTATTTCTCCTGTCTACATGTTGGCTTTATCTAGACAGCTCCATACATAAAGGCCACTTACTGTTATGCTTGCTGAACTTTGTGGGAGGTAAAGTCACTTGTAAGCCTGACTTGAAGCTCTGTCACTTTATTGTCTCTACACCCGGCTGTTGAGCTCTCACAGGGTTTACCGTGACATGAACCATCCTGTCCATTTTCACTAATACTTTTTCAAAACTCTGAGGAGAAATGAGTTTGAAAGGGATCAGGGTGGTGGTCTCTCCAGTGTATGCCCCCAAGAGGCAGACAGTGGTGCAGCACAGTGTCAAACACAGAGGCATGAGTGAAAGAATGAGTTTGACAACATTCTAATTAACGTCATCTTTTTAGTGCAGTTTCTGCAGTGGAGATTGGGAGCGGGAAGAAGGAATTACAAGAGATTGGTATTTATACATAATACTACTTAAAAATTCTTAATTGATGTGAAATCCGTGTTCTGAGCATGGAATGGAGATGAAAACTGTAACTCTCATGAAATGATGGAATATCATGATACTTTCCTCTCCAGTTCTTCCTCTGAGACTACAAGGATTTGAGACCTTAATTGTATGTCTTTACTTTGGGATTGCTGTATCTTAGTACCTTGATTTCAAACAGCTACACACATCTCTGACCTTTGTCTGTCAAACTGTGGTCCATGGAGCAGCTGCTAGCACTTTCTGGATATGTACAGATCACATTGCCTCATCCTTGTGTTTGTACCTAAATATTCTTGAATGAAACATTCCGATGAATTTATATAGCTCTGCTTTATTCTTACGCTATTTTGATGCAATTGCTTGTTACTTAAATAAAATTTGTGGCTTGAAATTTCTTTTTAAGTGACATGCAAAAGATCGGCAGCTAAATTTTCTGACATTTCCTCTTGTTTATGGACTTGAATGTGCAAGCTGTGAAATGCATAGATATAGATAAGGATATAGAAAAAGGAGTAAAACTGTAGTGTGGGGAAGAGCTTAATTTTGCAAGGGAAAGGGAAGAAGCAACTAGTATTTTAGATACCTGAATTATGTGATCAGTGGGAGTTTTTAAGATACCATCTGTTAAGATCTGATGAGAAGTGCAAAAAACCTTCATGCTCTTTGTTTCAGTAATTAGTTATGTATTTCTTTTTGAAACACCAGTTTCTGTAGAGCCAGGTACTTGATGCATCTGTAAGACTGCCCTTTCATGAGGGAATGCTGTCTGCTTTCACTCCTTTTGTGTTGTTTCTATGGGATATTTGTATGACTCTAACTAGGGAATTGTAAGCCATTGCAGGTAACACATAAAGTATTTAGAAGAGACATGCAGTTCTGCAACTGTGTTTCAAAAAATACCCCCACTTTCAATGGAATTATGCAATGTTATTTGAAGAGGATAATAGCAAATCTCACGTATGGTTAACAGATCCAAAATAATATGAAAGTACTTCTACTCTGATTTTCTGTTTTTAAAAATAATTTTTGCTCTCAAGGATTTAAATCTAAAAATAATCAAGAGCATATGGTTTAGGGATGGAGTCTCAAATTTACCTTGCAGAACCTTTTGTCTATATTTTTTTTTGAGAATTGTCAAGATTTTCTCCATCTTGATGAAAAACAGACCCAAACATAGATGTAATGAGATGGAGAAAGGGATCTGAAAGATAAGTAATGTTTGTGATGTTGGCTTTTAGGTTGGTGTAGTTTTTTTTAATCATTGCACAGTTGCATGAACACTAATTCCCAAGTAGACCATGTGCAGCAATGAAGACAGTGTTTGTGCCTTTTTATATCTGGGAAGAAACTTTTACACTGCAAAGGACAAGTGTATTTGTGTTAAGAGAATTGCAGTGGTGCGATAAAATATAAACTTCCTGGTCCAGACACATTATTTTCTTTTTTGAGTTGAAATGCTGGCTGAAATACCTCGCACACAAATATATACTCTGCAATAATGTATGGTCTTCTCAGCCGTATGGTTGCCACCTTTGGAATACCAAAAAACCCCAGACTAGCCACATCAGACAAATGGCTGTTGTGCACGCACAGATTAATCCACACATGTATAGCAGTGCTGACAACACCCATCAAGTCCATACTAAAACTTCTTGAGCAAGATGGAAACAACTGAAATAGCAATTATGCTTAGTAGTGTTATGATAGGTGTTACTGATTCGCTCTTACTTCTTTCTGGAATTACTCAAAAACTTTGATAGATAAAATATGGTTTTATTATAAACCTACCAACTTACACAGTGATTCCACTGGCAAGCAAGTGGCTATGACACTTTTGAATGGGAATTGAAGCTTCATCATTTTTTGCTTTATCTACATTGAGATGGTACGTAAGGGTCCCAGCTAAGGTGAGGCCTTGTAGTGCTGGCCCTGCTTGGAGGACAACCTCTGAACTAAGGTCACCAGAGCAGAAATCAGAAATCTGTCCTGGATTTCCTTCCAATAGCAGAAATGTTCTTTGGCCTTTCATGACAGCTAGTTCAGACCTGGTTTACATCTCATTTTACACAGTGCATGCTAATAATGTGATGGTCATGGATTCACTTTTCACTCAGCAAGAGTAACTGTAACTTGATACAATCACTGAGATGCACTCAAGGTGTGTTTGGTTGTGTTCACAGCACAACAACACAGCAGCTACCTGGTTTTAGTTCGCTTAAAGCATTTGCCAATTACTGCAAAATACTTCCAAAGAGCCTGTGATCTGAGATACTTCACTCTTGGAAGAAACATAAACCCAAAGAGCATTTCAATTCGCTTATTTATTTGTCCTCATCAGGTTACATGTTTTACTTCCATCAGCAATATTCTCAGGAGGTGGTCTTACCTGGTTTCCTGTCCTCTCCAAAATGATTGGTCTCCTATCCCCTACTTTGAGTTGTCACTTGTAAGGAAAGCTGATTTACTGAGGGACATCCAAGGGAAGGCACCTTTTGCAGTGGGGTAGTCGTGTGCCTTTGCTGTTGTGATCTGCTCCTGTGGCAATAGCTGATGATAAGACAGTTTTTTAACTTAGGCTCCTTGCCTGTGCCATACAAAATATACCTGGCCTGCATGTATCTGTCTTGATCTTTTTTTTAAGTTGCTCAGCAAATACTGATTTTACATGAGTAAATTGCCTGTTTGGTTCTATCTGACATGGTTCAGTGTTGGGAATTCTCCATCCCTGGTAAGAAGGTACCTTCAGGATGTCAGAGGGATTGCTTCCATTGTTAGTAAAACTAAAGTTTTCCACATGTAAAACTTTTGGTTAATACACGTATAAATCAATGACAATTGTAATAGGAAATAAATCCCTCTTTTATGTAAATGCTAAGCAGCTTTCCAGTGTGAAATGTTAATATTATAGCATGGATGTTAATAATGAAATCATCTAATTGAACTGGTGCTTTTAGACAGGTGCTCTGGCTTCCAACTCTATTTCTTATAGCACTATTGCAGTATGCTAGAATGCAGCATCTTTGCTGATGCTGAGAGGACAGTGGGGTCATGGTTACTCTTTTTAAATATAATGAAACAGCAGAATTACAAGTGCTTATCATAACTCTTTTATTCAGTCTCAGAGTTTCCTGAATTTGATCTGCTGCCCTGGGTCTTCTAAGTTTTTTGGGAATTGAGTTTTAGGAAATGTTTTTATCTGTAATTGTGAAGTAAAATGAGAAGAATACCCATCTTTTTTTTTTTTGTAGTGTTTAAAGTAACTGATTTTTTTTTTTTTGCTATAAAGCTTACTTTGATTCAAGTTTACTCTGTTTTGTTTGTGTTTGGTTTTTTATATAAATTTTTGTAGAAACCGAAAACTATGAACTGCTTCAATGCAATATGTGTGGTGTGAAACTGAGAAGCAAATCTGCAAAACTTATATTTAAGTGAACAGAACCTGTAGGCCACCTACTGCTATGCAGTGTGTATCTCTAGTGCTGTACAGATGTGGAATAGTAAAAATATAGACTTGTCTTAGACTTCTTTTGAAGGATTCGGGTGAGCAAAACTGACACAGGAAGGCAAGAAAGAGGAGGTATAGAATAACCTTGTTATTAATGGTTTCAGGCAGAGTTGGGTATCCAGTCTCCAGTTCTGATTGTCAGACTTGTCTGTGTTCACTGGATTATGTAGCCACTCTGTGGTGAGGGCATGTGCTTGCACAAAAAAAGTATTTCCTCCATTTCAGATTAAAGTTCAGCCTCATCTGTATCTCTTTGAGCAAGAAAGGCAACAATTTCTCATTTATCTGCCTGTATTCATGCTGCACATGCTCCATCTGTCTCTTGCATGGTCTCAGCAACCCAATAGAGAGACTTCTGTGTTGTGTCAAAGGGAGTCTAGTTTTGATCAGCTTTGGGTACAAGAAGAGAAGGATATTGTCTGTTCTTCTGCTAAAAGTGTCTTGTTATTTGCATCTTGTGCCAGCAGTATTCTGGCCAATACCCCCCGTGCCTTTAGGAATGGTTAGGATAAGTGACTGAATCACGTGCAGTCGCAATCACCCTAACTTTGTTGGAGTACTAAAATCAACCCAGAGAAGCTTCCTCGCATTCAGTAGTGACACAGGACTTTCCAGCTCTGTCACTTTCCCTTAATAGGACTCCCATTCTAGCAGAAATCATGAAATAGTATCTGCTTTACCTCTTCCCTTTTCCTTATATTCTTGGGTCCACGCAAAAAATGCTGATGACGCACAGCAGAAATTAAAGGTAAGAGTTGAAATCAAAGGAATGATGAACAGCTAAGTTTGGGTGATCTGAGCCATTTAAAGTTGTCATAAAAATGAGGTTCTATATCATGCTAATTTTGCATCATATGAGTGCCTTGCTTCGCCATTTTTCTTCTCTCAGGTATGTACAAATACCAGAGAGTGCACTGTGAATGTAATGATTAAGATACTAGACCTAACTCTGATCTCACTCATTTTGCTGTAAATCTGGGCGTATTGCCAATCTGTCTCAGCTATAGTGGATACTCCTGAAGTGTTTGCTCTGGGATATTGTTGTCTCGTGCAATATTTCTGTCAGATGCTACAGAAAGACCGAAAGGCATTTCTCTTTTTTAAGAGCTGTAGTTCACTTTGCTAATGCTGTATTTAAGAACTCTTTCATTACTTTTAATTCTTTCATCAGACTCCTGATAAAAATCTTGCTGTTTCCAACTTTTATTTCAGTTATTGTAACATTAGCAGTAGCATCAATATGTAGGGATTTTTTCAGCTTTTGGGAAAGGATTGAAATGGGACTCTATTAAACCTGAATCTGAAGACAGACTTGGTATCATATTGTTTTCTCTTAATAGCTTTCCAAGCAGCCGCTAAGTGAAACTACTGCATATTGAGCCTGATGTAACATGAGGCTCATTGGGTAAAACAACATTAGTCTGTGCTACTTAAATACACTCTGGAAGGCTTAAGGAGGAGAGGAAGGAAAATATTTGAAGAGATCAGCTGGATGTGGTTGAATACATGTAATGTCACCTGAGAAGGATTAGAATTTGCCAAAGCTTGACCTGAACGAAGACCTCCATTTAAGGCTTGTGTTCCTACCAGATCAGCTACAGTCATTTTTCTGTGCACAGTTTTCTACCAGCAGTCGTACAGTGAAAGAGTCTAGTGATTTACTTGGCTTCTGTGTCTCAGCTGTAATAAAGTTAAAAAAAAAAATCCCAGTTTAACATTCCTTCTTATTAGCTGCAGCTGGCTTTTTCTAATTACTAAAGTCAATATTTTTGTCGTTTACATTCTGTTGCTTTTATCCTTTCTGGGCGCTCAGTGTATGCACACTAGCTGATGAACAGCTACACGTGTAGCTCATATCCATAGATGTGGACAGCTTAAAAACACACATGTGCTGACAGTTCAAATTTCAGGAGAAGACCCAGTGGAGTGGTTAGTAGCAATGGTACTTCATCCACCATGGTATTAGTTTTTTGATGATGTGGGGTTAGCAAACCCAGTGGCCTTATTCTTAATAACTTGACTTACCTGTGTCTTTGAAAATCATTTGTTCTTCTGTTTTGCGATAGTGTTTTGGAGTGCTCAGGATGCTTTCCCATGCACCTCTCTGAAGTGATGGATATCTCTTATAGGTGTCAAAACGGAGTCCTGGGGTTACAAAATAAAGTGAAAGAGAATGACAACTGGGGATGTTAGTATCTTTGAAAAAACAAGTCTCAAGTGATTTTCTTTTTTTACTCAATCCTGCTGTGTAATTGAGATAGGGATTGAAGAAAATGAAATGTCTAATTGTGCCAACATCACACAGCTAGATAGATGTTCACCACAGCAGGCCACTATAGCCACTCCTGCTAAATCTGAGGTTTGACCATTGAATGGTAAAGTAGGTAATACTTTATATAATAATAATATAAATTTTCTTATTAACATTATAGGTTTTTTTCAGGGGAACTACTTCATCTCATGCTTCTAGGTTCAGACTTGAGTATTGCAGACTAGGAATACTCTTAACATGGAAATGAAAGAGGTTTCTGATTCCTTTCTGTGAAGTATTATTGGCTGCTGCTGGAGTGAGCAGTGCTTTTGCTCAGTATATCAGTTTCCATGTATCATTGCAAAGTTTCTTTTTCTACAGAAAATGGTAATTGAGTCTAGATTTTTGTGAGGTTCAGCATAGCATGTGCCATTCTGGGCTTGATCTTTCTTACAAATACCTCAAGTCACAGTTAAGTCTGGCAGATATGTAATGAGAAAAAGCACACAATGAAATGCAGTGCTGTGGAGGAATAGCATGTCTCTCCAGAGACTTATATTGAAATGATTTAATGTCAGAACTACTTAGAGTTATCTTTCTCTTGCATTTACATCTCATACCACTAAGTTATGAAGTTGTGACTAAGCTTTAACCATTTTGTTTAGCCACAAACATAGTTGACTTGTGTTTCATCAGTGCTTGTTATCGTGTTTATTTGTTTCTTGATTTTGTCATTCATTCATAATTTGTTACAGAAACACTATCTCCTCTCTCCTTGTAGTAACCATGTAGAGATCCCTGTGATATTCTGATGTGTGGAGTAATTTCTCTTTTGTTTATGCATATTTAGCTAAGAAGAAGTCTGATTAGTTGAATGCTCTTGATAGTATTCAAGTATATCCTAGAGCTTTGCATTTGCTGTTTGATGTTCCATTTTACAGCTTTACTTAAATGCTCTGCAGGGATTGTGGTTTAGTGGTGAGAGCATGAAATTTGAATCCAAGGTGCCTGGTTCTCTTACCAACAGAGCTGGTCAGTATGTTTAAAACCAGATTCTTCTACCCCACCACCCCATAACAGATTTCTGCATGTGTTTCTACAAAGATTTTTTTACTCTCTCTGTTTTTTTAAAATAAATGTTGAGCAGCTTAAGCAGGCACTGCAAGTCTGTCTTTTCTTTCTGTGCCTGAGTTCCTCTGATTTAGAGAGAGGGTAGTGTTTTATCACAGTGCAGTTTAAATTATATCAGATTTGTATAGCTAAGAGGTCCTAGAGTGCTAATCTCTAGGCATGTAAATGGTTATTATGAAGGATAATAAGCAAATAAATAAGTTTCCTACTTCCAAGTTTATTGACTGAGCACACACTAGCATGTAGAGCATGGCATTCGTGGCATGATCTGAGCTTCAGAAAGTGCTGGCTCTGTGATTGAAGCCTTCTGTGTTCTCGTGTCTGTCAGAGATGAGGCAGCAAAACCTATATGACTCTGCATCGCTGCTCAGCAGGGTGCAGAAATTACTGCCTTTTTTTCATTACTAGATATGTGTCTGAAAGTATTTAAATGGAGTTTTATCCTGACATTTTATTAACTTTCAGATACAAAGGGTGGAGGTCTTCATATGCAGGTAGGTATTTGCAGTAGGCTGACTTAATTGTTGTAAGAACAATTTATATACTCATAAAAAAAAACAAATTATGTTTTATTTCATTCCAAAATGAGGTAATTATATTATCAGATTTTGAAAATGAGGAGGCTTGAGACACCTCAGAGCTGTGAAATTAAAATGTTTCAAAGAGGCCCACAGTTAGTTACTAAGCTGAACACATTAAATTTAACTTATCTGAAAATGGAAACATAGCTTCAAAACTTTCAGGCATTCTCAAAATTAAAAAATGTATATTTCTTCTATTAAGAATGTAAAAAAAGTATATAGCATGTTTGTCTTTACCTCCTCAGTGCTTCCACTATCTTTCCTTTAATTCTACAGTCTTGCATTCACATTGCAAACATAATCTATGTAATGTGAGCCAAGTGGCTTTTAGTTTTTTAGAAACATATGACCTGTTTTTAGGACTGTATTTTCATTTCCACAGTATTAACAAAAAAAAAAAATCAATAGTCTCTTGACAAATACTGATTTTAATTTCTGCCTGAAATGTACTGAATGTGAAGCACCCAGAGTGCACAGGTAAATTTAATATATTTTTTATTTTTTTGTCTTCTTTATAAGGGAATTCTCATTTGAATTTAAAAAAGCCCTGTAGTCATTAAGTATCTTTCTTTCAGGATGAGACCCAGCCTGCTCTGACTTAGGTGGACATGAAATAGAGAAGCTAGTACATTTAATTTCATTTTTAATGGTATTCCTGCAAGATGTGGAGATAAAACTCTATGTATCTGGACGGAAAATATGCTCCATCTGTTCTAGTTCAAGATTTCTAAGTCTGGTCCATCATGTTTGTTTGAAGTCTCAGACTGATGTTTAGGGTTGACAACAGGGGAATGACAGATTTGGTGGATGTTTTGAATGTGGCGAGTACATGCAGGATGTAAAGTAGTGATGTTGGATTGAATTAAAGTGATGTCCTGCAGCTAAATGTAGGTTTGTGTAGTGTGGAAACAGTCAGTTTGGGTTGTCTTTTTCATATGGCTTTCTGTAACTCAGATACATTAATATTTTCAGAGCTCTAATTTTTCAATCCAGTGTTTTTCCACTATGTTTGAAGACACCTATTCTGCTCTTCTGTCTTCCCCATTTCTAGTTAAATTGTTTTGCTCCTCCTCCTCTCAGTCATGTGCAGCTGTAACAGTGTATTTAGCATTTATTCTTCCTTCACTGTTTTTCCAAGTGTCTATAGGCTCTTTTGTCTTACCTGAAAATCCAGGATTTTCTCTGAGCTTATTGCTGAAACTTCCATATTTATTTGAAGTACCACCTTCTTGGCCCCCCACCTCCAAAAAAGCTGTCCTTATTGAAAATGGTTTCATTGGTTCATTTTTGTTTTGGAAGATAACTTTGTAGGAAATTTTGAAGTATTTTAAAATTTATTAATTTGAGTTTTTTAAAGAGTTCTATGAATTATGTTTTTTGCAATGATTATGTTCAGCCCACATCCTGTATCCACCTTTCTTTTTCTGGAAAATGGGACTACACATTTTTTAGCAGCACTACAATGGTGAAGACTCTACACATCTTAGAAATAAATTCAGTTGTGTTATCTAGTGTTGTGGTTTTGCTTGCATTCTGCCTTAAGTTTCTTTGTTTGGATGTTTATAACTTGGAAGATCTGTTCCTTAGATTTACATATTTTCTTCTTTTAGTGCCTTTATCCAAGATGTTCTTTGGAAGATTTCTTGCTAAACAGCGACATGGTGATCAAAATCTCATGCCTGGACTTTAGAGCAGCGTGTTTCTATTTGCTTAAACTGCTCTGTAAGTTTCTTGGGGCAAAGATATAGGGAGAATTCTGGTCCTATGAAATGAATGGCTCATCTTCTGCTGACTTGAGTGGAATTAGAGTATCACCATTGGTTTACAAGTGCCAGGTGAAATGCTGTAATGATTGGACATGTTTGAGAAGAATCTTTGCTTATCCAGTGCTTTTCCTGGGTTCTGGTAGGACTGTTTTCCTTTTCTTATTTGCCCAGTAGTTTTCATGTCTTAGGTAGATTATTAAAGAAGCCTAAGGTACCTTAGATGTAGCTGAAGTGAGCTGGAAAATAGGCGGTTTCCAGTACAGAGCCAAGCTTGTTACTAATGCTCAATAAAAATAAGAGAATGGGATTTCCTTCAAGTTTCTGAATTTTATTTACTCAGCTTAGTCTTAGCATGTAAAATCTTATGGGCATGAATGAGATTAAGTAACACATGCTCTAGTTAGCATTGTTTCAGATTTGGCAATAAACAAACTTCGCTCTTTCCAGCCTCTCAGTAGATAAATGCTTCATATTTTATTAGAACAATTTGGCTTCTGACATGAACTGTAAGCCCATTAATCCTGTAATATAGTGATTAAAATTGGAAAAATACAGGATGTAAATATGTTCTTCATTATGCACTTTAATGCCAACCAGATATATAGTGTGCAGTCTAGAACATGATAGTTGGAGTATACTGAGCAACTAGCAAATTGTTGATGAGGCTCATCTGCTATTGGTTTATGTTGGGGTTGAGAGCAAAAAAACCTTAAATTTCAACTGTTTGACATTTTATGTTGATGCCTGTCAAATCTTGCTGGACATAGATTAAATAGGTAGGGCCAATACCTTCATTAACTTAGCTCAGTATTCTTCATTGAATCAAGAAACAAGACTTAAAAAATATGTGAAGATTCCTTCAGTAAGTCATACAGAGGAAAAAGACTCCTCAATTATCAGAGTGGCTACATTTTTACATTGGGAATAATAATAATAAAAAGTAGTTCTAGTCAATGAAGCAGTGACTCCAAGCTCTTCTATTTGACCATATTCTTTTAATTTGGGACTGGTTTTCCTTCTCAAATTTAATCTGAGAGTTGCATAGATCACTTAAGTTGGGAAAGAATAAATTCCTATTGATACCGTAGCATCTGCTACAAGAATCTTGGAAGTGATTATAATGGTCTCAGTTGCCAATAAATTAGTTGCTCAGTATGGAAAGTGGACCTCCAAATACTGGTCTCCAAATTTGAATGTGGTCTGGGAGTAGCCTGTGTATCTCATCTGTGCAGAGCATGCACAGGGAAAGGAAGCTTGAAGGCCTTTTGAATACAGTTTTAATTTTCCCATACAGTATTTTCTTCTTGGATGGTCAACATGCTAGACTTCTGCATGAAATTTGTGAAGGGTAAAATATTGATCAAGGGTCCTTATAATGTCAGAATCTAAAATCATTCACCTTGGAAAAGACCTCTAATATTAGTGAGTCAAGTTGTTAACCCGGCACTTCCATGTCCACCACTAAACCATGTCCTTAAGTGCCACACCCGCATGTCTTTTTAGTACCTACAGGAATGGTGACTCAGAATTTCCCTGGGCAGCCAGTACCAATGCTTCCCTACTCTGGCTACAAGAAATAGGCAAGTTATCATCAATATTAGCCATTCTTCCATTTCTGCACTTGCCTGGATTTCCCTGGGTAAGCCATTGTCCAGCAGCTTCCCAGCCTCCTGACTGCAGCCCATCTGGCATGGCCTCACCACTGACGGCTTGGAACCATGGCCAACATGGAACAATACTCAACCTTTTCACTTGGTGCCAAGGACAGCTTAGACCCCTTTTCAGATCCTCTTTACCAGATTAAATCAAGTCAAGCTCCCAGACGGAGCACAGAGTGGGGGGGCTGGACTCACACCTCACAGCTCCTCTGTAATACTTTCAGGAGACATTCACCTCTCCAGAAATCCCTCTTTATTAAGCTGGACCTGCCACAGGACACAAAATGTTCCTCAGGACCTGCTCACTTTCCACTGGTGCCTTCACCCAGCCCGAGGCGAGGACAGGGCCCTGTCCTGGCCCCACAGGGCCCTGGCCCTACATCACGCGCCAGGATGGGCCCTCCAGCTGCCGGGGGCACAGGAGTGGGACCCGGCAGGATTCAGCTCAGCCATTGCCTCCACAGTGATGCGGCAGAAGCCTTAAGCTCCTTGGCGAGGCCCCGTTTGTGTCCCTCTGCCAGGCGCCCCAGGACCAGACCACCCGCTCACACAACTGCTCACAGCAACCATTTGTGATGTTTCAAAAGTTTTTGAAGTCCATAAATGGAACTGTTGTCCCAAAATGGGTTCTTTCAGCTGGTGTACATCAGACCCACTGTGTGCTGCGGAGTTTTATATTGAGAGTCATCATGTTTTTTTATGAAGTTTCCCTTTCTGCTCCATGGAGTTTGTCGTGAAGATATTAGAAGTGTTGACTTCTAAGCTAGACAAACTTCTAGTACATTTGCATAAGTGAGAGTCCCTTTATGAATGGAGACATTGTTTTGAGATTACCTAATTAATGATTAATTACTGATTTAATAATGCAACAAATTTTGGGTGTTGCATTAGTGTGCTGACATATTATTTCCTTCCTCTTACAAGACAACATAGCAGAAATTTCAGATCTTCACTAAGGGCTTTTGTAAAAATAAGTCAAGTTCCATGGCACTTGCAATTGAGCAGTAAGAGATGCAGTGAAAGAGAACCTGTAGCCTTGCTTTGTCCCTTACTTAAGGCTCAGACCTTTCCTTTATGACTGAGATCACTATGCTTCCACAGCCCAGAGATGCTAATTTGGAAAAAGAGTGAAGGAATCAGTGGAGTTGGTGGAGAAAGCCAAGAAATTGTTTTCTATTGGTGGTTGAGGATAGGTAGAGAAATAGGAAGAAACCCCCACCTTTTTCATGAAAAGCAGACAACTATCATAGAAAGCATTATTTAGTGAAAAGAAAAATTAATTGCCAAACAAGATGTCAGTCTAGCAGCTTACAATCAGCCTTAGAAAACATAGAAAGTTCATTGGTATGGGATTTTGGGGTGCAGTTTTTATTAGATCTGACAAAGTGCGCTGTGATCTCTTTGGAACGAGACTTCATGGAAATATATTTACAGCCTGCACACAGATTCAGAAAACATTCCTGTATTTGAAGTGGTTTAGCAAAATTCATTTATCCATTAAATCGAGAATTGTGTTTAGGCTGCAGGACCTGATGGTCCACATAATGTGCACTGGGCTCCTAGCAGTCATATGTAAACTGTCTAATTGCTCTCAGCTGTGTTATAACAAATAATTGGAAACTGAATATCCACCAGCAGCAGTACCTGTAGCTGTAACAGTAGTAGACATTCCTCTTACAGTTCCTTAAAAATAAGGATGAGATCCCTCAGAAAAAGTTGTTTGGTTTTCTTTATATTCTTCTTCTGCTACTTTTAAAAGCTGCTCTTGCAGCATGACTTGCCTGCCTGTTGTCCATGTTGCATTGTTTTCTTTGAACAAAAGCCAGTCATTTTTTTGGCAAGTATTCTGCCATTTGAACTACTGTCACTGGGGAAAAATATGCTTCTGTGTTGATACAGTGATGATTTTAACAGCTCGCTGATACAGTGGAGGACACTCCAGAAGCATTCCTGGATACAGAGGTCCTTGCTTTGAACTGTGCATTGTGAATCCCAAGATGTTGTATGCTGGGCAACTCTGTCTTGTCCACTGGGTTGACTTTCATATTGGTTAAAAGACCGGTAAATATCTGCAGTGGCATTTGATATTACTTCTTGCTCCCTTTATGTGTGTGGGATGCAAAGGCAATGAAAAGAAGTGCACCCTATGTTCTGTAGTATTGTTTCTGGTTTTGTAACATTACCTGATCTATTGGACTTTTCCAGATATTGAACTGAGGAACCCAAATCTGCTCAAATGTATTACAAGGCCTGTGAGAGTACCCTGGGTAGGGTTATGGCATTAGTTAATAGAGCTGTGCAGTCCTTGCAAAAGCATAAAGGACATATTTATGTGAAAAATTTGGAATAGCTGAAGCAAAGTTGTAATAAGACCTCTTGAAAACCATCATTATGTACACTTCCATTTAACTCAAGTATGAAATGAGAAATCTGGTTTTTTTTCCTTAATGGCTGTGTCTGAGCAGATGTAACTATTTTCATGTTCTGCAGTTAGCCCAATAATTAGCTGATGATTGCTTAGCAAAGAGGCCAACAAATCAAGAATGTAAAGAGTACATTGACTCATCTGAGAATATTTGCTGTGTATTATATGTGATTGTTAATTTTTGGTTATATGATTGCTGTATGAAGTATTCAATGTTTTATAACTAGAGAAAGGAGATAAAGTGTTGAGAGCTAGTTTTCAAAGGAAAGTGTTTTCTTGGGTTCATGTGGAGAGGATTTTTCATATTCAGAATAAGCCAATGAGGCAAAACAGGAGGGGAGAAAGCTGCAATAGTGTCACTGTAAAGTTGCAGGTGTTAGTATCTGCTTGATTAAGCATTTAACTGGGAACCTTACATTACCTAAGTCTAGCCTCAGCTGTGTTTGTAGTATTTAAAAGGTGTTGACATGTATTAATCTTCTGGGATACTTATTTGCTGTTTGTTATTTGGGTAGGATGCATTGCAAGAACATGGTCCCTTGCCTCTTTTATCATAGCCCTTATCTTGAAGTGAGATATAATGCAAGGGATTTTGTAGGTTTCTGATGAACTTCACTGAATTCAGGAACCACATGTAAGATTAAGGCCTAACTAATTTGATCAGAAAGTCCTAAAGAGCATAAATAATGAAAAAAAGGTGGGAAAAGATGACGTTGGTGTAGGAGAGCAGAATGTGGCACCAAGTTGAAGGAATAGCAAAGGGAGTTTTTATTATGGAAGGGAAATCAGCTGAGTTGATTGGTTTCATGTGTAGGATTCTTTTTTAAAATATTTAGTTATAGAATTAAATGGAAATTCCTTACTTGGGAATATTGTGGTAGAGCATGGTTACGCATGTGCGACAGAGGATAACAATGTATACATTAAAAAAAAAAGACAAACTATTCAAAATATCAGGAGATTCACAGGAGAATCTCTCTTCATTGGCTTTAACAGCAGCTAAATTATGTGTCCCTGACTTAATTAGTGTCAAAGTTATTTGAATCTTGTCATATTAATCTTTTATTTGCTACAGTTAACTGAAATACAGTTCTCAACAGTGTTTAAGTTTTAGGTGCTGATGAAAAGGTTTGTGCATCTTATAAATTGCATGCACTGTGTAGAACTCTTGTTAATTGGTGGTGGAAGTTACAATCCATATTTTAAATAAGTAGCATAATACTGCCATTCAGAATTACACCACAAAAAAGAAAGGGGTTTAATGGACTCCATATGTCTGCTTTTAGAAGTGTTTAAGTAAAACTTTGTTATACCACATAATGGTAAACCATCAGTGCTATAATGTCCTTGGGGTCTTTTAAGAAGCTTCTTTATAGACACTTGTCTGACAAAGATTAATTCATTAATGAATTCAAGCTAACGGTAATATAGTTTATATTGTTACAAGGAGCAGACATCAGTGTTGGTTGCATTGTCCCTTTAAATTCCTGAAAACTGAAACACAATATCCTTGCTCTTGAGGAAAAACTAATTTTGAACAAGCAGCAGCTTTTCAAGTACGTCACTTGCATTTCAAAACAATTGTTTCAATGCATACTTTAGTTTATGCTCTTTCAGAATAAAAACTAAAAGAGTAGTTGTATGTAGCAAAACGTGAATATAGAATGCAGTCTTCCTGTGCCAGTGACAATTTTTTATACAGAAATGTTAATAACTAGTTCTTAAAAGTTGCTTCATGTCTAAACATTTCAATGAAACAACTCTATTTATAACTTTTAAGTTATAAATAGCTTAGGTACTAATGGCTAGCTAGCCTAGGGCCACATTATTTAAGTGGTCCGATTGCCTTCATCTCCTTCCCCCCATTGTTCCTCGCTCCTAAAGTAGTGCTTACACTTGGGAGTGTTTCCAAACACAGTGGCTGTACATGTGTGCTGCCTGGCTTAGCCGATGACTTCGTACTGAAACTCAGATCACTGGGTTCTGTATCAAAAGTCCCATGGGGAGCATATTAAAAACTGTAGTAATGCCTCCTTCACTTCCACCCCTGAGGCACAGGCTGGTGAGGAATGTGCATGCCCACATCATGTCAGGATGTGCTGCTTCCCAGTTCTCACCTAGCTGGGTCCTCTGCTCTGTGGATCAAAACTGCCCAGTGGCACCAACACATCTTCAAGAGTGGGGACAGAAACTATTGATGGAACCTGAAGTGTGAATTCGGGACTTTTTTGTAAGTGTACCCTAATGAGACAAGCATATTTTGGTACAAAACAAAGGCCATGGCTCTATTAAAAAGGCATAGACAGAAATGTAATCTAGTTTTAAATTATATGTCTTGAAATGACTTGTGCTTTTCAGGAATGTGCATGTAAATGTGTGTGTTTATAAGTCTGTGAGCACATACAGGGGGATTACTGCATACTGTTAAAGTTCTTACAATGTTCTATCTAGGTGTCAAAATGAAAAATTTTATAGAAAAAAGCATATAAAAATTGTCTTTCCAAGACTTTTTAAAAAAAATAATAAATTTCAACCTTTTTATTACTTTCATACAAAATTTCTTTCATATTAAATCATTACTTCCATGAACTATTTAGCTTTTTTAAAAAAAGTAGACTGACTTTGAAAGGAGCTGTTTTTACTACATGCAGGTGACCCCCTCAAAGTCATATTCAGAGCATTTTGTTCTTCTGTTCAGAGGAACCAACCCATATTCAGATGCATCTCCCACCTTCATGTGTCAAGTGGGTGACGCACTTCATCTCAGGGTTGTTACATGTGTATAAGCACCGTGGGCTGACCTTGGTTGGATGTCAGATGCCTGCCCAACCACTCTCTTGCTCCTCCTCCTCAAAAAAGCAGTATTGGGGAAATAACATGAAAAAGCTCACAGGATGCGATCAAGACAGGGAGATCACTTACCAAACTAAATGTTCTTTGCTATATGGGAGTAACAGCAGTGGGGATCCATTTTTAACTCCTGGAGAGGCAGAAAAGTTGTGTGGACCATCTTTTTGGGTGATACCACAGTGTTGCCTTGTGATAATGAAGTAAAACATATTGGAATTGATGATATTTATATAAAGCAAGGGAGATAAAGCATGAAAAATGAGAAGTTCTTCATGGTCTGTAAAGAATTTCATGCATTTCAGGACTGTTACACAAACTGACTGCAAACTTAGACACTGCTTCATCTATTTTTTCCTTTACGGATTTTTTTTTTTTAAGAACAAAGAAATTCTATTGTTTGCTCTTTTACTTATCATAGGAATCCAGGATCTAGGTATTTGGGATCCCATCCTCTCACATCTTAAGTGCTGGTAATACCACCTCTTGGAGGTTCTGCATTTCACCAGAAAACCAGATTGCTGCTGGAAGGGAATGATACAGCTGTCAGAAGAGGAAAGGAGAGCTCTTATCTCATTGAAGTTTATTTATAAATCATAATTTCTCCTTTCAAAAAGGGCTGATTATTAATTAATTTAGTTACTCGTCAGCTCTTTTCATCAAGAGGTAGTTACTGTAGCAACAAACATACATTGGTTATTTCCGATGTTAGGATTTAATATATGCTTGCAGTTACCTTCTGCACATATGTAATACATTCTAGCTTTTTATAAGGCTGTTGGTTACAAATGGCTTTGAAATAACTACCATGCCTTCCAGCTATAAAATCCCATAATAATTATTTATTATATCACCATCATTTTTATTATGCTAAAAGGGATTCTTCCACACCCCCTCCCAAAGCAGAATAATGTTGTAGAAGGGATTTCTTTTGCCTGCATTAATTCAGGATTGTTCAGCACTGCAATTCAGCTATATCATCTTTGTTTTAGGGGAAACTGAATGAAGTGAGACAGCTGCTTCATGAAACTTCAGTAATTGGATTCATGTTTAAATAACTTGGGCAAAAAAAGCCTTTAGCTTCCTAGCCTAATTCTTTTTATTATCTGCATGTAATCTGAGTAGGTTCTAACTAGAAGTTCTCTAACAATTAGGCTAGCTGGCTTTATAGCTATAATTTAGACATAGTTATACATACCTCTGACAATTCCCACTTCCTGTTACATATTCAGAACATAAAAGACAAGGATGTTGAGATGGTAATTTGTTTCTGAAAATGATTTCTGAATCTTTTAACCCCTCTTCCCCTAAATTTTAAAAGTATTTCTGGAGCTTAGGGCCATTTATTTGTGATTTGTTTTGTTTTGTTCTCTTTTATATTTAAGACTTCAGAAAGAGTCTGATTTTAACTTAATTTTAGTGTGGTATATGCTGTTATAACATCCAACTGCTTAAGCATATTTTAGACTTTAAAATACACTCATTTAAAGTGCTTTGATTCCAGAGCATCTGATTTAGATACTTGTGCATTCACTTCTTAAATAAAGTGAAAGCATATTGTGTCATATAAGATTATTTTTTTCTTCATTATCTGATCCCTACGCATTTGAACTTGGGCTTCTGTGACAAAGACACAGTTGTTTGTCTGCTGATTGAATTTAACAAGAAGCTGGTGTTCTCTAAGTACAAGTGCCTCATTTCCTATAACGTAACAGTGCAGTAATGCTAAAGGCACATACGTACAAAAAAAATTAAACCCCAGAAAAATCCCCTTAAATCTCAAAGCTGGAAATTCAACCACTGGAAGGTAATTGTACTGAAATTTAAGCCAAAAGTAATTTTCTTACATGGTTAAGGAGTTTTAAATGTGATTAATAAACTGCCATAAAAGGGATCTTTAGAGGCAACTTCACGGAGATGATATGAACTCATGTGCATTGAGTGATCATAGTTCCCAGCACAAAGATATTTTCAAACCTCTTGAGACACAATAGGCAAAATAATCCTTATTTTACTGCAGCTTTTCAATTCTTTTTGTTAGATATTTATGTAAATGAGTTATTTTTGGAGCTGCTGCCCAAAGAACAGGTACTACTGGCAAGCATCTCTCCACCTACTCCAGAAGCGTAGCACCCTTGCATTACAGCAAACAAAGTACAACATTGTCATAGATCAATGTTTAGAGAGGACCCATTTCACTTAGTTGTAACCATCTGAAGGTTAGATTCAGTCTGACCTAGCCATCAGTCTGTAAAACAAAATGGGCAGCTCAGCAGGAATGTTCAGCCCACTTATGTTTTAGGTTCTTCTTTAGATGGTGGAACATGATGAGCATCTCCAAGGGTAATTTATCTTATCCCAAAGAGCTAATGTAAGAGTGAATCCATAAGGTTTCAGATGGTGAAGTTAGGTGAGGTGAATTCCATCCCTAGCTCACTAAATATTGTAGCTTGTTACTAGGGCATACTTGCTTATGACTTGAGAGTGATGCAGAATCTCTGTGCTGGAAATTAAATCACATTACAAACTTTATTAAAGCAGAACATTTGTTTTATTGCAGTCGAGCAAAACAACATTTTGAATTGTGAATTTGTGAAAGCAAATACCCTTGTCAAGCCACAGAATTCCCACAGGTGTGCTCTGATCTGGGAAGTTCTGATAGAGTCTGAAGACTGAAATTTCAGTAATTTTTTTTGTTTGTTTTTGGAAGTATTCCATTATGATAACAGAAGGGATTATGGTAGAAAAACGCTTTTGAGATGAAACTTAAACATGTATTTTACATTGTACACCCTGCACAGGTTCTTTGCTGTTCTTCATTCCTACATTTTCTAAACCTTGACTTCACAAAAGCAGAAGGATTTCTGATTGGAAGTAATATATATCCTGCAAACCTTCAAGTGGAAAAAGCTAACAGAGTTTCTGTGGGTGACATACTTTTTCTCATAACTGTCAATACTCATCAAATAAAGAAATCTGTTTGTCTCCAATTCTGTTAAAACAACTTAAAGTTTTAAAATTATTCAGCAGTAGTGTTTGTGGAGCCATGGTACGTTGAATTTCAGGATTGCCTAGAGAGATGTTAGGATGTTCTGCCAAGCTTCTGATCCTGGTATGTTGACTTGCACAGCAATATTAACCTCTCCATAGTATTCTGTATGTGTAAATAGGTTATTGTTTTTCACTAGTTCCTGTCTGGCCCTCCATAGTTACCACCCTGCGCTTTTTGTTTTTGGTAGGTGGGTGGGGCAGTGATTTGGCTCTTAAATGTTTTGCTTTTGGCACTGATGCTTGACTGGCTTCTGTCCTCTGTTTAATTCCTATTTTTTTATTTACATTGTAGTTACTGTTCTTTATCTCTAATACTTATATTGTGGTGATGTTTTTGGTTTAGAGTTTCCACAGTGTGCTATAGTTTGTTCTTTGTACAGTCCCATATGTTCACTTACTGACTTGGATAGCAAAGAGGAAAAAGAAAAAAATAAAAAGGAAAGAGTATATGTATTTTTTTACAGCATTTGTAGTCAACACAAAATACACTATGGAAAACACAGTTGTTTCAACAGATTCTCAAAGCTGAGACCTGGATAAAGTTTATAGTTTCAATAGGGCTCGAGGGAACACATATTTTTCTGCCAACTCTAAAAAGACTTGAAAATGTGTTGAAATCTTAAAGGTATTGTATTTGTTTTGTCTACGTAGGCAAGTGCTTCTGTGTGGCCCCTGTATTTCTTGATGTCCTCTACAGCTGATCTTGTAGGTGGGTTTTATGTCTCTAGTGCTGATCAAAGGGAGTTTGTAAAGTGCTTTTAAAGAAGTGCTTAAGAGTTGGTCTGACTCATGTTTCATGGGTTTGAAGGATTCATTGAAAATATGTTCAGTAAAATAATTTTTATTTCTATCACAAATTTGAACTCAGTTTCTTGAGTGTTAGCCTTTTTTTACTCCCTCCTCACTACAAAAAAATAGACTTTCCCAATGGTATTTATGTCTTAAATAAGTGGAAAACTGGGAATTCTCCTTTTATGCTCTGATTCCTTATAACCGAATGTGTAATTTTTCTCATAGTAAAGTTCCTGGTCACATGCAGGTGAAAATATTTGACTTGTATGCTTCTATACATTAAGGTAAGATTTTTAGAGTGGCATGTCTTGCAACTGCTTACACCTCATTAGATTAATTATTTCTTCTTCTAACACCTATTATTACTGTTAGAAACTTTTACTAACTGTTACTCAGTGCTACTTGGGAAGGGTTAGGGTATTCAACTGTGCCACTTCAGTTGTCAAGGAGGGAACAGGTCCCTGATGTTTAATGTCAAATGAAAGAATCTTTGGGACATGGCTTGATTGATTGACTGATTTATTGTCCTAAGCATATATATTGTCTAACTCCCCCATCACTTTCATTTTGAAAGTTACTTTTCATACCCATATTTCCAAACAAATTCAAATTTGTACAGACATACCTGATTTTAATAATCGAATCAAGGCTGGTTTCAAGACTGTTGCAAGTAAGGAGTAGAACATTGGTGGAATTACATTGGTGGAACTGTTTTCATAAAATTGGTTGGCAAGGTAGATGAAGCTGGTATTGAATTCCTCTCACTACAAGTGGAACTGAGGGCAATTCAGCCTTGTCTCTCCATGATGATGCCTTCTTCAGAAAGTTTCTGTTCCTGGTCTGTGAAAACACTCTGCACAGTAAGTATGTAAAGATGGGAGATCTCACAGGAACGTACTTAAAACTGCACCACATATGTAAGCAGATGTCATTTTGTGGTTTAGAAACATTAACTTCTTTCTTCTTTTCTCCAGCTGTATGCCAGGATCTTACATTTGTGCAATTTCAGTATACAGTCAGAAGTTTATGTATCAGTTTATCAAAAACCAGTCTGTTGCCTCATGCATTTGTGCCTAATGTTGCCAAAGATAAATTTGGATGAGCTTTTTCACTTTTGGATGCGTTTTTATTTGTTTGTTTTGATACATGATGTTTTGAGATTACATGTGTCTGCAATCTCAGACTGCAGCCAGAAGGAGATGAGACTAATCCTTAGTTTAAACAGTTCAAGGACTAACTGATATAGTAACTGCTTTTAGACTCTCCAAGCTGCTTTATAACTAAAATAATATGTTTAACTCTCTCCCTGTTTTAATAAATGCAATTTTAGTTAATCATCAGTCCTACTTGAGAATGAAGTAATCTGGGATATTGCAATAGGAGTCCACGTCACTCTGGGCTGTCTGACTTTTTTTTTCTTTAGTCATACTGAGTCCTGGTCTCCCCTTTGCCTGGAAGAGCACTTCTCTTGTAGCAAATACTAGACCTGTTTAGCTACAGAGATTGAGTGTCTGTGTGTATAGCTTTCCTTTCTAAGCATTGTTTCCTGAAATTTGTATTAATTCCCGCCTCTAAGGTCAGGTACTTTCCCTTACATTCTTTTGTATTGCAGTGTCAAAACATACCTACCAGCAGGTTAAAAAAATGTCAAGTTGTCTGGTTGATCAATCCTCTTCATCAAAAGTGACCCTTTCAGAGGTTTTCAGGATATCTAACTCATTTTTCCTGTTCTAAATCCCACTTCACCATATCCAGTTAATTTCTGTTGGTGGAACAGGTTGTGCAGAAAGGGCATTTGGAGGGATCTCTTGAGCTGCAGAAACCTTTGAGGAAAAGGTGATGAATGGACAGAAAGGTTGCAGCTGCCCAGCAGGACTCCAGTGACACTTTGTGTGCCTGGGAGAGCCTGGCAACTTGCTGCCTTTCCAGCTGAGTGCCACTGTGGGAATTTTCTCCAAAGGGATGAAAATCCTCCAGGATTTCTCTGAGCTGTGCTAAGTGTGATCTATCCATTTGCTACTGCTAAACAAGAGAAAAAGGTTGAGGATTTGCATTTGCAGTTAATAGTGTCAGCCTTTCTGACCTGGTTCCAAAGAACTTTTTTCTTAGTCTTCCATTTTGAGGACTTTACAGGTAAATGGGATATCTGACGGTTCTGTTTTTGTTTAGCCTAAGGTGGTCTGCTCTTGACTACTGGGCATGTGAACTAGGTGTCAGTTTTGGGTTTCTTCTTGGGAGGCAGCTGAAGAAGCTCACTGCAACCTTGAGCTGTGTTGGATGCCAACCTCTTCCACTTCTGTCTCCTTTGCCCCTCTGATAAACAACTTGTAGTTCTGCTGACTCCTCTTTCTTCCACACTTGAAAAAACTATGGTGCTCAGGTTTCTCCAAGGCTGTGATGTTATGGGGTGGCAGATGCTCCCAGCCCAGCTGTGTGAGAGACATCTGGCTGTGCTGTGCTGGCTGGTTTGCCTCCTCCAGAGAAAAGGCACTGGGCCAGATTCAGCTTGTTAACTTCCAGATGGATCTTGCTAGCTAGTCTGTTCCAGCAGCACGCAGAACTGGCAGCTGTGACACCTAGGAGGTGAGCACGGAACTGCAAACTCTTAAAGAACATACGAAATTTGAAGTGCCTCTTAAGGCATTGACTGAACTTCCATAGTATGCAGAATTCATCCAATAATCAGTTGTCAATTCTGCATTTGCAATTGGGATAGGTAGGACCTGAAATCAGCCAACATTATGAAAAAGAGCATTAACAAACTCCTTTGCTGGCTTTACCTTGCTGTTTATTTTATCTTTCCATTTCCATGCGAACTTTGTTCTATGTCCACTCCTCTGTTCACCACCTTCGTCAAGAACCTTTCCTTGGAGCCTGAGGAAGTGGTTTAACATTGGGTACAGACGCACGCACACAGACGCACACAAGCGTAACATCCCACTGATAGAAAAGGAGTGTGACTTCCTGTACACAGCGGGATTGGTGGGGGTGGGAATGGCACAGTTGCTAAAATGCGAGCAGCAGAAAGGCAATCCCCAAAGTATATAGAATTCCTATGATTTAAATAACTAAGTCAGCTGAATGCTGGTAAATCTCCCACTTGTTCAGTGCAGAGTCTAAATATGCAACCTGCAGTTGTTTTTTGGTTGTTTCCAATCCAAGGTTGGACTGCAGAGGCAAGCATAAAGACTGGAGGGGTGGGTAAAAAAAGAAGGTAGTAGGAATGGTTTGAAGTACCTTACTAATCAAACCTAATTACCATTTTACTGTCGAGTAGAAATAAAGGTAGGGAACGTAGCTGCAGCCTACGAAACCTCTTTGTTGAACTGTAACCTGGGCTTCCTTTTTACTGGATCTCTGCTTCTTGTTGTTAATACACATCTCATACAGTAAAGCACTGAAGTAAAAATCTCAAGTGAAATGCATCCTGGCCTGGAGTAAGGTTACCTGTGGGACTTTTTCATCTGATAAATGAGATGGAATAGCAGGAAATGGTGTGAATGGGATAGCCTTCATTTTTGAAACTTTTCTTGTCTATACTTCCCCTCTATGTGTTCACCTCCTGTAAAATTGTTGCACACTAATCTCCCTGCAAACTTGTTGAAATTCCTTCAGAATGCCCCTAATATCCCGAAGTGCCCTAAGATCAGGTAAGCTTATGGTCCTTTGGGGTTAAAAGTTGATGTGACCTGCTTCTCTGCTACAGAACCCATTTGATTGGATACTTGGATATGTAAATACTTGAGCATCTTGCTTCCTAACTGAGATGTTCCTAATTCCCTCTGCACCTAATTAGAGAATGCAGGTCTTTCCACAGAGGTCCATGCCATGCTGGGTGGTTGTACAGGGACTGCAGGAGGACCTGGTAAGAGCATTTTCTGAGGAAGGGAAAGTGTAAGCTGGTGCTGGTACAACAAAAAGGTTTCGGATGGGACAGGCCCTGGAGGTGTTTGTCCCTGCTGCAAACTCTAGTATATCTGTGCAGTCAGTAGGAACAAAGCTATGAGAAAGATCACATTCATTTTTTAATAGAAAGTGAAAGGGAGTTACCAACTTGATTGCAATCAGCTGAATGAACCCAGAAAAACACTTCAACTTTCTCATTACCAACCAAGGCATTTCTTGCTTCTCGACTGGGTATTTATGGGGAAGAAATCCATTCTTGAAAAGATGGGGTATTGAAACTACCATCTCTGTCTGAAACTGCTTCTGAGCCTCTTGGTGGTGTAGATTTCCAAGAGCACAACTTGGACTGAAAGAGTTATGACAAACTTTTCTTTCTCTCCTAATTACCACATTCTTCAAAAAGACTGCCCCAGTAAACACTTATTGTTCTCTCTTCCTTTTCTCTTGTGTTTTTGAATATGACAAACTAAGTTTCACCCTTAGATAACCTCGTGTCCTTACAAAATTTTATTTAGATGTCTAAATTCCTAAAAATAATACATGAATGAAGCATTCCAAGCAGCAAACCACAGCTTCCTGAGGTAGCAGTGGCTGTAATGCAGTTTCTAGTTCAAAGATTTTGTTTTATAAGTGATATAACATTGCAGAGTCTACATCCAGTTTTACAGTATTGCTTCGCTGTGTGCTGTTTGTATTTATTTTTATGATTTTTGGATGCAAAGCACGTGTCATTAGTTGACTAATATAAACAGAAGATTGCTAAGGTACAATTTTTGTGGTATGTGTGCCCACTCTTCTACTGAGCAAGGCTTTTTAACCTCTATATTGTTTCTAGCCTGCAATGATCAAAATACTGCTCAAAAGTTTTAGTCATATATTTTATCACTTACAGGAAGTGCTTTTACTTTTGCAGAATATGTTTAAGACTGAATGTTTGGGTATAGTACTCTGACTTTTGGTACAAATTGTTTTCCTGGTGTCTAAAGCCTTGCTTGCTCAAACTCTCGTAAAAAGGGATCTGACTGGGATTCGGTTGCCAAATGTGTTTAGAAAAGGCATCATAAATGATAAATTATGATTTCGAGTTCATTTGTCTGGGACAAAGCCAAGCACGATATCTGTTATGTTACATTCAGCGACAAAGAGCAGGGGAAGGTAAGGGGGGAGAGTGAAGTGGTAATTTGGCATACCAAAGTACTTTATTTTCTTAACAAAGTTCTCATATTTTAGAACAATTCCATCGTTTGGACAGAAACCATACACTCTCTAATTACTGGCAATAAAACTAAGGATTTAAGAGCTATGAGTGTTACAGTTGGAGGAAACTATAATTAAGGCTCTGTTTCCTCAAGGAAACAGAGTTCAGACAGTTTTTAAAAGGAGATGGCAATTATATTTGAACTTCTGAGTGTTGATAAATGCACATTCTCCAGTCTTCAACTAAGTTAAGCAGTAAAGTATATCTTAAGTAACTTATTAATTTGTGTTTCCCAATGTGTTGTTTCAGCTCTAGAGTGATTTATCTAGTAATAGTTGTAATTTCTTCTGATTGTAAATCAGAATTCTTTAATTCTATATCTTTTGTCTTCTGCTGAGAAAGAGATGGGTAGAATGAAGTAAAATTTAATGAATATGGTTAAGAAGTAAGATGGTTCTAAAATACTGCACTGTGTATGTATGTGCACTCTCTTGTAACCTGTATGCTTCCAGAGAGTCAGGAAGGCTCTGTTACTACTGAATACAATAGCAGGAAGATTGTTAGTCATAAAATAAATGTGGGTGTACTTAAGTATTGTCAGTCAGCAGGTCATTACATGCAACCAAGTCTAGACCATCTTGGGATCGCTGCAGAAACCACTGGTGTATAAATCCCTCGTAGTCTGATGGGCTTCCCTGGGGCAGTATTTTTAAAGAAGGATGCTGTGGAGGCTGAAGCCGAAAGTGGTGATTGGGGCAGCTCCTGAGCTCTGGATTTCTCACTTTACCATGATGTTCTGGTCCTGTCAGGACTTTGACTGCTCCACTGGTTTCCCAGGCAGTGTGGGGAGAGCAGATTGGTGTGTCTTGGTCCTGGTCACTGTAGGCTTCCCCTTAGCCCACTAAATATTATGAAAGGGCGTGAGTACCAGGGAAACCCGTTGATGCCAGTTCCCAAGTGCCTGTGTTTCTGTTCTTGGTGCTATGAAGTACTCTTGTCACGTGGGCGGCACCAGAACTTGGCTTATCTTTGAATTATTTATTCCTACTTTATTCTGCACTGGAATGAAGACTGATTTTGGAACAGGAAGATCTTCTGTAAAGTGGGATAATATTTTCTGTACATCCTCACAAATCAGAAGGACCATTTTTGTATCACAGGATTTTTAAATATTAGGTAGATTCAGATAAAGAGTTATATAGTTAGGGAACAGAATACCTTAGAAAACTATATTTAGAAAGTCATCACAGTAGTGATGTAGAAGCATGTAGAAGCATGACATATAAAATTCCCTCCCTGTTTCCATTTGTTGTTGAATTGGCAGATTAGTTGTTTGAAAAGTCAAGCATTTGTGGTGATTTTATTTGAATTTTAATGGAGCAGAGTTCATGTCTGTAGCATTAAAATTTATTTTGTTAGTGTAACCAGAACATTTTGTGTGAGTTTGTGTAATCTGATAATTTTGCATGTGAGATAGTTTGTGTTTGAGTCAACTTCTTCAGAAGCAAGTCAGAACTGTCTGTAGATAAACTGTTTGCTGCAGTACTGTGAAGAGGACATGTGGTCAACAGGTTAATGTCCTGACAGACACTGGTGTCAAGTGTGTCCCTCGGGGGCCTGCACTGGGAGCAGTACTGTTGATATCGTCATTAATGACACAGTGGGATCAAGCGCATATTTGGAGGAGACACAGCTGAGTGCTGTGGATGACATGCCTAGGGGAAGGAGTGCCATCCAGAGAGACCTGAACAAGCTCGAGAAGTGGGTCCATGGGAATCTCATGAGGTTTAATGAGACCAGGTGCAAGGTGCGGCTCCTGGTTCGGGGCATCCCCTGATACCAATACAGGCTTGGGGATGAACAGATCGAGAGCAGCCCTGCCAAGAAGGGCTTGGGGGTACTGGTGGATGACAGGCTGGACATGACCTGGCAATGTGCACTTGCAGCCCAGAAAGCCAAATATATTCTGGACTGCATCAAAAGCAGCATGGCCAGCAACTTGAGGGAGGGGATTCTGCCCCTCTGCTCTGCTCTGGTGAGACCCCACCGGGAGTGCTGCGTCCAGCTTTCCTAACATAAGAAGGATGTGGACCTGTTAGAGAGAGCCCAGAAGAGGACGATGAAGATGATTAGAAGGATGGAGCACTTCTCCTGGGAAGAAAGGCTGAGAGCTGGTGTTGTTCAGCCTGGAGAAGAGAAGGCTTCAGGGAGACCTTATAGTAGCCTTCCAATGCCTAAAGGGGCTTACGAGAAAGATGGGGACAGATGTTTTATCAAGGCCTGTTATGATAGGACAAGTAATGGTTTTAAACTAAAAGAGCATAAATTCAGAGTAGACATAAGGAAGAAGTTTTTTACAACGAGGGCAGTGTAACACTGGAATGAGCAGCCCAGAGAAGTGGTGGATGCCCCATTGGAACAGGCTTCCTGGAGAAAGTGGTCACAGCACCAAGCCTGCCAGAGTTCAAGGAAGCATTTGGATGGTACTCTCATGATGTGGCTCTTGGGAATGGTCCTGTGCAGGGCTAAGAGTTGGGCTTGTTGGTCCTTGTGGGTCCCTTCCAGCTCAGCACATTCTGTGATTCCTGGAAACATTCAAGGTCAGATTGAACGGGGCTCTGAGCAACCTGCTCTAGCTGAAGATGTCCCTGCTCATTTCGAGGGGTTAGAGCTACATGACCTTTAAAGGTCCCTTCCAGTCCCAGTGGTTCTATGGTTCTGTGAAATTCTTTATGCATCCTTCTGTCTGTTTTTTCCATATATGTTTTTCTACTAATTTTTAAAAGCTAAAGTAAAATGAATGTTTTACAGTACTTGCAACAAAGCAGAGCTAAGCATAGCACAATGTTTTTGTGCAGGTATATGCCACAATTATGTTTTTCTCTCCATCTTTGGAGATGAAGGACACAGCTGTTCAACAAGGACCATAGTAGAGAGTCAGGGAAATCTGTATATTTTTGGCACCTGGGATTCTTTTTTAGTTTTTAATTTTTACCTTTAACCAACCCTGGAAAAGCACACAAAAAGTTAAAACATAGAGTGTTAACCTGTGACCTGGAAAGTAATTTTTATGTTTTAAACCAGGCTCATGTTGTTATGGTTCCTGATAATATTTTTGGAATTAGAAACCTGTCAGTGTTTCCATTTGGAGAGAGGGAGCTATAACCGGCTATAAAAATATGTTCCTAGTCAAGGCATGCCATGTGAGGTTGTTGTGAAAAGCAATTAAGTCTGGCAGCTTTAAAATTAGAGGCACATCAGCAAGATTTGGAAATCTGCTACTTTTCTGTCTGTACTGCATTTCTAGATGTCAGGAAATGTATGACAATAAGTGTGTGGTGACTGTTTGGGATCTGCTTTTATGGGTCGCTGTGCAGAATCAGGTCTGGATGGATGACTTTGGTTTGTTTTTAGTGTTAGGTTTTCTTTCCCTCTGGATGTCATTTCACAAACAATGCTTTTGATAGATATTTTAACACCCTCTATCCATTTCCTAGATCTTTTGTGCAATTGGTCCTTTTCCTTTGGTTCACCACAACTTTAAGTAGCTCCAGCACATTCTTCCAGTTTACGATGTCTCCCTGACTCGCCAGCTGGACTCCACACATAGCCTTGGTGCTCCAGGAAGGAAGACTTGGCATCAAGTGAGTCTGGGGTTAATGAAAGCCTGGAGTGGGAAGTTATAAAAATCAGATGGTTATAAGTAATTGTAAGGGGCTATACACTGAGTTTAATAGCTCCACAGGGAATGGTGATATATATGAGGAGAGTAGAAGAGAGAAAATGGGCATAGGAAGGTACCATTCCCCCTCCCCTTTCATTCTGTCTTTGCAGGATATTTGATACCTTTTTGCCAGAATCCTAGTCTAACCTGACTACACTGCATCATCGAACAATCCTGACAGAAAACTTGTAGAGAGGGGAAGCTGTTTCCAAGATCCAGTCTTCTCCTCTGGCTGCAATAACATATTTGAGTCTGATAATCACACATAATTATTTCTCCTGTATTTTTCATAGTGATTCTAAATCATCTACTTTGTCTTTTATCTTGATCAGATACTTATCTGTTTCATTTTCTGTTCGGGCAGATTAGGACAAGTTTTTTTTTTTAAAGGAAAACAGCCCCAGAGTTAACATCAGCTTGTATTTCAGTGTGCCCCAAATTCAGCGTCAGAATCACAGGGGCCAGTGCTCCTGCTCAGGTGGAAAGAGGCAGTAGCTGGAGTCAGGTCTGCTCGTAAAAGGTTGACTGTAGTCACAAACTTTTAGTCACTGACTGCCTGTGATGATCAGTGTGGAGGCAGGCCTGCTAAGCCAGGAGTTTGCAGCTCCCCATGGAGGCAGCAGCAGTTGCTGTGTGTGCAGAGCCTCGTGCTTCCATAAATCTCCCTTCGTGGAGGAGATGCCAGGTGCTTGATCTTAGCAAGTTGTCCCATGACCATGAATGTAAGGAGACCCTGATGTTACTTGCTAGGTATAAACTAAAATTAGGAGTTGCCTCGTGTTTAGGATTATGCTATATCTTAAGAACTGTAATATAAGCTGCTGAAAATGAATTTTTAGGTTGCAGTTAAGAGTACGATATTGAGGCATGGTGTTTGTATTTAAAATTAAAAAAAAAATAATATAGTCT
This sequence comes from Manacus candei, assembly GCF_025592945.1. Lineage (NCBI taxonomy): Eukaryota > Metazoa > Chordata > Aves > Passeriformes > Pipridae > Manacus > Manacus candei. The sequence continues at coordinate 7,832,960 of NW_026138067.1, read as the reverse complement.
TGAAAATATAAAAAGTATTTTGCAAGGTAAGGACCTTCTGTGGGACCTGCATACATTCTCTGTCATTCTAGCTTCATAGAAATAAAAGGTGGTTGTCCTATTTGCTTTGCAAAGCCATCATTGTGACAAAAAATGCTTGTATATTTAAAGAATAATGAAGTAAAATTGCACTGGCAACCTAAATTCTGCCTTTATTTTCATCTTTTAATTATGAAGGCCATGTTTTTTTAGTGGTTTAATAGAAACCATAATGAGTACAAAATCTTTAAGGGAAATACAAGCACCTTATATGACATGATTTAATTAGTTGTTTTCTAGGGCTGGTTTTGTCAGGGAGTATGTTTGCACATGCAGATACATACACACACATGCTCATAACTTGAGCAAACTATTCTGCAAGTCCTTGAGACACAAGTGTGGAACACCACCATGTTGGTTTTGCAGTCATGTTTTGGAGAGGAGCTATACTTTGAAGAATATTCCAATTGTAAAATTTGTTCCATTTTTAAAAAATATGCTTCAGGTTAGGATAGGCTGTTTTCTGTATGCTTCACAATGTCAGAAAAATAATGAAAGCAAAGAAACAAAAAACCCAACACCACAGAGATTATGTAATTTGAGGTTTCAGTTGAAGCAGTTAAATCTCAAATATAAATTTAAATATAAGTGCTGTTTTTTTCAGAGGCAAAAGAAAGCGTCATAATTTCCTTAAAAGTGTGCCCCTGGTGGTAGAGATGAAAATGTACTTATGATTCTCAGCTGCAGTTTTATGTTTTACAAATACCTACTAAAATCTTAAAAAACTATAAACTGAAGTAAGTCTGAGCTACAAAGCGAAAGATGCATTTAAATATTTTCTATCTATGAAATAACTGTGAAGCAAATGGTGTATTAGGGGGTAATTTCCCAGGGCATGAGCTTTCATATGCAGTGAAGTAAATTTGTTCTCAGTCATTTTGACTTTTTGTTTTAGAGTCCAGACATATCCACACAAAGGGTTTTTTTTTTACACATAGTTTTGTGAATGAAGAATGTTTATTTATTTATTTATTTAAGGTCCTAATATGGGATTTTGGACCAATGTATATGAGAGTATGTTTAGTACTACTAATTTTTAGGCTGCTCTTGTTAAATGACAGTGTGGCTATGATATTCTTTATTCACATGATGTTATTTGGGCTCTCCACAGGCTTCCCTAACAGTCCAATTCTTAAAGAGCTTTTGCCCATCTTTACAGAAAACTTGTACTCTCTGCTTTCAGTGGGAAGATACTTTTTCTTTCTTCCAGTTAATTATTTTGAATCAAAAAATCTAGTTATGGGAATTATAATTATGCAATTACTTTGCAAGTTGAGTTAAAGACCATAGTTTTACTAAAGTTGCGCTACACAATCCTTCCTTTCTGGAAAACTATCAACAAACATTTATCATTCAGAAAACTGTACCAGGAGAGTCATAACTGGAGTATTCCTGGCTGTTACTGAATTATTGAAATGATTGAAGTCTGTTAATGTGCAACAATGTTGAAAATAAAAACCTGTTTGAATATCAAAGTATCTGTTTAGCTGCCAGTCTTTCAGTGTCTCATTTGAAAATTTTTATTCATTTTTCAATAGCTGTTTTTTTTCAGGGGCTTATGCAATTTTTGTCTCTGGTGGTCTCTAGTATGATGTGTTTTGAGACCTGATGGAAGAACTTTGGAGTAATCATTTCTCTTCTGTGAAATACTCCAGAAATTATTTTTTTTGCATTTTTTAATAGATCGATCTCTTCTTTCTCACTCTTTTTGTGAAGTAACATATAAACACATGTAACTTCCTACTTTAAGCCACTGATGCTCCTTTTACTCCAAGATAGTGAAGTTCTATTATCTCAATTTTAAGAATGAGGAGAGAGTAAGAAAAGCTAAGTTACTTGCCCAAGTCATAAAAACAGCTGTGCCTGAATTATTGCTTGAACCTAGGTGTGCCTTATCCTAAGCTGAGGGCTCCCTTGACTAGTTCGTTCCTCCTCTCAGAGGTACAGCCTTTTTAATAAAAAAAAAAAAAAAAAAGTAAGGCAATTTATTTAGCATATCATAATTTGTTTTATTATGACCAGGAAGGACTGTTATTAAAATATATTGACAAATATTATTACCTTTTACTCAGATGTATGCAGGCTAAAGACTTGAACTGGCACAACGTACTTCAATTCACAGGTTACTAAACTATGTGTCACAAGCTACTGCAGTGACCAAGGAATCGCAGAACACTTCAGGTCCTTGGAAAAATGAGAATTAACTGATTAAAAATTGCCTAGAAAGTCCCAGCTATTAAACTGTGCCACATGCTGCAAGTCTATGCCGGTTTGATGAAAGAAAATTCCTTTCCGGGTGTAATCTGATAACTAACTTGACTTTGAGTATGTTGGAGACATATATAAATTAGACACAAGTTTTGATTTAGCATATTTCCTTCTCATTACTGTCAGTCTCTGATCACTCAGAGGAAGAAAAATAATTTTCCTTCATTCTTGAGAAACTATATGTGCTGGTTGCATGTTAAAGTTGGCAACCTTTTCAGCTTAGTGGCTGGGCCCTGAAGTATGAGACTATATGTAATTTATAACTAACATGTCTCTGCTCTTTTCAAAAGATATCTCTGGGCATAAATGTTCATGGGTTATTGGACAGTCGTGGATATTGTCCTGTGCTGTCCTGAATTTAATCTCATTTGAGCTGAGCTGCATTGCTACCTAGAGGTCTTTTCCTCTGGTGAGCTTTTTTTCTCTTAAGCTGACTCAGTGTGGGAAAGGATACTTCCAGCTGTGAAGGTATCCTTTTAGTTCCCTTATTTGCAATTACAGCACATTTCCAAGGTGCTTTGTTTCCATTTCATTCACTGATACTTCATAGAACTCATAATATGATGAGTTGGAAGGGACCCACAAGGATCATCAAGTTCAACCCCCAGCCCTGCACAGGACCATCCCCAAAAGTCACTCTCTGTGCATGAGGGGATCATCCACATGCCTCTTGAACTCTGTCAGGCTTGGTGCTGGGACCACTTCCCTGGGAGCCTTTCCAGTGCCCAGCCACTCTCTGGGTGAAGAACCTTTGTCTAGTATTCAACCTAAACCTCTCCTGACACAACTTCAGGCCATTCCCTCGGGTCCTGTCACTGGTCACCACAGAGAAGAGATCAGTGCCTGCCTCTCCTCTCCGCTTCACAAGAAAGTTGTACCTGCACTGAGGTCTCCCCTCAGTCTCCTCTTCTCCAGGCTGAAGAGACCTAATGACTTCAGCCACTCCTCATATGGCTTCTTGTCAAGGCCCTTCACCATCTTCATTGCCCTCCTTTGGACACTCTCCAATAGCTTAATATCTTTCTTATATTGCGGTATCTCCTTCCATGGGATCCCCTGTGTAAAGGAATTTATCTGGACATCTGGAAAACTTTCCATATCCCCTTGTGCTTTGTTACCTGTTCCTCCTCCATCAGAAGTGTGTTGCACATCATGTAGCTCAAGCTACCTTCTTTAGGTGAGAAGTGAACGCAAACCCCTCCATTTACATGCTGTTCGACATTTCAGCTGTTTGATATTTATGAAACAAAGCAGTGTGTTCACTGCTTTATAATCTGGAGAAATAAGGCATGCTCTTCATTGCTCCTGATTTAAAAAAACTGTGTAGTCTTTGCCTCTGTTTATTTCTGCTGGAATTTCTATATGGGTTGTCTAGCTTCAGAGTACAGATCTATGACTTTTAAAATATGTTTCATTTCATCTTCCAGGAATTGAAAAGAAAGACTTGAGCTCCTTCTCTAACTACTTTTTTTTTTCTGTTCCTTAGTCTTTTCTACCTTTTTAGGAATTGCTCGGTAAAAGTATGAAAAAGTAAAGTGTAATATCATGCACCATACATAAAGGCTTCTTGTATGTCGTTGTACTTTGTGTCTTAAGCAGTGTTCTGGATCTTCACCTCTTTAGCTGCAGTGCTGCCAATAATGTTTTGTCTTCAGTGGTTTGGGTGGATCTGGATTTGGAACTGTGTTTTTGTTGGAATGCCTCTTTGTTGGATCCCTGCAGTTTTCAGTGCTTGGAAAAGTTATAACTTACAATGGAAGACAAAGTAAACCCACCATCAAAGGGGAAAAATTAAATCTCTGTTTATTCACCTGCATGCTAAAGATGAATCTTATCCACAGCAGCTAGCTGAAATATTCTAGATATTAAAAGACTTGGAAAAAGTTGAATTTTTTTAAATGCCTGGGACTTTGTTCCAATGGGATTTATGTCCCAGATGTTGATTTGCAGCAGCAATATGCTGGATGAAAATTGCTGTTGAGTGTGCTATCAGATAGTGGCACACAGAATATGTACATAGGGAAAAGGCACAGAATGCCATCTGTGTAATTATGGAATAGACTGTGACAGTCTGTGTTTTCTGAATGACTGTATCATGGGAATATGAAGTGGAAAAGTCTGAGACTGGTGTCCAAGTGACTTTTAACAACCTGGGATGTGGAAATACATTGCCCTGTGAACTCCACTGGCCAGGCCTCCCCACCAGCATGGTGTTATGAGGAAAGTAAAGGAGTGTTTGGGGTTTTTTTAAGTTTTGTTTCCCTTTGCAGTTTTCACACCAACACCATGTATAAAGAGTTGGTCCAAGGTACAGTAAGTCTCTGGAAGAAACATGACTATTTTTCTATATTACAAGTGGAACTACTAGCCTCTGTTTGAGTGTCTGCTCATGCTTCCCAATGAAATTTATTTTCAATGGAAGGCAAATAAAATTCCCCCTGCAATAAGCTGGGGAACATGGTCATTTTCTTATACTGTCTTCCCTGTTTATCTCTTCCCACACACAAAGTCTAGAAGGAGCTCCTGTGCCTCATACATAGGTAAGATATAGTGGATATAACTGAAAAAGAGATAATGTCTTAGGTGAGGAATGTGATTTTCAAAAGCCTGTTTGGGAGGGCACGATGATTGGTTTTGAAAACTAACAATTCCTGCTGTAGATGGTTTAAGGTCAGCTCTGTGCAAGCACAGAGCTCTGTGTGCTGAGCAGCCAGGTTTTTCAGTAGACAGAAGCTCTGTGCTTCACTGCAGTGAGAGCCTGGTGAGTTACTGCGTGGTGGCCTGGTGGAAGGGAGCTGTAGTCATCCCTTCACTGAAATCAGCCTGCTGTGCCACTAAGGCAAAAGAGCCCCACCACTGCATGAAGGGCATTTCGGAGAGAGCTGAGCATTGGGGTACATCCTGGGGGTAGAGAAGGCTGAGGGTTGGACCTCTCACCCGTCAGTTGATTTGTGCCATTTTCATCAGATGTAATGAAAACTATGCTGTTGCCAAAGATAATGATTGTCGTGCTTTGCCTCCATGTCTGAATTGCTGGTGTTTGAGGAACAACAACAGCTTCTTTTTAAGGAGTGGCTTTGAGGTATTTCTATGGTTTACTCTCTAGGTCTGTGTAAAGCTGAAAGTGTAATTAATGTAAAAGCTAAATAAAGGCATTTGGAAGACAAGTTATTCTTCAAAAGTACTGCATGTTAAAAGTCCTGTTGAGTTTTATGGTTGGAGTTTCTTGAGGTTACTGTGAAGTTACATGAAGTTACTGACATTTAACCAAATTATCTGGGGCTTACAAAGTATCCTAAACCCCAATGAAAGTTTATTCAAAGGTTATATTATCAATATTTTTACAGACACTGAAAATACCATATAAGATAAAGACTTTTGAGATTTGGAGTAGATGAAAATACCCAGAGCTGTGCAAACAGTACAGCAATGGGCAAGTATTGTCCATGTTTCAGTATCGTTAGACTATAGGGTTTCTAAAAAAAGTGTCAGTCTGTCAACTCATAAGGAGATGAAACAGAGGTCTTCTTGGAGGGACGCTTCTCAGTGTGATGACAGCTGAAGCAGCTGCTTTACAAATCAACTACTTGAGTGGATTAAAGGAAGTGGCTGGTTCATTTGTTAGAATAATGCAATTTCTTACTATATCTGAAATGGATTGTCCTATAAGTTAAAACTCAGGAGTGGGATTGGCACAATACATGTGAATGTGCATCATGTAAGACTTTCAAATACCATATGTGAGTACTTGATGGAAGATGGGGACCTGTGAGTGGTATTTGTGAACCAGTTGGTTGGTAAGGCTTGGTTTTTGTTGTGGCTTTTTTTTTTTACAGGCTCTTTAGTGGGTCTACTTGTATGAGCACAAGAAGAGAGGGCTTTTTTTGGTTTATTTTATTTTACCTTTTTTTGTCTCTGAATGCACTTTGTGGCTTTGATGCTTGAACCTTTTATTGCCAGTGTTTCAAGTGTGTCAGTCGCAGCAGGAAGACCTAGAATAAAACTGGTGAATCTGTGAACAGAAAGTAGCAATAAAAGCTAATATTTTCTAGGACCTTTTAACAGGGGGGTGGAATACTTTCCTCTCTTTCTATTTCTGTACTTGTTTTTTAGGAAGGCAGGTGATGGAGTCGTGTTTGTGACCTGCAGCAGATGTTCCATATTTTTTTTCCACCCTGTAGACAGAATGAACTTCCCATGGATAAAATGTAAATTGCTGACAGCTCTGGATTTCTGGATGGGAAGGGTAACACATGAAACCAATGTATGAGTCATTTTATTGGTAGACTTCTGAACTTGGTAGTCAATATGCAATGCTGATAATGCCTGTAGTCACTAAATATTGCAAAATAGCTTATCACATAGGTGAGTTCTTGAGACTTGCCAGAGTGCTGAAGGAGAATAATATCAATATTATGTATCAATATCATAGTGACTGTCCCTGCCGTGATGGTGGGGAAAACAATACAGAAAATTCTCAAAGTATTCAGCTGGATAGCTGTGTAGCAACAATAAAATGTTTTGATTTGGAAGTGGAATAAAAGGCCACTGTTGTTTGAATATAGATGGAATGAAGACAAGTCTGCCTACACTAGAATAATCAGAAGGACATTGTATCAATAATGAGATAATGAAATGAGCTGATAAATGAGAGTAGTTTAAGCATGAAATTATGATATTGAAAATATAATGAAGACCTCCAAAGGAAGTGAAGAAATTGTTTCATAATAAGCAGAAAAAAATTGCTTACGAGAATAAATTTGGTGAGATTTATACCAAACTCATTGAAGTGAAATGCCACCCTACAGTTAATCTGTCTTCAGAGGAAGAGTGGGAAACATGGTTTTTCTCATTTGTGGACAGCTTCAGAGAAAATGATCCTGAGTGATGAAGGCCCAGTGTCCTGAGAAGGAACACTGGGTGATCTCTGTAACTTCCTACCCAGAGCAATGTGGTATTTGGGAAATGGTATCTTTGTGGTCAAAAAAATTTACATAACACATGAGTGTTTAAGGAGAGTAACATCTAGGAAAAGTAGAGAAGTTACATCACTTCTGTATTTGGCACTGGTACAATTGCTTTTCCAATGCTGAGCTCTTTTTTTGCTCTCCCTAAGCCTGTTGATAAAATGGTAAGGCATTGATCAAAGGACTGGATACTTTGCCCTGCGGTGAGACATTCTGGAATCTTGCTCTGTTTATCTTACCCATGAGAAGGCTAGGACTTGACCTGATCAGAGGGTCTGCATTGGGAAAAAAACATTGAAAAACTGTTAACAAACTGGCAGGCAAAGATATAAAAAGGTCCAGTGGTTACTATTTGAAGTTCAAAATTCCACTGCAGATTTTCAACAGTGTGAGTGATTAGCCCCTATGATATCTTAACAAAGGTTGTGGTGGTTTCCTTACCACTGACAATTTAAAAATTAAGATTGAATGGTTTCTTAAATGATATGTTTCAGTAAAGCACAAGTTCTGTGGCTTCTTTGTACCGGGCATTGGCCTAACTGGTCATAAAAATCCCCTTTGACCTTGAATCTTTTAATTCTCTGAAAGATAATTACTAGAAACAAACTAGCCTTTTTCTTTGTTTTGTTTTGTTATTGAGGTTCTCTGTCTAAAACTTACTTTTGCTTTCACAAAGTTCTAATGAAAAATAGGTATTTTTCTTGGCCAGCTTCTGTTCATAGCCCATCAGATGTTTTTTCACTACAGTGAACTTGGAGTGTTACAGTCTTAATACATTGGTATCCTGTGTAATATTGGTGTAGGAATAAGGCTATATATCTTGTTCCATTCTTTGGTACCCTGAATACATATGCTATGCCAAGCATGAATGTATTTAAGTTGGTTTTATTGCGATATGTATGGGATATCTTTATAGCATTAATTGAATTCAGGATTATGAAATCTACTCTTTCTGTAATAAGTGCAGCTTCTAATGATTTTTTAGTTGCTTCCCTTCTCTGAATCCCATCTGCACATCTCATGTTTACAGTGTTAAGTGTCTTGGAGACATTTCTGCAAGATCTGTACTAAAATCCAATTACCAGCATTTATGTGGCTGCAGTCCCAGTTAGAGCAGGAGTGCTGTTAAGCTGGATGTTGCATCAGCAAGCCCAGTTTCTGACTTCAGAGAGCTCAAAAGACCAAAGTTTGCCAAATAGTGACACAGCGAACAGACAGCAAGTGATATTAGGGACATAATGCGCATGTTAGCCTGGCTCTCTAAAGAAATTTTGTTCAAGGAATGACTTTTCCTCCTGCTTGTTTCTCTGCCCAGCTCTCCTCTTTCTCCAGTTGGTTTTGGATTCATTTGTCCATTTCAGCCTGGTTTTTATGGAAGCATAAAAATACCAGGTTCTTGTGGTGAGCTGAAGCACCAGGTTCAAAAGAGCTTTGTAACACCCAACAAGTGGGTATATAAGAAAGACAAAAATTAGAAGCAGTTGTTGTGGTATGGACTGCAGGATAGTAAGTAAAAATCCAATGCTCCAAGTTCTCTTGCTTACAGAACAACTTGTATTCTTGTGGGGAACAGGCTAGACTCATTTTGCACTGTTGATTCTCTTGTGATTTCAAATAGTCATAACAATTCACTTAAAACTGCTTCAGCAATCTGGCTTAAATACATTTGATCTAGACAAGAGTTAAAGTAATTAGCTGACATTTGATTTTACTTGATATGGATCCAAACCATGAAACTTTGAACACCCTTGGGTTCAGGAGTGTTTCATTCAGTGTTTGGGTACTAGTCTGTGTTCTCAAGTAACCTTTTTAAACTTGGCAAACTTAATACCAGATATAAAGGCACTACATAGGGAATCAAGTCTGTAAATGCTTTTTCTTTAAATATAGAAATGCTCTAGACTATAGTTGTAGAAGCAGAAGGAATAGAAAATGGGTTATCTGTGTTAAGGTGTGTGTTTGTGTTTATGTGCAGTGTTCACACTTGTATATGTACTTATGTGGCTGTACAAAACATTACTTCTGCTGCAAGGACCTTACAGTCGTAATAGACAACCAGGGCAATCATGTGCTTTGAGAGCCAGAGGATGGTGCTAACTTAGAGCATGTGTGCATTTTCAGTTTTATGATGTGATGACAGCAGTGCTCTGACACTGGTTAACATTTGTGGGCCTTGTGGAAGGAACAAGTCTCCATGAGGGACTTGGCTGGAGGAAACCTGCCTGCCTGGTACACAGTGCTGAGGAGGGTGTTCCAGGGAGGGTTGAAATAAGGATGACTAGCGTGATGTTTTACATTGCAAGTGATGCAGTTGGTAACTTGGAATGTGATTGACCACGTTTTGCAAGCTTATTATTTTTTCTTGCACTATAATATAGAAGGAAAACGAAGAAGTTCTAAAGAAATGTAAAAGGAAGTGTAGAGATGTTTCTGTTGAATGCAGAGGCGTTCACTTCCTCCTTCAAAGAGCAATTATGTGTGAACTCAAAAAAGCTGTATGTGATAAGAATACATTCTATTTGCTATGTTAAGAAATGAGATGGGACGAGAAGACTTTGCGGCGGGGAGGATTTTGTAGGATTTAATTATAGCCTGTGTATATAGGGGCAAAAGAGAGACAGTTAAGTGGGTATATTCAAGAAGGCATGCTTATGTGACACCAAAACCAGTGCTACAGTATTTGTTTTGTTGGGCTGTATGTCCATTGTCCAAGTAATTTATTAGTAGAGCATATTGTGATTTTTCCCTGCTTTGGGACAAACTGAAGTAATAAAAAGGTTGTAGAAGTCAGAGCTTCCTGTGAAGCTCTGAAAAGAATATAAGCAACAACAATGTGGAAGAACCCTGATTCAGTGATACGCACTTTACAATAACTGCATACATAATACCCAGAAATTACTCAGTTTGGTGCCTAAGCAGCACAGTGGGAAGTTTTCAGATTCTTTCATAAAGTTTACTCTTTGAATTACAACATACAAATCGTATTATTTTCCCTTACCACTGTATAATTCTTCAGCAATTTTTAAAAAAAATTTATGTGCTAAAGAAAGAAAAATATTAGATGCATTTTTGGGGTTTTATTATCACTTAGTAAATAGGAGACCAACAGGGAAATTCATCACTATGTGACCATTAATTATGTGACAATCTTGAACTCTGGTATCCAAATTCAATGTATGAGTTAAATAATAATTCATGTAAGTAACAATAAATGTGTCATATATACAGTACCTCATATCTGAGGATCTCAGAGCAGTTTACAAGTTTGCATCTCACAGTGTTCCTATAAGAGGGGGAAAAAATGCATAGAAATTAAAAAAATTTTTTAAGAGTGGCTGGGAGATAAAGGACAAAGGTCTGGATATTACAGTTTGGGAAACCTATGTGTAACTTAAAATGTACAATTTACGGAATTACTGTATTACTGAACTCTTTCATATATCTTGAGTTGACCTTAAGCTGTGAAAGATGTGCCATCCATCTCCTGAACAAAAAATAGTACAGGATAATGAAAGTTCATTTTATGCTGCTAGCTACTTTTCTGTGAGAGCCATGGTTGAAGCCAGTCAGCATAATTAAATTTTCCTGCAGAACAAAGACATTTTACCAGAAACAGGAAAAAAAGGTGCTTGAAGAGAATAACATGGGCAGTCATAAAGGAAAGAGACACATTTTGTAGCCAAGAAGTTGGAATTTTCATGAACTCTGTTAGCCTTCAGGACTGCTTCCCAAGTGCACTATTAACCAGAGACCTAAACAGACCAAAGTCTGCCCTCTGGAAGTCCAGGGCAGAGATTTTGTGGACCCCCTTCCTTACTTCACCAGGAACCAAAAACTCTTACCATTTGGTGATCACTATACCCAAGATGTCCTCCTGCCATCACATCACCCACAAGTCTTTCTCCATTCCCAAACAACAGGTCCAGAGGTTACCTTCTCTAGTTTGCTCCCTCACCAGCTGTGTCAGGAAGTCATCTGCCTCACACTCCAGGAATCTCCTAGGCTCTTTCCTCTCTGCTGTGTTGTATTTTGAGCAGACATCTGGTAAGTTGAAATCCCCCATGAGAACAAGGGTGAGGATTGTGAGACTTCTCCCAGCCTCTTACCAAGTATTTCATCTGCCTCTATATCCTCATTGGGTGGTCTGTAGCAGACTCCCACCATGATACCTGCCTTGTTGGCCTTCCCCCTGATTCTTACCCACAAACACTCAATCCTATCCTTCCCATCATCAAGCTCTAGACAACCAAAACACCCCATAACGTACAAGCCTACCCCACCGCCTTCCCTTCCTTGCCTGTCCTTTCTGAGGAGTTTATAGCCATTCCTTGCAACATCCCAGTTGTGTGACTCCTTGCACAATGTTTCTGTGATGGCAACTATGTCATACTTTTCCTGCTGTACAGAGACTTTCTGCTCCTCATGTTACCCATGCTGCGTGCATTGATGCAGATGCACTTCAGCTGTGCTATTGATCCCAGCACCTTATTTGTGGGGGAGAAGCCTTAATTCCTACGTGACTATTCTCAGGTGCTTCCATGGTTTCTAACCCATGAATTACCCTGGCATCTTCGTTGCTAAATGTATTTCCATTTCCTGCTTCCCCTGAGATTGGAGACTAAGGACCTTGCTAGCACTCTGTCCCTCAGACACTGGCATACTGCCCCTGGATTTATCTTTAGTTACCCTTGATTTATCCTTTTCCCCCTTGACAGCTAGTTTAAAGCTCTTTCAGTGAGCACTGGTAACTCCTGTACAAAGATCTTTTTCCCACTTTGAGACAGTTTTACCTATATTCAGCAATTGGCTGGGCCCTAAGTCAAAATCAGATCCTGATTTCAGCTGTTTCAAATTCCAAAAACCACTCTGAGTGGTGAATACATTCAGGCATCTTGCATCTTTGCTTTTGCTTTGTTTCTTTTAATTATTTTTATTATAATACAGGCTTCTCTGAGGAACCTTGAATAAGCTTGCATGTACAAATTTACTGAATGTGAGATGCAAGGAGGCAAAAAGGGAATTCAGAAGTCTACAGGATTGCCCACCATGTGTTAAGCAACAATTGCTTTGGAGTACGTGGTCCCATATTTTTTGATGTGGTTACAGATAGGCAATCCCTGCTGGCAGTGAGATGAGGGATGCATCCAGGCCTAGCTTGCCATCTGCTTGTTTCTTTTCTTGTCTGTCATTAAATATGTGGATTGTGGATGAGAATAGTAACAAGTCAGACTGTAGGAAAAGTTATATCTTGGGTCTTGTGGGCAACAGGAGATGGGAACTGGTTTAGGAGTATAGGGCAGTTGGTCTGGTAGGGTGTCTCATTACAAAAGGGTTAACAGAGTGCTGAAGGGTAAGGATGTGATTCCCATCAAGAGGATCTCGTCAGGTGAGACTGGTGCCAGAGGACTCCAGTACTCAGTGTCCCACTGACTGAGCTATTTCACACCAGGTTGCTTGGCTTCTTGTCCTGCCTGCCACCCACTAGGATTATTTTGTACAAGATCAGAGTTGAATGCTGTCATGCTGAACTTGGAGAGTTGGGGGGGGATGGGAGCAGAGAGGGAATGGGAATGTGGTGTGCAGATGTGTGAAGGTGAGAGTAAAGCTTATCAGCTACTGATTCCACAGGGTGGTGGGCTTTTTTTTTTCCCTGGTTCTGCTGGTGAAGTCATCAGTTGAACAAACTCAGTTATCCAGCCATACAAGGTAAAAGTACGAGATCACTACATTAGGGTGTGAATACTTTTAAATATTTAAAAATATAACAATTAAACATTGCCTTTGCCCTTTTGGCCAACTGCTTTCTGGTGGGCTCTGTTAAAAAACTCTTGAGACCCCAATGACACTTCCCTCTGTTGAATAGTATTTTTCTTTTGTTTCCAGTAAACCGGGTTTGAACTGATACATTTCTGTGAAGTTCTGTGGCCAATTTAATATTTAATACAGACCTGCTTAAGTTATGCTGTTTTCAGGAATGTCTTGAGCCATCCTCCCTCTGCTAACCTGCTGTGCTGATCCAACTCCTGAGAAGGACTTGACAGCCCATGGGGACAGAGGAGTGTTCTGCAATTCTGCAGAAAGGTGGGATAATACAAGCTCATAAGGACAAAGACTGATGCATCTGAAGTTTGTGTTGCATTTATCAGCCAAGTAACTTAAAAGAAAAAAAGAAAATACTCCAACAAAATCAGGGTGTAGACTTGAATGCACAGCAGCTGGTGACCTAAAATGGTAATCTGCACTAAATGGCCTCCTTTAGTAATGTCTGTGAATATGGTTTTCAGCCCATTTTGGATAACCTGTAGAAAAAGGCTCTTAGAAGTTAAAACTGTTACTCTTTTTTTGAAAATTTTTTCTTGATAATCTTATTAGATCAAGAGGAGGCTGCAAGAAGACAGCTGTTGTCCCCCTGAGACCTAGGGGACAGCACACGTTGCTAGTGCTGTACCTGTTCTGCAGAGACTTTTCTACTCCCAGTATTGCTCACTTCACAAGTCAGAAATTATGCTAATAGTGTTGCTGGATTTCCATGGGCATGTGATTTACAGGTGCATATCTTGAGGTGCTGAAGTTGCCAAATAGCCCTCTCGTAATCCAGGAGGAAACAGAGACCTGCTGAGCCACTTGGATCCCCACAAGTTTATGGAACCAGGTGGAATCCACCCAAGGGTGATGAGGGAGCTGGTGGAAGAGCTCACCAAGCTGCTTTCCATCATCTACCAATAGTCCTGGCTCACTGGGGAGGTGCCAGATGATAGGAAGTTGGCGAATGTCACGCCCATCCACAAAAAGGGCCAGAAGGAGGACCCGGGAAACTATAGGCCCGTCAGTCTGACCTCAGTGCCTGGCAAGGTTATGGAGCAGATCATCCTGGGTGCAATCACACAGCACCTACAGGATGGACAAGGCATCAGACCCAACCAGCATGGGTTTAGGAAGGGCAGGTCCTGCCTGACCAACCTGATCTTTTATGATCAGGTGACCCGCCTGGTGGATGAGGGGAAGGCTGTGGATGTGGTCTGCGTGGACTTCAGCAAAGCCTTTGACACCGTCTCCCACAGCATACTCCTGAAAAAGCTGCAGCCCATGGCTTGGACAGGGACACTCTCTGCTGGGTTAGGAACTGGCTGGATGACCGGGCCCAGAGAGTGGTAGTGAATGGTGCTGCATCCAGTCGGCAGCTGGTCACTGATGGTGTCCCCCAGGGATCAGTGTTGGGCCCAGTTCTGTTTAATGTCTTTATTGATGATTTAGATGAGGGGATTGAGTCCACCATCAGAAAATTTGCAGATGACACTAAGTTGGGGAGGAGTGTCGATCAGCTGGAAGGCAGGAGAGCTCTGGAGAGTGACCTGGGCAGGCTGCATAGTTGGGCTGATTCCAGCGGGATGAGGTTCAAGAAGGCCAAGTGCTGGGTCCTGCACTTTGGCCACAACAACCCCATGCAGTGCTACAGGCTGGGGACAGAGTGGCTGGAGAGCAGTCAGGCAGAAAGAGACCCGGGAGTTTGGACTGACAGGAAGCTGAACAGGAGCCAGCAGTGTGCCCAGGTGGCCAAGAAGGCCAATGGCATCCTGGCCTGGATCAGGAACAGTGTGGCCAACAGGTCCAGGGAGGTGATTCTTCCCCTGTACTCAGCGCTGGTGAGGCCACACCTGGAGTACTGTGTCCAGTTCTGGGCCCCTCAGTTCAGGAAGGATATTGAGGTGCTGGAGCAGGTCCAGAGAAGAGCAACAAGGCTGGTGAAGGGACTCAAGCGCAAGTCCTGTGAGGAGAGGCTGAGGGAGCTGGGGTTGTTCAGCCTGGAGAAGAGAAGGCTCAGGGGAGACCTCATCACTCTCTAGAACTCCCTGAAAGGAGGTTGTAGCCAGGAGGTCTCTTCTCCCAGGCAGCTATCAGTAAGACAAGAGGGCATGGTCTTATCTGTGCCAGGGGAAGTTTAGGTTAGATATTAGGAAGAAATTCTTTACAGGAAGGGTAATTGGGCATTGGAATGGGCTGCCCAGGGAAGTGGTGGATTCTCCGTTCCTGAAGGTTTTTAAGATGAGACTGGATGTGGCACTTAGTGCCATGGTCTAGTAACCGCAGCGGTTACTAGTAGTGGATCAAGGGTTGGACTTGATGATCTCAGAGGTCCCTTCCAACCCGGCTGATTCTATGATTCTATGATTCTATTTTGTTGCTGTTGCATGCTTATGCCCCCAGCTTTAAACTGGAATCCAGCACTGCATTTTTACTTAATGTTTACTGGTAAACTTTATAAAGCTTGGTCTCTGCTGGCCTGTACCTGTATTGTGTGTAAATTCATTAAATTGCTCTACATACAATTAAAAGTGTAGAGATTGCATTTCTTTTTATTCAGTGTGAGTACAGATGTATGAACTGAGTGCACTTTCAGAACTGCCCCTTCAGAACTTCTTGTAGTCATGCGGAAGATAAGTAACACTTTAGAGGGAAGAGGACCTCCAGCCAAAATAATTCTCAAATGATCTTAAAGTATAATTTATCTTCTTATTTTGCAGCTAGCTATGGACCAAATCCAATTTGCAAAGGTTGTTTGTCTTGTTCAAAGGATAATGGGTGCATCAGGTGCCAACACAAGTTATTCTTCTTCCTACGAAGAGAAGGAATGAGACAATATGGTGAATGCTTGCATTCCTGCCCATCGGGGTACTATGGACTTCGAACGCCAGATATGAACAGATGTTCAAGTGAGTTATTTTTTTGAACCCTTACATTTGCTTTTGTAGAAAGGCCATAATTTATGCTCAGTTTTTAAGATGACATGTTGTGGAACAGAGTGATATTTTCACAGAGTTCTCAAGATCATCATAAGACTTCTTTGCTAAGGAATGTCCCAGCTCATTCCAAGATTAAACATTCTGCAGATTAAACAGTTGATGCATTGACCTAATTTTTATTGTTGTTTTTTTATTGTTATTATTTTAGTTAGAAGGGAAATTTAGGAAAGAATGCAGATATTCCTAGTTTTAAGAAACAAGGATTAAGAATGATTTTAACAGTGCCTCATGTAGGTACTAGTTATTGCATGCACTAATATATGGGTGGGCTTCTTGTCATACTTTTTGTTCCCATACAAATTTCAGGTGACCAGACGCCTCACACCAGACATGCTTTAATATGTAAGTGTTGCTAATGTAATAAAACAGATGTACTATTAAAAACAAACAAACAACCTCTCACTTTTAGTGAAGCATTTTATTTGGAAATTTACAACCTGCTAATGTGCAACAAGATTCCTTCTTTGCATGTTTGTGCCTAGAAGGCCAACTGTTAAAATCAATGAGTGCTCTGGTATCTCAGATTATTTCACCTCTGTCTGGTAGTTGTGCTGATTCGTATTGATTTTTCCATATGCTCATATGTGGAATATTGGCCATATGGATTATTAATCATTGCTATTACCTCTAATTTGTATTTAGGGGGGGAATGTTTTTGTCATAGTCTAACCAGAATCGGGTTACCAAACCTAAGAACCTGAAGTGAGAAACAACTTTTCTTTGTTTCCTGGAATAATCAAGTGTTTGTTAAATGTGCAGCACTCTCCCCCTCAGTGCTGTGCCATGTCACTGGGATGCACCGTGCTGTGAGAAGCGTGTACTGGCTTTCACATCACACATAGTCTTGAGACCCATGTGAGGTCACTCGGTGGCAGTGTGGGCTGGATGAGGAGCACTTATGACCATGCTTGGATCCAACCCAACCCATCCCACCTCTTCCATTTGCTGCGTGGGCTCCATGGATATAGTATTCTTCCCAACTGCTGTGTAATATTGCAGAGTGCTGCCTAATATGTACCAGGTGGTTAGGTTTTGATGAAAAAATTAAATGAAAGCAGTATATGGTTTATGTCTCCATTCTGTAAAGTAATTTAGAACCTTGGCCTTAATTTTCGTAGCTCATTTGTGAATTCAACAACTTCTTTACTTGAAACCTCTCAAAACTGAGCTATAAAAACTTCCCCATGTAAAAATGGTTTTGAATATATTTATAGGTTTGGGAAATAGATTAATTTGTCTATCTTAGCCTGTACTGTGTTTGTGAGATAGGAAAAGTAGTTTGTACTAGCAGTACTCTTTACTTTCTTGAGAAGGAAAAAATAGAAAAGTTAATTGCAGAAGGTGGAGGGTGAATTCAATATAGCATTTTTTTGTTTTGACCACTTTCAGGAAGTGGTCTTTTTCTCTGAATTACAGGATTGATTTTGAAAAGCATAAATGTGAGTTGTGTCCAACTCATATTGGCGTGTGTTGAGCGCTTGGTATTTGTCTCACCCTCATGCCTTTGACAGTCTCCTTCTGTGAGAATAATGATGCAGTTGCATTTACCGACCAGTCCTGATTCCCCTGTAATGATTTTTGTATCGCATATTTTAATTTTAGCGTAACTGCCAACTGGCGTATTTATAAATCACATATTCATTTTTTTCTTGGTTTGGTGATCCTGCATGGCACATAGGAAGCATTGTGGACATACAGACATTTTGTGGATTGAAGTTGAGTTAAAATAAACGTCCTTAAAGATAGAATAGGTTTTTTCCTACTTGATGTTAGATACTCTTAGGTATGCTTAGTAAAGGCTGCATTGCTCAGACAGTTCTACTTCAGCTAAAAATAATAAAAACTTTGACTATGCTAAAATCCTTCTGGGAGTTATAGGGCTTGAATTACATTAGTTGAAATGATTTCTACCCTATTAATGTCTTTATAGGCACAAAAGCTGTTTTAACATTTTATTACTGGAACACTTGCCCATTTTTGTTAGAGAAGCTATACAACATATTTTTATGGAAAATGTTGACATGATTTTAAAAGCCAAACATAGTGCCAAATGTAACACAATAAATACCACAGCCAAGTACAACAGGTCTAAAATTATGGAAATTTTGGATTTCAAGACAAATTTTCTTTTCTACATGTAAGAAATATGTGTGTCTTGAATTTGCTAAGTGGTTCTAGACTGTTTTTCTAGTAACAGTGAATCATGAAATTTGAAACTACTTGTCTCTAGAAATCAGTGTAGAGTCTCCTACTGGACATGATTTCCTTGAACACTGCAGTATGAGCATGCAGTGTTTTTGGACATGAGGTGGAAAAGTGTTGAGTTTCTGCTGTAGAGGAATGCCCAAGGGAAGAGCTTCACTTTGTTAATTTTCCAAGAAATTTTTAATAATTAATGACTTTGAACTAAACTACTCAAGAGATAATCTCATGAGAAAAAAATGAAACTGAATTAAAGAGTAAGATGAAATCTGTCACCTCGGTGGTTGAACTGATTAATGGATCAAGTCTATCTTGAACCTTTCAGCGTAGTCTGTGGTTACAGTAACCTTTATAATTTTAGGGGGAGGAATCACTCAAGAGTATAGAAATTACAGCTCCCTTCAGCTTTGGTTGGCTACTTCATTTGCTTAGGTTCACCCTCTTTGTCCTAGGAGGGTCTGACATGGCTAAAATTATAATTTCCTCTTCCATTTGTCTTCATTAAAAACAAGATAAAAAGCAGCTTTTAAACAAATTGAGCATTTATTAAGCACATATAGTTAATTCAATGCATTAAGAAAGGTAATGAATATTTTAACGTTGTTACAAAATAGCAAGACATCATTAATATATCCTTGTTTGACTATACTTATGTAGTATGGCAGAGCATATGACCTTTTGAGACTGTTGTAGTCAGTGCAATTTTAGCAGTCAGGGGATCAATTACCACAAAATTCTGGAGAGGATTTGCACAGGAGGTGGTGTAGCTGATAGATTGATGTGGAGGGCCAATGGACACGTCAGGATGGCAGTGTGAAGTTAGATGTGTAGCACCAGTGCTGTTGTAGCGAGCAGCTGAGGGATGGGAGCAGGAGTTGGAAGAGTGAGTGTCATGGTCATGGGAACAGACTGGGGATAGATGAAGTTACAGAAGAGACAGAGAGATCTGAGGCAAGAAGAGCAGGGTGCTGTGAGCCAGAGCTCAGGGTGAAAGATCAAAGTATTAGGTTCAGCAGTGTAATGCATCATCATCATCTGCTACTTTGACTTCTTAAACACAAGGGAATGCCTCAAGCAAGGGCCCAATTCTGGTACAAGGACTGCCAAACCCCTCAATTTAGGAATGCCATGTTTCCTTCGTAGCTTTAATCTGCAGCTTCTCTATGCAAAATATGATCATTTTCTCTCAGTATTGCAGGCAGTGAGTACAGTTCAGGACAGCGCTCTCATATGCTTGTGGTTGCTGGTTTCCACTCCTGTAGATCCCCTCAAGTGTTCTCGCTTTGCTTTCCCATATGTAACTGGTCTTCACTGGAACCTGGATTTCATGCAAAGCAGAACTTGCTGTGAATCATTGTTGTTATTAAGATTACTAGGAATTGACCAGCTCTCTTTTCCACTATACATACTACAAAATATCTGTTATGAAGGGAGTTATGAACGTAAAGTAAATCCCATTTACTTTGTTTAGAAAGGGACAGTGTGACAGTGGAAATGCTACAGAATATGGATATTTAAAAAATGCAAAATGAGACTCCTAAAATTTTCAAGATTATGCATATCAGTAAAAATACTTTACAAATGAGCAACTACTTTTTATATTTTAAATACATATATTTTGACCTTAAAATTCATCATATTGCACTTAGTATGAGAAACTAATCTGGTAAAGTTCTTCTTAAGGTATGTTAAAATATGAAGTACATGCATCTCAATAGGGAGCATTTTATTCTTTATTTTAAGTTTCAAAGGCATTATATTTCCCTACAATTCAGCTTATTCTGCATCACCTTATAAGCTGGTGATAAATTTAGAATGGAAGGAGGTGTGACACAATACTAGCTCATGGAGTTATGATTCTTCCTTGAGCATATTCTGTAACTGGTCTCAAGCATGGAGGCACTTTTACATACTGTAAGCTAAACTCATGTTTTACTGAAGTGTTAGTCACCTTTTTACTGTCCTGTCAAACTAAATGAAGAGATTGCACACTATCAGTAGGCTTTCCACTGGAGAAGTTATGCATCTTGTCCCATAAATCAACATTTCAGAGCCCTGTTGAAGGGTTAAGTTTTTGATTCACTTTATTTTGTCTCAACACTGAAGATAATTGAGCAAAGCAGATCTGTCTAATTTCAGCCCAGCTTAGCTTCACTAGGCAAAGTAGTGACTTCTCTTCCATCCTTTCCCCTGGGAGGTAAAGTCATGGAGCTGTGAATTTACAGCCTCTCCTGTGACAGCCTGTGATTGGAAATAGACTTCTAGTAAGTTAGCTTTTCTAACTCTTGGAGTACTGCGCTTCTTCAGTTCTCACTTGTCAATTTTAAAAATCTGTATTTAGCATGTAAGATTATATTTCTTTATTGTTTTTAATATTAATTTTACCCATTCAAGTCATTACGATGGGCTCCGGTCTGTCTGATGGAATAAGAAATTTATTAGTTTAAAACTTCTCTTGCATTTAGAAGCAATTAGGACCTCTGTCATGGACTTCAGTGAGGTCATAATGGTTCTTTTAGCTTTTACATACAACTCTTGTGAGAAGTATGGTATAACATTTTAAGTGTCATCTGTTTAGAAATGTGCTATTCAGACACAACAGCAGATTTCTCTGGACCTTCCTGAGTGCTTTTAAAAGTCCAGTTATGTGAGGATGATACCAGAGGAAGGTGTGGAGTCTTCATACGGGGGTGGCCTCTGTTTCGTACCTTTCAAGTGGAAAGATGGATCTCTGGAAAGATGAATCTCTGGAAAGAAAATTTGAGAGTTTGCTAGATAGGTTGCAGTATGAGTGTTACGATGTCTCAGAGGTCCTGGGTGTGAGCAGAAGGTAGGAGAGCCAGTGGGCTATGTGGAGACATGATGCTGAGCAGGAACAGTAGGGATTTGAGGTCTGGTAGGAAGCAGATCCTTGTTGCCCTGCAGGTATGCCTGCCAAAAGTATGCAATTCCTCTGGGTGATTCTTCTGTAGGTCTGAATTTATCAACTCTTTCTCCACTCCACACCAATCTTGTCTTCCTCTCTCCCCCCTAGCTTCCATTTCCAGACCTCCTCCTTCCTGTTTCTAAAATCTCTCAGGCTGTTGGTCTTGTCTATTTGCAAACCTCTAGTGGGAACTATTTTCTGTTTATTTTTAAAGAAAAAAAATAGGCATTTTTAAAGCATACTCTTGGTTATGCATTATCTGTTTTTTCCTCTAAAGAGTTTCTTGGGTCTAAAATCTTAGCTATGTTTATCTCAATTTTTTGGTCTCGTTTCCTCTAGGATTTTTTGGGTGTTGTAAACTTCTAGGCAATCTTTTAAGTGGAATAAAAAGAATACACAAACCACATCACCTAACTGCTGGTATTATACAGAAAATGAAACCACTGGACTCATGAGAAAAGCAATTGGGTCTGTGGCTAGTAAATTGAAGTAATAAAATTGATTTTGATAAGAATCTGCTCCAGATGAAAAAAAACCTCTGTCTTATTCCAGTTCATTATAATTATATCAATAAGCTAACTATTTAATTTGGAGGGAATTTAAAAGGATTTAGATAGGGATTTTTAAAAGTAGAAAAGATTTTGCTTTTCATCTCCAGAGGTAGGCGTAAGATGCCGAGATCAGAAAGTTTAAAGGGTTGAAAACGGTAGCATTCAGAGTGAAGCAGTTCAGGTCACTAAAAGGTATTTCCTTGGGTTTTATTATTTACTGTAAAGTATAAAATAATTTTTCAAAATGCTGGTTTCTTAATTATTGCATGTTATGTCAAACAGTTCTCCTGCAGATTTCATAGTAGATTATTCATTGTTATCCATTTTATTACTTAAATAATAGAATGCAAAGAATTTTAGTAATCTGCAATATACTTCCATTAAGACCTATATTTAAGGAAGTTTACATAGATAATGATGTTGATTAACAAAAAGAAATACAAAATTCAACACAGTTATATTTATTTCCAAACAAAGGTATCTTAATATCCTAAGTGGAGTATCAGCTTATTTAGGTGTCCAACTAAAAATGTGTACACTTTCTGTATCTCTTCACATTGGTATAATTTACTTTAAGAAACAAAAGAATCTAAAGAATTCATTTATTCTAATTTACTAACCTCAGTCACCATTAAAATAATTCACTAATAACACTTCTATTAAAAAAAAAAAATCCCCAGAGCATTTAGGCCATGTAAGGAAATGAATATAGGCACCAAAAATAATATACTCTATACGTTTTCTCTGTATTTCTTAACTACTGTTGTGACAGTTTGTGATTGAAAATAGATAGTTCTAGATAGTTAGCTTTTCTAACTTCTGGATTATTGCTTTTCTTTAGCTTTTTAGGTTATTTAACATTTATAAAAAATGCATACAAGGCTTAAGTGCAGGAGCATCTTCTGACATTTCAAACTGCGCATATGGAGGATGTCAGAAAGGATCAAACTCCTAGTTGCTCTTCAGCAACAGTATGGTGTATTACTGAGTTAAATGATCATTATGATTAGCACCCAGTAATCCCAAGTATTGTGATGAATATCACTCTGGTGAAATAATGTTGTAATTTCAGAATTCTTACAGTATTGCTACTATTCTTTCAGCATTTCTCTCTAAATTTCCCCCAAATCCTAAATTTCATGTTTGGAGTACTTTATCTTCATAGGAAAAAATTGAAAATAAACTGCCTAATCTCCACCCAACCTTCACCCAACCTTCACTCCAGCCAACCTTCACCTACAAATGTTTCTAAAATATAGTTATTATGGTAAGGACTCTACTGTGACAAAAAAAGAAAATTGGCATAGGAGGTAAAGCAAAAAATATAAATAGGATGGGAATTTTGAAGTATGATCAAGAAACTGAAAGAAGATTGATTCATTCTTTTAATGTTGAAATATGAGATATTCACGTATGTGCTTAGTGTTAAATAGTGATATTTCGTGGAGAGTATCCCCAGCGTAAGGTGAGGAGGCTTTCACCTGCTAAGTGTGTCTGTATCATATCAAAAGGCATCTTGTATTGAAAGTTTTTCCTTTAGTCCCTCTTCCACGCACACAAAAAGGCTTTTAACATGTTGCTCCCCGACACGCTTTGAAAGCAATAGTTAAGACATTACTTAAAGAATATTGTGTCACTTGGATGTGAGGGAGGGTCACAAGATCTTTTCTTTTGTTGTTCTATTCTACACCTCATCCTTGGACTACATGATCTATAAAAACCTTGATGTCTTTTCAAAATGCTTCATGTGGTGCGCAAGAGGCAAATGTTTTTTCTGAATATTTAAGCAAACAGGATGTTTGACTTAAGTGTTGCATTTGATAAAATATTTGCAATACACCTTGGGTGTAACAAAGCAAGTTAGCAATTAGCTCTTGTGGTACATCTCCAGAGCAGCTCATCTAACTGGTTTTGCCTTGCAGTGCATTAATCTGGGGAAGTGATTTTGCAGGGTCATTGTGTGGGCATTGACTTCCTGTTCTTTGGGGACTGGTTCAACCCTTGTGAAAAAGAAATTATTATTTTCAGCAATTTCCTATGAACTGAAGTGTGGACAAGAAGCCAAACTTGTGTTACTTTTAGAACACAAGTTCTAAAAGCCCCTTTGAGACATGTGGTCCAACAGAGTTGGTAGCATGCAGGTAGCATGTGTGGTCGTGTCTAAATAACACCAGCAGAGCTTACCTTTGGCAGTGCAAGGCTTCAAAGTGATGCTAACATTCCTTTTAACCAAACAAATGTGTACCAGAGTGTATTTGAAATACACTTTTTTTCTTTTCATTCAGTCTGCCTAATTTATTGGCCAGTGCCACAAGAAATCCTATTTTAAAAGTCTCATATTTACTCAGTTGCTAAAAGAGAATAATTTTACGTACTCACTCACACACACACTGTTTAACTGTTGTGGGATGTCCTGTTTTGGCCTGCTGAAAGTTCAAGAACAAATATTAAAATCTATTTTATAAAGATTGGCTAATTTGAAGTGTTGATGGGGGATATTTACCAATAGCTATTTTAGAAGTTTTTATGGTTTGTGCTTTTTTTTTCTTTCTAAAAGAATGAAGAATAAATGGATGACATAAATGAGCAAAATTATTAGGATATTGTTGCATGACATGAATAAAAAATGCTTCTTGCTGCAACTTCAGATAGCTGAAGACAGGATACAGTTAATGTAGTTTATGTAAATTAGGTGTGCTAGCTGAAGGATTAGATCTCCTTAAATTAATAGTAAAGTGATCATTACTGTTCCAAATATAAGGGGTTATGCTTTTCAATCTTTGGTACATTTTTCCCTGGTATTTTTTTGTAGGTGTGTGTAGTATATGTATGAACATTAATAACTGGTCCATTTTCAAGTTGCCATGTTTTAGTATAAAATATGATGTTTCTGAACAGTTCTGAGTTTAACCTATTGTGGGTCATATTTCTTTTAAATTTTCAGAGAAGTATGTTTCATGAAGGCAATAATTGTTTGGTTTGGTTTGTTGTTTGTCATTTGTTTTTGTTTGTTTGTTTGTTTGGGGTTTTTTTGGGGTTTTTTTGCTATTGGTTACAGCTTTATGTCTTTTAGTTATTTAAGAATGGTTGCTTTTTTGTGGATTAATAATAAAGGAGAGTTAAATCTAGAAATATTGAGACTTTTTGCATGGTAGCACATGCGTGTCTACGCATGTGTGTAGACATGAATATCAGATATACTACGTTAAAGCATCTACTCAGCTATTTATAGGGTCAGCTCCTGGAAGAAAATGTATCCTGCTTTCTATGATAAATTATAAACTGAAGACAATACACATAATACGTGCATGCTTCCCAAAATTATTTGTTACATCTCAGTTTCATCATGATTACTTAAACACAAAAATAATTTACATTTTTCCTCCAAAAAGATGTAGTTAACTCAAATATAAGTAAACTAGGGGTTGTATCTACAGTTTTGATTACAAAAAAGATATAATTCAAAGGATGTAAGGGAAAATGTGGTCGACAGTTACAGTTGCCTTTAGTTTCTTCTATAGAGCAGATAGATTTCAGGATGACAGTATTCCTCATTATAGCACTTCTGGCTTTGCTATTTTATTGCTTTATAAGTCCCTTCATTTTTAGTGTTACCCTAACTTTGCTGTCTTATTGTTCATTATGATCCTTCTGATTCAGGATGCAGAATAGAAAACTGCGACTCCTGCTTTAGCAGAGACTTTTGTACCAAATGCAAAACTGGCTTTTACTCGCACAGAGGCCGCTGCTTTCGAGGATGCCCTCCTGGATTTGCAGCCTTGGAAGAGCTTATGGAGTGTGTGGGTGAGTCTTCCAGCACAGCAGTGCTGCTGATGTAGCTCTTTTGATGGCTGGCCAGGTTCAAATATGGCACTGTTTTTAAGGTGGTGCTTAGTATTTCATATCAGGAAATACTGACTGATGAATTGTGCTTTGATTTCTTTTCTACTACTATTACTAAATTTTCCATACTTTAAAATGCTGCATTATTGGGAATGCCACTCTGTTGTGCATCAGAAAGTTCTGTCCTTTTAATTGTAGAATCACCTAGTATGAGAATTTGTAACTCAGAATTCATAAGATTTCAGGAATTCTGTCAGGACAGAGTCTTTCAAGAGTATTGCTTGCATTTCATTATGGAGAGGGCCTGGAAATGTGAACTTTTGAGCTTTTCAAATACATGTGAAAGCCAACTAGGAATTATTTACTAGATAGAGAAAAAATAAGTAAATCTCTTTATTTCAGGAATGTTTTTGAATATTTAGGACTGATGCGACATCTATACATAGAATTTGATAGTTTGATTTTTTTTGCTTAGGTTGATGCTAGCAAAAAGATCCTTCCAGGTTCTGTAAAAGATTTTAATTTTGTTTCTAATTCTTGCCTGTTAGCAGTAAAAGTTTCAAGTATTGCTTCCTAACAGTATACGATGTAATTAAAAAACAAAAAGAAAAAAGGAAAAACCCAAACAAACCAGAAGAATTACTTTTTTCTTTTGCTTTGTCAGAAGGCTGTGAAGTGGGTCAGTGGAGCGAGTGGGGAACTTGCAGCAGAAATAACAAAACATGTGGATTTAAGTGGGGCTTGGAAACGAGAACAAGACAAATTGTGAAGAAGCCAGCGAAAGACACAATACCGTGCCCAACCATTGCGGAGTCCAGACGGTGTAAAATGGCCATGAGGCATTGTCCAGGAGGTAAGCGTAGTCCACAAACATCTTTGTGAGCTTTCCTTAAATTAAATCCTATTTCTAACTTGAAAAAAGAGCTATTTCATCCCAGCTAAACAGGAAATTGTCTCTGTTCTGCCAGCCAAGGCTGAAAGGCAGCAATACTACTTCAGTCCTAGTCTGTATAGCAAGACTTCAGGAAAACGCTCAGTGTGGGAGTGACCAGTCCCTCAGGAGACTGTGAAACTGTGCTTCTCCTGGTGTGGTACCAAGACTTTTTCAAAGAGGTGCCTCATGGAAGAACCATAACAGGTGGCAATTTGAGCTTCAGCATGAAAACCATACTGATAGTGGAATAACTGTTCTGCACATGGCAGGAAAGATGAGGATTGTAAACCTCTCTGCAAGTGGCACACCCACTGCTGGTGTGATGAGTAAATTAAAAGAAGTTAGTTGCACATGGCATTCTTAGCTGCAACTATTAGCTGGAATATGTTATTTATTTTGAATATTGTAGGTCGGGGCCAAACTATGGTAGATGTGATACAAGCAGAACTGTGATAGATACCAAGATTTTCAGCATGA
The DNA here is from genome assembly GCF_025592945.1 of Manacus candei. NCBI lineage: Eukaryota > Metazoa > Chordata > Aves > Passeriformes > Pipridae > Manacus > Manacus candei. The sequence continues at coordinate 7,805,913 of NW_026138067.1, read as the reverse complement.
GACCAGTTTATGGCAATTATCACAAGTAAATAAAAGACATACTCAAATTTCTTTATCATGGTGTTCTAAGACTTAAGTGGTGATGCTGATTTGAAAAAGGAAATTGAGTTTCAAATTTGTGTTCAGTATTTTAGACCCCAAAGTGAAGACACGTCATTGGTAGGGGGTTTTTGTTATCTTTTTATTTGAAGTGTTTTCAGCTGTGCATCCCGAACACTTAGACAGGTTTCAAAATTTGTAGGAGAGGTGGGTGATCAACAGGTGATAAGGATGCCATTCCTTTTGGAATCATAGGCTTAAAGAAAGATGCAGGCTTGAATGGACTCCAAGAGGTCTCTAGTCCAATCTCCTGCTGCTAGCTGGGTCAACTGTGAGATCAGACAAATAAAAAAGGAATAAAGGGTTGAAGATCTTGAGAAAAGCCATGACCTGATGAATAAAATAAACCAGAAACGGTCTTAGAAAAGGTACATAAATAAGTTTGCTTTGTGTTTTGGGATTGTTTAAGATGTCTGTCTTGGCTTGAACATTCTGTCCACCAGTACGTGTGTATATTATACATAAAGTTTTAGCTTACAGATTAAATCTGTGCAAGCTTCATTTTTGTCTCTAGGACCCTGACTCAATGTGGAAGAGAATATGAAGCTGATTCTCTATTATGCAGGTTAACAGTCTATTATGCACTCTGCCTCCCAGTCCTGGCAAGCAGAAATGTGGGTTTAGTCTTGATAATTTAGTTAGCACACAAATTATTCAAATTGTTTTAAATAATTTGAGAAGTGTGCTTAAGTGAACCCTAGTATTTGTGGATACTGTAGCATGCTCATATAACTGTGTAAATTTGGAGCTGTTGAATGTTCATACCTTTTTGTGGCAAATTCTCTTAGACTATTTCAAATTCTCTTGTCCAGCAATTCAGGTCACTGCTTGAAGATTTACATCTCAAATTTATCTTTTAAAAGGCGCAGTGGCTTTCCTAAGAGTTAGGATATTTATTGCCTATCTGTATTAAGATCTTTGATCAAATCTCTGCATTTTTTTTTCACTGTGTATCAGGAAAGTTGTTGCTGCAAATACAAATTCAGTGTGAAAGGCTCTTTCGTGGGCTCTAGTAAATCCTAAAGAGTACAGTCCTCTCCTCCCATGGTGTGGAATCCCCTGCATGTGTTTTCAGAGATAAAAGTAAATATGTACAAAACTGCAGGTTTAAACTCTCCACACTGAATGCTGATGCTTAACCACTTCTGTGCCATCATAGAAAACACTGCCCAGGTGTAAACTCCTTTCTCTCTCCTAAGAAACTCCTGGGAGTGAGTGTATTAGTGGTGTTTTAAGTGCCTAGGGTATGTCTTCCCCAGACCTCATTATCTCTGCAGGTGAGGAAGCGACAGAGATTGCCCTCTGTAAAATTCCTTTGTAGTATGTTTTAATTACTGTATATACAAGGCTGGTCTGAGATCCCATTCCTTTATCACATTTTAGTTAGCAGGTTGCCCCATTAGATACTCAAAATGTTTTGTTGCTTATTTGATCACTGTGACATGGTGGGAGGCAGAGACACTGGTTACATAGAAGCTCAAATGAAGCAGGTCCTGACTGCTAAGGAAGAGATTCTGTGTCTTTAAAAAAGATATGGTATTTTCCTAATGTTAGGAATTTTGTAATTGAACTTTTAAACTGAGGAAATAGGAGAAAAAAATGTAAGGATAGCACTGCTGGGAGATTGAAGAACCATGATCCCTGTAAATGTCAGTTGAGAGGCTCTTGATAAATCCTTTCATCCTAATGTTCTCAGTACAGAAACTCACACAAATGCGGAGAATAAGTATTGGATTATAGAGCTAAGATGGTTGTAGATTGTGATGGATTAAACTGAGCACAGGAAGTAAGGATATTTTTGGTAGAATAGGGTCAAATAAAGTGCTTTTGTTACATGCTTTGTACTTTTGTACATTTTACAGTTACTATTTTTGGTCCACACTAAAGGAAAACTTCCAAAACAGATTTTTACATGTTTGCAGTAGGAGGTGAATTAAATTCTGTGTTCCTACTAAGTACTTCAGTTGTTACCCATCTGGCCGTATGGCTGTGGTACAACTCTAGTCGATGATGAATTCTTTATCCCTTTCCTGTAATTCCCAGTATATCCAGAGATACCTGCTGGAATGCAAGTGAAAGATGATTTCACTTCTTTCCTACTGAAACCAGCAGCAAAACAGCGTGACTGATTTCACATTTGTTAGTGATATTTTCTTATTGTCAGTAGTAATTGATTTAACTGTTATTACGATATGGAAATGTCACATTTGTGTGTCTGTTAATGTTATGTACGTTACCTTGTGGTTTGAGTGTAACGTGACTCATACAATGAGAGGTTAGATTTAGAGAAAGGAGATTTGGATCATTCAGACCACCTCCTACCCATACCGGTCCTTCCTGGCAAGGAGTTTTCTTCTCTTTAGCTCAAAAAGAGAGAAAACCAGAATTTTTTAAAAAGAGTGATTGTGTTAAGCGATGTGGAAGTCAGCAGGCAGAAATGTTCAATAGACTGATTAATATTGCTGTCTTGATTTTTTCCGATATATTTACTATAAATATTTTATTTTTATCTCCTATTTTTATGTTCCTCATGTTCAGCTCAGTAATTGCTCCTCTTTTGTTTGTACATTTGGAGAACCTGTAGTTTGCTCTCATTTTTCTAATTAAGTATTACACAAGCAAGCAAAGCAGCTCTCTATTTCTTTTAGTCTTCCATCAGACTGCACTTCTTCAAGCTGTCTGCTACATGAATGTTACTCTATGCCAAACTCTATTACTTTTGCAAACACACAGTGCTGGCTCATGTCCAGCCTCTCATCCACCAGCACCGCCAAATCCTTCTAGCTCACCAAAGCCCTCTGTTCCCCAGGCTCAACAAACCCAGTTCCTTCAGTCTCTCCTCACAGAGCAAGCGCTCCAGCTCCCACCCATGTTGGTGATGCTATGCCAAACTCTATCATTTACTTTCTTGAACTGTGGGACTAAAAGCTGCATATGGTATTCTAGATCTAGTTTGATGGAGGTTAAATAAAGGGAGATGATCACTTTCCTTAATCTGCTGTCAGGCTGTGTTGTCAGGTCGGCAGATTGAAGGAAGTGATCACCGCTGACAGGGCACAAAACTGACTCACATTTAGCTCAAGTTTCATCAGGACCCCTCAGGTTCCTTCCCAGCAGAGCTGCTCCCCAGCCAGTCAGTATCCAGCCCATATTTTTTCAGGGAGTACTTCCTTCCCAGGAGCAGGACTTGGGTCTTTGTTGCATTTCCTGAGGTTCCATTCAGCTAAATGAATCTTTTTTTCATAAGAGTGAAATGAAAAAATAAAAAAGGTCAAAATAAATGTAGCACCAGAACTCAATGAATAATCTTTGTCGTCAGGCATTTGATCACATTCTTTTGAGCTTTTTGATACATCTGGACTGTAGTACCCAGTGCTGAAAAGTTTGTAAGCCAGGACTCTTTTCAGACCTTCATTGATACATTGTACTTGTAGTCTGTCTCAACCCACCATACCTAGGAGCACTGTCTGCCTTTTGAGAGTCAAGGCTAGGGCTTTCCCTAGGTGGGGCTTTCCTTAGGTGGGTCGCAGTAAACATAACCCCTTTTTTGTCTGTCTCCTCTTGGTCATGTTATGTTGCGATAAGAACAGATAGCCTAAGTGGCAGAGGTTGGTCCAGGAACAGCAAGAATTGTTGCCTCCTCCTTGAGGACAGTCAGGTAGATTGGACCAGTAGACTGTGTAGGCACCACCCTTGGAAGTTTCCAAGACTTGACTCAACAAACCCTGGACAAACTGTTCTGAATGGTCTTGATCCTATCGAGAACAGGTGTTTGGACTGAGGACCTGAATGATTCTGTGTCTGAATGGCAGAATGTGCTGTGGGTTTAGGCTGAAAGAAGTGTTCATGCCGTTTTGGCTTTGCAAAATTTCTGATATCTTCTGCTCCTAATTAGAGAGACGCTGGAATGACTGGTTGTAGGGAATAAGAACAAAAGTCTTTACTGTGGTTGTTATAGCACTGAGATCTCTTTATTTGGCCTGTTTTATTTTTGTTGAAATTATATGCAGAGTATGTGTAATGTTTTGAATATAAAGCTAACTGTTTTTTCATGCATTTCTGAAATTAGCCCTAATCAGGATGAAAGCTTAGTTTGAAGTGCTGATTTCTTAATTTATGTGTTATTATTTGACCTATTCACTTAATTGTCTTTGGCTGAATGCTGCACACTTCTAAATTCAAAATCATACATGGGATCTAAAAGATCTATAGCACAATGTGCCTCTATTTTGAGTTAATGCACTATGGCAGCCTAAGAAAACACTGAAAGACCAGCAGAAGAACTGTAGAGATGCAGCTATAGAACTGTATTTTAGAGTTGCTATGACTTCTTAAGCCTTAAAGAAAAGTCCAGTCTAATTTGTTGACATTTTTAATAAACTGAGGATTTCATTCTGTTGTTAGTTAAGTCATGACATAAATGTATGTCTCAAGTTAGAGATAAATGAAAATGATCCTACTTAGAAAAGATTATAAGTTGATGCATGATCTGAAGAGGGATGGTAGCAAACACAAAGCATTGTGGCTTTGGGGAAGATGCCAAGATTTACATACAGAACTTACTGCTTTAGTTAGTATTTCATGAATCTTGAAGACATTGGAATATTATTTACCACTGTATTACTAAAATTTAGGGTGTACAAGACTTACCAGTATTTTATATAAGACTGTAGTACATAGACTTTACAACAATATACTGTCATTGCCTACTGGAGCTCTCTGTTAAGTTTGCAGTAGCTTTTTTTGTGCTCACCAGACAGGTAGAAACTGCATTAAGTGTAGCTCCACTGAGTACTGGCTTTGCCAGAATACTGTGATCACCAAGCTGGCTTGCCTCCTTGGTGCACTTTGTGCATGCCAACTACACTCTGACCAAGAAGGCTTGGCCTTAGCTTGCCTGAAAATATAACCCATAATTTTCAGTTACAAAGCATGAATCAAAGCTTTTGAAGGAAAGAAGGAAAACCCACTTCAGCATCAGTTTACAAGAAGTAATTCCACCGAAAACACTAGGTGCACAGTGCAGGTTGGAAAAGCAATAGTAGTGAAAAAATATTTTTGTGAGTATTTTAGTTGATGGCCATTCTGCACATTTCGTGAAGGAGCTAATAAGTGGGAGCAAGAAAGGACAAGATAATAGTCCAATGTAGTTTGGAGGCTTTCCAGGAAACAAGAACTGTTTTATAGTGTGGCTTAACCCTCAGAGCCTGGCATGCTTGTTAGTACATTTGTTCAGGAAACAGGCTTTTGTCAGCTGCAGATTCTGCTTGTCTGGATTGTCAACATCTGCTTCGTACAGAGAATGTTGTGCTGTGAGTACAGAGAATATTGTGCTGTGAGTATTAAAATGTGGGTCTTTTTCTATTCTTTAGCTGATCACATTCAGAAGGGACTGCAGCATTTGAAAACTAATTGTAAAGGAAATTTAGAGCCTGAAGAAAATGAAACACATAATACTACTCATTTCAGTGAAAGAGCCTGCAAATAGACTACATATTTTAATTAAGGCACATAAGCAAGAGCTACACTTATATCATCAATAGTCAGTAAGTTTGTACCAGCTTCTAAAAAGACTGCAAATGTTCCCGACTCTGTTTGGTAATAATAAAAACAGTGAAAATCTAATCATAAGTAGTTTCAGGTTGAAAAGGACCACAGAAGGTCATCTAGTTCAGCCTCCTGCTCAAAAATCCTGAGAAAATCAGGATTAGCTTTTACTCTGACAATTTTCAGACATTAAATATTTTCCCTTTCCTTTCATAGTTCTATTCCTCTTCATATGCTTATTTCTGAGACAATGATTTTCAAATTATAGGAAAAAATGATGTTGTTTTCATTTGTTTCAAAGTGGAAAATATAGAAATGCACAGGAAATTTGTAGTTATGTTTTCATGACATTTGCATTCATTGACAGTTAGATGTGCATACATGCATGTACCTGTATTGGAGCACTTCTATACCTGATGCCTCTTAGATTTGCAAATAGAAGTGTACCTCTCACCTGTTAGCATACTACAAAATAACTCAAATCAAGAAACTCTGATTTTTCTTTTCTGCATTAAAATATATTTTCTATAATCTTTTTCTTAGAAACAAAGAACCTAGACTAATATTTCCTTTGCATAATTCTTTTCTTTTTTTGAGCTAAGAGAGCAAATAACTCTCTTACATGTGCATTTGATTAATATTCATTAAAATGGGATCAAGTGTAAACTTAGTGTGATTTTGAAAAACAGCTGTTATTTTTCTATTATGTTTTTGGGAGCAATCCATTCCGTAGTTATTTTCCAAAGGGAAAATGCAATCCAATTAGACTCATATTTGAAAAATAGTTAGAAGTAGTTTTTGTAAGCCATGTAAGCTTGAACATTGGTTCGAGGAGCAGTTATGTTTAATTCTGAAACCAACTGCTATCAATCAAGGACCAACATGCAGATATTGGACATGCAGATGTGTCTCCTCTTTGATGTTACTAGATTACATTACCTTACATTGCTTGATGATCGAGGTGGCTCTTAAAGCTCTGTCAGCAAGACATGGCTGTTGACTCATCCTCCTCCTTTTTCTATGTGTTTGAAATCAGGTCAGTTAAAATAAGTGGCTAAGCAGTCAAATGCTCTGAAAAAATATCAATGCTAACTGAAAATAACCCTTCTGAGATTTTGGTAATTTAGGTAACCCAGCGTTTGGGTTTGTATTTTCCTTGAAAATGGTACGGTTGATTTTGCGTGGGAATTGAGGCAGCTTTTTATTGAGTCCCAGTGCTCCTACAAAACTTTTTTGCTGTTTTTGTCTGGATAAATATAACTATGTGTTACAACTAAAATTATTAATATTTGTGGGTTTGTGTGAATACGGTGAAATAATACATTACTTATATTTAAACCTGTAACTTAACTTGGATAAATATAAATAGCCTAAATTTCCTTGGAGTGCTCTTGTAATAAAGTGTGGTTTTGGTTTGCTTTTTTAACTAATGGCTCACATTTTTAAAGCTTTTATGACACTTCATTCCCTTTGACTGAAGCAGAATTTAAAAATGCATAAACTAGAAATAAAATCTGTCTAAAGTGACCTTTAGAGGGTACCTTTCATGGCATTAGCAAAACGCTTTTGTGGAAAAGCATCGTTATCATCTGATTACTGTTTCAGTTTTCCTTCTTTAGTACTGCTGCCCAAAGCATATCTTGTAATGGACTGTGTATACGTGAGTGCATGGTTTTACCTCTATGTACCCTATCAGGACAATTCAGCCTCTGGAAATTTATGTATTGTTTTATCGTATTGACAGGATACATTTTAAACTTATTTTCAAAGGTTTATGAGGGAATTACTGGCAGTGCAGAAGAGCCAACTCAAGTGCATGTTTTCCTTCCTTCTGAATATAAATTGTTCTTCAATCCTCCTTTTTAATTAAAGTTATAGGAACCGTTTTCTTGGGAAGTCTTTTCCACAGCTTTTCAAATCATTAAAAGGTTGTATGCACAATTTATTTATTGCCATTATTATATCTTAGACCAGATAAGTACTTTCAACATGTGTGTTTCCTTAAGTACACCATATTTCAGAAGTAGCATGAGTATTGTGTGATGCAGTGTCTCCTATGGGAGTTATCTGTTTTTAATGAATAACTGAGTGTACCAGAGTGTAAATCCTCGTAAATGATCAGACTATGAGTTAGAACAGTCCCATGGCAGTTATACAATTCAGGGCTGTTTAAAAATACTGAAGGAGAGCCAGCTGCTAATCCACATGGAAATACAAATACTGAAAAGAGCTGTAGCTGATCCAAGTGCACAGATTGAATTTGTCCATAAAAGGTACTTGACAAATTTTATTGTACGTGCCCTTATGAAGTAAGTCCTGTTGGTTCTTTGTCTTTTGCTCCTTCTGAAACTACAATCCACTTGTAGGAGGAAAAGCCATATACATGCTCACTTCTGATTCTTGACAAAACAGCTATTTTTGTACACTATAGTGTCAAGACTTTCAGTCACAGCAGAGAAAACAGCAAACACTCACCTGCCTAAGATTATATTTCTTCCCTTAGGATCAGTCAGTAAGGCACAGTTCTGTGCATATCCTCTCCCAAACCACAAGCCTGAGTATGGCAAGTCCGGAGAGCCATCTCCTTCAGATGTGACATGACTAGAGAGCAATCAGCCTCCCTAATTTTTTTAAGGATTCAGTAGGGCCTTCCTTGCGCAGAAGTCTCTTCTTAAGTAATAAACCTATTAGGCTCTGCAGAAATTATTTGTTTTTGCAACATTGATACAAGGGCCACAGCTGACTGTTCCAGGATCTTCCCTGGCACAGGGATGAGACTAGCAGGTCTGTATTTCCGAAGATTCTCCTTTCTACACTTTTTCAGTATGGATACAATATTTCCGTTTTCCCAGTCACCTGGTACTTCATCTGACTGTCATGGTTGCTTAAGATCATGGAGAGGGACTTGGCAACTACATCAACCAGTTCCCTCAGGGCTCTGAGGTGCATCTCATCAGGTCCCATAGGCTTATGTATATTCAGGTTCCTCAGGTGGTCACAAACCTGATCTTCTCTTGTGGTGGGATGGACTTTGCTCGCCCAAATTGAGTCCATTCACTCAAGCTGTGTGAGAAGAGAGGTTACCAGTGAAGACTGAGGCAAAAAAGTTGTTGAATACTTAGTCTTCTCCTCATCTGTTGTTACCAATTTTGTCAGTTTTGCTCATCAGGGAAATACACTTTCTTTGACCTTCATTTTCTGCCTGACATACCTGTAGAATCTGTTCTTGTTACTTTTTGCATCCTTTGCCAAGTTCAGCTCCAGCTGCACCTCGGCCTTCGTGACCCCATCTCTGCATAACCAAGCAGAGTCCCTATATTCTTCCCAGGATACTTGGCCCTGCTGCCATTGCCTGTGTGTTCCCTTCTTGCCCTTTAGTTTGACCAGCGGGTCTTGAGTCAGCCATGCCGGTCCTTACCTTCCTTTCTTGATTTCTTACACCTGCTCCTCTGCTCTATGGAAGGCATCCCTGAAGTTCTACCAGCTCTGTTGTACTCTCTTGTCCCTGAGGGCAGTTTTCCAGGGTGTCCTATTGACTAGTTTCTTGACCAGCTGGAATTTTGCTTTCCTGAAACTCAGGGTCCCAACTTTACTCTTTGCCGGACTGATATCCCTCAGGACTATGAACTCCATCAGTGCATGATCACTGCAGCCCAGGCTGACTCCAGTCCTGGTGTCACTGATTAGCTCACTTGCTTTGGTGTAAGTAACCACGGTCACACTCCTTGTACAGTACCAATGTAAATTAAGTTATCTCAGTATACTTCACCCTTCCACTTGCAGTAGGCTAACAGTGTAGATGCAGCTGATTAGAGCTGCTTGGCTGTTGAGGTAAGAACTCATTACACTGCTGTGACTTGTTTGTGATGGCCTGTCTGTACCCTTAATAATAGCTTTCTTATTCTAGAGAATAATTTCGAATGCTCTGTGGCAATCTAAGGTCGCCTAAGACAGGAGCCTCATGGATTCAGGCTGAATTCAGCAGAAGTTGTTTACTCCTATCCTACAACCAGAGGGGGCAAATGAAGAGGGTAAAGAATACAGGAAAGAGGAGGAGAGAGGAAAGAATCTGAGAAAGAGTTATGGCTTCTTCCTGTTCTTTGGCTCTTTAGACAGGAAAAAATCACATAGGGACATGTGGATTCTAATTAATAGCTTTGTTAGCCAACAGTAGAAGGTAAAGTCTATCCACATGTGCTGGTTCACTGACATTCCAATACATTTTAAAACCAGACGCACAAGGTGCAATTCTACAGTGATGTGTAGTTCAGAGCTCCCAAGCTGGTGCTGCATAAGGTAGCTCAAGAAACAGGAAGTTTAAAAATGAGCATAGTGCTGTGCAGGAGTTAATGACCTCTGCTGAGAGACAGCATTTATTGGATCTGGCATGGTGCTGTGCAGATATAATGTTTTCAGATCATGAGGTACTATGTTTAGAATGAAGAACTATGATTTGCTATATGGATGCATAGCTCAAGAGTGCTAACTTGAGGGACTCATTCCTTTGTAGGATTTATTCCTGTCTAATTATTACAGAAGGGCTCACAGTAACTCTGTAATTGGACATTGCTCAATTTATAAATGCAGCAGCTTCCAGTACTCTGCTGAAAGCCAGATTTAATTTAATTACCTTGAACCAGACGGCTACAGGAGTGAAGGGGGAGTGCCAAGAGAGAATATGTGAAGGAACAATCTCCCCAGCTGCTCTCACTTGATTGTGTGGTCGCCAGTGTCAGAGCTAGGCTAGAGTCAACTGCACTGATTTTTTAGGTTGTGCTGTGAAAGTCCTTCATAGAGAGCTTCTAGATACGTCTGCATCTTTCCCTCCCATGAGCAGTGCAGAAGAAGGGGAATAGTAGAAAAGAGCTGCTGCTTTTAAAAATTCATTTATTGTTGCTCGGTTTGGCCTTTTTTTTATTTTCTATCTTTTTAGAGCTTTCTGAGATAACTCGAGATCATTTTATTTCTGATTGGAAAGTTTGGACATCACTGATTCCTGTAGTACAATTTGCTTTGCACCTCAGAGGTGAATGCGAAGAACTTCCTTTTGAACATTTTGAATTCCAGGTTCATTCTGAAGAACTACTAAACTTATTGCAGATAATGTTTGGTAAAGGAGTGGGAATGTGAGCAAAGGAAAAGAGTAATAGAAAGCAGGAACTGCTCATGATGAACAGGACATCCCCATTATGCATTGGTTTTACATGGTATTGTACCCATTAAAATGGATAGATATAAATAATTTTATGGGCACAGTCTTAAGAGTGAATTAGCCTAAAATGATTAGTAACATGTAAACAGCAATGCAATATCATGGGGGTATCTCAGTACTGTACCTCTGTCAGTATAACATTTGACACCAAATGATCAAGCATGGAAGCAGTATTAATCATGATGGACAAAATACTGCACCATATGTTTGGTTTCTGAAGGGACTCTTTTATGCCTTTATGCAGAAAGTCCTCTCTCTTAAACACATTTATTTTATGTATATAAACTAACATAGTCCAGATTTTTAAACTAGCACTTCAGATTTTGAAGGGGCCCCAAAAGTATAATCTAAAGTGTTCTCCAATGAATTACTATTTTACATCATCTTTGCCATTTAATGTGAGAGTTTATCAGTTTGTGTGTCTTTATACAATGTGAATCAAGTAGAAGGCTATTGGAGTTCAAATGAGGGTTAAGTTTATACAGCCTTACACAGCACCTTCAAGTTTGACACTTTAACCTTATGTTGTACACATCTATTTACTGTATAGAAATATTGCACAGTAGCAAATGTTTAGATCATCTTTTAAGACTGGTCTTGTAGAACTTGATTAGCTTGGCTGTTCATATATTTGTCCATTTTAAGCCTTTTAACTCAAATTATAATTTATTGGTTTCCTATGAGCATTCCTTGGCATTCTTAGCTGATCATATACATAAGTGTGATGATTTCTGCAAAGCTGGTACCAGGTGAGAGGTGTCTCGTTGCAAAGAGCAGCAGCAGAAGGACACCAAAGCAGGTACTTTACAGCATGTCAGAGTTATTAAAAACTTCAAGAAGTTCAAACAAGGGGCATGACTTGCAGCTCAAAGATAGGTGCTTGTAATGCCATGTAAGGAGCACAGGTGTTTCCAATGGAAATAATATCCCATGTTAGCACCACAGCATGTTAGAGTGAACTCCTGACAAAAATGATGACCAGCTGTTAAATTATTCTTCTTCTCCATCAGATACAAATGCAGACATCTTGAATGAGCTGCTGACTGTACTTATACAAAAAGTTAAGCACAGTAGAAAGTACTGTAAAAACTGTCAAAATTTTTTTCTTAATTCATTGTTTTTAATATGGCATAAAGAGACCTTAGCTGTTGACTAGAGGCAAGTGCCAAGTAGTTTTGATCTGATCTAGCATAGCTACCCTGAAGCTAGGTTGCAGCTATCTTTAATACAAAGCTGCTACATTTATCTGCTACTTGACATGACAAATGCCTAAAGGGTTTCTAAAAAAAAGATAGTTATAAACTACCAAAAAGATGATTAAATTCTGGCTTTTTATTTTTGCTCTGAATTTATGGACCAGATGATTTTGTTACCTCCTCATTTACCATCTGTTCCTTATAACATCTAAACTAAAAGAAACAACTTCTGTGAGGCCTTGCAAAACAAAAACACTATTTGGTCAAATATAGAGGATAGTTTTAAGCATTGCAAAAGGTTGTGCAGGAGAGATGCACTAAAAATCATTTTGCAACTCTGCCATATAGCACTAGGAGTGATATATGAGTAGGGCTATTTGAGTGTATTTACAACAGGAAACAAGAGATTGTATTTGATAACTGATGGGTGAAGAAATTTCTGGACCATAAAAACTCCACAGCTAAAAAAATACCTGAGCAAGACCTGTGTCAGGCTTCAAATCACTGCTCTGATTAGGCAACTGGAATAGCTGGTGGAAGGTTTCTGGCTAAGAGAATATACTGTGGCAGAATAAAGAGAGATGAGTCTTGAAGCAAAAGGATTTTGGTTTCAAGATCATTACAGACTGTGTCAGTGTGATAATACAAAATACTGACATTCTGATGTAATGATCAGAATCAGTTTTTCATAGTTATTGTGGGTGATTCTATATATCTCCTGTGCAGGATATATGAATAAATGCTATCAGCTGTAGTTTGCAGCACTCGGCACATGATTATTCTCCCACCAGACTTTCTTAATTGTCTCTGCAACCCAATGCCAGCTTGAGCGTAGGCTGCAATAATACCTCTTTTGAGAGCAGGGGAAGCCAGTGGATCATGAGCCCTACACATATAAATGGAAAAATCCTGGGAGATAAGGTTCGTTTTTTTCCTTGCAGCTGTGGCAAGAAAAAAAGAGAAGAGGATTTGTCATTTCTCCAGAACTCAGAAATAGAGATGACCCAAAAAACAGCAAAGTGTTTTGTGAGAAAGTTTATAACATGCTGAGTACTCCTTTCAACTGGGCTTTTAAATTAAATAAGTAACTGTTCTTAAAATTTCAAGCTTGAAAAAAGGAGTTGATTCATACATCTTTTCCAGAATCATGTTTTTTTTGGGTGGAGTATGTTGTCAAATAATAATATATTACTTTTTTCTTAGTTTTCTTCTAAACATCTGAATTATTTTTTTCAGGGAGATAAAAGAAATCCCATTTCTTTAGAAAGGAACATTCTCTCCCTTTTATTACAGTGTCCTGGGTTTAGACTATCTCGAACTGTGACTCAAGCTTATAAAGCATTCACCTCCAAGTTTTTTGGGGGAGATAGTTATCTGGAATAGGTTGGTGGTGTTTTACAGATCAGTTCCTATTAGTCTCTCATAGCATTGATGAGTGTGAACTTTCTGACAGTTATTGCCAAAAGTCAGAGGTTTCATCAAAGCCAGCAAAGTTTCATTGCTTGGTTGGTTTAAACAAGAAGCAAATCTTTCTGTTTTGTAATCATTAGTTCCATGAAGTAATGGGATCTCAGAACTTGAAGTGAATGTAAAATAGGAGCCAGCATATAACTCACTTCATTGTGCAATTTTAGGACCACTCTAATTCAGTGAAGGTTGTCCTAGAAGAAATTATTCAAAAAAAAAAAAGAGAGGAATACTTTCCACAACCAATTGTAGGTATAAAACAGGGGTTTAAATAGTGTTGCTGGAGTTGGAGTTATAACTGCCTGCATCAGTGTGTGCACTTTGCAAAGCTGGGAGCAACATATTTCAAAACAACCACTTAAAATGATTATTCTTTTTTAGACAGTTGTCCAAGTCAGCATCTCTGTATCATCTTTCAGGGCTATTAAAGAAGGGTGTGGATCAATTGATAGGGGTGTATTTTATTTTTCTCTGTGAACCAAAATTTCATCTAGTTGTACGATTAACTGTGTAAACTCTCTAGAACTGGTAGAGACTTCATGTCAGCTCACTAGCAATTAAATTGATTTATTTACCTTTTGTACTTACACTAATTTTTCTAATGGTCTTTTTCTAAGACAAAAACAAGAGTACAGGGGAAAACTTTCTTAGTGAGAACAATGTGATGGGCAAACTTTTGTCTTCTCCCTCAATCAAAAATGACTGATTTTGTAAAGACACTTTTTCAGGGAGTGAAATACTGATACTGTCAGTGTGGCCATGCTTCAACTGCCAAAGAAAAAGTACAAATGCCCTGAAATCTGTAAGAGTATTCATTCGCTGTGGACACTTTAAGAAAGCTCAGATAGTTCCTTCAACAGAACTCTTTGAACTGTGAAAGTTACCATGTATCACTTGCAGGAATTGTTATAAAAAGGCTTTACCTTATCACTTCCTAAAACAATTAAGAGGATAAAGTAGTAATGAAGACATTAATGGTAGTTCCCTGTATTGCGTTCTGGTGCAATTTTTGTCACCAGTTTCGTAATTTCTTAAGCTCAGCTGCTGGAACCACCGCATAATAACACTCTTAATGTTTTAGCTGTTTTCCTAGTCTTTGTAGCTGTAGGCATTAGTTGGAAAACATGGTCACTTTGAATGTTTCAACACCATAGATTGAATGAAAAGCACTGGAATTTAATTATTGCATTAAAATCTAGTGGTTTTAAATTTTACTTGCAGCTGGCTCATGATTTTTGTCTCAACGTGGTTGTCAAACCTTTAGCTGACATGCGACTCCGAAGAGAACATATTTAAAGGTTCTGGTTTAGAGTTTTCAGTGTTTGCTAAAACACTCTGCCTCATTTGACATATAATTTGCGAAGAAGGAAATGTCTTGTAGGACTACAGATTTGGTTTTCGTGGTATTTATGTAAAACTTAGTCAGCAGCAAAAAAAATCGAGTGTTAATAGTGAAGACACACTTCAATGCAATGACCTAGCATACAGATTTGAGAATATTAGAAATTCATATTCTCTATTAGGTTCTGAAAAATGAGCTAATGCAATGCATTGTGACCAAGCAAAATAATAGCTGGTAATTTACTTCCTTGGTTTCTGTCAGCAGTTTTGTTTTTCTTGAATAGGTATAATTGTGTGTCCAAAAAGAGATTGCACTAAACCCGGTTTTGATATAGTCAGACTTTCCAAATCCTGTATTAAGGACAGCAATTTCCTGCTACAGATAAAAATACTTCAGTTTTCAGTTATATTTGCATTCGATTGGTAAAAAGTAGCTTTCTTTTAAAACTGTGTTACTTGTGGTCTTCAAAGCTGAGTTGATTGAAGCTATCCTATTACATTAGCGTTCGTGCTAATATGGTGCTCAGCTGAGCCAAAGTTAAAAGTAAAAAAGCTCATTTAAAGGGCCACTGAAGGCTGGTGATGTCCCCATGATACCACAGCTATGAGATTTTGAAAGCAAGGACTTTCTGATTGTTTAACAGCCCTGAGCTGTCGCAAGGCGGAAGTGTGGGAGGTTTCAAGTCTAACCCATTCTACAGAAAATGAAGTGATATTAGTTACTGCCATTAGCCATATGACTCAGTAGTAACTCAGAGAAACATTATTTACGCTTGGCAGAAGTTAATGCTAAACAAGCTCCATAGTCTCATTTTTGCTAGCAAACATATTTTCCCATTAAAAAGGAGCTAAAATGTACTTATGGTGATCTTACACTTTTGAAGATAAGTGCAAGAGATACTTTGTCTAGTTTGGAAGTTTTGGTGTGTTTTTCTGCCAAATTTATAAAAATAATGATAATAATAATCAGGTCTAGATCTTCCTTGCTTGAGGCTTCATACAGTGTTTATTACAGTCTAGCTTTATTTTGATGGAAAAATACCAGGAAATTGAGTATCTAATTGTGTATATAATGTTAAAATTTAGAAACGTTTTTGTCTGAGTTGCTGTGGTTCAACAGCCAGTGTTTGTTATTCTGCTTTGATTTTTATATCTCTCAACACATTTGGAAACAGATTTTGTGTGTGCTTAATTTTTTCTGATTAAGTCTGATATCTCTTATGTTTTTTGTTTATACCTAAAGCTTACTGTGGTATCCCCGAAAGTGTTGAAGAGATTGGGGGAATAGTTGTCTGTTTGTATATGATATAAACACTAACATATACGCATACATGCATAGAACGACATGTTTGTATGCTTCCAAGCTTGCTGGTATTTCCTAAATCCATAAGATACTTGCAGCTAGAATAATTTTTATCTTTCGCTATTGGTGCTTCTCTTAATACACAGCTGCTGTTGTTCAGGCTTTCAAAAAATTGTTCCATAACATTTTTGTTATTATCATGCCCTGCGGAGTGCTGAGCACTTTTGAACATTGGCTACTGAAGAGTATTCTTTCAGAAGGATGAGTGTGTTCTAAGAGAATCCTCCAGCTTTTTTCCAAATGCCTTACTGACTTCTGACTTTAAAACTGACTGTTTTAAATCTCTCAGAGGTTTGTCAAATGTCTGTTATAGTCTTTTCTGCCCAAGGTAATGGTATTGTAGAATGTGCCTGAGAATTTTGAAGTATTGTATTTCTCCACACTAAAATTCAAGATTGTAAAATGCTAGATTACAAATAGTCCCATTAAATCAAATTCTCTTGTTTTTCTCAGAAGCAGTGTCCTAATTTATGGAATACTTCTGACTATGTTGCAGTTACACATATCAGCCCAAACAGGACAAATAATCTAGAGGTCATCTACTGAACACTCAATAAGGAGCCCTCCCTGAGTTTGGTTTAGAAATGGAGTTTGAAACAGTTTGGCAATAAAAATGTTTTTGTAGTATTCTTGGAATTGCCTGGTATCAGTGAAAATATACTCAATTTATTTTCAAGTATTTAAGACCTTAATTTTACAAGAGCAAAACCAAGGGATGGAATAGTTAAAGGAGGAGTGAGGGATAGAGATTTTTTTTATTGTAGTACCTGTGAATTACATATTAGTTTTGAATAATGATAGCACAGTATGTCTCTGAATACAGCCTGGCCACACCCTTAGTATCCTAACCATGACCTTAAGAATATTTAGCTTTTTATATCATTGCAAAAACTCTTCACCATGATTTAATTTATCTTACCATTAAAAAGGGATGTAAAATCTCTCCTTAAAATCATGCCATAAGAACAAACTTTCTTTCAGACTTTGAGAGCTTCCAGTACTGGCTAAAAGTAGAAATTGCAGAAGCATATGAAAATATTCAGATCGTGGTTAACGGATTGTGTTTTGTTTTGTATGATTATATTGTTATTGTACTCTGTATAATTGTGATACTTGATATACAGCTATTTTTCTAAATGTCGAGATGTGGCTACTAAATAACCCTAAAACTCCATTTCTTGGTTACTACAATAAATGATTTTCAATGGAATAATGCAGTTTGGAGAGGAAACATAGCTGTTGCTCACAGTGTGCATTTTTGTTGGGACATTTCTCCTTCTGGGGTGTTTTTTTTTTCTTTTACTTAGCTCTCTAACATAGCCGCAAAAAATTTGATATGTTTTCTTAAGTCGCTTGAGGAAAAAAAAATAAGAATCAATAGTATTTCATAATATTCTGTTCAAATCTTATGCATAATTTGTCAGTCCTGTATTGAGACAAGATCTGATATTCTTGTTTTATGGAGCAGCTCTTCACTCAGGATGCTTGTACAAAGACAGATCCACTCTTATACAGGTGCTTGCATAGTGCATATTGAAAATCACAACTCCAGGTATACATCAAACTGTGGTAGCTTCACCAAAAACTCAATTTTTGAAGTTGCTGGGCTTAGCAGACATGCATAATGCTACATGTTTTCTACCCTTCATAAAATAATTAAAATATTTCGTTTTAAAAGCATTATGTTAAATAATTGATTACTTCATTTGGTGGATCATTACAAAAAGCATCACTTAACATAAATTTGCCAAAATGTCAGTGTGTCATTCCTTCTGCCTTTGGTTATGCCGGAAGACTACCAGACTTGTAACACTTCTCAAAACTATTTCTGGACATCTCTAGTTCCCCTTCCTTCTGTTTTTCACGCAGTTCTCCCTGTTCAGCTGTATTCCTCCCCACTTCCCTGGTTTCCTTCTGCTCCCTATGCTTGTATTTTATTTTTCTTTAATAAACAGGTTTCCACTCTGTATGTCTCTTCTATTTACTCATTAATGCTTCAATTCACTATTCCAATTTTGAAAGCTGTCTTTTAATCTGTGTAAAATAAATTAATTATTATAATTTATCTAGACTGATATGAGAGAGCTGTAATGGTTCAGCCTGGAGAGGAGAAGGCTCAGGGGTATCTTTTTAATATGTGTAAATACCTGAAGGGAGAGTGGAAAGAGGATAGAACCAGGCTCTTTTCAGTGGTGCCCAGTGACAGGATGGCAATGGGCACAAATTAAAACACGGGAGATTCCCTCTAAACATCAGAAAACACTTTCTGGCTGTGAGAGTGACCAAGCACTGGCACAGGTTTGCTCAAAGAGGCTGTGGAGTCTCCTGCTTTGGAGATTTTAAAAAGCCACCTGGACACAGTCAGAGGCAAATGGCTCTGCGTGGTCCTGCTTGAGCAGGAGGGTTTAGACCAGATGATCTCCAGAGAGAGATTCATAACCTCTCTTTTTAAGCTCAAAGGCCCTTCCAACTTTGACCATTCTCTAATATGTATAGTTTGATTTCAAAATACAATTTGAAGTGGTAGTAAATATCATGAATTGCTATATTATCTGTCATAAAGAGCAAGAATGTTGCCAGAGATAAAAAGTTTATGCGTTTTTTATTAATTATATGCTTCTTGATTATAAATAGAAAGAGAAGTAATGCAACATGTGCTTTGGTGCTCTGTAATTTAGAGCACCTGACCTTTTAGTACAGATGTGGACATTTATTTACCAGGGAAGGGCAATTTTTATGACTAGATGACTGAAGAGAAGCTGTACATCTCACTAGAATATTGAGGACGATTGTAGAGAAAAATCTGAAACCTATGGAGCTCTATGGAAAAAAAAAATTAGTGAGAACTTACCTAAGATATAGTAATGCCAGCAAAATACCTGCAGTTTATTTGATATAGTAATATAGTTCTTTGCTATACTGTGTATGCTCTTACAACTGAGACAATAGCACCATTTTTGTCTTTTTTTACTATCCTAAAATACTTTCTCTGTTTTACAGTCACTCTGTCAATGTCTGTCTCTCTGCTACAATAATAATTAAAATCAATATAATAAGTGACTACAACCTAAAAAGATTCCATCTCCCTTGAAATAGAGAAGCCTGAAATCCCTTAGCCACTTGGACTTTGATTTCTTAGTCATCCTGCATCTTGATCTTGTCAAAATAACATTTACAACTGCAGCTTGCAGTTTTGATGGTTGAGACAAAGGGCACTGTGCTTAAAATTCTCTTTTATAATGCTTATTAAACCCACCAACTTCTTCTGTGTATAGTTTCTTATGCAAAAAGCACATGATTTGGCTGCATTGTATTCCACTCCACATCTGCAACAAACTCTTACCATTTGCATTAGCACAATAGTTGGCTGAATAAACTTGCCTCAACACAGAATATTAACAGATGCCTTTCTCTTTTCTGACCCTGTTTAATCACAGTGAAAATAATTTTCTGTTTCCTTTCCCAAAGATGATAGATGTCTTACTTCAGTGTGTTGTCTGATGTAATCAGCTTATAAGAGAGGGACTCTTAACCAGTGATTTTATCAGAAATTAACATCTCCACATGCTTTCATGTTTTGTAACTACTATCCTGGCCTAATCTTTCCAAATGATGATACTTGTAAGCCATACACAAAAATATACAATCATTTTCTATAGTCGTAAACCTTGGATAACCAAAATGCAGGCACTGTGTGCCTGGTTTGTAAGGAATTTAAATTAGAGGTGGAGTGATGCACATATTTTTGGATGATATACTGTGGAGATACAAGTTTTTCAGTGGAAGCATCTTGGTGGCTACATGATGCTGTAGGCATTGCAAAAGAAGTGGATTCATGTCTTATCGTGTCAGGAATGGACCTGATGTTCAGGACATAAGATGATATATACCCTGATTTTAGCATGAAAGCACTGTACCTCCACTCTTTTCTTTTACTCTCTATTATTCTCATCTCATACAGCAGTTTATATTTTCTGGTCTCTCATGTCTCAGGCAGTACATGTGAGACTCGCAGGTTCAATGCATGTGTTGTGCTTTTTCCCTTGATGAGCCTAAACTTCAGGCATTTTCAGTGTCATACAAAGTCTGCTGTCCCTTGTGTGCAAAAGAAGTTGGTCCTGATTTATTATCAGTTGAAAAATTAGGAGCCAAAATGTCATAATTGCATGGTCCTAACTAGATTTGCAGCATGAAGTGGCAAAGAAGTTACTGAGTGGCAGAAGGTCAGGCTGAGGCTTTCACTTAAAAGGATTCTACCAGGACATGCAAAAACCTGTTTCCAACTCCTTCTACAGTAAGTGCCTCCATATGGCAATGGACATGCCAGGCATCATGTGTGGTGGAGGAGTTTCTTGTGAAAGGGAGGATATATTTTTGTCCTACTTTTATACTGTTACTGACATGTTAGTTTTGGGCTACTGTTACAGTCGTGGTTTCGGTGGATCCTTGGTTGACCTAGAGCAGCCACTTTCATGTTTTTGTATTCTGATGCCACCAGCTGACTATTGCAGCCCTTAACATTATGCACATAGGCTTTTAAGGATTTGTGAAATTTGAGGATCAGTGCATTGTTCAAGACTTATGGCCAGCATGGAACGAACAAAATTCTACTAGCGATAGTAACTTATATCTGATCTGTTGTTTGAAAGCTCAGTTATGTTCCCAAGCAGTAATTCTTGCATGTAAGAAGAGAATAAATCAGTTCTTCAAAGATGACCAAAATTTCATTGCCAGATGAAATTTCAGAACAGAATCATTTATCAAAACAGTGTTTTTGAGAAATGATGAGATCAGGCCAGTTACGTTCTTCATTATGTAAATTATGGATTGACATTAATCCCATCTATTATAATTTTAAAAAAAGAAAAAAACCTCAAGCTTCCCACTTGGTAACATACTGTATTGTTCAGTGTTAGTTTTAGCTTCTGTTCTTGGCCTATTCATAGATCTGCAGTCCATTACAGTGGCGCCTGTTAGAGCAAATACTGTGAAAGTTTTGCCAGTTTTTCTATGATAAACCATGTTTTCCAGGAATTCATACTTAATCATAAAAAATCCCTCTCATTTGAGACTTGGCGTGGAAAGCCTAGATTCAGAAAGATTTCACTTGTATGTTTATCCAGATATGAAAAAAATAAATGAGTCATCTAATATAGATATTTCAAAATAATGTATTGTTTAAAGATCAGAGAATTGTATTTGTTGGAAACAAATAATATTATGATCACTTAATCTTAATAGACACGTTTCCTGACAGTGAATAATTGCAATGTTGCTCTTACCTTACAGATCACTCTTAAATGTTTCTGTGTGTTTTGTCTGTTGGGTAGGTCTATAGTTTAAAATGGTCAAATTGTTTTCCATATTCTAGAAATATTCAAATGTCTGAGGTATTTTACTTTGAAAATCTGTGTATCAATGAAAATTTAACTGTATAAACAACTCTGTAACTGATGGTATGATGTTGATATTACACCCTAATGTGCATTTTAAAACTTATTTTTTCTTGATGGCGTGCTTATATTACTGGTGGGAGGATTTTTCTGTTTAGTTAATTACATGTAAATAAAATTAATGCATGTTGCAGACATTCATCATGGAAATAGGAGTCGATTGGCTTTGTTACTCTTAACTAGTTCTGCTAGAGACAAGCTGTAACACTGGCACTTTCTAACCAATAATCCATATACCTATACAGGTTTAAATTGCCTGCAATAGGCAAACCAGGGAGAAATGCTTCTTCTGTAGTACAAACCTTTCTTTTCAACTGTGTATTAGTGCTTTATGTTTCCTGTTGAAATCAGGTTTGAGGAAAGAACTATTATCTAAAATTTACACAGAAATGAACAACAGAAATCACATGTTCAAAGCCTGTGTATGTGGAAATAAGTTTAAAGAAGAACAACTAGATAGTGTTGGGGAGTGAGTAATTATTCAGCTACACAGAAGGAAACTGGAAGATATTATACGTAACTGGAAGGAAAATAAATTCAGACAGGATTTTGAAAGGATTCTCCTGAAGTCAGTAAATGAGAAGAAAATACTTCCAGTCTGAGTTAGAGAGAAGGAAACTGGCTATAATAGTGGTTTAATTGTCTCAGTAGAGAAAATAAACAGTTGAAAGGATACTTGTAACTAATTTGGTAAGTATGTCACACGCTAAATGATCCAGTTGTCACCCATTATTAATCTTATAGAAGAGTTTAAGTCAACATATGGAATAGATTGTGATTGAAGGTGCTGGCCAAGAAATGAGTATTTGCTAACATGATGAAATAATTAGCATTCAGTAGAGATCGACTCTACCTCAATGTGAGAAGCTGATAATCACTTAACTGAACTTGGTCCGAATAATTAGTTCCTTCCAGTGCTCAAAATGGTATCAGCCAGTCCAAGTAGATAGTCAAAGTCATACATTTGTGTTAATTTTCTTCCAAGTAGCTGGTATAGTGCTGTGTTTCAGATTTAGGATGCAAATAATGTTGATAACACACTGATGTGTTGGTTGTTGCTAAGCGGTGCTTACACTGTGGCAAGGACTTCTCAGCTTTTCATGCTGCTCTGCCAGCAAGGAGTCTGGGGAGCACAAGAAGCCAAGAAGGGGCACAGCTGGGACTGCTGGCCCCACCTGAACAAGGGGGTATTGCAGACAGTATGGCATCATGCTGAACAACAAAACTGGGAGGAATTGGCCGGGGACTGGCAGCTGCTTCTCAAGGACTGGTTGGACAATTGCATTGTGCATCACTTGTTTAATATATTCTTTTTTTTTATTATTGCTATTGTCATATTAAAATTTATCACAACCCATGAATTTTACCTTTTTTCCAATTCTCTCCCCCATCCCATCGAAGAGGAGTAAGTGAGTGGCTGTGCAGTGTTTAGCTGCCTGTTAAGTTAAACCACAACTTGCATGTCTGTTTTTAGGTCCATGTATTCCAGTCCAGGGGTTTATCACACATGTGTCTAAATCAGAACTGCAAAAACTGTTCAGCTTGAAAAGCAGCTGTAAATTTGAAGTTAGTGAAGTCTAAAGGGTTTAAGTAAATATTTCATCATCTCTTGATTTGCAAAGAATGTACAAACAGGAGGGTACCATTCTTGTGGGAGACACGTTAATTGGCACAAGAAACATGACAGAAAACTTGCTAGTGTTTTAGGGCAATGTTCAAACCTGTTCTCTGACTGTTTATTTTCATTGAAACATAAAATGGTTTGGATTGAGAGGGACCTTAATGATCATCTAGTTCCAACCCCTCTGTTGTGGGCAGGGATGCCACCCACTAGAGCAGGTTGCTCATTTTATTCCTAAGATGTAGCCCTTGCAGCTGGCCACCAGTTTAGCAAGGGTTGTGGTTTGTGCTGCTAGTGTACTCCAGAGTGGGCTCTCTATGACTGACAGCCTCAATATTTACTGGCAGAAGTACCTCTGAGGCACAAGGAATTATTATCGTCTGGCATTTCTAAGCAAAAAAAAAAAAAGGTCTTGAACAATTTCAGTCTTTTGGCTAATACTGTCACAAAGTAATGAAGGCAAGATCTCACATACATTAGAAGCTCACCCGAAGTAGCCATAAGAATGTGATGATGAGGAGCAGGAATAGCACATGTATTTATATTTTTCATATGGTTAATTAAACCCATAGAATCATTCTGTACATACTAAGGTTTTATTGGTATTAGAATAAAGAATTTCTTTTTTTTTTTTTAAATGAAACTGATAATTACTTCTCTCTGTGCTTCTAATCAATGGTCTTTGATGTACATCTGTTTTTTAAGTACATCTGTACTGTAACTTCCAGTCAGGAAAAGCCTTTTATGGCAAGTAGCCTTTAAGCTACATACTGTGGTTATGTCACATACTCTTTTCCCTTTTCTTCTTAAGAAAGTATCCACACATTTTTCTTCAACTTTCAGTTGAATTTTCAGTGGATATATACTTTAAAACATTTCTTGCAGGAAAAACTTTAGTTTTTGATTTAATTTTGACAGGTTGGTTGGTGGAGGTTATAGTGCTGTCTTTATTGCAGATGTATTCAGAATAAGAAGAGAACCTACTTTGTCCACTCTACATGTATTATTAGACACCATGTTATATTGCCTCTCATATCATGTGATCCAAGTGTGTGTCCAACTGCTGTGTATATGAAAGGGAAGACAGCCTGCTGTGATGCTGAGAGCATTTACAGTGCTGGGCTGCCATAACAGAGATGCTTCAGATCATTCATTGATTCCCCTACCAAATCGATCTCTCTTACCTCTGGGAGGGGGAAGAAAAGCATTTTTTGTTGTTGTGTTCTTCAGGTCAGTGCTAAATACAAGAAATACATGGTTTAAAATAAAATGTGTTTAAACACTGATGCACTCAGGCCTGAAATGCATAGTTACTATTTAGCGTATTTAACCATCTGAAATAGCTTATGTGGATAAATTTATTGTCACAGGCTTATTTCAGTTTAGTGAGATAATTTTCAGATAAGCCTTTGTTGAGTTCTGCATGGCTGTTGTATGTGAAGCCAGCACTGCCCAGCTGTAGGTGCTCCTGCAGCTGTGCTGGAGGAAGGAACATGTGTGTGCTCATCATCCAGCCTGCACAGCTGGCCGGGTGGCCTCCAGCAGCACGGGAGGCAGCTGAACCTTCCTGCAGGCACGACACTGTGCTTCCTTGGATTGACAATTGTTAGTACAGCCTCTTCTGCCTGCAAAGCTGAGACTGGTAGTTGCTGGGTGGTGGGCACTGAGGAACAACTTGGGCAAAAATGTCCCCAGCAGCTCCAGCTGGATTCAGAAAAATGGCATTTGCTATAGTTGTGGTAATACTGGTTTCATTCTGAAAATTCACTGTAGTTAGGTTTCTAATGGCTCTTCCTAGACATACGTGTCTATTGTGAAGGTAAATAACAGGTCTGGGCTCTATGGCACCCCCTGAGAGATCCCATTTTGCTTATTGCAGCTTCTGATATAAAAGTTGTTAGAGGCACATGGTTAAGTCCAGCACTTGTTGTTTTGTGGGGTTTTTTTGTTTGTTTGTTTTTGTCATGTCATGCATATAAGTTTAACCTAACAGAATTACTTTCAAAGTAAAATTTCTTTGTGTGAGACTAAGACTGTACATTCATACATGGAAAGCTTTTGCGAAGCCCATTCCTTTGGGATTAATATTTGCAGCTGTAGAAGTGAAGCTAACAGAAGCATCACAGACATCATGCCCAGGTCTGCCTATCACATTTAAATGTGTTCAGACTTGGGACTTCTATAGACCTGTAGAGTTTTGTTTGTCTTTACCACAAAATAAAATTAAAACATGTTCTGAGTGGACGTCTAGGAAAAAGTGGTGATGACCTTAAGATATTTCTGTAAGCATTGCTGTTTGTTTCAGTCAATTATATAAACATCTTTTAGAAGAAGAAATTATCTGAGAATAATGGTAAACAATACTGTAGCGTAGACCCAAAGAAAAGTCCGTGTTGCTTTGTAAAGCAAACACAATGGATTTTCATCAAGTTAAATGTAAAATTATTCTGGAAGATCAAAGAGTTATAGAACTAGGACTGTATACCTGCAGCATGAGGAATGGCATCTAAAAAGCAGTGTTTCTGAAAGAAATCACGTGAGTCCACTACAATATATAGAGAAAAATTTCAAATGCAATTCTTTTCTGTATAACTTTGATAATAATGAAAAAGCACAACAAATCAATTTCAAAACTCTGACATCCAGGCTGAGACCCACATTTTCTAGAAGATACTGGAAAACTGAACAGATAGTTCAGTTGGAAACTGTGCAGGTACAAGTCAAAAAAATTTTGTACGAGGACTACAAAATAAGCATTAAAGTGTACAAAGTCTGCTATATGTTTAACTTCTCAGAAAGATGGTGAACAAATATTTATCTACAGGACAGGAAAAGTCTGATGTAGGATAGAAAGGAATAATGAGAAATAATAGCTGCATAATAAAATTTAAATTGGGAATTGGACAGAAATTTCTGGTGGTGGAATGATTAACTCTTGGAACAATTACCAAAGGAATTGGTGGACCCTCCATCTCCTCTTGTCTTCAGATTTAGATTGAACACATTTCTCCAACAAATCAGTAGCCTCAATAATGTATGACACTAATACTTGATTTCTCATGTTTATGTAAGAGATCTCACTAAGACAAGTAAGATAGAGGTTCTCTTGACTCCCATTCTCATTTGCAATCACTGCATCCTCTTAAATTTTAAGCAATAAAGCAAGTTTTCAATTGTATTAAGACAAAGTGTAGGCATTCTAAAAGAGATATACATTATTTAATTTTCCTAGCTAGGTATTTATTATTTAATTTATGGACTTTGAAAAGTTATGCAGGTATGAGTTTCTAGGTCCTCATAGGCAGTCTTGGGAAAATACTTCTTGGTTAACCAGCAAGAAAGCTGCTGTAATACATTTAGGGATAAACCCATATTACTTGGAACATCTTTTAAATCGTGACTGGCCACAGATCAAAGACAGTGACTGTCTCTACAGTAGTTCACTAAACTTGCTGGAGTGTTACCTGGCACTGCATTGAGTGGCACAGGTTGGTCCATATCCATATTACTTGGCTCAGGGCTCCCAAGCCAGGGACATGCCTGTGGGAGCAGCTCTGGCCTGTACTGCCTCTGGGAAGGACAGGGACTGCCCCAGGTCAAAACATGACAGGCAATTGAGATACAGTGTCTGGAGGTGTTCTCTAACACTATTTAATTTGGGTAATGCAGGTGTAGCATTACTCTGGAGAAGTCTGTGGCCATAGTGTGTGGAATGTATAGGTAAAGGGAAGTCCTAAAAGCTTATTTTAGATCATTGGTCTGATCAGGTGTCTGAGGAGTAGGGATAAGTGTACACTGTCTACACCAATGTAGTACAGATAAACAGAGACTAACCTGACCAAATTTAGATAGGCAGTGTGAATATGCTCTTTTTCAGGGCCCTGTCAAGTCTAAACCAAATGAGTATCAGTGAGCAGTGCAGGTGCAGCAGTTAGTCTGGTACACTATAGGAGCAGAATGAGGTAATAATTTTACATAATATTAGAAATAATACATTCTTATTAATTTTCAATTGTTATTCTGTAGGAGTCTTCCTGCTGGATCATACTTTAGTTTGTTGTCAGGTGTTTAATTTAGCCTATTTTCTTTCTGAACTTAAATAGGATTTACTGTGCAATACTTGAACTCAAGCAGAAGTGATAATAAAAATGTTTTTTGAGCTGTTTCATTAAAAAAAAAGGGAAAAGAAAATAAAAGAAAAAGATCCTGGAACAAATTTATTCCTCAGTTCTTGACTAGAATCCCTAAAGGCAATTAAAAAAGGACTAACCCTTCACAACTAAATAGTATTGCACAAAAGCAAAAACAACTCTAAAAAAAATTAACTTCTCAGATTCATCTCTCTCTGTAAGAAATCCTTAATTGAACAAAATGCAATTTCCAGAATGAAATTAAACCCTGGGGGTGCCATAAATAAGTGTTGCTTCAGTAGAATTCATTTTTTTTCTCAATATGATGAGATAAAAATAAAATTAATTGAATTGACTAGGAAAAAGGAAGAAAAATAATCTGTTTTAAAATACTGGGTAGAAGGAGTTTTAAGTCAGATTAGTGTCCAGTCAAACCTAGAGAATTTCAAGCCAATTAGTTCTTAGCTATAACTGTTATCTGTAGAGTTAAAATATATTTACATATGTGTGTGTACTCTTGAGAGTGTAGAAATATTCTTTTATTACTTTGACATTTGCTTTATATTGCTCTGTGAAAGGAAGGAAAATAAAAAAAAACCCAAACCTTTTATTGGAAACATTTTGCTTGGCTTTGCTTGGGAAGTATCTGATCTGACATGACGTTGGCTAAGATAAGGGTAGTGAATACCCTGCATGCAACTGATATTCATGTAGTTTGGATTCTGAGCTAAATTTACATTAGACAAACATTTTGACTGCAGCGGAGACTTATCTGTTTTCACACAACTGTGACTGAAATGACAAAGGGACCCAAAATTTAAGCATCTATACTATTCAGTATTCAGGTCTCCTATGAGAGTTTCCATCTCCCCTTAAGTTTGCTAGTTTTCCTCTTCCCCTTGTGTGCTTTCTCTTGCTTTCTTCTCTGAGCACGTGTGTGTGAATTTTTATGACTTCACTTTCTATATTCGTTAGTGAATATGTGTACTTCTACAAACAAAAAATAATACTCTTTGAAATTATGGAAGTTAATACCTCACTGCCATCTACTGTCTACACTGGAAAACTGCACTGTGGAAATGCACTGCATTTCAGTTATGTAAGGTGACACTTCTCCCAGTGAATTTGCCCTAAAGTCGAGGAAAAATGCACTGAACTGTCAGTAGGCTGTGACATGTTAATTCCATTCTTTGTGTAGGAATCAGTATTTCTTAAACAGATGAGAATGTCTCATGACACTCAATATTGTCCAGAAGGAAAGAACATCAGATTTTGGTATTGCTTAGTTAGTTTGTATTCAGGCCAGATAAAAAACCAGATGTGTACTTTGGGAGAAAAAGAATAACTCACTTTGCTTATTCTTGTCCTAAATAGTAATACCTTTAATTTCTTCATGCATGTGTCAAAACAAAAAAAGCTAGCAAGATTAAGATACAGGAACTTGAGATATTTTGATGTTTCTTTTATTGAAAGAATTGGTCTTTAGATCTTTTAAATTAGCTTTCATCTCAGTAGCTGATGGCTGGTGTAGGAAAATGCCAAGTGTATGTAATATTAAATGTTGGCTGTGATTTTCCCGAAGTTGTGAAATTATTAAGTTGAAAATCAACTATCAGGATTCTGAATGTCAGGAACTGAATAAAGCATCACTCAGGTTAGCTTTGCACTTCGAGTGCTTTTGTAATGGTTTGTGTAGAAAAACAAGGTTTACTCGACAGAAATTTCTCTGATTTAATCAGGCAAGTTGATATCAAATAGACAAGAATGTACACAAAACATCAAACTGTGTGTTTGCATAAGAGAATTCTTTTTCTTAGATTATTATTAGTTTCAGTAGGCTGGGAATACACATTTATAGCATTAGCTATCAGTATTGCACCAAAAAGTTTAAAAGGAGACCAGACAGTTTACAAACTCAAGCACTTCAGAGTTGAAGAAATGTCTTCATTTGTTTCTTATCTGTATCTGTTGTGGTGAAGTCTGTAATTATGGTATGGGTTTTTTTTCCTATTTTTATTCAGTAATTGTTCTAAGACCTTATTTTCTCAACATTACTTAACTCTTACAAATGAAGAGAGAATAATGAAATAATTCATGACTTTCTGTGGTGTCCATTGTTACCAGGTTTCATGCTTCGCAAATGTTAATTAATCTACCTTTACAAATTCTGGTCTTTGTGAATTTGAAATGGTGTTGTGGGCAGCTGATGTACTCTGTGTGATCATACCATCCCTTCTGGTGTCTTCAGAGGCAAATATGTGTTTGCAGGATTTTTTCAAATGACATCAGAAGTTCACCCAGGAAGATGAGAAACTGCTTTCTGTCCCATCTCCTTGACCTTCTTACTTCTTTTCCAGTGTCCCCAACCAAGACCAACTGTCTTTCACTCCCTATCTGAAAAGGTGTTTTACTTTGGTTGATTTCCTCTAAATCACATTCCTCCACACTGAGCACAGCCAATTTCAGCCTAAATGTTATGGTATTAAAAAAACCCACAACTGCAAACTAGGTTATGAAAACTGTCATGAATTTGGTAGCAGATGACACTGGTAGAGATACCCGTGATGTGCATTTTGCAAAGTTATTAAAGCTCTTCGTGTCCTCTTCCTGTAGGCCACTTGTCAGTGTTGGTTTGTAAATCATGCTTTAGGAAAAGGATGCCTTTGTAAAAGTGAGGATTTTTTTTTCCATTGACTGTGTGTTTATAGGATTTCTTAACAATTTATGCATTTCTCTGGCAGTTTCAGTGTCCAGAATTTTTAACTGACTGAAAACCCTGGGAAATAAATTACCTCTAGGGAATAATTTCTGGACTGAATTCTTTGTTTGCTTGGTTGCTGGATTTTCTCAGTCAGTGTTTATGTGTAGTTTGCTGTGTGGTGCAAATGGGAAATAAATGGCAAGGCATCTGTGGGTCTGTGCCTGACAGACATCCTGCTAGAGAGGGCTCCTCCAGAAGCTTACATGAGGAGTGGCTGAGGGAGCTGGGATTGTGTAGGCTGGAGAAAAGGAGGCTCTGGGGCGACCTTATTAGTCTCCCCAGAGAGAGACTAATTAACTACAACTACTTAAAAGGAGTTTATAGCAGGGTGGGGGTCAACCTTTTCTCACAGACGACTAGTGACAGGATGACAGGATGTAGCCTCAAGCTGTGCCAGGAGAGGTTCAGGTTGGACATCAGAAAGAATTTCTTTAACAAAAGGGTTGTTAAGCATTGGAACAGGCTGCCCAGGGAAGTGGTAGAGTCACCATCCCTGGAAGTGTTCAAAAAATGACTGGATGTGGCACTTGGTGCCATGGT
The DNA here is from genome assembly GCF_025592945.1 of Manacus candei. Classification (NCBI taxonomy): domain Eukaryota; kingdom Metazoa; phylum Chordata; class Aves; order Passeriformes; family Pipridae; genus Manacus; species Manacus candei. The sequence goes on along the minus strand of NW_026138067.1, from coordinate 7,775,183 downwards.
CTAGTTGACAAGGTGGTGATTGGTCAAAGGTTGGACTCAATCTTAGAGGTCTTTTCCAACCTAAGTGATTCTGTGATTCTGTGATTCTCTGACGTGGTTTAGTGGTAAACATGGTGGTGGTGCTAGGTTGATGGTTGGACTTGATGATCTTAGAGGTATTTTATTTTCTAACTTTAATAATTCTGTGATCTGCCATCTTTCTCTTGAGTTATCTCTTTAACTGGTTAATCATTGAGTATTTCTATCATCTTTCCACTGCTGTCATTAGTTCCCTGATGTTGCCATTCTTCAGTGATATGACTTAATAATAATTTTTCTAGCTTCCCATATGGATGAAATGCTGCCATACATGAGGTCTGTGGTAGAGCAACAGCTGTAGGAGCATGATGTACAGGTGTTTAACTCCTAAAACAATTCATGAAAGGGAAGAAAAGATTAAAAAGTGTATTTAGCAGGGTCTGATGTTGTCCCAAGACTCCATTGTGCCTTAGCTTCTACCAGTGAAAGCTCTGCATCTGAAGATCCAGAGAAGGGAAACAGGCAGACACCTCTAAATCCCATTGTTCAGTAATCATCAATAGAAGAGAAAAATGTTTTAAATAAAGAAGGGAGTATTAAACATTCTGATAGCTCCAATATAGTGATTTGTATGTGAGACTGCTGAAAATGTTGGGGGGTATTACACTGTGAAATAAAACTGCAGATAGTTGTTTTGCTTTGGGTTTTTTCCCCCTTTTCACTGAATGTTTTAAATTTGCTGCCCCCGTGTGGCTGTATACTGTGTTTTCTCTGCTGAAACGCACAGTGAGTTTGTTAGAAGCACCGTTCGTACGGCGGTGCTTATACAGCAAGTCAAGGACAATTCAGATACTGAACTGAAACTGGCTGGCTGAGTCAAGGATCTCAAACAATGTGACTGGGAGTCCCTGTGAATACATTTGCTTCATTTTAATTCTGGAGAATTAGGAGTGCCCTGGATGTTAGGAATCTGCTGCCCAAACCCTGTCCAGAGAAAGCTGCCTTTGCAGCTGTCAGATGATAAGTCTCCTTCTGAACCAGGTAGTGTGTATCCCAAATTGACCAGGTGGATCCTGAAGGAGTATGCAGTATTTCTAAGCGAGATAAATATAGGCATATAGTAACCGAAACAGTGCTCAGATATTCTGGCCTTTGTATGAATTATTTGTATTTGCTCTCCTTACTCCTAACATCAGTCATTAAACAAATAAAAACTGCAGTCATAAAATTAAAATTGAAGATGAGGCCTTATCTGGAGACCTGTCCCTTGGAAAGGAGAAACAAGGTGCATGGCTCTCTGCCAGATGAAAAGCAGGCAAGCATCATTCCACTAGGAAGGATGAAATGTCACTTAGGGTGGTGCTGGCTTTAGATCCCAGGCAGCTGCACTGGACTGTTTGCTCTCTTGGGTACTGCTGCTGATCAGGAGGGGTTTATAGGCTGGCTGAATCAGACTTTATATCTCAGATATTCGTAGAACCATAGAATGGTTTGGGTTGGAAGGGACCTTAAAGAGCATCTAGTTCCACCCCCTCCACCAAGGGCAGGGCCACCTTCCACTAGACTGGGTTGCTCAAAGCCCCATCCAGCCTGACCTGGAACACTTCCAGGGATGGGGCATCCACAGCTTCTCTGGGCAACCTGCTCCAGTGCTTTCCCACCCTCACAGTAAAGAATCTCTCCCTAGTATCTAATCTAAACCGACACTCTTTCAGTTTAAAGTCATTTCCTCTTGCCCCATCACCATAGACCCTTGTAAAAAATTCCTCTCCAGCTCTCTTGTATTGTTACTTCCTGTTCTGTACAATAACATTATAGCCTGTTGTTGGTAGTGATAAAACCCCTCCAAAGAGGCAGTCCTTTTACTCTCCCTCCTCATTTGCTTCAGTCAGGAACTACCTTCTGTGTGCAACAGCAGGTTCTGGACTAATCTACTGCTGCTAAAAAAATCCACTCCTTTTCAGCTGCCCAACAAAACCAAGCATGGCAGAGCCCTGCTGCTTCCTATGGAGAGAAGGACTTGGGGTCAGGGCTCTTGCTTTAAGGAGCAGTGAGTATGGCAAGGTGTGGGGAAGGTTGTGCAAAGCTCAGATGAGGTTGTCCAACACCTAACTCATGACACCGAGCTGCCACCTGGCCCGGGGGATTGTCTCCACCATCAGCTGTCCTCTCCCCACTACCCTCCAGTCAGGGAACTGGGAGAGTTTGAGTCCTGGATCCTCTAAGAGGATCTACATTACGTATCATAAGCATCGTGTCCCTCTAAAGAGATATGTAGTAAGATATGAAAAGATACTGCTGTTCACTGTGCTTCTGCTGATAAAATAACCACTGTAATTGAAATGTGCATTTAATAAAAATTCTCATGCTTGGGGACTTCAGCAGCATACTTTGAACTCTCTAGTCTTTGTAGTCACTTTTTTCTTGCTAATGTCTTATCTCCGTTGCATTCTACTAACAGTATGGGAACTGATGGTTAGCAAGAAATACCTTTTATATTCTATTTTCTGGTTTAAATGACATTTGGAATTTGGGACTCAGCATCACCAAGTCGTCTGGATTTTATCCTGTGTGGTTTAATATTGCCCTGAAAATATTGAAACTTATTCTGTACAACAGGGCACTTTGAGATACAATGAGCGAACAAAGCACTCCTCATAGGAGAACAAATTATCAGCTATCAGTGGCTCAGGGATGCTGCCTCTACTTAGGTTGCTACTCCATGGCATGTGTAAAAGAAGGTAATTTGCCTTTGGTGTGCCTTGGGACAAAAGCAGATACAGGGACGATTGCTGCAGAGCAACAGAAACATTGTAATGTGCTTGTTGCACAATGACATGTCAAATCACTGAAATCTAGTCCAGTTCATTTCTATTTTAAGGATATCATATGGGGAGTGGGCTGGCAATTTGACTTGATGTTTGTGTTGCAGGATCTACTTTCTAAGGCTTAGACAGAGATTACCAGCTGTGTTGTGAGTCATTTTATCCTTGTATCTCAAAGTGTTTTAGAGGAAAAATAATAGGGTCTTTCACTGCCTTAAACTTACAGTAAGCAATTAATCTCTAGAGAATGTCATAGAGAAACTAGATGAGACACTGACTTAAGTTTATATTTCTTTTACTAATCGGTCTGTATAATGGAAAACCTCAGAAAGTAAGATCACTGAGCAAACTGGGTAGCAAAACTCCAATAAAGCTCTGATTGATTCTTCTGGTCTTGTGAGAATTGATTGACCAGCAGAATTGGACACTCTTTTCCATTTCCCCTCATCTTCTGCTTCCTTAATAAGTATTTTGAACATGTGGGTTAAAAAATTTAGAATATTGAAAGTGCAAGTTAGTGTTGAACTATACATTCATCCAAGGTTTGATGCCTTACAATGTACCAGCTAGTGGAATTCTGTTAAAAGTATAAATATATATATATATGTGAAAACTTCTATAGTTCGAATTGTCTTATTGTAATGCCGCTTTGTGTCAAGTGTTTCTTGCCTCTGACCTCATTAGGTGTGCCTCGTCATTAGATAGAGTGTTACTAAAGAGTTTTAACTTAAAAGCTGCTTTGATTAATGCTTGGTCGGACTAAGGATTTATTGTGTAGGATTAACTAGATTTAAAAATGGCAAAATGCCATAGTAACCTTAATGCCAGACTTTAATGAGAAGCAGAAGTAAACTCCAAGGACCTTTATGATTTTTAATATGGACTAAACTCCTATGCTTATTACCTTAATGTCCTGTCCTATTTTATATACAAGTGTTCCAGTAATTCCTATAGAATAGTAGCCTAGTCAGTGTATTATGTATATATACATATATAGCTGAAGTATATAAGCCTATATTTTCAATGAATCATAAATTTTGATGATTTTAGAATGAGATTTATTCAGTGTTATTATGAAATAGAGAAAAACTCTTGTAACTGGTTTGAGTCTTTTAAATTAAGAAATAATATGAAAATAAGACAAAGCTGGATTGGCAAACGTTTGTTCCGTTTAGCAGTGTACTGACAATATAGATGAAAAATGTATTTTCATATTTTTATGTAACCTGCTAATTGAATTTCCTTTTACTGTCTTGTTAAATTCATTTGGTGCTCCTGAAAGTTTACAAAGTTGTCACTTCTAGAGTTTAATAACCTTATTTTTTTACCATTGATCACATATTTTAGTATATGATACTGCCAAGAAAACCCAGACCATTCTCACACCTGACAGCATTTGGCCGTCTCCTTAAATCCTACTAGACTTGATAGGATTTAAGCATATACTTAAAAGGTAATGCATTGCCCAATGAGGGCCTTTGTATCTGACATTTTTTCAGTCCATGATATCTTTGCTGAGATAACCAAAGGGCACTGATTTATTATTAGAGCTGAAGAGGAAAAGCTTTCCCATTCAAGAAGCTTGAGAATTTTTTTCCTGAATTGATCCTGATTTCCTGAATTTGGTTATTTTTCAGTGACTTTCCAATAGTAAGAAGTATGAAGTGTAATTTTTGTTTCTGCACAGTAATATACTGTGAGAATTAGACACAGTGTACTAATAAGCAGTAACAACAGTTCTTCACAGAGGTGGTAATGTTTCTGCCAAAGCATGTCGGATGGCATCCAACCAAATACTTGGGCTGTAATGCCTAATTTCTCATTGAAATCACAGATATATTGGACATGACTTAAATAGGATTACTCACTCAAGCAAATTTACGCAAGGGTCTAAGGCATATATCCAGTTTCCAGTGAGTTAGGAGTCTACATACTCATTTGGCTCTGAGCCTTAGGCACTTGCATAACGTCGCTTGTGCGACCTGCCCTGCCAAAAACGAAACCTGCATCAACATGGTTACTCATACCAGCAAAATTGTGCCTGTGGACAAGTGATGACAGTCAGGGATCCTTTTTTATCACACTGAAAACTTGTGTTTTCACTGAGATTGAAGCTCATTAACTAGCATTACCTTTGCAATCCCTATTGATAATTTCTGTACAAATGAGTTGCTTTTGTTGTTGGGTTTTTTTTCTAATTTCTGTATTCCTTACTCGACTCATTGTTATGATTTGCTTTTTTTTTTTTCAGGGAGAAGGCCAGCAAAAACAAAGGACAAAAAAAAGAAGAAAAAGAACTTGATGGAAAGGGCTCAGAAGCAACACAGCATCTTTTTAGCGACAGATAAAACAAGCCAGTAAAGACTTGATTTTCTTTAATATATTTTTTTTTTGCAAAGTGCACAAAAGCTGCTATATGCTCCTGCCCATGGATGCACTACAGTTCAGCTGCTTCGACAGTATTGGTGGCAAATAACTTGTGAAAATAAAGCCCACAAGCTTGTTTGTTTTATTTATATATTTTTTTATTTTATTTTTTTCCTTTCATTTTTGACCTGAAGACTTCAAGGTCAGGAGCACACTGAGTTGAATCAGTGGAAGTGGTCCTGAAGTGCATCAGAGATATAACGTTCTGAGTGCTTGGTCAACATGTTGACCAGGAAAGAAATCTACGTAGCACCATTAGGCGGACTTGTGCATATTTAAATAAATAAAAAAAGGAAGTCTTGGAGGTGTAGGTACTGTTGCATTTATGGCCTTTGTTTCCTATATTTGTACATTTCAAGAGTAAATGAATATGACTTACCTACTTAGTGTTAATGTACATTGTTCTCAGCACCTGCTACATCAAAACAGTTGTATAATAAAACTGCTTTAAGACAACATGCCACAGGATTCACTGCTTAGACTTACAGAAGCACAGCAAGACTCTATGTGTACATACTACTCTGTCTACATATAAATGAACATATTTACTGTACATCTATGCATCTTTCTGTATAATACTTTATACATGTTTAAAAGTATGTCCTGTTGGTTCTAGTAGTATACTTTAATCCAGTAAATGTTTACTTTTTACTATGTTTTAAGTATCTTCTCATATTCCTCAAGAGTTACAAACTGGATTTTTTTTCTCATTTGCAAAGGACACTCATTTACAAAACTACCTTACACTGACCCTCACCATGGAGTGTCAGCTCTGAAGTATACTTGCCAGACTAGTCCACAAATCTTTCATGCTATTCTGTACTCCTATCTCAGCCCTCATGTATTTTGTCTCAGAAGAAGAAGTGTAATGTTTTTAAGATGAGGCACAATGACGATAGATATTTTGAGTGTCAGGACAGAAATTATATGTAAAGTTCTTGGTATCTAAGATTATATGTGCAGTTTGTTGTTTTTTTTCAAATATAATACAGTGTTTTATTTCAGTTAGTCCTGATGCAGTCAAATACAGAAAATAAATACCTGAATAGGGGAGAAACAAAAGAAAAAGTTACTTGAGGTCAAATTTAATCTGCAGCTGGTGTTTGCTTTGGGTTTTTGGGGGGGATGGAGAGTGGAGAAAGTTTTCTGTGCAGGATGTTAAAATGACTCAGGATGTGTAATTTGGTAATCTAGCATTATTGGACTATCATTCAAGGAGATTTTTGGATACCTGCTGGGAAAAGCTCACACTAAAATGGCTGTCGTTTAAGATGTCTGAGAATAATTAGAGAAATTATTTCAGTTCTAGGACTAAAACTTGTATATGACCTACACAAAAAATGAAAAAGCAAAACAGACCCCAGACCTTCACAAATCTCATTTTGACATATACTTTAGAAAAATCCCACAAATACCAGTTTTTGTTTTATGGGCTATATACTTTTCAAATAAACTAAGGAAATAAAGCATCTGTAAGCACAAATGTATCAGTATTTAGCTATGACAAGTGTTGCTACCGAAATGTGCAGTAGTTAGACATATGAATGTTCCATAAACTGCTTGTGGACTTCCACTTAACTGTGAGATTTTCACTATATGTTCATATTTACCTAGAACACAATAATGTTATGGACAGTAAGATTGTTCTGATCCTGGGCTGCTATTTTGGACATAAAATGTTCACTTCAAAAAAAAAAAAAATTAAAAGACAATAGGAACTGTAGCTGCCTGTTTGCTTATTGGTTATCAAATTTGGCTCTAAGTGCAGTGAATGCCCTCATACAAGCCTTTCAATAGATGTTACAAATATTGTATTAGGCATGTCATGGAAAGAATGCTACAAAATACAATAAAATGATGTCACAAGCTTCTGAGTAAAATATTTATGGTCCTTTTTAATTCAAATAGTGTATTCCTTTGGAATTGTATACACATAGAAGAATTGGAGAAAGTGTGTGGATGCAGATTTTCTCCAACTGGGGTAAAAAAAATATGAGGGTTTTCCAAACAACTATTTTGTTGGTACTTAGGTTTGAAAAAACACCTAGTGTTAGATGTACGTTGATTTCTGCTGTCCCAGTCACCTTCACATTCAGAGTTTCCTTGAGAGTGTAGACACAAGAAAGTCATCCCTAAGTAGCAGATGCCCTTGTGTCTAGTTCCTTTGTTGTCCTAGACATCCTGCCTTTGCATGGTGGACCCTATCGATGTATTCGTAGCACTGGGGTTTTTGTAGGATCATACTTCTGAGGTTAGAACGGACTGTCCCTTGGACATTAGGAGAAGGGTTTTCACTGAAGAGGGTGTTTGGTCACAGGCTCCTCAGGGAAGTGGTCATGGCATGAAGCCTGTCAGAGTTCAAGCAGTTTCTGAACAATGCTCTTAGTAATGTGGTTTAGTTTTAGGTAGTCCTGTGAGGAGCAGGGAGTTGGACTCAATGATCCTTATGTGTCTTTTCCATCTTGAGGTACTCTGTGGTTCAATGAATCTATGACCTTGAGAGATCATCTAGTCCATATCTCTGCTTGAAACAGTGCTAACCTTGAAGTTATCTTCAAACAGATACTGTTTCTTGATAAAGAAGATCAGGTTTAAAGCTGGATAACATTAAAACAGCCTGTGCCCACTCTGCCTCTTATTTTCTTTAAATTTTATCAGAAGCAGGCTTGTAAAGATCTTAGTTCTTTTCTGGTAAGTGACTGTGTAGGCACAGATGTCACCTTTTTCCCCTTTCAGAGCTGTTACTGCTTTATGAATCTGTTTCTCTCAAACAGCAGAGGGATTCACAGCAGTGGAACTTCTGCATTCACAAGGCTTTTATGCCCCTAGTCTAATGCTTAGCTATTGGAAGTCTATTTAAAACTACAAAAGATTCAAATCAGTAGGATAAAGGACTTATATATGCTGTAGTCATTGGTTTTAAAAAGGTGTTGCATTGCTATGATGAGCAGAAAGTGCTTTTTCAAAAGCATATATTATTTTACACCTTATTCACCTGTCTCAGAAGAGACAATTTCATACTGCACTGTGTATTTAGGATCTCTCTACTCTCAGTTTGACTTATATCTGCCTCTTTAAATTAAAAAGCAAACAAAAAAAGAAGAAAAGAAAACCAACCCCAGGTGCAGATTTAGTGCAATTATTTTGTGGCTGACTGGTCTTTATTGCACTTCAGCTGTTCTTGCCAGTGAGAAATTTTTGTTATATGTTTATTTTCTTATTCCTGGGGGGCGGGGGGGGGAAATGTTGCATTCCACATCACGGTAATGCAAACCTTCCATATTACAAATGTCAGTATAAGGAAATTGTTCTCTTACACCTATATGCTTAATATGAAAGAAGAGTGAATACTTGTAGAATTTACATGATATGTCTCCATTTATCAGTATGAGTTTTTGTTAGAGAAAAAAAAATATTTTCATCTGAGTCAGCTAAAACCAAACCAAAAATCAATTAGATGCCATGCTAACTTTTCAATATTTTTAAGAAAATAAAAATATTTGTAAAATCTTGATTGAAAGCTTATAAAATGAGAAGATAGATCTTTCCCAGGCAGATTAAGATCAAATTCAGTGATTCAACTTTGTTATAGTGATGAAATAGAATATAGAATAAAAATAACTGGATATTACTGGCACAAGTACCATATTTTTTAAGTGAGTAGTGCTACTGAAGGCTGATGCTACCACTTACCAGAAGGTATGAGTTTTTTTAATTCAAACTGCACATCTCTCTCTCTTCACCAACAAAATGTATTTGTCTTTTGACACCAGTTCACTTTCACTTCCAGTGGTGTAAGCCAGCAGGAATTCCAGTAAGCTCTAGACTGATGTTATTTTGGACTGAAACCAAGAAGAACAAAATGTACCCTTCTGAAAGTGTAACACACAAACCACTGTCGACTTTTTGTTTAGTTCTTTACTGAAAGCTCTGTGCTGAAACTGGCATCATTTCTTTAATGAGAAGGCTCTTTCCAGGTCTGAGGAAAGGACATTCTCTTTAGGAAGTAGTATAGCAGCGTGATCTGCAGGAAAGGCAGGAGAAAGGCAGCCCACTGTTTGAAGTGCAGTTCCTCTGAGGAGTGAGAAACACTGTAAGAAAAGTATGACTAGAGAGAGCATCTGAAGTGAAACCAACTTGTAGCCCATTGCCTAACTCTTCTGGACTTCAACTGATTTTTTTTAATGCAAATTAGTTCTGTTTATGTCTAATCCACATATGTCTTCAACCCCAGTGAAGCTGTATACTTACTGAACTGGCCAGTAATACATCTCTGGTCATGTCAACTGTGGAACTGCTGCCCAGCCTCCTTGTTTTGAAATGTATCTTCAGTGACACTCATGTAATCCTGGTGATTTTAACTGGGCAATGCTGTTGAAACTAACTAACAGTTCATAGACCACAAATGGACAGACACTGAAAATAGGGCCATTTTGTTTTTCCCTGTCACTTTTCAAAATAGAAATTCAGCTCAAGAAAGCAAACAGTGGCAGTTAGAAGATATATCTTGGATTGCAACTATTTCTTAGCTTCTCCTTAAAATTTAAGGGGGCTTTATGAGAAAGATAAGAGTTAGTAGGGTTTTGTTGGTTTTGGTTTTGGATTTGCTTTTGGTTTTTTCCCTGAAGCCTCTTTTTTTATCAGATACTTCAGTGAGAGATTGCATTTGCTTTCTGAGTGGACTTGGTTGCCATTTATAGAAACTAAGGCCCATAACTGCAAGGGGGCTCCTAATCTTTGCTCCAGAATTGTTTGTCTTTTATTTAGTTGTAGTCTAGTAGTAGGTACATGAAAAATCTCCGGGGCAGGAATGCAACCACGGAATTTCTCCTGTCGTGGTTTTGTACTCTCCTTTTGGCCTCGTTCCTTGTTATGCTGTAGCCTGGCTTCAGCAGGAGCAGTGAACAGTATTTCTACCATAAATGTCTTCTAGTCTGCATTTTCTCTTGGCTAGGGCATGTGGTTTCTAACTCTAAGGCTGGCTCTAGTAATTTATTTTGTGGTCAGATATTTTCTCTGTAGAGAAAATTCAAGGACTAAAGGTATATAAAGGTATATAAAGGTATATAGAGAAATTCAAGGACTAAAGGTATATAAACAGATGATGAGAGGAATAAGCAAGTATGCATCCTCTCACAACCATAATCTAAAACAGGAATAGGTAAGTGTATAGATAAATATAATGATCATCCCTGATCCAATGATTGCAGATGCTGAGGGCGTATGACATGAATGAACAACAGATAATGGCTCATTCCTTACACAATATTGCCCGTTGCCACTATTGAATGAAGAATATTAAGCTATTGTTTTGCCCTGTTAGAGAATCTTTTTTAGGCTTTTATGTAAAGGTATATAGTGTTTGTTGCTCTACTAAGAGAGTTTAGATACCAGTGTTTCTGCCTATTTTTTTTTCTTCATAATGAATTTATAAATTCAAATCAGTTCAATCCCAGCTCAATGTGATTGTTCAAAATCAAAGTCTCCAATCAGTTCTCTTGGGACAGTTTGATAAAGACAGTCAGTAACTTTAGCAGGGAAGGTAAAATAAATAATAAATAAGTACAATAAAAACAAACAAACAAACAAACAAACAAGTAAATACACTTAAAGGTGTATTTGACTTTGAACTAAAACCATGACAGTTTATGACAAGATGATAGCTCATATAAACTTGGCAACAGAAAGAAAGAATGTAGAAGAAACATTTTTCAGTCTTAATTTTGTATGCAGTTATGATAAAGATGTATGAATGCTGAATGATAGCATTTTAAAGATCTGTAGTGATATGAACAGAATTGTATTTCTTCTGTATATAAGTTACTGCAGTTCTGCAATGATGATTGAACAAGGCAATAATTCTTCATTCTTAACTCTCATTTTGGTTTTACTTCTCTTTCATGCAAACAGTGCCGCACAAAGATTTTGGGGGTTTGCCTACACTTTCTTCCCCTTCCTCCCCTCTCCCTGGGGCTTCCTCTGCCATGATTCAAGGGATTCCCATGAGCTCTAAGCTGCAGATGCTTTGCAATATGCAGCCGACTTGCAGATGTTTTGGCATGTATTTCCAAACTATACAGCCAGGCACTCTGAAGAAAATCCAGATGTTATTTAGAGGGAGAGAGTAGGTAGCACATGCATTTTGGAAAAGTAAGTTAGTTCCTATTATTTCCCTGGTCAGCTTCATTCTTTGAGGTGTGATATAAAAAGAAAGGGCAGATGTATCATCTGGGAAGCTTCCAAATCCACTTCTTAGAAAAGCAGTGATATTTGACCATACTGGAATTGAAAAAGATTGGTGTGTTTTATGCAGAATGCTACCATTCCTGTGATGAATAGACAACTCTACCACAGAACTTCATGTCATAAATTATCATAAACTTCATGTTACCTTATCATAAACCAAAATTACCTTTTCCCTATTAAAATGGCATATTAACAGATAAAAGTATAGACGAAGGCTTCTCGAGCAAATAAAGGTCATTTAAAACTGATGGATCCTTTGCTAACAATGAAGATGAGGTGTGCATTTCAACCTGGACTATTGTATCACCAAGGCATTATTCAAGACCCCTCTTGAAATCCAGGATAGATTTCTTAAATTCTGGAATAGGACTTGAAACACAGAGCAGGACAGTTTCGATTTTTTCAGTGCAATATCATAGAATAGTAGAATGGTTTGGGTTGGAAGGGACCTTAAAGATCATCTAGTTCCATCCTCCTCCATAAGCCAGGCCACTTTCCACTAGACTGGGTTGCTCAAAGCCTCATCCAACCTGGCCTGGAACACTTCCCGGGATGGAACATCCACAGCTTCTCTGGGCAACTTGTGCCAGTGCCTCACCACCCTCACAGTAAAGAATCTCTTCCTAATGTCTAATCTAAACCTTCTCTCTTTCAGTTTGAAGCCATTCACCCCTTGCCCCGTCACTACACGCTCTTGTAAAAGTCCCTCTCTCTCTTCCTTATAGGCTCCCTTCAGGTACTGCAAGGCTGCAATTATGTCACCTCTAAACCATCTCTTTTCCAGGCTGAACAAACCCAATTCTCTCAGCCTTTCCTCATAGGAGAGGTGCACCATCCCTCTAATCAACTTGGTGGCCCTCCTTTGGACTCACTTCAGTATATCAGGTTATACAACTAATTCCAGAAATATATGGTTTATTTCATCTGAGTTAGTCTTAAAATAAGCAAGCCATTCATTCTCTCCACATCCAGCTTTTGGTAGGAGTGTTTTTTCCAGCCTGCTTTCACCTGCCTAACTATTCCAGCAGAAAAATTGTCCACTAGCAGTGGTGGCCCATTTGGAATGCATTTGCCAAGCAGAAGTCATCTTCCTTTTCTACAACAAATTTTATGCAATCCCTGTCTATAAACAATTCAAATGCTTTGAGGGTAGATCATGATTCAGAGCACAAAGGTCTGAAGGCTGATCAACAGCAACAAGGCCTTTTGTGTACACAGTACTGAGTCTGCTTTCTACCTTCTTGGGAACTCAGAAAGGGTGGGTTGATTAGGCAGATTGAAATGTCCAGAGAAACTGGAGAAAGTGAAACTGTAAATTTCTCTGTGGCAGTGTCAGTTTAAATGAAGTTCTTTCTCACTTATAAGTTACATTCAAAGCTAAGTGCATGTGTCCTCTGCTCTGTTATAGTTATGTGCTATTCCAGTTCTGCCAAACTATGAAGGTCCTCTTATGCTGATTTTTGCAATTTGTTGTTTATAAAAATGCTTTTGTTGAACATCCACCAAAGAAAAGAGTTGCGTTGAAGGTTTTGTTGATGAAAGATCTCAAACAGAACCAAATTGTTTTAAAAATGACACCCACACATTTTCCACATGGCATCAACTATGCAAAGTGCACCACGATCAGCAAATTGTAATTTAAAACCTCTCAAAATTATACAGTTACCTTTACATGAAATGAAGAATATGTGTCCAAGTGAGACTGTATTATATACAATCCTGACTTGTTAGAGCTTTGCTTAGTCTAACCTAACCTATTAACAACACTTTTGTCATCCACTGGATATGTAGCCCAGTTAAGTATATGCTAAGCCTTTTGTAATGTAAGGGAGAATAGCTACCTGAAAGAAATACATGATACCTCTACACGTATTTATTGTTGTGAAGGACTAGATGTGCATATGGCCTGAATGAAGGGTAGTGCACAGCCAGTAATTTTTAATTATTATATAAATGTGTTTTTACAGTTGAGGTGGTACTGCTGAGGACTGACTCACAAGCCTTCTTTAACGTATGGTTGCCAGACACTTTGGAATTCCCACAGACAAAAACTTCCCTGTCTGACCATCCAGGAGCCACTCTGGCAGTCATTCTTACACCATCTGAGCTGGGACTGAAGCACCTTCGCTGCTACATACCCCACACTCACACAGTCATTGATGCTCGATGCTAGCTTTCCCATAGCAGAGTCTCAGATGTCCAGATTCTTAAAATAACTTTATCATAGTGCAATAACTAAATAACAAAATAACAGCTCAATCTGGGTGCCTCCAAGGAGGGACCCCAACAAAGGAACTGTACAGTCTAAGCAGCAAAGGCTGCGGGTCATTGGCTCCTGCCCTGTCTCTGAGTGCCCGCTCCCCTAGCTGGCACCACAGATCCTTGGGGCCCTTTGTTATCCAAAGGGTCAGCAGTTCATAGCCCCTTGCCTCAGGCTCAGGCTCCTGCTCCCCAGACCTCATCCTGCTGCTCGCACTGCAGCTGCACACCGAGCTACCTGCACTAAATTAATTCCTCAACAATTGCCACCAGCCTTTGTCCTCAACTATGTTTCTTGATACCCATACACAGTCATCTAAATTGAAATAGATGGAAATGTATCTGTGTTTAGCAGTTTATAAATTACAGCAGCTCAAAACCAAGTACTCTACCATGAATGTACTGCTATGTTACATTAATCTTCAGAGTGGAACTGAGACTGATGTCCAGGTGCAGGAGCTTCATCAGATCTTGCAGCTGAATCTGTAGATCTTGCTGAGGTGAAGGTATCAGACACCACTCTGTTCGTCTTGTTTATTATGAGCTCCCAGAAGGTCCGTAGAGACGTCAGTGAATCACCAGGAGTTTGAGCAGGCAGAAATCTGTAAAAATACGGACTTGGCTGGTGTGTAAAATATCATCTCATTTTTTTGAGAAAATTCATATTGGTACTCAGTCAGATGCAGATGAAGACAAAAACAAACACATTCCAAATTTTTCAACCCAAGCTGAAGAACAGTATGATCTTAAGGTAGCAAGAATCCTACTCTTAAACCTCTTGGAAGCTAACATCAGATGTAATCAGAAGCACAGGCTCACAAGCACTATTAGTCAGGTAAATTTCTCCATAGGTAGATACTATTCAACTTCAGACTCTCAGAGCAAAGCACATCTAAAATGTGTGTTTTACTTACATGTTTAACAACTGTTTAATAGCAGCAATAATAAAGACATGATACGTTGTATGCACTGAACTGAAAAACGGCACAGGACACAGATCTTAAGAGGAACGGAGAACACCTCACAGGTGAATGATGAATCTGTAGAGTTATTCAAGGTTATGTGCCATATTGGGAAGCATATGAAACATTTAGATAAGAAAGATTTGATACATGGATGAATTTGGGCAATATTTTCTTCGCAAATGGGAACACAAAGATACTATTTCATTTTTAAAGGCTGGCCTTGTAGATGGGCTCTACTTTACTTCTTTCCTTTCAGTGTGTGCAGGTGAACCTGTTGCCTTCTTGGAGAAAAATCCTTTTTCTGATCTTCATGGAAAAGTATAATTGCAAGGGCAGCTTTTCATCGGTGGGTGACAACAACAACTGAAAAACTAGTATAAGCCCTCAACTTTCTGAAAATCCCCACATTTTTTCCAAGCTTATTATTTTAACCAATCCTGGATCTCTGGATCATGGGAGAGATAGAAAGCATATGTGTAAACATGAACTACTCAACAGCATTGGAAGCTATTTGCTTGGACCCAATACCTTACATATTCAGTGCCAGTTCAGTGCCAGTTATGCAAATTGCTGCTTAGAAGGCTATGAGCTTCATAATTGTTACTTAGCTTTTTAGAGAAAATGCCAGGGGCATTTAATTTTTGCTTTTTGTTTGGGAAAAAAAAACCAAACCAAAACAACAACAACCACAAAACCCCGAAAATACCATTTCTACCCTGAGTTGTTTATTTCAGTACATGATTCAAAGGTAGATGATTGCAAATTGCTAACCAGAACTGGGGTATGATTGTTATCTGTTAATTGGCAAAAGTACTTTTTAAATAAAACTCCCCAAATGAAATGTCTGCTTTATATATAAATTACAAGATCAAAGGATTCTTTTGAGAGAAATATTTGGTAGTGTGAAGTATAAGAGTATGACAGGAGGTGGTAACAATTCGGTGCTATTTTCACAATCCTTTGTCAAATGTGACCTTTTTGTTTTACAGTGCACACTAATTTATTCTGAATTGATTGTTGGCATATAAGTGGGCATAACTTGCAGGTTTTAAGTCTCAGAGGGAAGTAGTAGTGACTACTGTGATGTTCACAGCTGCTTCCAGCCAGCTCTGAAACAAGTGTTGCCAACAGTGGGAAACTCCACCCCTGATCAAAACGTCAGCTTAACCCAGAAGCCCCCAGTTGCTGGCATTCAAAAATATTTTAGGACAGTGGCAACTTCTGGGGACTGGAGATGTACTCTTGGAGCAAGGAGACATTCCATCTTGAAGAGGGTATGGACACTGATGATCCTGTGAGCGACTCAGACTGGTGCATGTACACTCTGAGGGACTATGAGCAATCAAGGCTGGGGCAGGGACACGACCTTAGGGACTGTGGCTCACCATCTCACTGGATGGGTCTTGATGGATTTAGTGTAATCCACAGCAGCAGGAAGGAAAATAGAGACTGAGGAGAGAGTGGGGTAGGGGGTTATGTGAAGATTTTTTTTATGTTTGTGTGTTCTTTTTCTCATCACTGAACTTGTGATGTCTGTTGGCACGCCAGCAAAAGTCCCCAGATCTCTATGCTCCATTGCAAAGAACTGTGCGGGTTGAATTAGACTGGTAGAGCTGATAGTGCTCATGTCCAGATTTTGCATGCAAAATTCTTCTTTCTGTATGTATTCATTTTGCAATATTTCCAACAACTATTTTTCAAACTTATTGAGTCCTTGTGGGAAATGCTGAAGGCAGCTTACGTAGAAAAATTAGCACTCATCAGATGAAAAGTGATTCATAAACCTCTGGCTCGTGGAGCTGTGCCAGCTTGGGAGTGCTGCAGGATTGGTCCTGCACTGCATGGTCTTTCACTTAGGATCAAAGAGACAGGAATATATATCAAAAAGTCTGTAGCAGGAGGAAAAAGGCAGGTTGAGCTAATGGGATACTATAGAGAGAGTCATGGCAGAATGTTTTAGTCATATTTCAAATGAATTGAGCACAACTGCAGTTTTAATTTAGAAACTCTCCATGCCCTCAGATGCTTGACATGAGAGACAGTACCAAGCTGAGGGAACTGCTGACAACTCTCAGGTTAGAGAAATAATAAAAAGGTCCTGAACAGATTAGAACTTTAGACAAGACAAGAATTTCTTTTTTCAATCTGGAAAAAAAAGTAAAGCTGCTTTTATAAGGATACACTAAAGGAAATTAAATGTGTTGGGTTTGTTGGCAGCTTAACATTTATTTTGGTTTCTTTGCTTCCTTGAAATTTTATCTGAGGTTGTGTGCAAATATTTCCAGGTATTTCACTGTGCAAAATTATGTATTTGGTGAGAGTGCTGCAGAAACGAGTTTCAATCTTTGATTTGAAATGTAAAAATGGTACTTTAAAAAAATTAATTAGGCTGTTTTTAATAGGGAACTCATTTAGTGTTTCCATTTCACTATTTCAAATTCTGTGTCAACTGGTAGCTAGTAACATTTTTGCAGACTGTAATGGAGACCTAGAATAGAAACAGATGCTTCACTTCACAAAAAATTGAGTTCTCAAATGCTTCTGTGTTGCAGGATCTCTCAAATCCATTTAACTATAAGCCTGGGTTTTTAAGGGGATCTTGGATGAACATGCTGTACTTGAGGCTTATGCCACAGCAGAGCCAGTGCAAACCAGCGCTCCTGCAGCCCCTTGAGCAGATGAGGTGATACTGCAGGTTTGCTGGCTCCACAAGTAGGAATTACTGTAACTTGTCACAACTGTGGAGTATTGCAGTGTTAATCCTCTTCTCAAGAATCAGTTACTTGGGTGAGCACTGAGGCCACAGTGTTCTGCAAGGAAACCTGTTTGCACAGAGCTGGTGTTCTGTCTGGCAGTCTGCACTGGAAACCAGTCAGAGAGAGGTGTGTCATTAGAGGGAAATGTATGAGGGAAAGTGGTTTTCCCATCAAGAAGATTTTCACGTTTGGCTTTCTCCCTCAGATCTGTGGGTCAGATTTTGCAAAGCTGGGGTCTAAAGATTCATGTGGCTGTGTCCCAAACATTGTTCTTTAGCACTCTTCCAATTGTTTACTAGAAATCTGTGTGTGAAGCACTTTGGCTAGATGTCATCATTATGATTAAAAACTATTGAAAAGACAGGGATTTTACTTCTTGATGTTAAGAAATAGTAACATCACACAACTAATGGTGCAACCATTCTCCTGCTTTCTGCTACTTCTGTTGGGAACCCTCTGGAGATCCTAAGCCGTTAAGGGAGAGACACATGTTCAGCACCAGCTGGAGAACTGTCAGAAAATGCCATATCTACATGACATTTTCTTGTCATGCACTTGCAAAGAGAAAGGAATTTGTCCTCAAGACTAAAAGAAATTGAAGGATCACTGGCAGAAATACCTTCCTGAGAAAAAAACAAAACAAGACCTCTGATCATGATGCTGCCTGCCCAGACAATAATAAACTGGAGTGAATCCTTCCATGTCTGTGAAGAGGATGTGGATGGTCATCAAAATGTCTAGCATGGTTTAGGAATGATATTCCCCAGTTTAGTACTCCCACTAAAAAAAGACCATGAGCCACTCCCCTCGGCCCCTCCAATAGGAGGTGCAAAAGGCACTGGAAAATGCAATGAGATAAGAAAACAAACAGTAAAAGCAGCAATATCAATAACAAAAGTATATAAAAGGGTGATTCACATGGAAAAATACTCACTGCTGACTCTGTGACAATGAGACAAAGGTGGAGGGTTCAGGGTGGAGGTTCCCTCCACACGCTACATGTTTTTGACTGGAAGCCCTGTCCTCCTTCTCCGAGGCCAGAGAGTCCCTTCCCCTGCCCCTGGCAACAACGTTAGGTGGTATCAAAGAATATCCATGCCCTACCCAAAACTAGGACAAAGTCCCAGACAGTACTTTTCATAGTTGAATGTCTACCTCTCTCCTCCTCGAAGTCTGGGCAGGATGAGACTTACAAAAGCAACCAGGCATTTTGGAGCAGACTGCTGCTTCGACATGGTGTTCTCTTCACTTTTGCATGGGAGACACCAGAATTGCCCTCTTTTGGATATCTACTGTCTGCTACAGTACTTAGTAAAGCTGGGATCCTTCCTTAGGATTAATGCTACATATTCAAGCAGCAGTCAAGTCTGAAGAATTTAAATTTTTCAAAATGTTCAGTTTCTGCATGAAATTGTCAGTCATGGCTTGTGTTTGTTTGCCCTCATGCATTTTCCCTCACTTGCTGTCTACTCATAAGATCCTCCTACCCCATGCTGTCCTTTAATTCAGGCTCTCTGAAAAAAACAAGTGGAAATATTCAGACATTGCACAACAAAAATGTTTATAGTAGTGGAAGATACCAAGAGTGTAACTAAAACAATGGGAAAGATGTATTAGCTCAAAGATGCATTAATAAATGTGAAGTTAAATAAAGCTGAACCTTCAAGAGGTAAATATTTAAATCAAGCCGGAGATGGCTCACATTGTATAAAACTTTGAGGAAGTATGGAGTGTTTTGTCGAACAGAGTTCTGCAATGTGAATGCTAAAATTTGCATTAAACTTTATGCTGATTTCTGTGTATCATAAAACTGAATAGAAGTCAAAGATGTTTTTCTTTGTTGTGTGAATTGGAAGCCAAAGCAATGCTCAGAGGGTGCAACTGACTGTTGTTTGCCCTCCATGCCTGTAATAAATGTTGCCAAGAGAATAGCAGCACTTTCTAGTCTGTCCAGGCCTTTCTGGATAAGACACTCCCCAGAGGAGAAGGAGGGCAACAACATTCCAAAACTCTGAGCAGAAACATTTTCAGCCTTGTTAACATGAAAACCAAGCGCAGCCCAACATATTTCTTTTTCAAATTATCATTTGCCTTAGCAACTGCAGAACTACAGTCTGTATGAAGAAGAGAAATCTTTCCCAGAGAAGGCCTGGCAAGTCTACAAAGAAAACTGAAAATGGAGCACAGGCTTCATCTCCATCCCTGCAGAAGGCCACAGACTGTCCGGGGACTTCAGCGAAGCGTATTGCTGGAGAGGGGCATGATGCAGACAGAGCAGCAGCAAAGAGCTGTGCTTGAGTTCCTTCTGTTACAAATATCAAATATTACCTTCAAGAAGCACAGAAACAATTCCTTTTTAATAACAATCCTTGCCACAACATTCTCCTCTACTGCCTTCAGAAGAATGGAGCACATCACCTCCCAGGATTTCCTGAACACTCTTCATCTGGCTGTGCCTCTGTTCCTCTGACTTTAATTTTTAGCATTTGTTTAATTATCACTCTTTTGTTTCAAGAGGAATATGTTGCCTATCAGTTTTGTATTAATGGGATAGTATTCTATTGCTGAAAGAGTTGTTTGAAAAGATTAATGTTTTACTATTATTTTTCAGTTTGAACAAGCATATTTCCATACAGTATATTCTTTACTCATTGCTATGTTTGCTCAGGTAAGAATAAAAAAACACTTGCTTTTTTTGGTTGCCTGGAGCTTCTTCTTCCTTAATCTCAAGCCTTATGAAAAAATACAGATGCATCCATTTATTGTACAAGACTCATAATTTGAAATATATTAACATTCAATAATATATTATCATCTACATTAATGAAGATACAGCAATAAACTCTCTTCTGCACACTGTGATTCATGCCATTATGGGTGCTTGCTGAGGGACAAAGCGAACCAACCTTTCTTCTCTTGGAATATCATCAAGGTTGCCTAAGGCTTCTGGTCTGCAGCTTGTGTCCACACCATGTAGACTTTGGGCTCTAATGCCAGCTCTGAATTGCTCTTGAAATGCAATTTTATTAGGTAGTAGTCCTTTACAGTTAATTTCCAGTTAATGGACCTGCTTTCCTAAATACCCTTTCATCATACACTTTTCTGGATCGGCTGCCCTCCAACCCCACTGTGCGAATTTGCTGTTATTTTCCACAGGAAGACATCAGGACAACCAGCACTGTGGAAGAAGACTATTACTGGTCTTTCAGGCTTAGTCAAGAGGAGACTTCATCCCATCTGTAATCTCTAAACAACCTGTCACTGTTTAGCAGGGTATAATAGAACATTATTATCTGACAGCTACTATGTTCATGTACAACTTCTTGCTAACAGTTTTGCATCAAAAGTTTAGCAGATTAAATTTCACAAAGAACACACATCACACAAATCTTCAAAAGATCTTCTCAAAGGAACAAGAACCAAAATAAACACGTTTTGAAAATAAAGCAGTTGATCAAAATTGACCACTACTTCCTTTGAGAGTAATCAAATGAAGATTTGTGGGTAAAAGGCATCCTCTGGAGGCAGAAAGATTGTTTGATATTTTATGAAAGTCTATCTATTAATGAAGAATTTAAAGTACTTCATTGTGCCTAAATTCTGTTCAGAAAAAACCCTTCATGTGCAAGTAATAATGGGCAGAACACTTTTTTCCCTTGTTCCTCACATTATAAAAAATACTGTAGAGGCAGAAGTTGCACATTCCAAAGGTGGTTTAGATCTCAGAATTTTTATTAATTCAGATTCAGTTTGTGCACAAAATAAAGGACAGTTTCTATTTCTCTCATATTAAACATTATCTGGCAAATCAAATATTATTTGGTTGAAGAAAAATGGTCTACAGCTTAAATAGAGATGACAGATTCTGCTGTCGTACCTTTTAGTAACAAAACAGTGTCTCATTTCCAAAACCACTTTGACACAGAACTATGAAGGAAGAGCCAGATCCACTAAGTCCAGAAAAATTCTCAAAGAAATCTTACCAGATTTTGGAGTTTTGCCTACAAAGACTTTATATATACGTGTATATATATATATAAACACATAAATATATGTAAAATGTAAAAAAAAAATCCAAGAAACCTTATCTGAGGAATTTTATCAGACAAACAAAAATGCAAAATCATGTGTTATTTTTTTTCTCTACGGACTGGAGTAAAAGCATTTTTAATAAAAAGGAGACTGAACCTTCAGGTTTATCTCTGAACAAAATCAAAACAGTAATATGTGCATGTGTTTATTTTAATATTCTTATGCAGAATTAGGAATTCTGAGTTACTATGGGAAGACGTTCTCTTGGCACTTCCATTTCGGCCAGAACCAAGCAGAAGAGTCATTGCATAGATATTGTGCAGCTCTTGTGTTTTCTTTTAGTTTTCCAGGGGTAGTTCTAAGAAACATACAGATTTGAAACCAGGATTAGTTTCTAATGGGAAATGGCCATGCAGGGTGGGAATAACAGGGACGCAAATCTCGGGAGCACCCGGTGGCGGAGCGCGAGTGCCGCCCTGAGGCCGCGGGGAGCGCTGCGCCTGCTCCTGGTCTTGCTGCTGGTCCTGCTCCCGGTCCTGCTGCTGGTCCTGCTGCTGGTCCTGCTGCTCTTCTGGGCTACTTCTGCTGCTGGTCTCTCTCCCGCTCCTGCCGCCTCACTGCGGGAGCGTTCCGCAGTATGCTGGGCTATCCCGTTGTGTGTCGCTCCTGAGGGCACACCTTAGGATCCCTGTGTTTGCTTTGTATGTGTGGTGCAGAATAGTTGTGGCTTTTAAACTTTTCACAACTCTTTATTTTATGATGCACAGAAGAAAACAACGCTTCAATTCATACAGCAGTGTGTCTTCAGGATAGGGAAAAGGGGCCTTTAAAGCAGCTTAAGGCCATATGCAGATACATAATTTCTTATGAAATGTGAAATACTTCACACCAGAAGAAAAAAATTATCTTCTAGAACTGTGAATTCCTTGGTTCCAAAATCTTGCTTTCCAAACTTAGCACCCAACAGAAATGTCAAACTGACAAAACATCTCCTGCAGGTTTCTCACAATTTGCATTTACAAGTATATCTCTGTGCTTCACCTAGATTAATCAAAACTTAATATGTTGGATTTATAAATTGTTTCTAAATTGTGTTTTATTTCTTAGCTGATTAACGTAAAAATGCTTATGCAAATACTTCTATGAAACTGATGTTAAATAGCTTACAATATACAGCTGTAAGAAAACATAAATCATAGAACTATTTAAGCTGGAAAATACCTTTAAGATCACTGAGTCTGACCATAAACCTAACATTTTCAAGTTCCTAAACCATGTCCCTAAGTGGCACACCTACACTCTAAGCCACTCTTAAGTCCTAAAAGTCACATCTACATGTAGTACTTTCTAAAGGAAGAACGTAATCCTGAAAGGAATTTATATTTCACATGAGGGTATTTTTCATACTCTATGAGATTTATTTTTTTTTCAGATCCCTACAGAAAACCCTAGGAAATCTTCATTGGGCAATATTGCACCTTTGAAGCATTTTTTGTTTCTGTGTCTGAATTGGGGCATATATCCTCCTCTGGATGCAAGTTGTTTTTTCCTCTATATCCTACATTAATAATACCTAATTTGTGGAGACTGTGACACGAATTTGTTGACAGGTTGTTGAAAGTATTCAACCACCTTTACAGTAAAAAAACTACCCCTTTTTCTGAGTTTAGAAGGAATTTCTTTCTGTTTGTTCCTACTTCCTCTTGTCCTTTCACTGCACACTGCTCAAGATTCTGGCTATTTCATCTTTATTCCCTCTCATTGGGTATTTACTTACATTTGTAAGATCCTTCTGAGCCTTCTCTTCGACAGGCTAAAGCTCTCTCAGCTTCTCCTTGTACAATGCTTCAGTCCAGTAGTCATAGAAGGAGTTGGAGGGGACCCACAAGGATATCAAGTCCAACTCCTGACCTACACAGGACAACCCCCAAAATCGCATATTGATATTGGTATTGATATTCATATTCATATAAATGGCCTTTCACTGTACTCACATTTGTTCCTCTGCAGGAAAGGCCAGTGCTCAGGATGTTGACTTCTTCCCTTTTTGTCCTTAATAGGTTTAGCAACAATTTTCAAGATTATGTGGTCCATCACTTTCTCAGTAATTGAGGTAAGGCCGAACAGCCTGTAAGTCCCCAGATACTCTTTCTCACTGTTCTTAAAGACAGGAGTGACATTTACTTTCTTCAAGGAGTGACATGTATTTTCTTCTGATCCTCAGGAACCTCCCCCAGTTTCATCCATTGGTGCATCCCATTACGTCCCATGGACTCATGTGCCATTTGATTAAATGTTGCCTAACCTAACTCTACTCCATGGGTAAGTCTTCCTTGCTCCAGATTTTCCCATATGCCTCTGGGGCTTGGGATTCCTGAAGGCTGGACTTACTAGCAAAGACCAAGGTAAAGAAGGAATTAGGCACCCTGAACCCATGTCCTTTGTCACCAGGACCCCTATTCCGTTCTGAAGTGCATCTATGTTTCTTTTAATCATATCTTAATTTTGCTACTGGTAAATCGGTAGAAGCCTTTCTCATCGCTCCTCACATACCTCACCAGATTTAACTCTAGATGTATTTATGTTTCCCATCTCTGCATGCTCAGACTGTTTTTATATTTCTCCTGTTTCACCTGTTCTTGGTTCCACCTCCTGTATGATTTCCTTTTATGCTTGAGTTGTGTCAGGATGTTCTTGTTCACTCACGTAGGACTCCTCCAAACTGCCTTTGCTTGATTTCCTACACATGAGGATGATCCATCCTTGAACTTGGAAGAGGCAATCCTCAAAAATCAACCAGCTCTCCTGGACTACTCTCCTGTTCAGGACACTAAAACATGGTATTTCTTTAAGCAGATCTGTGAAGAGACCGAAGTGCTGAAGTCCAGGGTTGTGATCATACTATATTTCATTCTGTGATCCTGCTCTGCATCTTGATCTTTCTGCTATGGAAACAAAATAAACTCGGAACAGAGGGTAGATGTATGTCATGTTGGTTATTGCATAAGTATATGGTATCAAATCAATAATATTTCCTTTTTATTTTATTTTTTCTTTTCAGATTTGTCTATTTTAAGATATTCGATTCATCTACAGTTGAACTACCTTAGCACTAACTAATGAGACTACTATGCTTCTTTAATTAAGAAAAAAAATTGCATCCATCGTAAATTATAGTTGAAGGAAAAGCCTTTTATATAATTTTACATCCCATTTACTTAAATCTCAATTCCATTTCAAAAGTCAAAATCTCAACACAGATGTAAATAAAAAAAAGATTGCCTTTCTTTTGAAAGTGCCAAGTGTATTTTTGGCAGCCTGGCACTGAGAACTGTCTACAGAAAGCTGAAGCTGATGCTCTTTCCTCACTTTCTGCTCTCTTGACTTTTGCCACAAACTTGCAGTTTGTTCATCCTGGTAGCACAGGATGAGTCCTAAGGGGACACATATTATATATGCCAGATACACTTGTTCTCTGAACTTAGGCATTTGGCTGCTCTATGTAGTGACAATAACTATGCTATAGGGATGCACCAGTAGATAACAGGAAAGACGAGGTTTTATTTCATAGTGATCAGGTTTGTTTCCTTCTTGCTTGGACAAGCAGGTATAAATGTACTTAAGGAAATAGAAAAGAGCCAGAAGAAAGTTAAAAACATCCCTTTCTTACCTCTCTCTTTTTCAATGTCTAGAACATATGAAAGTCAGCAGGGAAAAAAAAAGTCTAGCTTCAGACAATGAAAAAAGCTTTGTTTAAGGTTACTTCTTTTATATTTTCCCCTTCAAAAATCTTAGTTAAAGCTGAGGAGAGAATGTCATTCCTCCCATTCCATGCTAGAAAAAATCAAAAGCCAGAAGCCAGGGAGATCAGAGTCTCAGAGCAACCATCCGAAGAGGTTGTTAAGAAAGACACAGAAAATCAAGAGGTTTTTCAGAGCTATAGAAATTTGCTATGGAGGTGTGAAAGAGCCAAAGAGATGGGAAGCAGGAGGCCAGTAACAATGAGGGAAGAAGCAGAAAACCTGGTTGCAAGCAAGAAAGAGGCCTGGGCATGCATCAAGAGAAGGAGGGTGCACTTAAATATTATGATTCAGGATCAAAATTAAGATTTCTTAGAGGTCAGGATAAATCAAATGTTCCAAATATACTGTCTGTTTCATAGACAAGCTTAGATATGACCTAGTGAGAGGATACTGGTCAAATTTGGAAATCCTTATAGCTATACAATTCATGAACTGTGATGTTTCCAGAGAGAAACAATTGTCTGACGGATAGCACCAAGATGTAAAATCAAATGACATTACTAATCCCTCTTTTCAGCACAAAAGGAAACCTTCTGAAAGATGAAAGGTCTATTTCCTGTGTATTTAGCTCCACGTTTCATGCCAAAGCTAATGAATACTGTCTTGCTTTATCATCTCAAGGAGCTGGACTAAGTCACAACAGAGCCCTTAATCCAATTCCCCATTAGGAAGTACAGCTATGACCATTTCTTCCCCCTTTTTTTCATTTCCTATAGTTTGATAAGAGAAATGCTTCCTAGCTCAGCTAAAAGTGTGGCTGGGACAGATGAGAGACAAGTTGGACTCTGAAGTAATGGCTTTCCATTCGTTCTGATAGATGAGAGTCTCAGAGCACTGAATCTGCAGGAAGACATGTATTGCAGGAGTCAGATAGGGTCTTTATTGCTGTGATGCTGTTGGAAATACAGGGCACAAACTTAATTGGATAGCAATGGGAAATACAATCTGACTGTAGCCAGTGGACATGGACAGAAAGTAAGTGTCGTGCAGACTCTTTGTACTAGAGGCTAAACTCCTACCCAAGGTGATCAGAGAAAGGAAACAAAGATCCCCATCTCCTGTCACTCACCAGAATTGCAGCATGATCCTACAGTCTGGGAAGCGAGCTGACTCTTGCAAACTGGCCATGAAGTCATTGACAGGTTTGTAGACTATTGGATATTGTGTTTGTTTCATCTCCCTTGCACAGAAGCTTCCCAGAAACCACCTCCAGGGAGCACTGCAGACTGATGTCTCAGGAGCAGCCCACTGCACACTCCTCAGTCAGGTACCACGGGGCAAGGGAAGCCCTTTTCCAACTGCATTCCTTGCCAGAGCTCTCCCATGGCAGCTGCCTGCTGTCGTACTGCCACTTAGAGAAACACTCACAGCGGCAAGGGACAATAGAATAAACTGCTGGAAGGTACCAGGAGGAAGACAAGTTATGTGATGAGAGCAGGATTATTAAGGTCATTGCAATAGGAACGCGAGAAAACTCTTGAGCCTAGATGGCTAGAGAGCCCTCACAAAACCAAGGAAGGAAGACACTGCTTCAGGTATGGCCTCGTTTACAGCTTGAAGATATGTGCTTTGGAAAGATTACTTCATTGCTAGAATACAGCTAGTGGTGGTGAGCACTCTGCTACGCTTACCAGATTTTACAGGCAGATATTTTCTCAATGAGGTAGCTACATGCAGAGGAGGCAGCATCCCAGCCAAAAGCAACTGAAACAAACTACACTTGTTTTGCTTTCATTGACTTCAATGAGCATTGCATTCTACTGTTTTCATTTTAAAAGTGCATGTGGTCCCAGAAAACATTGCCAAGCTGGGCTTTCCTTCAGAGAAAAATCAAGATAACAAAGAAAATCTCAGAATAATTTGTAAGAATAGTAGAATTTTATTTTAAGCAAAAGGTAAAAACCTCAGTGAAATTCCTAATAATAATGAAGTATATCTAAGATGTTTTAGTTTGAGTTGCATTATTGGCACTTATATCAGCTTTAGAGACAAAAAGATAATTAAATACATGTGCAGGTTTCGGGGTGGGATAATTAGATCTTCCAGAATTAGCTGTATAAGAAATGAAACAATATATACTGCATCTTAGCTGTGGTTGCATTAAATGATTTTGGTTTGTGCAATTGCAATAAATCTTCTACATACTCTTCAAAGAAGAACTTGTTGCTTCTTTCTTTCTTTAAAAAGTAATCTGGTTTCATTTGTAACATAAAAGTGATATACATCCTTTTAATTTAAACTAAACTGGCATCTGACTCTAATTTTTGTGTTTATAGGAGTAAATGAAGAAAACATAAAATAGGCTCTTCAATATCCCTTTGTTATAGCAAGTGCTACTCTACTTGCATTGGAATACTTGTTAGAAAAACTAATTCTTGGATAAATAATATTGTACTTATAATAAGATTGGGGAATTGATGTTATTAGAGCGGAGACCAAATGAACAAAGGAATAAAGTGACATTTCTAATGTTCCAGTCCCAGTGCAAATGCTGTTAATTTAATATGGCTCTCACTCAAGTGATGTAAGATCCATTTCCAAAAGTGATGTAAGATCCATTTCCAAAAGTGATGTAAGATCCATTTCCAAAAGTGCACTCTGCTCCATGTGAGGGTATTTGTGAGTCCTTGTTGATGTGATGACTTTCAGAGCTCAAATCTCTTGCTGCTCGGCTGGGCTCTAGTTCTTCTGATTTGGGATTGTGTTCAACTCTGGTAATTTGCTTCTTCTTTTTTCTTTTTTAATTTTTTTTCTCATTTATAAAAGTCAGCAGAACTCAAGGACGTCTCACTTTAATGAGATGTTACTCATAGGAAATCTTTTTTCTTACGTAGTTTGTTTAACAGGGAGAAAGCTGAAAATATCACGTGCTAGATGAAAAGCACTTGACATTTTTGCACAGTGGTTAAATGAACAGTTACACAATTTTTCCTCCTATTTCTTCTTGTTAGTTTTAGGAGAAAATTTAAAAGTATGCTATTATTTTGCTACAAGGGGTTTCTTTGCTGAGTTCTGTGAGTGACTTAATACCCAAATGGGAAAAGTCACATAGTTCAGTCTCTGTAAACATTGGCAGACATAGTATTCAAAACATGAATCTGATGTGAAAATGCAACAATCTTTCCCATTACATGAGTAAAAACTTATTTTTTTTTAAGCAAAACCATTGTTCTTCTGGAGCATGATATGGAACACTGCAAATGAGTATGTGGTTCCAAAACTAGTTATTCTACAATTCAAACTCATTGTCCGAATTTCAGACTAGACAACAGGGTAGGTTAAATCAAACTGCTGTCACTTCTCATCTTGGCTTTCCGTGGAGTTAGAGCTTAGCTAGACTTTGGATATTTCTATTATAGATTTCTGTTGAAAAATTTATCTGTGTATCCACCCATCCATCCTAGGATGAAGTCTAACAATCTGGGGGAGGAAGCCTGCTGCTGAAGGCTGGCTACAGTTTCTGCTGTTTCCCTTTTGTCTTCAAAGTGATACTGTGAGAAAAAATGCTCAAACTTCTGTTATGTCCTGGTCTCTCCTTCACATGCAAGTCCTTCCATCTTTCCCTTTCCTGTTGGGTCTTTGGAAATAGAGTAGTGATGCTGATGTTCAGGGTTAGGAAACAGTAAAAATTCTTTCAGCCTGGACCATATTTTGAAGCTGCAATTTTCTGAGTTTGGGCAGTTTCCTTTCTCCCTACGCAGCAGCTAATACTTGGAAAAATTGTTCCAGGCTCAGATTAACTGTTGAATTGAGTGGAAATTTTTAATGAGGAAATGAAACTCTCTTATTTTCTTAGATTACAGTTTTGAGCTCCCTAGGGAAAATATGAAGACAAATTGTTATGCAAATGAAGAAATTAAAGGGACTAGAATATCCAGTGCATTTAAAAACTGCCATAATCATAGATTGTTGATTACCAGCTGCATGTCTTACAGAGTTCTTTGAGCAGTATTAATCGTACAAAAAGTACAAAGAGTTAGGAGACAATGGGGAATATAACACTTACATGCAACATTGACAGCTGTGAATAGCAAAAATTGTTAAACCTCAGTAACCAGACCACGCAGTTAACTCCAACATCCCTAGGCTCTTTTAATTCCTTTCATGAAGCAAGCATATGCATTCTTTCAATGCAAAGTTGTGTGAACAAGGCTATCATTTTTCCACATGGTCCAATAAAAAAATGACTGATTATAGAGATCCCAGATGTACAGAACAAACTAGAGAATGCAAATATACTTGACTCATTTAAAACACATACAGAATTGTTAGATAAGTGTATTTTAGAAAATAACTGGCCCCCAAAAGGAAAAGAATACAATTTAGAATACATTTTAGCTTGACATGGCGGAAGATCTCTATTAGTGGTGCTTTTCATCCATGTATATTCTTTAAATATGCATTAAGTAATAATAATAAAAAAGTGGAATTAAAGAAGGAAAACATGGCAACAGTTTTATGATTACTCATAAAATCACCAAAACTGTTTCAGCACTTCAATTTTCAGGGTTAAGGCTTTCAGCAGTTGGCTTGGGATCCTTCAGTGTACAGTTTTGTCTAATATACTTTATAGGTCTTGAAAGAGGTCTTTCTCTGCCTGGATTGGTGCAACCTTAAAACCTACACTGGATGCCGAACAATATAGCACCTAAGCACATTCTGGTTTTTCTTATGTTTTGTCTGTAGTGCCAATGAACTTTCACAGAGAGGCAGACACACTTGAATGTTGCCCCCATTTTAGTTTCTAGACGTATTTTTCAGGTTGGTGTATTCTGATTTCGGAACAGTGCATGAGCATGAAATGCACTTAGAGGCTTTTTTCTGCTCACAACTCCCAATTTTTGAATAATGAATGGTTTTGTAGGTGTCTACCTAAATAGAATAGGTTCGTACAGCTATGTGAAGCTTTCTGCAAATTTAGACCTTCAGGTTTTTCTGTATTCTTGATCAATGAATTAGCTACTGACAGCTATTAATATTGCAACCTCAACTGGCTTACTAGTAAATAATTAAAAGTGTTGGTCTCTTTCTTGTGTTTGCAAAACAGCAGATGAATTTTTGTTTTACCATCACTTTTCAGGGCACAGGATTTTTGCTTGACAAAAATAATGCAAGTGCAAAATACTCTGGTAATTGTGCAGCCTAAATTGCTGCTCCACTCATCCAGGGACAATACAGGGACATGTTCAACAGAAGAGTCAGTATGATCTTCAGGCATTTTAGGAAAAGTACTGTTAAGAGGACTCACAAAAAGTGTAAGAAAAATCTGAAGTGATTCTGTCAAGATGTGGCTAAGCTGTTTTATGCTACTGATGAAAACAAATATTTGCTCTTTTACAGGTTAAGGGAACTGGGGTTGGAAAAGTCACTAGATTTATCACAGATATTACTAATACTGCTAATTGGTATAATTATTATATAATTCACTGCATCTGTTCAACTCAGACCTTAACTAGATCTCTGTGAATAAATATCATGTTTGGGGACAATTCTGAGAAACACTAAGTCCACCTATAAGTTAATATAGAAGTTTAATTTGAAGAATTGGTCAGTATTTTGGTTAAAAAAAATCATGGGGATTTTCAACAGTTAAAGCCATTTTAAATTGTCAAAAGGACCCCAGAACAACAAAGCATTTATTAAAAAAATTAACAATAGATGACTTTTTTAAAGCATTTTTCTTTTATTTCCTGTATGAGACAAATGATTTTTCTTGTTGGCATCAGGAAGTCTATGCTGCTAAACATTCATCTAGTTCTAGTACTAATGGCTATTTCACATTAGTGTTCACCAAGAGGGGAAATGATGAGGAGAAATTAATTTGTTTCAGGAGCTGTAACCATGTCCAGAGTGGATGGTGCATCAAGATACCTGTCGATGTTTCAAAAAACTTATCCTGCTGCTTCTGGACTCAGAGGTGTCAGGAGGAAGGGCTGCCAAAATTTCATAAACCACTGAAAATTTAGGTTAATTGCCCAGGAAATACCCCTGGCCAACAGAGGACTAGCTGATGATTTCTAAGGCATTTCACTGTATAACGTAGATGTATAATGTTCAGTTTGACATGTCTAGGGTAATCACATTGCAACGTTTAATAAAAGTTTTGTGTAAACGAAGCGTAAGATTCTTACTTCCACTGAAGTCATAAAATTCCAGGCTGTGTGAAATTGCCTACAGTTTTTTCTGATATGTATAATGCCAATGTATTCTTTGTGGATTACAAGTCCAAAGAGAGCTTCCTTTATTTATGGATTTTTTTTCAGTTTGTTCTGACATACAAGAGGAGTTAAGCTGTCACATTATAAGAACAGAAAAAAGCCCCACATGATTTACAAAACAACCCAAAGAAAACAGTATGCCTATAAATCACAGCTCTTAAAAATTGTTATTCTATACTTCAAAGACTGTTGAAAAACCAAATGAACTTTGTAAAATATTTTAAGTTTTTATGACAAACTGTTGGTGGACATCTGTTGTAACATCTTCTAATAATAATACTTTGCATTTTTTTCCAGTAGTTCCTCCAAAGATTTAAACACATTTTGCAAATAGCTGCTTAAGTAGTTAATCCTTATGAGTAATCAGTGTATATTGCTGATGATTATATCACTGTACTGAAGCAATTTATTCGTATTATTTTACTATCTGGACAGAATGTTTTTAAGAGTGTGGTTTGTATGGTTTCAGAATTGGAACATAGGTAAGAAATCAATTAAAGAAGCACAAAATATAAAAATCTGAGAGACAATACTTTATTATAACTTATTTGCTATCAGTAGATGACATTTGGTTCTGGTGCCATTTCACATGAACAAATAATGACTGGAAACTGGGTTGCAAGACATACTAGTGAAACTTCACAGTAAGTTAAAGTATCTGTTCTTTCAAAATGTCTCATTCTACTAAGCCTTTGCTTGTACAAACAAAATAAATAATGCTGTAATTTTTTGGTTTATTCCTGAGTAATGTTGCCTTGGAATTTTTTTATTTTTTAATTTTTAGATTTTAGAAGTAGCTGTGTTCATTGTATCCCTCACCTTTTAGCACGGTAGTTACGTATACTCAACCCTATTACCCCATTTCATACCAATTCCCCCTAAGTTCCAGTAGCATATTTAGTCTCTTTTTCAAGGTAGGCCTTCATTCTGTTCAAGAACATTTGCACCCTGGCCTGGACAACAAGATATCACCCAGGCAAAGCAACATTCAAACTCAGAACTTTGGAAAGCCTCCAAGGCCGAGGAAGATGAAGATGAGGAAGAGGGGGTCCCAAAACTCCCCCAGACTCAATTCCCAAGGGACAGATCGGGGGTGGAATGGGGCTAAGGCTGGGGGGTGGGCAAACAGGGATTGGATGGACATCATTATAAAAATTGTAACACCTGGGTCAGGGTGTGTGTTTTGTATTCTCAGAGCCTGAGAGGCTTCATTAAAACCTTCCCTAATCTTACCTCCTACTTAAATTGCCCTGGAGCTTTTTTCTCTCTGAATCTTTTAGGCAACAGTAAGAATAAATAATGCATGTCTGTGTTTCCTATGATTTCATTAAATGCCTAGATTTTGTTTCTCTCTTGGTAATTTTTAAAAACTTCCATGATATGCTCAGCATGGAATAATTTTGGAGCTCCAGCTTTCATTTGTAAAAAAAAAAAAAAAAAAAAAGAGAAGGGTTGGAGTTTTGGTTTTTAAGGTAGTAGAGCACATGAGTTTTAAGACTATAATTTTTACTAATTTAATTATTTTTGTCTCAATAAGATGTACTTACTGAATACTTTGGGATGGCATTTTTCTAGGTCAATTTAACAGGTATGTTCTTCTCTTAGTCTCAAAACTTGTTCCTGATAAGGAGGCAAAACATTTCTGATGATTGTTTTCCCTGTGTTTATTAACATACTAATCTAAAATTCCAAAATACCTTTATTGTCTCTCAACAGAATGAGCAATTCTGTTCAGCTAATGGCAAAGAAAGAGAGATTTCCTTCATCCTGAATCTCTTTATCTTGCCAATTCCCCTTAAGTACCAGATTTGCTTGCTAATAATTACAGGAGTACAGTTCCATGAAGTGGGCTGCTGTTATGGCTCTTTTAGCTAAACAGACTTTATTTTATTATGAAGGGGAAAAAAATCACAAAATTATAAATCATAAAAAAAAATTCTGACCTTAGGCTGGGATTTACATCTTGCCTACAAAACACCTTTAATGTATATGCTCCTGTTTACAGTATTCAACACATGTTGAGTTTGTGACTGCCCCTCTCTGTGTTTCAATTTAGTGGTTAGAGATATAATCTAGACAAGCTCTCAGATGGTTCATAAGATGGGTAGATAGACCAACTACATTAGGATGACTAGCTCTGCAATATTGCCTTTTTTTTATGTGTATACATGTGAAGTCTTTCTTATATTCCTTCATGGCATGCAAATGAGATGAAAAATATGAAATAAAAAGTAGCATTAAAGATCTGATGATGTCAGATTTCACAGACTTGGTGAACACAATATTGCAAATCTTTCATCCTTGATCCATCCACATTCTAATTAGTGAAGGACTAGAATATTCTTTGAGCTGACAAGATAAGTACTTTTTTTTTGTAGTTCAATATTCAGATATGCCAAAAGAGAGACACTGGTTGAATATTTCTTCTTGGACTGTCTTTTTATCCTGTATATCTGTAACTTTAATATCAAAATCTGGAAGATGCATAAGGGGTTTGGTGTTTGGTTTTGGCTTTTGGTTTTGTCTATATTCGGAAATTTCTTAGGAGTTTGTAGCACTAAAGCCCACTTCCATGAGAAATGAGTTTAGCTTAGAGTTTAAGAATGATCTGAACCTAAAGCAATAGGAATTATTCTTACAATAAAAAATGACAGTGCTAAAGTTGCCTTTTAAGACCCCATTTCAATAAACCAGTGCAATTTGCCTGTAGGAACTAGGTCTTCATTAAGTCAGCTTACTCCCTGGTAGTTCTGGATTAGAGTGTTCTTTAATAATTATAATTCCCTATTACTTCTTAAGTATGTTTAAGTCCTAAGAAGATTTCCAAATACAGTTATAATTTTATCTGAAAAATGAAAGCCAAAGCTCTTGTTGACAAGTAGAACTCTTTCCTACTCCCTTCAAAACATCAATATTTCTAATCTCTGTGTCCAAATGTCCCATAGCAGGCCCTGGTTTGGAGGGCTAGATGGAATGCTGAGGCCATCCAGCAGTTTATAAATGAACATTTAATGTATAATAGTGTTTGCTTTTATCTTGAATTTCTGGAATTTCCTACGCCTCCAATTGGAAGCACTTCAATCCCCTAACTGAACTAATACAGTTTGTAAATACAGAGAGATTGTCACCATCTATATACAGTGAAGGAGACAATGTTGAGTGTTAAGTTATGTTGAAAATAAACTTGCACAATGGGAACTTCTTGTATCTATTTGTAACATTCCACTCTTTCACAGTAAAGGAACTGATAAAATCCATAGCACTCCTGTGCTTCAGGATTCTCAGCTGTTTCTCGATATAGACAATTTTATTATCAGCCCTAAAATAGAAAAAGTCTTTAATTATGCCCCTGTAAGAAACAGCTTTTGTATGCCTCTGACCTGTTGTACATCATTTCATTAGAGCAGTCATGGTTCTGTCTGTAATAACTTTGACTCTGAATGATTCTATCCTCCTGTAAGAACAGTATCTGCACTCCTCAGATGAAGTGCACAGCCTGTGTCAGTTCATCTTTCAGCACTCTTCTTATTCTTGTATAGATGCCTTGAACTTGTCATCATTAGTGAAATAAATCCACATTCTTTGGCTCTTAACTGAAGTTTTGAGGAGGAATTTCTACTCCTGTGCCTTTGAAAAACTTCCTAGCTAGCTGGATGGCTTCGTTATTGTCAAGGTTTTCTGTATTCCTGAATTCCAGTTCATGACTTCCATTGATATATTTAGTTAGTTTGTACCTTCCACCTTTTTTTTAGAAATTAATTCAGTGTCTGGCAATGTCAGGATGAATTTTTCTGTTGTCTTCATTAGGCGCTGCACTGGGACCTTTCTAACATTCATATGGTGGAAGCAGTCTGCCATGGCATTTTGTGTCTGTGTAGTACTCTCAGAGTGTTTGACTATTTTCTTCTAAGTCCTCCAGATTAAAGGAAAAGCATGGCTAAAGCATAGCTAGAGTTTAAAAGGTATTCAATCATGTTTTCCTCCTTTTAGTATGGGTAAGTAGTTTGTATGACTACAAAATATATCCACTAAAGAAACTAAGAGTCTAAGGCTTAGAATTCTTGTTTGCATCTGTGTGTGCAGTTCAAAAGGGAGGGAATGTGTCAAGTTAGGGAATGGGTCATGGCACAATTTATATATATATTATATATATATTATATATATATATATAATATCTGTATAGCTAATTGTTCTTTTTCCTATACCCTACACTATCCCCAAACCATTCTCAGATGTTGTCTGAGAGAATGTTCTTTGGCATGAAAAACATTGCCAGGAAACTTTCTGGTAAATAAACAATGTGAAGAGTTGTATGTTCTGTCCATAATACCAGCTTTTAGGCAAAGAAGGTAAATTCATTAAATCATAGAATATCCTGAATTGGAAGGAACATACAAGGATTATTGAGTCCAAATCCAGGCCCAGCACAGGACAGCCACAAGGATCACAGGATTATGGTAAATGACATCCAGAACCAACATGCATCCTCATATGAGGCATGGGAGAATTTAGAAGTTCTAAAGGATTGTCAAGAAATCTTGGGTTTTGAGGAGCCATTGATTTGTAGAACTTGTACAGATTTTTATAAGAACGTGTATTTTGCCCATTTTGAAACCAGAAAGTGAAGTTATATCCTGAGGTTATACATCTGTTTTTGACAGAACAAACTAGTCCTTTATTGTAAAACAAACAGTAGAGGTTTGTTTCCTGGCTTATATGTAATACTAAAGCAGTTAGACTTCTTGCTGGAACAGGGGAGTCTTACACTCAATACACTTTTCCAGCCTGTTAGGATTGAAATCCACAGGAATATGCCCAGGTTCTCAGACAATGACAACATGAGTGGGTGAATAACATCACCCACTGAATCACAGAATCATAGAACAACTTACGGCATTAGGGACCTCCAGCAGTCATCTGGTCGAATCCCTTGCTCAGAGCAGTTCTACTTAGACCAGGTTGCTCAGGGCTGTATTCAGAACATCTCCAAGGATGGAGACAACCTCTCTGAGTGATCTTTTCCTATATTTAATAGAATACCAAGTTTTCTAATACCTAATCAAAATTTTTTATGTTCCTGACTTGTCCTTGACTCTCTTTCTGTGGCTGTACATTTACAAGAGTCTCTCTCTGCCGCCTTCATAGCTTTTATCCTCTACTTGTGTAGTTGAAGAAAGCAGTAAGGTCTTCCCGTAACCTTATTTTCTTGAAGCTGAACAGGCTCGGTCTTCTCAGCCTCTCCTCCTCAGTTATGGTCAGCCTATTGACTGTTTTAATGCCCTCTCTGGATTTGCTCCTGTGTTAGTATCTTTCTTGTACTGAGGAGCCTCACACCAGACACAGTATTCCAGATGTGTTCTCACAACTGTTGGGCAGTTGATAAAGACATGAACTTTAGTCTGTGTTTAAGTGTGAAGATTCCATTTCAGAAGGCCCAATATTTAGAGACTTTACAAATCAGTGGGATTTTCTCTCCTATGAAGCATGAATTTCTACGAACTTACATCTGAGAGTCACCATTATTACATCTGTTTTATTTCCTGAGAATCAGAAGAGTAACATTGTTAGATGGCTTTAATCTGTTTTTTTAATATCTCTGAGGCAAACCTAGAAGCTGGTTGCCTCTGTCTTAATCTTGGAAGATGGAGAAGAGGCTGTCTTCTCATTTGTAAAATGATTGAAAATATAGAACATCAGCTAGGATAATGATTCTAACATTTAAGGATTCTGATGTGTCAGAAATAGATGCACTTTTAAGTATTCTTGAAATAATCTGTGACCTGCCTTACACAATAAAAATATGACCAAATCCACTTTAAATGGTTGTAAAGACGTACACAGAGTTGTTGTGAAGGGTTTGACCCTGTATCATACTTTAGTCTTGTTACTGATTGCTACTCTGTCAGTTTGGGGAAAATTGTCTAAAGTAATTGTTTTCTTATCTATTTGATAGACTTAAAGAATATTTACTGCGTTATTTGAGAGGTCAGAATCAGTCAGTCTAGAAATAATATTAAATAAGTCACTTATTTACACTTTTTCCTTCTAAATAAAAACTGCAGATATTACCACATCCAATGAACAATAACTTCTCTATATTCCAAGATCTGTCTATATTTCATCTTTTTGTAAGTGACAGGGACAATTCAGACAGGATTTAACTATGTTGGGATTTTCTTAGACTACTAGTGTGTAAATATGGCAATGCACTTTCTGAGCCCTTTCTAATAATGAATGGTGTGAAACAAGGCTGCGTTCTTGTTCCAACCCTATTCACAGTCTTTATCAGCATGATGCTCCAAAGGGCCATGGCAGACCTTGATGATTAGGACGGTGTCTACATCCGATATCGCACTGATGGAAGCCTTTTCAACCTAAGGTGACCGAAGGCCCACACTAAGACCTTAAACCATCTGGTCCAGGAGCTGCTTTATGCTGATGATGCCGCCCTTACCATCTGAGGAGATGAGGCTGCCTAGGTAATTAAACTGCTGGACTGATTTGAGCTCTGATTGGCCAATGGTGATGTGGGGGTGATGGAAGACTTCCTGAGGTGCCAGTTGATAGAGAACTTCTGTCTTCTTTAAGCTGACTTCCGGCCCAAAGAGCTCAGCAGTGTCTACAAAGCATTTAACATCCTGTTAAATGTTAAATGCTGCAGAGCTTCTTCTGTGTGGGCAACAAGGGTGGCATCATCAGCATAAAGCAGCTCCCAGATAAGATGGTAAGATTGACAGAGAGATAGACAACAGGTTAGCAAAGGCATATAGTGCCTTTGGAAAGCTTCATAAAAGAGTTTAGCGAAATAAACACTTGAAGAAAAGTACCAAGATCAGTGTTTACAGAGCCATAGTGCTGTCTACTCTCTTATATGGATCTGAATCATGGGTCATCTACCGCCACCACCTGCGTCTCCCAGAACACTTCCATCAACGCTGCCTCCATACAATCCTAAACATCCACTGGTCAGATTATGTGACTAATGCATCTGTTCCAGAACAAGCAGCAATCACAAGTATTGAGGCCATGTTGCTGAGAACACAGCTGCGTTGGGCAGGGCACGTCTCCAGGATGAAGGACCACTGCCTCCCTAAGATCTTGCTTTATGGTGAACTTGCCACCGGCTGCCGCAAGAGAGGAGCCCTGAAGAGAAGATACAAGGACTCCCTGAAACAACATCTCAGCCTTGGCCATATTGATCATCATAACTGGTCTACTCTGGCCTCCAGTCGGGAGGCCTGGAGACACACTATCTTCAACGCTGCTGTTTCCTTTGAGAACGCACACAGGATCAACCTTGAGGAGAAAAGACAACACAGAAAGAATCGTGCCTTGCAGAATTTACCACCTAAGGAGTCTTTCTGCTGTACCTTTTGCAACCAGAGGTGCATATCTCATATTGGCCTTTTTAGCCACCAACGCGCTTGCAACAAATGTGGGTAGAGCCCTCCCCAAATCTTCGTTCGCCAAGCCTAGCCATGATGATGAGTGTGTAAATGAAAAAAATGTTCACTTCTGTACTGTGACTCAAACAATCTGGCTGTAGCTACTTACTCCTCTGAGATTGCCATGATACAGAAACGAACTCTGTGTTGACGAGTCCTGGATCCCGGTGTCACATATGTCAGACCTTTTACATTTGCTTTTTAAATAAATCAAATGATAAAACACAAAAAGCTTCCATGCGCCCTTCCTATTCAGTCTGTCAGCAAATAAAGATGGGTGAACTTCTCATTTCAGAAAGGCAGCCTTTTGAAGATGTTTAAAAAAGAAATTGGGAGGCTAGGATCAAAGGAGCCCAGAACCTGTTCTGTGTAGTCAATGAGTATCATTCTTGCACATCTGGGTCAGTTCAGAGTGTTTTTTTAGAGGCAGAAAATCTCCCTAAAGGCAATGAGACCTCTCGACATACTACATTCTCTTGAATTTATGATGTGACTTCAATGTTATATCGAAGTTAATCGGTAGTGACCTTAAACATACACAGTCTTAGACAAAAACTATGCTAAGCTAAGTTAAGGTCACAAGATGTAGCTATAATTTGGAGTAATAAAGATATCCAAAGGGTATGCAGAACAAATACAAGTAAAAGGGCTATGTAAGAAACCTAAATGAGTCTGATGAACACACACAAGAGAGA
This sequence comes from Manacus candei, assembly GCF_025592945.1. NCBI lineage: Eukaryota > Metazoa > Chordata > Aves > Passeriformes > Pipridae > Manacus > Manacus candei. The sequence continues at coordinate 7,735,494 of NW_026138067.1, read as the reverse complement.
CATTCAAGCCTCCTCCTGCCCCTATACTATAATCTTTAGTGATGCCATGTGGCAATAATTTGATTTCTTTCATGGCAGCCCAAATATAATTAAACTCTTTTAAGGAAACATGTTTCCTTTAGTGGTTCCATCCAGCAGACCTGAATCACCCAGGGTTTTTTCCCCGTAGTGCTTCATTGCCAATGAACACTAAATCTTTTCATTACCTTCTTGCTAAATAAAAAATAACCTTTGACAGTTTTATATTTTCATGATGGAAAGAAACAAACAATATAATCAGCAAATCAGTATGCCCATATAAAGCACACGAAACAAACAGCATTGCATTTTCCTGTGGCCATTATTGAATATGAAACCTCCATCATTTGGGACCTTCTTCACCTGACCAGAAGAGAGACACTATAGCATGTTCTGAAGGTCCCTAGTCACTGTACTGGGCCAACAAATGGGTCTATCCCATGTCTGACAGCCACTGCCAAACAATGGACCTACCTACCCTCCTATTCCATTTAAACCAAGCACATCCAGACTCTCTCTTCATTTTGGACAAAATAAATTTTGATTTGCCCTTGCTCACAGTGTTAAATATCAGTTGATTCTCTGGGCAAGCAGAAAATCTCTCTGATAAATCACTGAACTTTGCTGAGGCTCAAGAAGCACCTGGGTTCACTTTGGTTCAATTATTTAGGTATCACAGCCCCCAGATTTTCCAAATTGATATATTATACCAAATTATAGTACATTTATAAAGTAGATGTAAAAGAAGTCAGTGTTTCTTGCCACATTCCCAGGTCAAATACTTCAAACCAGGAATTTCAGCTGAGTGTTCAAACTTCTGATTTGTGGCATTGACTTTGATGGGAAATTGTGTTACAACTGCAGGATTTTTTTCCCTATAGCTGATAGTTCTCCAGAAAAAGGAAAAGTTTTGTAATCACGTAGAAATCAAGCTACGTTTCTTACTTTGTACATTTTCTCCTTCATGAACTCTTCAGAGGGTATCTACTTCTCTGGCAGTACTTTTTAGAACTATAAAAATGCAAATGCTCTGTGCAAGTCTATTATTTTGCTATTCTAGTCCCAGATCTATCTCCCTCCCCCAAACTCTGCTTTTTACAGCTCTGTAAAACGTGCCTTGTCTTTTTAACCTTAAACAGCAGAGGGCAACCTGAGAATGACTATCCTAACTGTTCCTACATCTTGAGAAGATGAAAATCCAGCAGTTTAAAGGTTGCTGCAAACTACTGGGACATTAAATACATGTCAAATAATTACAATATTCAATATTGACTGTGAATATGCCAAACTTGTTATATATCTCAAGGTAAACTGAAATTTAGTTCTAGGTCAGTTGACTACGTGGTCTCAATAAAAGAGCTACATTATGCTCAGCATTAGTTTGTCATTTGCAGAACAAAATTTTCAAACTGGTGGAAGAACTGTGTAAAAGGGATGGGGAAATGGCACCATGGAAAGAACATAACCTTACTCAAATATCCTAAAATTAAAAAAGGATAAACCAGTATAATTAATAAAACTATTATAGATTTTTATAGACCTTTACTTACCATGGCTTATAATTCTCTGTTTACCTCCATGGACTTGTGTAAAAATCCTGTATTTCTTTCTATTGTTAAGTTCTTGAAATAATGTACTCAGCTTAGGGGAATTGCACAACCTTTGTCTAAACTTACTGGAAAATATTACTATGCTATGTTAAATTTAGTGGAAGAGGTAAGAACATAATTTAGAGACAGTGAGACACCAGAAGACATGAAACAAGAGCCCAAGAGAAAAGAACCTATGTGATATTAAATATCATGAGTGTTTGACAGCAGTGATTGCCTTGTTGCTCTTAGACTGATCCAAATACTACAGCAAATTTATTTAAGAGCCATCCTTTAGATCTTGGAAATCATCTTCCTGTTGCCATATAATATCTTATTTACATTCAACTGTGTTTCATTGCACTTCTTTAAACAAAAGTTCGACTTTTCAAACATGTTACAACATTATGTGCAAAGAATATTTGCTGCTATTTTTTCCCTGAGGGCCCTGCATGCCTTCCTCCCAAGCTTCTCTGAGGTTTCACAGGACTCATCCCTTAATCCTACCTTTATTTTCCCCTTCTGTGGATATTTGCAAGCACAACTCCAGCTGTCAGAGGATGCCAATGACTCACAGGTTGAGTCCTCCACTCCAAGTTAAATTCAAATTCTTTTCCAGCATTCTCAGTGCTACTTAATACCAGGGCAATGTCAGAATGCTCAGAACAATTTCTAATCATTCCCCTTCAGTTTTCTTTATTTTATTTGCATGGTATCATTGCTGTCCTTCCTGCGCCTGATGCCTATAAGATGGGTGTTGTATGAACCTCAACCTTCTTTCTAGAGCTTCAGGTTCCACCTCTGGGAAGAATCTTTCCTTTTCATTCAGGTAGAAACAAATCTTAAGTTTTAACTCTCACAGCTTTGGAACGTTCAATTTACATCAGTGGAAGATGGTGTTGTTATGCAGAACTTGGTCCCTAATACTTTTCATACCTTCATATTGCAGAGCTTCCCCCTTCTTCTGGCAACAAAAGACAAACTGCCTGTCTTCTATTGCAGGGAACTTTCTTGCAATCCTTACTATCTCTTCAGTGATGCTGAGCTTGTGAATGCATGTCTTTTCTGCCAGTGTCTCCCCTCATCAACTCATTGTTACATTTTTTTCAACCAAGGATTTTTATGCCATTTGCTCTGAATATTAGAAGCTATAAAAATTTTGGAGGAAGCATTAAACCTTAAACTTCACATTGCAACCCTATTTTTTCCCATTTTTTTTCCAAAGCATGAGCTTTGGTAAGACAAAATTAATTTTGATCAGAACTGGTTTCTTCATAAAAATAAAGGCACTATGCCTAGGTAATCTGTTCTGAGTGAGGATCTGGTAAAACATGATCAAGAGCAAGATGAAGCCCCTCCATTTCTTTACCTTGCTTTAGAAGCTGAGCATTTACAGTTTCAAGGGATCTGTATCTCCCAAGCATTACCATTCCACTTGACTCACAAACCAAGCTCCATTTTTTTTCCATGGAGACACTGGAATTCTGGGATTCTCTCTGCATCAGAATTGCCGTACATTTTGGTTCTTTGCTGCATTGCATTGCCTCTCTCTGCATATTTCTGAAAACATTATAACTGTTTATGTGTGACTGTCTCTGTTTCTCTGGGAAAACATTTAAGAACATACTAACTTTCAACCAGTTCTAAATTATTACATGGTCATGCAACAAACAAGACAGTAAAGGGAAGGAAAAAGTGATGAACTCACTAGATGTGCTTACTGACCTGGCTAGTCTCACTGAACTCAGTATCATAGCCCTTTTTTTTTTTTCTTCCTTTAATTCTCCTTTTCTGTATGTTCATGTTTCTTTATTGTTGTCTTGCAGACTGCTAAGGCTTCATGATAAGGATAGTGTGAGATTATGGGAGCACATTCGGGTGATTAAAAGCAAATAATGATAATTTATATTCATTTTTTCATAGAACAAAAAGAGAGTCTCTAACATACGAAATCTGAATGTATTTTAGAGGTCTAGTTCTTGGTTTGTTTTCTTTTTTTATCCAGTGGTATGAGATACTGGACAGACATCACTTTTCATAAAAGTCTACTAAATGTTTGCATTTCTTAGATGTCTTTCTTAATATAATATTGGCAATTTTTGTGAAAATATTGGCAAGGCTTCCATTGGCACAAGTGTTAAAACAATATTACTAAGACAGAAAGCAAAACTAAGTGAGGGATTAACATGAGAGATTAAAATAACTTTTTGCTTTCATTTGTTGAAGGTGCAGTCATTATGACCACCAAGAATTTTTCCACTCACTTTAAAACTGTGTTTAAAATGAGCTATTCCAGAGCTTTTTGGCATAGAGCTACAAAGCATCATGGATTTTGAATTGCTGTAAACCAGCAAAACTGATCTGACCACAGCTAATCTGTCGTTGTGCCACTGTGTTTACTCTTGTGGTGGCTCTGGCACTCTTGTCTATATTGTGTACCACTGTCACCGTTTTTCTGATGGAAATTACTAGCTAGTGTGTCCAGTTGACTTTGGTACAACTTGTCTGACTTCAGCCTGTCTCACCTGCTGTCAGATGCAGATGCAGGTCTCGTTTCTACACATGTAAACACTTTTTGTTCTCAACTGCTGAGCTGCATGTCTTAGTGTGACTGTCTTGAACTGCCACCCACTGTGGTGTGAAGAAGCACCACACTGCATAATAACTGTTTGCAAAATCACTTTCTGCTCCTTACTTCTAACCCCAGTGTCAACAGGGATCTGACAGGCTGTCTTTTTCCCCAGAAAACACAATTTCTCCATCTATCTTGCCTTGAATATTCACCAGGGCTGCACTGGCTGTAGCCCTGAGAACCATCACAGATTGTGGTGGTGCCTCGCTAGTTTGTGACTGAGCTGGATCCCAGGGCTTCTCAAACTGCACAGTTCTGCTTGCACTGAAGTCATGTCCTTTCCTTCTAAAACTCCTGTCTTCGGGCTTAGTATTTGTAACCCTGCAGTTATTAAGTAGCTATTTTGAAATTAAGTCTCATTTTTCTATAAGATGTGTTTTGAAAGAAATGGTCAAAGTATTTTCAGTATATGTTTTTTGTTTTACAGGCATTTAAGAGTGGACATTTTCAAAAAACAGTGACTGTAGCCTTATGTCAGAGAGACAAAGCTATTGTTAAAGAGAGACTTGGGTGGATGATGAATTGCACCCTTATTCAGAATGACCATATTTTGGCCAGTTGAAGAAAAGTTTATTTATTTTTATAGGACAGGAAAAACACAAAGATTTTTAATGAAAGTCTGTGTGGAGTCTTAATTCACTGGCACCCTCTTATAAATATTTAGTTTTCTAAGAATATTACAATATAAAAATTTAATAAAATACAATAATAGAAACAGACTAATGCCAAAACTGGAGTTGAATAACTTCTTTCTGAACTTCTAGTAGTTTAGAATATATTAAAGATACTGTTTCCTTCTATATTTATACATTCATATAGTAAAATGGTCAAATAGGTTTTTTTCTTAGTGTATATATATATATATGTGTGTGTGTGTGTGTGTGTGTGTTCAGGACCCACATGCAATGTGGGTGGGCATAATGTCTTATTGCTTGCTACTTGAAAATGTGCCTTGCTTGCAGCTTAGGAGGCTAGACTCCTATGGACTCAAAGGACAATTTGGGTGTTATGCTTATTTAGTCCCATGTCTTTTATTAGGTAGAACTATTTATCAGAGTGTATTGTGCATCCACTTGTTCAATAGAAGCTGAACTAACAACATTGATTTATGGTGTTGGGTCAAACCTGGCTGCAGAGAGAGGGGCAAGTGGTGAGTGTAGAGCAATCAATACCAACCAGCCAGATGAACACAAGGCAATAAGAGTGGAAGTGAAGCATAAAGTAACCCTTTGTACCATCAGCTTGCAATGACAGAAGAGAAGTTGGCATGTTGTAGCACACTTTTACGGTGATGAAAAGAAAGTCTGTAAGTACATTTCTTTGTGCTTACTATGTCTCCTGTTTTGTAGCTTTTGAAGAGTTAAAGATTTCAGTTTGTGTGTTGGCTGTGGACTATGAGTTGATAAAGTGCTACAAGTACACAAGTTAAGTTTTATTTTCCTGAATGTTTTCCGACACTTTCCTGTACAGTTAACAAACAAAAAGCTCTTGCATATGGGAGAGGTAATCACATTTCACTAGATCTAAGCCTCAGGGTGTTGAAACACTTTCATATACTGCACTTTTGTTGGACGCAGGTATGTGCTGTACACCTTCTCTGCCCCCATACACCCTTTTTTTCTGTAACAAAAATCTCAGGTTGCTCATTGGAAAGAAGGTGCAATTTGCTCTGACCAGATCCTTGGTACAAGTGTTTAAGAATCCACGCCCTTGTGTGGCTGTTTTCTAGTCCAACCATACTTTTCATAACTTTAACTAGTCACAGTCCACATACAGGCAACAGCTTACCTTTACTGACTACTGGAGGATCAGTGATACTCACTTCACCACAGTATTCACAAAAAACTTCAGACAGTCCTTCACCAAGAACAGTTATTCATGATATGGAAGTCTGTCAACAGATAATAGTCCAATCCAACATATATATTCTGCATGTATGAATGACTGTTTATGATATCCACTTCCCATTTCAGGATCTTTGGTTATATTTCATGGGATGTATTTGGAACTGAAAAATTTATTAGATCAGTGCATTACTTAGCCCTGCTTTTTTCAGGTCTTGGAGTTCTACAGGCTTCATTACTTCTGAGAGCTTTGCTGTGACAAATATACAGTAGGATGATTCTCTAGTTAAAGTCTACACATCTCCACTAAAAATTTTTCATGTGGTGTGCCAAATAAAATAATAATAAAATAGGTTAAACTCCATTGGACTAGATAAGAATGTATGCTCTGCACTCTTCTCTTACTTCCACATAGCAGAGTAACATCAACACATTGCTGTGTGTTGTCAAAATTATGTACAAAGTTGGGCAAATGCCTGATTTGTGCATGTGTGTCATCTGGCTCCATACATGCTGTAAACACTCCTCCAGCTTAAGAAACCAGCTGTATAAATGACCTCTTCTCTGGAGAACAAAACACTGCGGGTCTAACTTGCCTACCTCAGTGGCACTGATGAAGTCTTCACACTGGCATCAATGCATTCACTTGCAGGAAAATGGGGATGTTGAACAAGAGAAAACATTAACAATGTCAATGGAACCATCTTGCACTTCCCCACTTGCCTGAAACAGTGGGGAGCATTTCTGATGATTTCAAAGGGTATGGAAACAGAACTGCAGTGGCTTATAATCTTCAATTTAGCAAAATAAGTTTAAATAGAAGCCAGATCTGATATCTCTGTATATGAAACACGGTAAAACCATGAGACACTAAAGTCAGAGTGTGATCAAATTCTGATAGAAAGAAAATGATATTGATTTCATTGTCTCTGAATGAAGTTTATCTACCCAATCATTTTCATAGTCTATGTAATGTGAAATCGTGGAAGAATAGAAACAATTCTTTTAATTAGCAGTGTTCTTACTGATCAACTCCAGATGATGGTGATGACGATGATGATTATTATTTTTACAATTTTTTTTTTATTTTAGCTAGCTGGATTTCTTGCATTGCACTTTGAGATAAAAGCTGTAAACATATCGCTGTACATAATAAGGACATAATTTCAGGTTGAAGTGGCACAGTGGGCTCTGTGCTGGTCTTTGATGTCTGGAGAGTTGAACTCACATTCTGCCTTTGATCTCAAGTGAAAATAAGTTTGGTGAGTCTCATTTTAGCCTCTTCACCACATTGTAAGTGCTCCCACAGTTCAGTACAATTGGCATTCTCTGTGTAAGAGAGGCCCTGGGCATGTGGTGTTGTGGGGTCAGTGCTGACACTTGCTGGCAAAGCTGAATGGGGGTGCTTGCATAACAGCCCGTGTGATGCCTGGTTTATATTTAGTGCTGCAGTACAAAATACATTTCCATTGTTAATACAAAACAATCCAGTTCCAAAGCAGCTTGCAAATAGACATCTTAGTTCATCCATATATAATATTTTATTATATTATCTTATTTAAAAGATTTCTTTCTCTTCACTTAACATGCAGATTTTTAAATGCATGCTTGAAACCTCTCTATCATATGCTCCATCTAACAGTAACCCTCTGATAAACCCTCAAAGCCTGCCAAGACCACACACACTCCATAGTTCTACCTAAAAACAAATGCAGTGAATCATGATTAATTCTGAAAATTCAGTAATTTTTTAAGCTTTGCTTTTACCTCATTTTTTCCCCAATAAATTTTTCACAAGTCCTGCACTGACACCATCTAGTTTCTAAAATTAGGTATTTTTCAACTGGTCACTGAAGATGTGGTACATATCCAAGCAGTATCTCCCCAGATTTAGGAATGGAGAATCTTATTTTATTGTTCATCTTTATAACAGCACCTGGTATAATTTGACCTCTTTTTAGGAGCTATTGTGGTACATAATACAAATACAAATATTTAACAATTAGATATATAAGTGCAATATAGCACAGTTAAAAAGTAGCAATACCCTGAGATTCTCATTGTAGAGCTTACTTGGCAATGCAGAAACTTAAATGTGGGGAGGAGTTTTGTGTGTGCATATTTCACAGTTCATTTTGCTATTAACTGTGATCCAAAAGAATTTGAGAAAATGAAAGTAAAAAAACAATAACGAAGACCTGCGCCCCCTTATTTATTGCTTATCAGGTCAAAATCCATCTTGACTCCAAATTGCAATTGGTCTGTATGACTTCCCTCTCATAAAAGAAAGTCTGTGTGTCATTATTACCTTTGTAACATTTTTATTGTTCAAAAAAACGTGGAATGTGGAATACTTCATCATGTGATGTGAAATTAAGTCATTAACCACAACTCCCAACTGTGTCTCCTCCAATGAACTGCTGAGATTCTTGTGATACCATTTCCTCTTTTTTTTAAACAAAAAACAACAGAGTAAGTAGATAAAAATGAGGAACTTCCAGAAAAAATCTGAAGTTCATCTTCACTAGTTTCCTATTTTTAATACTTGCTTGGTAGTGGATGCTTACTCAGGTTAAGAAATGGGGGGATAGGATGATGAATATGTTCAGGCAACCAGCAGCTGGAGACTTCCTGAGCTAGAGATCATATGGGTCATGTTGGTCATGTTGGTCACACTGGTAGGTACTTAAAGACTCTTCTTGAGCTCTGCCTGAACTCATGGCTTGCAGCTTCATGCTCATGAGCCACTTTGAAGGAGAAAATATTGAATGCTTTTTGTATCTTTGATGATATTGTTTCTACTATGGACTCAACAGGATTCCAAGAACAGGGAAATGGTGTTTTACTAACCTCACAAAGTCAGGAAGATGCTCCCAGCTAGCTTTCTCAGGACCATGATACCAGAACATTGGTGTCTGATACCTTTTTCTCCTGTTCTCATTGGGGATTTCTTACTTTTGTTGATACTTAGATATTCACTGAAGAACATCCAATGATACTTCCAAACTCGCCCATCCCTCACATTACTTGAGCTTTTCTTTTAGTGGGGTGGCACCTAAGTTTTTCATCGCTCTAGTTCCAGGTGGCACCACAGTTGCTCCTCCCAAGGACAGATGAAATGCAAACGAAAATCAGCAATTTTATTCATGATATTCAATGAATTTTAACCCAAACTTGTGCTATTGGGAATAGTGTATTTGCCACTTGTGGCTAAAAAATTATTTCTACGCATGTCGTAAAGCAGAGACTGCCAGAAAGCAAGAAAAGAAACAGCCATGCCTCATGCCTTTGTCTTTAACACACAAGCAGCAGGTCAAACAAAGACAGAAATCTGAGGGATTAACTCTGTCAATAACAATTTCTGTAAAACTCTTTCCAGGCAAGAACTTTTCCATTCATTGTAAACAATGTTGAGGAAACCACACTCATTTCCTAAGGAAAAAGATGTGCAAACATTCACCTTTTACACTTACTAATGTATACATAACTTTCAGCCAAAAGGCTATTTATATTCATAAAAGGTTTTTTAAAATTAATCATAAAACCAGGTATCATGCTAATTTTGTAACACATGATTAGAGTTATGTAAATGTTTAAGTAATTTAATTAAATCTATTAGACCTTTCCACATCATGTATCTATCTATTAGCAGTTAATTATAAAACACTGCTTTTATAATGTCATTAAAATTAATTTCAAGGAGTTATTCTCGTAGAACAGGGAGGACATCCATCAAGGTTGAAAAGTTAATCAGCTGTTTGGTGTATTTTATGACAGGAAGGATAGTCCTTTTAGAAATACAGGTAGTCTCTTTCTCTGGATATCTAGAACAGGGAAAGTATCAACAATACTCACCAAACCAACACTTGGACTCCAAATAACTGCTTATGCTCCAAACGAGTTCAAACTTTTATGATCTTTGCTGTGTAGACATGCCTGAAGTCTGTACACATTGTGGTTGACACGGAGTTTCTGGATCTTGGTATTTATTTCTTTCTGAACAACTAAAGCTTCACTTGTCCACATAGAGGAGTGTGAGGCCCATGGAAAGATGTAAGGTGTTACTGGTGGGTATGGGTAAACACGGGAAAGTTTTATCCATCATACCAAATCATACAGAAACCAGCTGTTTTGGTGTATATGAAGCTGTACTAGTGTTACACTACATTTTGGAGCTAAGAAGCTCCAATCAGAAGATGGACATATTTATTTGTGGCACTATCAGATCTATTCAGCTTCTAAACCAGAGCTGTCTCATCTGATGGACTGTTTACATCAGTCTTGGAACATGAGGAGACTTGAGGGCTATGGTTAGTCCTCAATTCCCTGCTTGTGCTTCAGAGAAGATAACAGGCTGGTAATAGTATATGAGTGAGAGGTTTGGGAACAGTTAATTTATTTATCAGTTGCATCTCTTTTAAAACTGAACAAGTTTGGTTTTGTGGTTTTTTGTTTTTTTTTTTTTTTTTTTTTTTTAATAAATTTGTGAATTTGGCCCACTTTAAAATTTACCTCAATGCCTTCTGTCTCGAGGTTTATAGCTGTGGAGTTGACATCCCATCATACTGATGAGTGCTGATACTTCTAGACTGTCTGAATTCAGCAAGGAGGATTATGGTGCCAGGGAAGAAAAGACTAGGAAACAAAGGAGAACCTGTCAGCCTGCTGGAAGGAGATTCTGCTAGTCCTCTTTGGGGATATCCATGCTGCTTTTTAAATAACTTGTTTGTGGTAAGAGTGATTTCACTAAAGATAATATATAAAGCAATTTCTCATAAGCAGTCAATCTACTGAGACATGGTGGCATGGGAACTAGCCAAATAAACATTAAGGAAGAAGCACTAGCTAGACAAAGCTGAGAGATAGTGTAGGGGACAGATGACCTGGTAGCGTTAGTGTTGATATAAACTAACAAAAGTCACTTCCCTGCTCTGTCAAATATTTCCTGTGTGACCACATGCAAACTGCCGAAGCCAGGTATTACAAGGAGATTATGGTTTACAGCTTAACTTTAGGTAAACACAGTCTGTCTGCGAATTTCACAAGAAATTAGATGCCTAATTGGGAACAGTTGTCTAAATACCTTTGTGAACATTGCCTCCAGCATATTTGTACTCTACTGCTGAATGTACTCTACTCTTCTCAGAGGTATTATAGGAATGAAGACCTTAAACAGTAGGCTGATGGGGAAACATGTTTTGGGCACACCTGTCTCAAGATGAAATGATGTACTAGATGTGTTTATTTTTCTCTGTGGACTATAATGTCAGAATGTAGATGTCCTTCTTCCATGTCTATAGAACATGTACCAATGTTAGGGCATATAAATCCTGTTTTACCTGGTTAAATAACTCCTAGAGGTTAGTATTATAATAATACTTTCTGAAAATAGGTAGTGAATAAAATGGCATATACCCACTGAAACAACCTCTGTGGAGTCCATAAACATAGCTCAAGAAAGTCACACAAAAGCTTGTAGAACACTCATATTTTAATAAGATTTTCTCCTCCCTTTTTGTTTGAGCATTAACCCTGAGTGAATGCAATTATTTCAGGAGAATCCTACCTGTCTTTTTCACTTTTTTTCTGTCATCTTAATTTGGATCCTTTTCATTGCCTGTCCTTGCAAGCAGTGGGTGGCAAAATGTGCGGGCTACATCTCAATCCAAGTGATGATGTGACTGGGCTGGCTCTTTACCCCATTCTTTTGTCAGCTTCTTATGTGCAATTGGTCTTATTTTCTATATGCTATACCCTAACTTTAAAGTGCACACAGTTCTCTTCATGATGAACCTGACAAGCCAAATTAAGATGGGAATATGTGGCTGTGCTAAGGCTGTTATTAGAACATTTGTGTTGCCAGAGTATAATCTTGTTCAAATTTAATACTCAGCAGACCTATCTCTGACAGACTCATTTTTACTAGTGTTTTAGGTTGGTTTGCACAGTTGTCCTTATCATCAGACTGGGTCATAGTTCATTGGGGCAGATGTACACAAAGCTTTCAGGAAAAAAATCACTCATTTTCTATGAAACCAGAGCAATGGAATAAACACTATTTAAAATAAAACAATATTTAAAAATATTTTTTGTGTCTACATGTTTTTAAGCTACCTGGTAGACATATACTCTTCCATTACTCATGGGTAATTGCTCTCTGGCAGGCACATATCTAGGTTGTGTGCGTTCATCTACATGAAAAATGGTAGATTTAATTTGCACACTTCCTGTTTCTCACTTCAAAGGGCCACTTATAAATTTCCTAGAACAGTGAACTCCTAGTTAGCTGATAGCCAGGCTTGTAAATTCAGCCCATGCTTCGGTAATGAAAGTAAGCTTTACCTTGTCCACATTGTTGGGTTCTATATTTCAGATTGCCAATAATTCCTTGGAGTTGCATCAAATACAGATGATCTGTTAGTGGCTCTGACATTAGAATTACCTACACCTCCAGAGCTTACAGACTTATGTCTGCTAAAAATAAGCATATGGAAAGGCCTAATTCAGAAAGGGAAAAGATTTGATGAGAAATTAGATGCTGATTAAGTCCAAACCATAGTGACACTCCTAAATTAACAGTTTATTTGGTAGTTTGAGCTCAAAATCCTAGAGCCTCAAGGTGTTTTGACTACTCCAAGAATGGTTTATCTTTCTATATTTTGTTCTGAACATTACAGTATAATAAATATTAAGATTTGGATACCAAAGCCATTGCTTAGGCATATTTGTGCTAATGGTTGGAGTGTATAAAATTTGTCTCATTCATATAGCTTAAAATGTCATTTGGGACAGTCAGTTGACCATTCTCTGCTAGTTCTAAGAAATGACCAGCTACAGCAACATCTTGAAATTTTCACATTCTTTCATGGAGTCAGTCAACTGCTAAAAGATTGGAGATTTGGAGAGCAGTAAAATTGAAGATGAGAAAGGTATGGAAAGGCAAGGGTAAAGACTGAACTTGCTTAAATAAAAGGTACAAAGAATTGTACATTAGTACAACCAAAGTTATCATCCAGTTTTTCTACATTTTATAACCACAGTATAGCATAAATTTCAGATAAGCATTAACTAACATTAAGGTATAAATCAACTTGATCACTTAGCATCAGGGGCAAAAGTAAAATATCTGCATTGTAATGATTCCTTCTTATTTTTTAGCCATGTTTGTGTTTTCTTTTTATGAAGTAAGTCCTTCTGCTGCTAGACAAAAAAAGAAAGAAGTGTACCTTATACTGAGAACCAGGACATATTGACAAAAAACTCAGGTCTATGAGGCATAAGCAGTTATGAGAGAATTCATACCTTCTTTTTCCTTGTAAACCTTTGTGGTCAGAGAGGATCTTTGTAGGAACCAGAGGAATTTTACAAAAAACAGACACTTCTATTTCCTGGTGTCCCACTCTTCAACATGCCAAGAGGTTTTAAAAACATGTATATATTCTTTGCTTAAAATAACACTGTTTATTTCACCCTGACAAAAATGTGCCAACTGTTTTATCCTCTAAAAAGATTAGTGAAATCTGTAAGTTATAATCAATAGAGAGATGTGCAGCAACTTGCTTAGGTGAAATAGTGTGTAGTTTTCCTTTTATTTTCTTCTTCTCTCCCCACTTTCTCTCTCCTGATACATTGTAGTAACATCATATACACATACATACAAAATATGTGTACATGTATATGTTCTCATATATATGCACACTGAAATGAGGACCAGGGCTCATACGTCCTGTAAGGCCTGTGTACAGATCATAAATCAACTTATTATGGGGCTTTCTCCTTCAATGTTATGAAATGGAGCCAAAAGATTTCTAACATAATACGATGTGACTTAAGCCAAACATGAAAAAGCATAAAAAGGATGTTCAGCTGGGAGAGAATTCACGAGGACCAAACAAGAAGTGTTTTCATAAATCTGCTCGCATGTGTTATGATGAAGGTAGCAAACTAAAGGTCTGTTGAAGTGTAAGAAGGCAATATTTTGCACATGTAAACATGGCATACCTTCATTGTTAAATTATGATATTAAGGGGAAGAAGTAAACAGTACCAAAAATAAACATATACCAGAGATGATGAATGCTGTCACAGTGGGCTAGACAAAATAATGCATGTCTGCTGGCCTCTACCATGAAGTGTATGGTGCTGAAGTCAGCTGAAGGAAGCTGTAAGAGTTCATGAAGGCTTTGCAATAAGCAGAGGGAGAGGAAAAGCAGTAGCAGTGAGGTGCTAAGTGTGAGCATAACAAGGCACCCTTTCCTGCAATACCAAAACCATTCACCTCAAAGAAGGGACCATGACAGATAAGCACTTTAAACCTTCAATGAAAAAAAAAAGAAGCTTAAAGAACTGAAATGATTCCCTCAAGTCTGACAGTAAATCAAGTGGGATAATCTGGTGCTCCTTACTGCTAAACTTACATTTATACTTCTCAAAAATAATACAGAAAACACCTGGAAACTTACATTTAAAGTGACTCCAAAACTCAGGTTAATCAATAAATTACTTGCATGTTATGTCTGAAGTTGGACATGTAAAAATAGCTCATAAAGTGATTAATTCTTTCCTTCTTTGCATTTATTCATCTTCAAACAGATAATATTTTCATCGACTTTCAGAGAAAAGTTTCTAATACGTAGAAAGCAGATTAAAATATATATTCAGTAAGAGCAGTAGATAGAAAATACTGTGTTGTGAAATGTTGAAAATTTCTTGGCAAATAATCTGAATAGGCAAATAGCTGTAGAATATTTTCCAGAAATGCTTTTTCATGGTGTGAAATACAAAAAGTTTCTGAAATCTATTTAATAATCTATTTATTTTACTGAAGAGTTTATGACTTGAAGGAAAATGACAGTAATGAAAAATAACAAGTCTGTTTAGAGACAACAGTGAGTGGAAGATCATGGTGCTTAAGGAGGAAAGACTGTCTTTAGATCAGTGCCCTCTCTTGCCTTTTGAGTATCAACATCCACTCTGAAACTCTCTGTAAGGTGCAGAAGGACCTTTCTGCATCTTTTTTGCCTGTTGTAGTATGTGCAACCTGCTTTTGTCTGCTGTCGCAGTGCAGACAGAGGAGGAACAGTAGCTGGAGCGGGGTACGTACCTGTGTAGTGAAATGTATTAGAGCCACCACTGCTTCAGGCCATCCTGGCTACCAGGCTGCTGTTTCAAGACATAATGGAGAATTTTAGAAATGCTTGTAGGGAAAGACATCTAACTGACAAAGCAATGATAACAAAGAATAGTGATAGGACAAGGGGCAATGACTTTAAACAGAAAGGGAGTAGATTTAGTTTGGATACTAGGAGAAATTCTTTGCTGTAAAGGAGGTGAGGCACAGGAACAGGTTGCCCAGACAAGTTGTGGATGCCACATCCCTGGAAGTGTTCAAGGCCACGTTGGATGGAGCTTTGAGCCACCTAGTCTGATGGAAACGTCACTGTCCATGGCAGGGGAGTTGGAACTAGATGATCTTTAGGGTCCCTTCCAACCCAAACCATTCTACGATTCTATGATAAGAACAGGGGCAGCAACTTACATGAAATCTTTTAAGAGTACATTGAAAGGTTAGGTCCAAAAATGGGTTGTTATAACAGCTAGAAGTTTAAGAATATTTGACTGACTTGAATTGCGTAGATTATATTTTGCCTATCAGACTTTTAATGTTTACTTTAGGCTAAAAAAAGGCATTAAATAGATTGTCATTGTTTAGTGATTGAGAGTCTACTGATTGCAATAAATTAAAAACACTGGTTTTAGGATAAACATACATAGCACGCCTCCTTTATGGATGGAAGTCTACAACATTTTAAAATGGCTTCATTCACACTTAAAGAGTAGCTGCAAAATTATTTCTAAGTATCTGGTTTAAAAGGCAAATAGTGTATTTTTATGAGTGTGCTTATGTTAAGTCCTCACAGCTTATTTTCTCAGTTCTCAAGGTAGATCTGTCTGCAGAGTAAATGAAAGGATAGTTCTGTAAAAAGACAAAAGAGCATTTATGAGTTTTTATGTTTCAAAGTAGTATCTGTAATGGATGCTGGTAGCTTTTTGGGGTTGTGTGCAGTAGGAACAGGATTCATTTACAAAATAAGAAGACCTTGTGATGGATTTGGTCAACATTTCTTCAAGTCGTAGTCTTCCCAGTGTTCTAAGTTTAGTTGTGGTAATACAGATTTTTAAAAAGTCATATTTACCACAGTAAAATGGAGGAGAGTACAAATAATCAATACGATGCCCCTTCTGACTCTAGAACAGAAGTTTTAGAAATGAGTAAAAATATACTCCCTGTCTATTCTACTTCCGTGTTCAACACTCCTATCTACATTCTCACACATGTTATCAATCACTCCACATCCATCTTAATAGAGTCAAACTTCACTCTCTTGCCTTTCAGCACCGTGCATACTCTACATATTCCTGTAGGTCATCAACTTTCCTAACTATCTTGCAACTTAAACCTTCAGCTGAAATCCACTTAATTGAACAATGGCCCTAACAACCAAAACCAGGCACAATCTGTTAATGTCTTTCTCTTTTTAGTAGAAAACAATAAAAGATGTCAGGGTAGCATGTATTTTTTGTAATGATCTGCAGATACAATGCCTTCCCAGGTACAGAGGAGCTTTTTAACAGTAGTTTTCTTACCCCCTTCTTCAATATGTCTGAACAGATTTAAATATAACATTGTTCCTGAAATATTTCAGAAACCTAAGGCCTCTTGTGTGTAAACTGCTCTTCCTTTCATTGCATTGTTCACATCATGCCATTACAAGGAACACTGACAGATGCCATACTTGAAGGCAAACATTTTTAAACAGAGATTTGAGAGAGATAGAACAACTGAAAATTTACTTTTTTGTTGTTTGTTTTTAATTGTGAGTTACCATCTGAATATCCCCATGATCCTGTAAATCCTCTGCTGTTTAGGCTACAGGAGGAAATGCATCTTCTAGAGCTTCTTTTTTGGTACTATTCTTTGGATGAACTATTCCAGACAGACTTGGTTTCAGATGAGGGAATCCTCCTTTAAACAAATAGTATCAGATGTGAGATGTGCAGGCACCAGCTTGATCCCAAGATCTTACTTGTAATCCCAAGATTCCACTTGTCTCAAAAATAAAACCTAAGATTCAGAACAATTTCTTTTCCTTATAAATGCAGGAGCTGTCTGTCACACCTTTCATAGGCTGTTTGGGCCACCCAGATGAAACAGTCACAAATCAAACTGGAACTCCCATCATGCTGTTAAACACTCCCCAAAGATAAGAGCAACAGGCCTGTAACATCGATTATCTCACCAGTAAAAGACAGCAATGAGGTTTCACAGTATCTTGTTCTTCTGACAGTTTGTGTTAAAATAAAGCAGATTACAGGACAAAGAAGTTCAAATGTTAAAGAACAGTCAAATCTGTGTAGCTGTTGTTCATAAAACCAGAAGTGTATATGTGACCACAGAAAACTCAAACTAAACTGGTTTTAAGACTGGCAAATGACATGGCAAATGGATTTAGCTTTGGTGATGGGCTTCTGCTTCAATAGTGGGGAAATCACTGAACTGTTTTAGGGGAGACTTGGGCTACACATGAATTTGTTTTGTGTTCCTGTGATTGCCTTTGGAAAATAGAAAATACACTTTCGCCTGAGTTAGAAATACTTCTCCCAGCCCTTTTCTTTGAAATGTTGTAAGTTAGATCAATCAATTTAATTTGCTTTAGAGCCAAGAAGAAATGTCAAGAAAAGAGCTTAAACGGGTGGGTGAACTAGCACAAGTTGCTCATCCTTTAATTTAGGTCAAGGATGGCTCTCTAATACACCTGAAAAATCCTTCCTGCATCCTTCCTGCAAAAAGGATCCATTTAGCCTTTATCCCTGTCATCTACCTACTTCTCTTGCTATGCATCACAACCAGTGTTCCAGAAGTATCCTTCAGCTTTATTTAGAAGCATTTAATGACAGAAAGAACACCAAAGTGAGGGAATACTCTACGGGTTTGCCTTTTTGTTTTTTTTTTCCCCATCATATATACTGCATACATTGACATATGTGCTGAGAACTGATGTATTCACTGTGTTGGTAGTAAGAGACCACATTGTTATCGTAGGACAGGATGAGTAAATTTCAGATCATTTGACAGTAATATCACTAAACTCACTGCTTTGAGTATGCATTTACACACACAATGGTATCAATGTTATTTTTCATTTCCTGTGAAAATCAACCAATAAAATAGTGCATATTGCTACTTTTATACTATGTTTTACGTCTTTATTTCAGTACCAATATTGCTATTCAGTAGTAACACAAGCAACCAACAGTAACCAAGCTGTAGTGTACAGCAGTGGTAGTAAGAGCTAATACTGGGTATGAAAGAATTAATAAATTTACCAGAAAGAAAAATAGGTAAGAGGCTAATAATTTTCTTTCTGCTTTTTCCAAATGAGCATAAACTCATGATGAAGAAAGATTAGAAATTCAGTATTGCCTGTTCTATTTTAGTTTTCTTCAACAAAAAACAAAGTCCAAACAAATGAAGAAGAAGCAATTTCTAGCTTTTATCACGAGTATTTTCAACGTGGCTAGGGTTCAAAAAACAGAAAGCAAATAAAAAGAAACTAGATATTTTCATTAGAGAAAGTATTCTCGACTTGGAATTTTTTGAATATTCAACATTGCTAGTGATTCTTCAGAATAGTAATTGACACCAAAACACTCCTTTTAACTGCAATTTGAAGAATTTATTGTATGTGACCTAATGCCTAAATTACAAGGTTCTGTGATACCTGGAATAGTTTTTTTCTGTCTTCAGTTTATTAGGGTAAAAGGTCCTTTGTGTGATAATATCATATAATGAGTTAATCTATTAATAAAATAATAACAGTTATGCCAAATGGAATGTGACGTTTCTTAGAAACACTGTTCGTTCTTTGCGTTCTCTTCATTAACATTTGAAAGATTTTAATCTCAAAAAATTATTTGTTGTCAGTCGTGACTGTGGCTTGAAGTGACAACTTTAGCTGGTCCCTACCCTCATTCAGTCTTTTCTAACTGGTGCGCTTTCCCTTTCCACTCTTGTGTAGCACCAGTAACATTTCTTTTAAAAGAAGACAACTTGACACTGCGGATCTGGCGAGAGGCCTGCTGCAAAGCCTCTCTATGCATTTGTTCTCACTTGTCAGAATGATTTTTACCATCCACATTCAAAGTCTGCAAACTACATGGCCTCCCATGTCACAGGTTGGTGTTCCCAGGCATGATTATAAGAATCATACATAAAGAACAACCTTCCCTAGTTTTTATTAAATAGTATGATAGCAACACAATCCTACTTCTTTTTTTTTTTTTTCCCTGGGGAGGATTTCATAAGCTTCCTATCAGTGTTTCTAAGTCTGTATAACACTAGACAGCCGTGTGGCTCTCCACTTTCAATGTGATTTTGAAGGCAGGCTCTGGAAAGCTGATAACATGTTTCACGACCTTCGTGTCTGGAAGCAGTTTCACTTGATTGAAGTCATACAAGTTCAGCTAAGTTGGAGTGTGTTGTAAATATTTATCTGGCAGTCTGACATATAAAGTTGTTCTGAAATTACAAAGTACATTCCTGTCTTTCATGTATTATTGCCACTTTTTTCAATACACTTGTGAGTGATATTATTTAGAGAACCTTCTATAAGTGACTTATCATTGCTTGTTAAAGTTCTCACACTCTGTTGTACGGTCATTTTTTTAGGATGATAGCTCTTGAGTTGTATTACTTCACTATCTTTTAAAACATAAATGTGTGATTACTCCAGAAGTGCAACAAGAATTTATGCAATGAGGTAATCATGGCTGGCATATTTAATTTTAAAATCTGGGTTTGTGGCATTTATTTCCACGTAGGGATCCAGATGTTTTCTATCACTGGTAAATGTATGGTGATGACAACTTCCTAATCATTAGGTCATTTGTCATTACCTGTCAAATAATTATATATAAAGTAATGCTTCTGGGTAGAAATTCTTTCCCAGAATAAGAATTAATTACACTCCAACTTCTGTATTTCCTTGGTTTTGTTCACTTATATTCTAAAATGTATTTTGTGCTCTACAAGGTAATGCATCTGAAATGTACATTTTCTTCTTACAGAGGTATAGGACAGGTTCAATAATGTTAGGATGAATAACTTCAAGATGGACAGTGCACTGCTGCTGAGCTCTCATTTGGAGTCCTTTCAAGTCCAAACATAGTTTTGTTGCTGAGCATATTTTGCAAGGCTTCTTAGTGGGCTTAAATATGAGTTGTTTCTCTGAGTTTGTGAAGAGCTTTCATGGGAAGGGGAAAGGAACTGAGGTGACAAATCAGCTATTTTCAGCAAACATTTCTAATTTATACCTGTTTCAGTTGAAACAACGAGTGATAGACCGAAATAGCTGCAGAACAGCTTCCCTCACACCTGGTTTTCCCAGACCAGAAGCCACTACAGTCCCTCAAAACTCCTCATTCCAAAAGCCTTGTCACTGAGAGCTATTAGGATTTGCTTACTGACTGTGACATGCAGTTCCCCTGAATGTCATAATGAGATAGTTTACTCTTTTATTAATTAATGTCAGAAGCAAAAACTTGGCTTACATATATAGGAAAAGTTTTGGCTTATAATGCAGGGATAAGGTTTGTTCTAGTTTGATGTTATGGGGGTTTTTTTTATTAAATTATTTAAATGACATAAAAGGCAGTAATTATTCTTAGAAGCCTGTCTCAGGCTGAATTGAAAAAATTGCTTCTTTTTCAATCCTGGCTGGTAGCAAAATAAAACCTCTGGAAACATTAGGCTAGAGTACTAACATGTGAAATACCCCTCACTAGCTTCAAAACATTAAATTTAGTCATTAAGGCAGATGCACACTCAAGATACACAAGGAAAAATATTGTTACTAATTTTCAAAAAAGTCTGGACCAAACAATAATTCTGTGTAACTAGAGCATAAATTCTCACACTATATGTTAAATCTAGTTTAAATGTGATCAAATATATCTGAAAATTTAAACCTTTTGTTCCTGAAGAAAACATACTAGTAGTTGTGTGGTAACTCTGTGTGCAGAAAAATGAGGACTTTCTTATGATCCTTTGTTTTTTGGCTGAGAGGGAGTTGAATAGCTGCAGAAATAAACTAGTTTGTTAACAATTATTCTGACCAACCAAAGAGAAGATTGCTTTCTCCAGCTTGCGATAGTTGGTCAGAGACGTGACTGATCCCAAAACCTACAGAAACTATGAAAAAGATAGTGGAGGGAAAAAGAGTTAAATTCTTTTCCTATTCTATTAAACAAAAGTAAAATAGGCAGAGATAGTATAATGCTATTCAATATTCTAGACTGATCTATAATAGTGTCATTTGATGTTTTATACTCTATACCACAGGCTTTGAATGGATCCATAGCATGCCAAAAAACCCTTAAAGACACCACCTGCTGATACATATGTAAATAGATAAGTTTTGACCATTTACAAGAGATTGCCTTTGAGAAAATACAAATTTCAATAAAGAATCTGGTGTCTCCCTAGCTGACTGCAGCCTTTGGAAATTTACAAGAAAATAATTTTGATTTTAAAAATATTTAATTATAACTATTTCTGCATTTAATTTCTGCATTTAGTTTCTAAAATGAAAATTGCTACTTTTCCAATATTTGCAAATTTTTTATTTTTTTTTATTTATTTGTTTATTTTTATTTTGGATCTGAGTTCAGTAGAGCATTTGAATCTTTATGAAAGTGGGTCTTCAGCAATATTACTGCTAAAAACCTTAAATTCTTAAACAGAGAACGATATGTGCAATTTTCTGCTGTTATGGTTTTATAAAAACTTGTGCACTTTCAGGCTGGTAACTCGCTGATGTGCTGATGTCTGATTCTGCAAAGGGAATCCCTACTGTGACATGTTTCTCCATCCAGGGTTCTTTTTTCTTCTGTTGGGCAAAACATACTTAACTTATTTGCACTGGAAGAAACTATGTGTGTGTGTATGTGTGTGTGTGTGTGTGTGTGTATGTAACAGACTGCTATTTGATCCAAATCACCAGTATGACCCAGCTAAACATGTGGTCTCATATGAGTAAGAGTTGAAAACTTATCCTCCAACATATATCTTACAGGAATTCAACAAGATATTGATTCAGTATGTTGTGGTAGTTTCGCTTTCCATGAAGGTATCTCTCAATGACCTGAATATAATCACATTAGCAAGACCACAAAATGCTTAAAGTGGAATGAATCATATTGACTTTATACCCAACAGAGATATGGTACAGTCAAAGGTATGTGTAAAAAAGACTTCTCAGAAAGTAATTAAATATTAAAACTGAAAAAATTTAAAACTAGGAGCTTGGTGTTTTGTTATACAAATACACTGTCAGAGTATTTGTATATGGGGTTGTTTGGCTAGTTATTAAACCTCTCTGTGCTTTTGCGCACCTTTCGTTACTAAGTTAGACTGAGGCTTTTTTTCTTACTGTGTTTATGAAGTATTTTCCAACTCTCAAGAGGGAAAAATGAGCATTGCAAGTATAAATTTAAAAGGTTATTACTGTATTTGTGTAATGATACCAATTTATTTCAATCAATGAAAAGCTTTACAGGGTAGCAATGTATTTTTTTTTAGCTGAGTTAGTAGATGCAGTATGAGAGGCAGAGTATGCTTGTTACTGTGGTTCATATCTATTTCACTGAAAATATCTGATCCTGTTTTTTGTCAAACGATAATTATGGAAAAGATAGAGCCAGTTTAATCCAAATGGTTGGTTTCTGTGTTCCAAAACCTAAGCTTTTCACACAGTGGTGGGGAAGACTAATGCAATAGATGGCTTTGTTGGTGGCTGTTTTGCCACCACTACAGTATTCACAGTATTCCAGTTCAATCACTTTGAAAGATAACACAGAAGGTACGTCCAAAAATATACACTTTGTTTGCACCAGGATGTATTGACACTACTATGAAATTATTTTACTTACTTCAAGTAGTCATTGAAGTACAAATATTTTTCTAGGCAGAGTAAGATTTATGCATGATTCTTTACAGGATGTGATTCTTTTAACAGTAAAAATCTTTGTTTCAGTCACTTAGGTCTCTGCACTTTGTCTGGTGCTAAGATCTCAAGACCTTGGGATCTTCTTTGATGTAAGGGCAATCCTTCCTGAATCACTCTCCTACGAAAATTAGGTAATGCTCTGGTTTATATGTGTATTTTATTGTTTAAAGCAAAATTTTATAATTTTTTGCTCCTGCTATTCTCATAGTTAAGTAATTAGACTGCTAAACCTCAGGTTATGGAAATCACTTAAGTAAAAGCATTGGGTTGAGTGCCCAAGAAAGAATCAAGTCAATGTTTTATCTACATTTCACATGTAATAAGTACTTGGATACCTATCTCTCTATTCCAAGAGAGTTTGAGTTCTTGTAAGATTACAGACATATAGAAATACATGTTTTCTTAATGTGTGCTTCTCCTCTTTTGCTGTTTTCTATTCCTGCTTTTACTCTTGTAGTTATTACATTAGCATGCC
This sequence comes from Manacus candei, assembly GCF_025592945.1. Classification (NCBI taxonomy): domain Eukaryota; kingdom Metazoa; phylum Chordata; class Aves; order Passeriformes; family Pipridae; genus Manacus; species Manacus candei. The sequence goes on along the minus strand of NW_026138067.1, from coordinate 7,711,871 downwards.
ATGGTTTAACACTCTTGTCACACATCAGTGATGGTGATGTATACCATTCCTGTTATGTGCAGCAGAGAATTGCTTTATTCTTAAAGGGGAAAAGAAAGGAGAAAAGAAGAAAGAAACAAACTCAATAATTTATTAAGTTTAAATGGAAAAACATCTTTACATTAGTTACAGGAGAGGTCAAAACTTACCTCAGAGATTGGGCCACTGTTTTTAAATGTGTGATCTAGTGATTCCTTACAGCAGTAGTACTCTGTCAACTACAGGCTCCACTTGCCCAGAGCAAACTTCTTTCTTGCACGATGAATTCAGCCAGCATTAAATACAATGTGTTTATATTGCTAAAATAAAAAACTTCCTGATATAAAATGTTCTTCAGAGAGATTTAGTAAAATTAATTTTACACCTTTAAGATTTTATGTAAATTCAGTAATATTTTGTTCATGTCTCTGGTCCTCAGCACTAGAGGGTTAGGTACTAAATTAAGAGGGACTGTATGGTTCTCTTCAGTTCTCTCAGCTCTTTCAAAACATATTCCACCTTAAAATCAAGTCTTGTTACAATTTGAAATGTCACAGAACTGAGATTTGAAGCAATGTAGGTGTGGGACTTAATTTCAATAGAAGAAAATATAATGGGCCTCTGTATTTTCTGAGAACCAGTCCCTGCTGGATCTTGGCAGCACTAAAGATATCCATCACTACTAACTGTGCTTGTCTAGAAGCAACACACTGATCTGCCTATTTTAGAAGCCCTGATTTAAACATTTCCACTTCATCACCACATATGAGTCTCCATACATGAAGTCACACGTACTCCCAGAGATGCACTTTGTAATCTCATTAGCACTGCAAGCTGATGGAGGTGGACACGGCTGTGTGCCTCTCTGTGAGCATCTCTGGGGGGCTGGCCTGAGCAGGTTTTGCCAGACACAAGGAATGTTGTTGGGAACTTCACAATTATTACCCCAAAAAATTACAGACTCTGGCTGTCACCCAAAATACAGCAATTTACTTCTGATGACTAATGTTCTGGTAGCAAACTGCACATAATCTATTTTGATTTACTGTGATTATGGTATGCCTCCTCCAATGGCTTTTTCCTCGTTCTCAAGGAGCTTACAGGTATGCTTCTCCCTAGACCTCAGAGGTGCAGCTGTGAGCTGGAGAGACATATGCATGTGATTAATCAGTGGATGATGAGAAATCAGTACCCTGCTTTCATTATTTTACGGTGATTAAAATTTCCTAGTTATTCAGGCAAAGAATCGCTTTGAGGTGTGTGGAAATTCAACATCTGGATAGCAATGGGGATAGCTGAGTGCGGATGAGGTTTTCTAGGGGAAATTTTTGCTTAAGTCTTCTTTGCACAGAAAATGAAAATTGGGGCTATCATTTACAACAATAGTGGGCTGTGGGATCAGACTTTGTCACAATGGTTGGTTCTATTGGTTCAGCCAAAAATAACTTTGAGGAATAAAAGAATTAAAATGTTAACTTAGAAAGAAAAATAATCTGCTGTTTCTACAAACAGCCTTTCACTGTCTCTCTGCAGTTGTCTCAGCAATACTCAATAGGATAAGAAATAGGTTTTAGTTTCTATTAATGACTAGATGAAAATATATGCAGAAGTATCCTCTGAAATAGAGGGCTGATTGATTTTATTTTGCTTTACAGAGATGAATTATGTGTTACTGCACAGCTTCTGAAGGATGTAATGAGGCTCCTTACGGATATTTAGATTTATCTGACAAACACGAGATGCATAAAGAATTTTTTCTTTTGAATTATTTAAAGCTGGAGATGAAGATCTAGGTGCTAAATGCTTCTTGTCTATAAGAATTATATCTGTAATGATCTATGTGTTTTAGTGCTAGTGTGACTGGGATATTTGAACAAGAATAAAAATACGGGTTCCTTTGTGTGAGATACATGTTTTTTTGTTTTCAGCTCGTGTTTTTACATATACACTTAGAGGTATGAATGACTGGGACTTGGAGCCTGACATGAAGTAAGGAAGATATATAGCACCAGCTAAACCTGCAATTACCAGTGTTTATTGTTTCTGTCTACTGCTTCTCTCCTATAATAAGATAGGTAATGGTTGGGTGAAATGCATGGACATGATTAACCTGTTTTCAGCTAGAGAGCAATAAGATGGCTGGAATTTAGCAAATGTTACTTCAAATGGTTGTTATGTTTTATTTCTTAAAGTTAACTGTCTTACGGAAATAAATATATGATACACTGTGACACTCCATCTGTGAATCTGTCTGTGCCTGGAGTCTTTCCCAGGACCTCCTTGAGAGAAGATTTTTTTTATGTCAAGGGATTCTTTCTCATTACATAGCTTTAAATACTGGAAACATATTCACCAAATGTCTATATGTCATGGTATCCCATCGCTATTATCTAAGAGATGGTTTAGTAAAAATTGGGCTCATTTCTTTCCATCAAATCAAGCTATAAGCAACAGCTAATGAAAATTAAGTCTTGAGAGGTCTCAGGAGTGTATGATTTTCTAATTAGATTGATGTTTAGATAAATTTAATACTGAAGAGGCCAAGCATTTTTATGGGTAGGAGGAAGATGGGAGGGGCTACATAACCGCTGCACCGAAGTTCAGAGCTTACTTCTCTCCCTTGATCTCTTACTGGAGCAGTGGAACCTCTTTAACCCACACTGGTGACAGAGCAATTTGTATGACCATATTTTTCATTATTTAGAAAATATTGCAGACTAAAAACCTCCCAAGATCGCTGCATTACAGAAACAGCGTTGAACTGAAACGAAGGGCCAAGATCTGCAGAGCAGTAAGTGCAGGAAAAAAGGGGAGCACTGGTGCTTTTTTGCCCAGTAAGAAAAAAAAGGTGCAGGCATAAAAGATGGCACAGTACAAGATGTCATCTCCACACAGCCCAGTTCTATCATGGCAGTAGACTCTGTGTTGCTGTAAATAATAATCTAGACCTGGCATGACAAACTTCTACAGACATACAAGGATATTTTAATAATTCTGCACTCCCTGATTTGTGAACAAGGTTGCACTGATCTCTCTCTCTCCGTGGATCAGAGTTTGTTGCAGTCTGATAGCTATAGTTTTACTGTCTTGTTCAAAGTATTACAGAATCTGTATTTTCTTCCCATGAACATCTGAAATATCTATTCAACTGGTGCATGCACAAAAATCACCAGTGCATGGTATCTGTGTAAGCAGCTTCTATACCATGGGGAATCTGGAGACTGGAGGAGGCACAGCAACATTTCTACACTGCTGTTAAGCACTATTTTTAGATATCTTTAGTGTTTTAAACTCTGCATTTAGACCCACATCATACTTGAGTTATTCCTGCTCTTTAAAAAAAAGTCCTGTAGACTGGACTGTCTTGGAAGGGTTTAACCTGTTAAACGTGTCTGGCTTACGGGAAATTACGGCAAGGCATGCTTTAGAGCATGAAAAATGTCTTCAGAGGTGGAAATAAATGCTCCAGGGGGAAAAGAGTGTCACTAGGCTGTAAAGGAGTCATCACTCTTTTTCAGACTTTCTAAGGGACTCTGGAAAACAAGCTATTGTTTCTAGACTGCTGCACTGAGAATCGGCACAATTTGCAGCAGAGTTTATGGCACCAGAGAGGCAAGGAGGGCTTCCTTCAAACCATGACACTAGATTTAAACGATTCTTCTCATGACTTTGATGTAGTAAATAAATGAAAAAATGTACATCTTTATGAGCACAAGAAAGAAAGGATGAAATAAAAAGCACTCCAACTTTATAGGCATAAAGGGAAAAAGAGGTGTTGGGAGCTGGTGCAGCTCACCAACCTTACGTTCAAAGTCATGATCGTTACTCTAGTGACCACATGCCTAGAGTTCAATGTTTCTGCTACAGGTGAGCATGCAGTCAGCTCTGAGAATATGTTTCCCAAAGATTCTCACACTCTAATGCAATTTATGCAAGCCAGCATTTCAGTTATAATTTAAAAAAATATAATAATAAAGCAGGCTACTTTAAGTCAAAATTGTTTTGCAAACTCAGAACCTGTACTGTAGTTGAACTTTAGCTCATGAGGTCTGCATGTGGAAAATATTTTCCTAAATGTGTGTAAAAATCAAAACTTGGTTAAGTGTTTCAAATGAAAGACTATTTTAATTTTCTAAAAAGGTCACTTTCATACTTATTTCCATTGAAGTTTTCTGACTGTTATTACATATTTTATTAGAATATTAGAATAGTAGTCTAAATGTTAACAAACCTCAAATTTCTACAAAAGTGATTTCCCAATAATGCAAGACTTTTCTTTTAAAAATGTACAGTTTAAAATGAAATATATATTTTTTCTATTCTTAAAATAAACCCAACACAAATAAGATTTTTTTCCTATTTAATTTCTATTTTTTAACAAGGAGATTGAGTAATCCAAGAAGTCAGTCAGATCATAAAGCTATTGGACTGAAAATACCATTATGTACTTCAAACTCATAACTGCATCCCCAGCTATCTGAATTTTAAAGAAACATAATTAATTCTTTGCATATGCTGAAGAATGGGATTTGTACTTTTCTAATCAGGGTAGGCAGGAAATATTTCTGAGGACAGATGGGATGTCAGACCTTGGTAGTTTGCACTTTCTGTCTGTAGCTGCACCTGTATAGAAATTTCATGACAGATGCTTAATGCTCATATGGAAAAAAGAAAATCTTCACAATTAACTACATAAGAAGTTTTCAATTAACATGCACAATGTTCCTGTGAAGGCCTTCAGTTTATAAAATATTATTGTTAATTTAGAGTGTGTTCTCAATGATTTGGCTAATATATCCAGTGTTTCAGAGTTGGTTCCTTTCACTCTCGTTCAATCTGCTTCTTATGTGCTTCTTTCTAAAGGTACTTTGCAAATATAACAATAAATCCCAAAGCAATGATATATATTAAACTGGCATCTTGGTAAGCAGACATATGTTTGAAATACACTGTAAATTGAAATAGAAGGCATATTTATTTCTACAAAGACTATCTCTCTTGTTATGAGACTGCCAAAGAAAATACATTCTCACAGTGTCAGAAATGTACAAAGGCAGGAAAATCCATTGCTAGGGGGTTTGACATTTGCTTCTATTTGAATTTGAAATGAAAACTAAAAATTACAAAGGTCTCTATGGCAAAAAGATTCCATTATGAATTAAATTTCAGAATAACTACAATATTTAGTTTAAGAAACTATAAATTAAAGTTGGAATTTCTGTAAAATTCAAATTTTTGTAATTTTGAAATATTTTATTTTAATATTTTGTGGTTTTATTTTTATTTTATTTTTATTACACAGTCACATTGTGATTTTATATTAGTTTTTATTTTAAATTTATTTTCCTAATTATGCCAATTTTTTCAACTTTTTGAATCTTACTGTAAGAACAACTACTTCTGACACAGAGCTTATGTTTTTTTTCTCTTCAGAGTGCCTTTTGTCTAGAGGTTTCACAGAAGGCTCTAGAACTTTTAACTAGAAAATTAGATGAGTCTTCACAGTTTAAATAGACATCTGTTTTTAATATCTGCATGGCAGTTTGGTTGCATTTTACTGCAGTAATAAAACAGCTGCTACTCTAACTTGTATTGGTGGAGGACCTTACTTTCTTGTTCTAAGTACTTCTTTCCTTATTTGATGTTAAAATGGAGCAGTTTTACGTGTTGATTCAAGGTGTCAAAATTTATTACAACAGATGAGATATTTCAAAGTAGAAATTAAAATGGAACATTTAAAATATTGTTCAGAGCTTCTATTTAGACTTTTCAAGATACATTTTAAAATGTAAAAAAATAAATGTATGGGGGCTGTGATTTAGAAACTGTTGAAACCCACAGGAACTCGTTCCTGGAGCAGTATGAACTATATTAAGGGCTATGAACTGTGAAGGCCCAGCTGTGTTGGGGAGCTGGGGTTTCTGTGGAACCCAGTTTCCCAAGGTGGTGGTTTATGATTCCTCAATGTCAGGCAGCCCAGGTGGTTCAGGAGCTGGGGCAATTGGAGGGAAGGCCTATAAGCTGTCACAAAACAGGGTTTCTCTCCTTTCGGTGGTCAGATAATGAAAGAGATGCATTCCTACAGCATATGTTGTTCTTCCAACAATTCAGTATTTTTTCATGGGAAGATGCTGCATTCCCTAACCAGCTCTCCTAGGGAGGTAGCTGTCTAATCTCTCTGTAACACGCAACAAACCTGTTTCTCTAATCACTGAAGTGTAAAGCTCACTTGTAACGTCTGTGCGCTCATGCTATGATTTAATGTTCCTCTCCGTTTGCGGCTCATTGCTGTGGACCATCACTAAGACTCAGGTTCACACCACTGGCTATCCCACATCACAACAAGACTGATTCTAAAAAAAAAAAAAAGGCATTCCTGTTTAAACCAGGTTTCTAAATTATTTTCTCCGGAGTGAAGCTATATTGTTATTCCTTTGTAAAAAATTAGAATATTTGCTGTGCGACATAGTCTAAGTTTTTGGCTTGCAGAAATCATAATAACTCTGTGGTGCTCACTGAATAAAGATTTCTGATAAGCAATGTAAAATATCTACTTTTCAACTGAAATTTAATAACAAGCTTCAATACCTTGCTCTCAAACTCCAGTGAGTTCAACTGTTTCCTTTAAGATACAGATCAGTTACAGTTCTGACTCTCAGAGTTCAGTTCTTTAGGTCAGGAGTACACTATTCTAAATCTGGAGATCACTTTGGGTTCTCACTGTCAACTGACATTTCAATTGTCACATAGATATTAACATGAACTTCAGTTTCAGTATACTCAGTTTTAGAACTTAGCATTAACTTTTCCTAAATATAGCTATTGTGGTTTCCACCTCTCAGAAAAATTGGTATTATAATATAAGACAGTATTAATAGGTAGCCAAAAGGCTAGTCTTTGTAGGCAAAAGACTTTGCTGGTTCTATCACTACATTTGCAAATAACAAACTACTGATTATCAGTGTGGCAACAAAAATAATAAAAAAAAAAATTACCCAAAGACTCATATTGCTGATTTCTTGGTGCCCCAATTCTTCAAAACAAGAAAGTTCTTTCAGGTGTGACTAGGATGACAGTCTCCCAAAACATATCCTTCTTAGGAGAAAATAAATGATAGACCCTAAAAATTTGGAGGAGGAGGATAGAATAACTTAATTGGCGAGAATGACTGCCTATAAAAGAAGTTTTACTCCTAAATTACCTTTAACGAGAGGTTGAGAGAGCAATGAAATCACAAAAGAATATCTACATTAAAATCTTCATTGTTGTGACACTTCAGGGAAATGTACAACATACTTTCTTCACAGCAGTCAGCCAGTTCTCCAGGGACTCGTATATAATGCAGCAGAACTCAGCTAAGACAAGAGGAAAGTAATATGATTTCATTAAAAATTAGTGAATGAGTCAGGTTATGTCCCCATAAATAAAGATGCTCTTTAAAACGTCACATGTACATAGGAATAGAAAAAAATCACTGTACGTATTATTTATAGAGTGTCACACTAGTACTGTGAAGCTGACCTGAACTTGTCTGGGGACTACCTTGTACTGGACAGTGGGTCAAAATATTGTGACATCCTGTGAACTATCAATAGTGTTTTAAACCTCCTGTGTTTGAAGATCTGCCCCTTTTCAGCTGGAGAGGTCTAGCAGGCCCTGCTGGTTTGCTTCAGATGCAAAAGATTGACAATTTTCATGACAGAGTTGAACTATTACCCTATACTGGGCTGGACCCAGTATTCACTCCTGGGGTACAATTACTTGTGTAAACTAGACTTTGTGCTACTCATCATCGTCTTCTGAGCATGGACAGTTTCCAGTCCACCTCACTCTCTCCCCATCCTGTCCATTCTTCTCTATGAGCCTGTAGTTCTTCTTCCTCTTCTCGATGATATGGGTAATGCTTGTTTCCCTCCAGTCCTCAGGTGCCTCTACTCATGACTGAAGATTATTGAATGGCCTTACAATATGCCAGCTCCCTCATTACTCATGAATGTATCCCATCAGAGTCCAATTCGCTTAAGTATTCCCTGTCCTGATCCTCTTCTGCCATGGGCACATTTTCCTTGCTCCAGGCTTTTCCCAAGTTTCTTGAACTTGGGATATCTAAAGACTAGTCTTACTAGCAAAGACTGAAGAAAGCATTCAGTACCTCAGTGTTTTCTCCAACAGCGCCCACATTTTTCCTAGTCTTCCTTTTGTCACCTACATACGTTTAGAAACCCTTTTGGCTGCCTTTGAAAATCCTTACCGGATTCAATTCCATTTGGGCTTTGGCTCTTCTCATTCCTGCATGCTCAGACAGCGTGTCTGCATTCTTCCCAAGCACTGTATTCCTCACAAAACCTGTATTTATGTTGCTAAATGCATAACAGTGAGACAGACAAATGAACTGCCAGCTACCTGTATGTCTTCTTGTCTTGCTTCTACATATTGCCTAGTCACTAATTGTGACTAATTTTCTCTGAGACAAAGCCTAGGCATGGTTTTATGGATAAAGCATGAGCCCAGGACCATCTCCAACAGGCAGTATGGTCAAGACTGCAGCAGATGTTGAATTTTACCTGTGTTTTCTTGTTTATTCTAACAGCTTCTTGATCTAAAATACACTCATATACCATCCCATCTTACCCGTTGGCATTAACATACGCTTGCAATATTGTGCTATGAAACCCCCTCACACTGTAATAAGCTTCAACATTGCATTTTGAATGAAAAAAACAAGTAAAACATAACAGCACTTGCTATGCAGAAACAACACAGGATTGAGAAGAGACATAGGGGCAAGTGCTAGGAGAAGTGGATGTGGGAGGTCTGTGCTACTTGGCCTCAAATCTGGAAAAAAAAAATCGTAGATTGGAGGTATTTAACGGTGTAAGTGTAGTCTAACAGATCTCAGGTCCTTTTATGACATATTTTGGTGAGCAGACAAGACTGAAAAGAAATTCCTTCTGTAAAAAGACATAGATTGCCTGACAAGTCGTTTTCCATTTGGTCTTCACACCTTCTTGTCTCAAGGGTCTGTAAACCCCTCAGTTTTTCTACTGTCAGAACATTTTACAAGATCGTCTTCTATTTAGTTGGTCAGAAAACCATTTTTGCTTATGTTAGGCAGTGTACAGTATTACTCTGATCAAGACCATATGGAAAGGTAGGTTATATTTCATTAAATTTATTCTGATGTAATCTGGAATTGTGGCAGATGTATTTACCATTAATGTTACATAAAAATATCTGTTCTTCTGTTTTAACCAACCATTTAAAAGATGTCTAATGGCATTGAAATCTCCCAAAGACCGTAATGAGTTATTTGATATATTTGGAGATATTTTGGCATATCTTGCCAATAAAAGAGTTGTATCAAGTAGACATTTCATTTTTTATCATGAATACCTTCTTTGAAGGTTGGCAATGTAAAAATATTGTTGTGAATTTCTCCCCTTTTTTTTCTTTCTATGTGTCACATAAAAGATGTTTCTTCTTCCCTAAAGAAAAGCTCCCAGCCCTGAACACACAGCACTAGGTCAGAGAATAGACCTCAGTTCTACACATCTCATCTTCCTATTTTAACAGCTAGTAGACTCAAATCTCAGTGTCCCCCGCTGCTTCTGATAATGGCATGTGTCAAAAGCTCCATGAAGAAGACTGAACACCAGTTGTCAGTTGAGCACCAATTATGTACATTAATGCACATAATTAAGAAGTACATTATGACTGATATTGCTGACTGCATTTACTAGTAATCAATAGAAAGAAGGAAATTATGAGGTTACATCAGCTGATGGACTCTGACTTCCCTGCTTTTGGACGGTCAGTATGCCAAAAGTCATTTCCCACTGGTCAGGCTGAACCCAGGAAATAGTGAAATAATATTGACCAGAAAAAGGATTTCCTTTGAATATCTGGTAAAAAAAAATTGCTTCTGCCTTCTACTGAAGAAATACAACTGTCATTCATAAAAATGGTGCAAAGCCTTAGAGCTCTGCTTGACTCCTTGCTGACACTGCACAAGCAGGTAACATCAGTTCCCAGAAATGTCTTTTCTCCTCTCCAGCTGACTGGAAAAATTATTTCCCTTCTCTCCGATGAGACTTTTACCTCAGTAGTCTGCAGTTTTTCCTGACTCTCTTAAAGACAAACTTAAACTTTACTGTCACAAAAGACTTCCAGCTGACACAAAATGTGGCTTTCTATCTTCTGTCTGGTTCTGGCCACTGAACAAAAATGAACTTTGTACAGATGCCCATCATGGTAAATCACTTCCTCTTCAAGTCTTCTTTCTGATCTTGAAGATCTTGAAGGCAATTATCAAACAGAACAGGATTTGGCTTGGCCAATTCTACAACCACCCAAAAAATATCAAGTTAAAGTGGAGGACGAGTTATTTACCAAAGAAAACAGTGTCAAAGTGAGGCTCTGAAGACATGAAGTGGGTGTCAAGTCCGTCTATTCTGGCTAACAATTTTCCTTTTCTAGACACCTTCTCCAATATGTGTAACCTTAAAAAATAATTTCGTTTCCAGGCTTCTTACCATCATTTTATTTTTTTACTATTTCCCAAGTCAAATCTTATTTGAAGAGACTTTTGCTTCCCAAAGGAGGAGGTATTAAAGTCTTTTAGAAGTTCACTAATTTTTGCATTATTGTAATTGGTTTTATGGAGAGGTGAAAAAATGCTGAGATAAATGAAAGTAGAAAGTATTTGGTAGAAATAAATACAAGTGTAGATGAGAGGGATTTTGGTAAGTCAGGAACAGGGCTGCAAAAATTTCAGAGATAGATAAAGCAATGAAATAAATGAAATCAGTGCTATTGTGGTTGGATTTCAATGTTGATAAATATATAACAATACTATAAGGAAAAACTGAAGTAAGTTACAAGAGTCTAAAATTAACAGCACCAGAAATGTTTAGTGAATCTGATGTCACTGCAGACATGTTAGTGAGGACCTATGTTCGAGAGAGTTGCATACGAATCAGATAAAAGATAACCTAACTCACTAGGGTTTGCAAGAACTGGAAAATTTTAAAAAATATTATTACCATTACACAATTCATTGATGTGTTTGTTTGGGATACTTTATGCAAAATTGACCATCCTATCTTTAAAGCAAAAATAGATGATGCAGAACAGAGAGCGAACCAGAATTGCATGATGAAATGATCAAACCGATGACTATAAAAAATGTTTATATTAAGAGGATTTCAAAGGCTATTTTGCTTATCATAGAAGACAGCCTGTCATAGCACTAGAGAAAAGAATCTAAAGAATGAAACAGAAACTGTAGCTTCTGTTCTCTTAGCTCTTAAAAATGTGAAGCGTAAAGAAATTGAAATGTAAGGAATGTAAAATTCATGAAAGGTAATACTTTCCCTACATAGTGCATTGCAAAATTTTTTATCATATGATGCCCCCTCAGAGGAAAAGAGAAAGATGAGAGAAGAAAACAGGACATTTGTATTAGAATGATTCATTGGCTTCGAAATAACACCTTCAGAATAGGTAATAAACATTGTATCTCAGTGGTTATGGTGGTTTCTTCTACTAGACTCATGTTTACTCATATGTTTTCTTATAATATTAATGTGAAGTGAAGTGTCTGAGATGGTCATTATTGGAAATATAGCTGTTATAATGTTGAAACACCTACCTTGTATATCCTTGATTGGATATCAGCAAATAATTATTGCTACAGATGTCAAAAAGAAATAAAAATAAGACCTTGCTTTGACACTGATGATGGATCAAATGTTCCTGAATACAAATCCATCTGCTAGATGCATCTTAATTATGATGCAGTTGAAAAAGAAAAGTGGAGAAATTTGACATAGTAATTTAATTTGATTATTTGGTAAAGTATTCATAATCTTACCACTTTTTTATATTTTATACATCAACTTTATCCTGCCTTAAATAAGATGGTAGATACAGTGGGATGTCTTCATACATCTCCTAGCACAATAATTGATTCTGATTGTCAAAATATAAACAAGCATAGTGAATTACTTTAGTTCTTCTTGGAGAACTGCACATATCTGAATAACAATATTGACTTTGTCTCATGTTATTGCATGTTCAAAGCAAACTTGAACTTTATCTATTACGAATACTATGATCAGATAAGGAATTTCCCCAGGTCCCTCAGCCATATCTGCAGATCCCATTGAGAGGGCAAGAAGAAAAATACTTCTAAACTATTTCTCACTGTTTAATAAAACTGTGATCCAAATCTACTCATGTAGGTTTCCAGGGGATACAAAACTGCCAAATCTTTTTACTTAAGTAAATGATTCTGAAATGGTAGGTCTGTAAATAATCAAAGAGATGCTATATTCTTGTCAGTCACTCTCAGTGAAACAATCAGGGCATTTTAATTACTACACATAACATTTCTGTAACAGCAAATCCCCTCATCCCTGCCTGCTCAGAGTTCTTTTCAGAGCAGTTCAAATGAAAAATGAGATTTCCTACAGTACTTTATTTTAAAGAAATAAGGGGCATCAATGCAATAAACCCGTTATGCTGCATTCCAGATGTGTAGCATTTAAGACACAATGGGATTATGTAAAGCAGTTAAGGGAATTTGATCAAGAGACCAGACAAACAAAACATTCAGTGGCAATGACTTGATAATGTCCTCCTCCCTCCAAGTCCTGCCAAAATTCCTTCCCTTATAGGAGTCAGCTAAATAAATGAGTATCCCAGGATAGCTGTCCCAGGAATGCAGGGCTAAGAAGCCCCAAAACTTTCTTGCTCGGGATAAGAGAACTCCTCTAGAATTTTGGGGGAGAGTTGGGGTGTGTTTGCTCCAGAACTAAAGAAAAAAAAAAAAGAAGGATAAAAAGAAAAAAGCCACCTATATCCAGGAAATATTTTGAAGAAACCTAAGAAGCATCGTTTAGTGTTTATATGCAAGAAGTTGTTTCAATGTTCATCCTGTTACAACAGGAAAAGAGCCTGCATCTAGTCAGTGAAAATACCTTATCTTGTTTCCCAGTGCAGTGTTTAAATTTTTAATTTCTTAATTTGTTGAACTTTTTCTTAGAATACGAGAGATGATGTGAGCATACAGAATAGAGTTTCTTGAAGTTCTTCTATATTTTGGTCAAAAGTGAACTGACAAATAAAATTCAGTCTTTGCACAAAAACATATTTCCACCTAATGCTTATAAAAATGACCAGTATGCCATCGGGGCCAAATTCCATTTGAATTGCTCAGACCATTAACTTTTTTGAAGTCATTTGAACAAACAGTGTAGGTAAGGTAGCTGGGGTTTGTTGTCTTTATTAGCTCAATGATGTCGTCAATTATTACTTTGAAGAAGAGAGAGAACACAGCTATTTTAAACTCCCATGAGTAGATATAAAAGCCATTATTTATTGTAGGAGACGCTAATGGCTTTTCATGGGCCAATTAATCTTCTTTATGGAAGGATAACACTAAAGTCAAACTACTCACAAGACCTATCCATAATGTAATTCCTTAAGACCATTCAAAATGGTTCTTAAGAACTGAGGAGACAGTCTGAAATCAGCAAAGCACAATACAGCAAAAAATGTTTTAGGTGTTTGAAAAAAAAGCATGATACTTAACAAGTTATTTCTTATGGTAGAAATTGGTCTATTAAAATGGATGACAAACTGAACACTATGTAAGTTTAGGAGACTACAAAAGGAATTGAACAAGTCTCATTCCTGGATGAAGACTGTGTCTTTCATTCAGGAAACTAGCAGGTTGTTTTTTTTCAGGAAATGTAAGGTTTCATCTGGATGACTGTGCCCAGCTACATGCCATACTTCTAGGAAGATCAACGAGAATGAATTGAGAGGAGAGAAGCAAGTATGAAAAGAGGTTTTGAAATAATGAACTGATAGAGAAGTTTGAAAGAGTTGAGTTTGTTTAATCTAGGAAACAAAACATTTAGGGAGGGGAACAGGAGCAACTTCCAGTAGGTCACAAGAACTGGGCAAATAGAAATAGATATTCAATTCTAGTAAAGGAGATTTAGAATAAAATACTGTGTGATCTTTTATTGGAGGCTTGCAGAATCAGGTCATGCAAACACCTATTGAGAATGGTATAGGTATTTGTGAGTTTTTCCAAGTCACAGGGTGATAGATACTTTTTAATGTCTTCTCTTTAGAATTTACAATGACACTATATAATAAAAACTACTATTGATACTGTGTCATATGTTAGAACGTGCTGAAAAGCATGAAATTTAAATTTTAAAAACTCAAACCACTGCACATTTCTGCAATGCAAGTAAGTGTTTGGGGTTTTGTTCTTTTCTATCTCATTTAAATGTTTAAGTGGAAAAATTTAATCACTTGTCTACTGATTCTTGTTATGTTAATGAAAATGAATTTTGCTTTCAACTGGTATAGGTGCACTCTTTCTGAGTTCATATTTTTCATAATTTCTTCAACTGTATTTTTGAATATCTGTTTTTCAACTTTGCTGAGGGTAATGAAAGTTATATGATCTAATATATTTATCCAAGAGTCTTTAAAAGCTTCATTTTCATAGCTCTATAGTAAGGGAAAGCCTACAAATATTTCAGTTTTCCCAAGAAGGTATGCAAACATAGGTCATTTAGAAGTTGTAAAAACAGCTGTTTGATTGAATATATAATCATATAATTGTTTGGTTGGAAGGGACCTTAAAGATCATCTAGTAATCTTCCGAACTTATGTTTGTTGAATTCATTTACTGTAAATATTTTATACATATTTATCATCATCCATAATTGTTATCGGGTGTTGTATCCCAAACATCTTAAAGGTATGTGAAGCTGACAATATATTCTATGTTAATCTTGTCTTTTTATAATCTTCTGCATGATTCTGTTTTGAATCTTTTTAGTGTTTTTATTTCTGAATGAAAGTTTAAAGGAGATGTAACATTCTGCTGAAAATGGATGTTTACTGTCTGTGTAGAAAGATTTGGAATACTGAGAGCTGCAAGCTGGTCTATTACCTTCGGCAAAAAGCTCAGTCTTTTAGTATAAAATTTCTTCTTTTAATTTCAGTGTTACAATATTTTATTTTAATTAATAGTTTTAAAAAGAGAATGCAAGTGTTTTTCATTTCATAGTAAGAATATTTTTTTTACAATTTCTATTTCTTGAGAATAATTATCACATTTGTTTAGTGGGATTAAGTTTGATTTATGATAAAATTCTGAAAATGTAGGGATTTGTGTTTGGGAGTGTTTGAACGATACTAATGAAAATTAATTTTGATTTTTGCTCACAGTTAAGTTTTCTATATTGTGATAAAACTGATTCTTCATACTTTGAAATAATCAGTCTGTTTGTTAATGTGTAGCTGATAGTTGACCTTAGTAAATTTTTGCGTTTGCTAAACACTAATGCAACTCTGCTGTAGGAGAAATTAATCACCGCCAGAGGAATAATACTGCATTGTGAGAGGAAAATGAGCTTTACAGCTGAAAGTTCCTCCTGTGACTGGGGTGGGAACATGGAAGAACACAAAGTCTCATGAATCGCTGCATTCAGGTGGGGAACATGGAAGCAGCACAGACACAACTATGCAAAAGGCAGTGTCTCTTCACAACAGAGTCTCTCCACTGACTCCACATCCAGTACTGCAGTGAGTTTTTAGTGGCTTTAGTTTTTCAAAACTAGTAGCAGACTAAGACCCTATTTAAAATAGGGATTGAACATTCGCATGCAACTCAACAATACATTTGTATTCTCCTTGTATACTTCAACTGTAAAATGCAGGGGACTGTATGAAAGCTGCAGAACATTTGGGCAAAGGAGCAAGGCTGTGTAATGAGCTCCCCAAGGAAAACCAGACTCATTCATGCAGCAAGAGTTCATTGAGAGAATTTTTGCATTAGGAAAATGTTTTCATAGCTATCAGTGACCAGGAAGAGGAGGGAAAAAGGCTAAAAACAGGTGACTAAATCTCAGATCCTAGAACTGATGGTGTTCTACCACATATAACATCACATTTAGTACTAGTGAAGTTCTACCTCCATAGTATGAAAATCTCTTTCTATATATCCCTGTACTTCTGCACCACAGAAAGCAGAGTACCAATGAAGTTCAGTAGTAAAGGACCAGAAAACAGGATGTATTTCCATTTGTGACAATGAAAGCTAACGTTGTTTATAATTTTGTCTTTATTTGCCGATTTATTTTCACTTTGTTTTCACTGGTCAATTTTTAAGTTAACACAACTTTTCAGAGTCAATTTCAGTATTAAAGCCAGGGTTTTTACAGGGAAATTGTCTGCTAAATGATGGACATTTTAGTAGAAATAGAGCAATATTAGTATCAGCAGAGGCGATTCGTAATTAGCTAGCAGCGATCCCTGGATAGATCAACACTGAGAAAAGTAATGATATGTACTTTAGTTATTAATTCTCTTTCATTTCCAGTAAGAATTTAAAATTCCATCATGGACTTAAATACGGGGAGGACTTTAAATTGTTAGGAAAAATTATTTAAATAAAAGTACCAAATTTTTGCATGTTTGTTGGAAGCTTCTTTGGCTTGTTCCATTTTGAGAAATCACAGTGGTAATGTTGCAACTACAGGTATTGTCCTGGGACTCTTGATTAAGCCAGAAACAGTTTGTCTTTGTTTCTTTGACTCTTCAGCTTCTAATCCCAAATAGAAATGAAGAGAGGCAACATAAGTCTTTTTCAGTTCAGCTGTGTGAGGATACTAGAGTCAGATCTGTCCTTTGTCTTCGGTTGTCATCTGTTTTCACCTTTCTGGGACATAGAAAGGATTTCTTTTGTGGTAAGCTTATAGCCGCTGAAGTGGGTAAAAAAAAGCTCTTTAAAAGGCAATGAACTGTTGCTATTTCAGACAGGTCCCAACTAGGATCCCTTTCTCTCTTTCTTTTGACAGTGCTTGCATTGTCTGTCATATCAATAAAGGCTGTTCGAATCATTCTGAACTGTTGCCAAGGAAAGCTGTTGCAAAATAATGTGAAGACTCCACGAGGACAAGCCTAAACAAGCTGCTTCCCAAAGTGGACTAGGCTGAACTGCACAAAGGAGTTCTTGTGAGGAGCAAGATTTTCCACGTTCTTTAATTCCCAGCTATTTCCCTGAAGTCTGCCTGGTTGGCCTGCCCTCACTGCTTTCACTATCACAGGGCTGAATCATCCCTGTCTGTATCTGACCGTCTCTCATAGCTACCCTGACAACCTTTGCAGATGTATGTAAAGATGTGTCTCTATTCCAGTCAAATATAAAAACATTAATGGATTTTGCCCACCATTACTAAGCTGCCCTGAGAATTTTAAGGTGAATTGCTAAAATAACTCCTTGAGATATCCTTCAAATGTGCATGTACATTGAGCAATAGTTAATTAGACTTATTTTTCCAATGGCTGTTATTTGTCCATAGAGCTCCAAATTATTGTGGTGTAAAACTGATCTCATACAGTTCCTCTTAGATTTTCTAATAATTCACTGAAAGACTACAATTTTTATGTGACAACTGACAAACTTTTTTGCACTCCTGGATTGTTCAAGTAGGAGAGAAAAACCATTTTTAGCAACTACATCTTTGAGGCCCAACTGGCTGGAAAGAAGCTTGGCAGAAAAGGACCTCAGTGACCTGGTGGACAGCAATGGTGGATAGCTACCAATGTGCCATTACAGCAAAGAAGGTTAAAGCTATCCTGAGCTGCATAAAGAGAAATGTTTTCAACAGGTTGAGAGAGGTGAATCTTTCCTTCAGCACTACTAAGGCCACATCTGGAGTCCTGTGTCCTGTTCTATGATCCCCAGGACAAGAGAGACATGAAGCCACTGGAGACAGCGCAGTGAAGTGCCACAAGGATGGTTAAGGGTCTGGAACTTCTATGAGGAAAGGCAGGGAGAGCTGGGACTGTTCTGTCTGGAGCAGAGAAAGTTCTGGGGACATCCCATCGATGTCTGCAAATACCTGAAGGGAAAGCATAAAGAGAACGGAACAAGGATGTTTTCAGTGGTGCACAGTGACAGAACCAGAGGCAATGGGCACAAGCTGAAGTACAAGATTTTCTGAAAATTCTGAAAATTTCAGAAAATTCCTCTGAAAATCAGGAAACACTTTCTACTGTGAAGGTGACTGAGCACTGACACAAGTTGCCCAGAGACCAGTGGAATCTTCCTCCTTGGAGATGTTCAAAAGCTGTCTGGATATTATCCCTGGTAACTTTATCTAGATGTACCAGCTTGAAACCTAGAGGTGTTGCACCAGATGACCACCAGAGTTTCCTTCCAACCTCAACCATTCTGTTAATCTGTTATACATATGAGGACTGTCAACTGGAATGGAGTTATGTAGGTTTATATAGGTCATGATGCAGAGCTTCATTTAGAGAAGTAGAATTTAGTGTTTTGAATATCTTGAGTATTGCCAATGCGGTTTATATATATATATATATATATATGACTAGATACCTTATAAAATTTTATTTGAACCAATAATGTGATAAGAACCTTTTCTTCACACAGTTTGTTACAATTCCTTTCTGAAAAATATGAGCTAGATACCTCAAAAGGGAACAAAATGAAATTTATAGTTGTTGGCTTAGCTTTTAATGATTGAAATGATTTGGGCTCAACTTAGTTTTAGAAGGTTCAGATTTACTCGGAAACTCACTCTATGGCTTGTCCATGCTTCACAGCATATGAAAACGATAACATACCATATGGTAGAACTTTATTTTATAACTATTGTTGACCTTTCTTTCAACTCCCAATGTTTGCTGCAGGACAATTCCACCACTCTTCATCAAGAGAGCAAGTACTGCAAATTGGACCTGCATGCTGCACTACAGACGTTTCACCTTAGCGTGTATAAACTATTTACTGTGTGTTTATATAGAGATTATAGAAGCTCTGTGATATAGACCATTCACACATTATGAGCAGATTCCGATGTGTTTCAACCCCAGTAGTTACTCAGTAGAAACAATCTCACTGAAATCAGTGGGATTCCTCTTGGAGTGGTTGTGACTAAAGATGAGGAAAGGCATTGGGAACTGAGTGGTTGTGACTCAAGATGAGGAAAGGCATTGGGAGCTGACCTTGTGTTTTTCACACTGAAGCTAATAATTACATTTACAGATTCTTTTGCTTATTTTTTGGAATTGGTAGTGATCTCAGTACAACCACAACTGCAGTATAGTACACAAGTACTGTAAGTACTACAACTAAAGCAAAGGTCATTTTCTTCCTGACACTGCCCTTCTACTACCTTCTGCACAGAGTGAGTGGCTCCTATTTATTTCAGTGGAAAAAATGCCATCATTTTAACAGAAACAGATAATGCTTTGGGGGATCAAAATCTTAAGCAATTCACAGCTATATATATTGTACTTAGTTGAAAGTTTTAACAATAATCACATAATTTCATTTCCCCTCTATATCAGCATCTTAGAAAATTATTTTTCTTCCTTTCAAATTAAATTCTGAACAAAGCAGTTAATGCTTTAATACATCAGAACTATTTAATGTTGTGTCTTTCTTTCTGAATATTTATTTCCTTAACCCTTTTGCTGAAAAGTGATTACTACTGACACCTACAACTACAGAAAATCTATGATGTGCTCTCACTCTTCATAGGCATTTGAAGAAGCATATAACCTGGAGGGCTTCCCACTCTAAAGCATGCTCATTTATCATTCTGCTGTCTCACTCAGACAGAGATTTTGCACATTATCCAATTTAAACATCCATTTAGAAGCAATCTAAGTTTTATTCCTTACATCAGTACAGA
This sequence comes from Manacus candei, assembly GCF_025592945.1. Taxonomy (NCBI): domain Eukaryota; kingdom Metazoa; phylum Chordata; class Aves; order Passeriformes; family Pipridae; genus Manacus; species Manacus candei. Next base: position 7,692,096 of record NW_026138067.1, on the reverse strand, counting down.
AACTGTGGTTAACTCCAGTAAGATATCTGAAACTAAGAAAGAATATTCAGCATAAGAGAGGCAAAAACTTAACTAGATACCACTGTCGAAATTACCATAGCAAATTTCAAACACAAATTTCCTGCTTTTTGTTGCCACGACACAAAGTTTTGTTGTAATGTGTTAAGGATGTCAATTTTGCCTTTTCATGTGGTTTTGGGAATTCAAAACAAAATGAAAGACTAAGGTTATTTTGCAATTTTAATTTGCCAATAAGAATAACAATTTGGCAAACAATTGTATTACAAAATGAATAATAGTCATATTAGGACAAATTCCACATTACAGTTCTGACCAATGTTGTTTTGCCATAAAATTAGGAAAAATACTGCACTTCAGTGTCTAACTAACATTTTGTCTCTTGCTGTAACTAAACTTTGATGGGAAAGTAACATGTTGTTCTCATCGAGGAAAAGCGCAATATTGTCAAGGTCATACTGAATTTTTTGTAGGAATAGAGCTAGAATGACTATTAAATATGGTGTATCTTTAAAACACATAACTCTCTTGAAAGGATGTGTTTTATTCTGGTATATAGCTTTATGGTAACTATTGTAGAGACATTAAGTATCAAGGTGCCTTTTGTATCAGTTTGGGACTTTTTGTTTCTCCGAGTTTTTTTTGGGGGGGAGGGTTGGGATTGGACTTTAGTGACTAATGTTTTGCCATTTAATATGCTGAATAACACGATCAGAAAAGTTGTTGGCAAAAAGACTAAAGACACTTTTAGGTGTCACTTATGAATCTTGACATTCTGACCTCAACAGGTCTAGACAACACAGTTTTAAATTTCATTCAATATCTCAAATTCTCCATATATCCAAAATCTGGATTTCATAGAACTTTTCATAATTATTTTTTTAATGAAAAAGAATTTGTGAGAATTTTTTTAACTGATTCTTTATTATTATTATTATATTCTGTATTTTAAAGCTGACACTCCCCCTCAGCCCCTGCTCCCCACACCCAATTACTGGAAGAGTGCTTCAGACTCATTTTATTTCCTCAGTTTAGTCTGTTTTCAGTTTCTGACGTTCTCTCTAGAGAAACCTGAAATTTTCAGAAGGTTTCTGTTCCACTGAGACAAGCCTGCAATAACTTACATCCATGCTCAAACATGCACACTATGAGGTACTACATTTATGAATCACATTGATTTTGAAGGCACTAATCCTAGCACACAGAGCTCAGAACAAGTGCAACTCTCTGCAGGACTGTGATCACAACGGTTTTTCATAATGATTTCCTATTCATTATGTGTCATATTTGTTTATGGGAAATTTATACCAGTGTTGATTATTGAGAAAATGTAAACTGTTATATGCCATCCCATCTTCCACAAGCATTTCTAGTTAAGGGAAAAGACAGAAACAGATGTGTCCACACAATACGAGATAGTGCCATAAATAGGAATTCAAAATATTGGTGGAGCAACTCTGGATTCTTCTTGCTCTTTTCTGAAATATCCATAGCAGATACTTGAAGAGTGATCATCTCAGCTCTTTTTTTGAAAGATAGATATAATGTTTAAACAATAGTCTGTGTTGCAAAGATTTATGTTTTTCTTGGTCATTAGTGTAGTGCAAGATGATAGAAATTGGGTACTGAAAATGAAGCAGTTTAGGCCCTTTATTAGGATTTTATTGTCCTACTTTCAGATGCAAAAACATTTTTAATGGGTGTCTCATTTACCTAGTCTATGAGTATGTATAGACACAGATGGCTTTATATTTGAAAAGTGATCAGAAATTTGTTCAAAGCATAAAAAGTACTGATAAGTGTAACATAACTGGTAAAACCACAATTATTAGTCTCTATGGACAATAAAACAATAAAACACATAAAAATGCATATATGTGTATACTTTTTTAAATTTTGTGTTTATAAATAACACATTATGTTAAGGAAAATAGAATAACTTGGCAAATTTTACTATTTTACAGAACCTGTGTTTTATAATGTTCAGGAGTTTTAACACACTGAATATTAGTTTTCTGGGTTTTTTGTGGTTGGTTTTTTCTTTTCTTTTCTTTTTCTTTTTTTTTTTTTTTTTTAAATATGCAGTCATAAACATGAAAAAAAAATTACATATACATACACAGAGCAAGACTAGAGCAGCTTCACCTTAAGGGTATACTAGAGTTTCCACAGTTGTATGAATTGTATATGTTAATGACATTTTTAGACAGGGTTATACATTAAGTAATAGTGAACTGTATCTCTTCAGAGTTAAGTGGAATTTAATCACACAACCTCTGCATTTTGGGGGAGTTGAGCAACTAAATTCAATGAAGCTCTGAAAATTTAGGGTTAGAAGGGTCTGGCAAACATAAAAATAAGGAAATTCATAATGATGGGTGACCCCCAAAGACTTGGAATTTGGGTAAGCCATGGACAAGTGTCTAAAAGTTCAGATGTTTATCTGAATCTCTGGAGTCTACACAGTTGGGCTACAAGGCTTGCAGGAGGAGGATTACTATTAAGATTTCTAGCACTTCTTCTTCTGGTCATAGGTGAATATAAACCCTAAAAAAGCTTTGTTTCTTGGTATATTCTTTTTATTTTCTTCTGGAAATGTGATTTGAAGGGAATGTATTTTACAGTAATAGTAATTTTTCTAATTAAATCAGTCATTTCTCATGTAAAACTGCAGAAAGCAGACTTTAATATATAATCTAAAGTCATTGACAAATCTGAGGAAAATGAGAAATAGTATAAAATTAGTACAATGTGTTCTGTCTTGCCAAAGAGCAGGTTTCAGGGTATCACACTGAATGGGGACTTTGGTTGAGCTCTTGAAGGACTAACTTGTTAAATATTTCAGTTATTGACCTGATCACAGTGTGTAGAAGTTTTGTAGTGAAAATTGCTCATGTCACAGAACTGACATTACTAGTTTGATATAGAATGAAAGGAGAAAATTTCTCCATGATATGAAGTAATAGGTTGAGAGGAATATATATCCACAAATCCAATGGGCTATTTGAACTAAAGGACAATGCAGAAACAGGGAAAAATTAGTATATGGATATATACAGGAAGGAAATGAGAGAGGAGTTCTTAATGTTAGAACAACAAAATCTTGTAACAATGCTCCTGCAGAAACAGTGGAGGTAAGAAATATAACTGCTTTCAAGATGGAGCTACAATAAATATTACAGGGAATTATGAACTGCAATTGCTTGTGATTGCAAACAGGAATCAGAAAATGGAGGTTTTCTCAACTTTTCAAAAGTATTCCTGTCAATTTATATAATATACCCATATGTTTTAATACTTGAAAAATGTTCCTAGAGTTTGATGTAGTGGAGAGTTGGAAGTGGACAATTAGACAAATAATTTAAACACATTGACTTTGTCTCCCTGATGTTTGTCATAACAAGGAAAGAAAATATTACTGACATTAGCTGTAATATATCATTGTACTGAAAATTCATTAATAATTAAATAAAACAGAAATATAATCTGCCTCAACTTACATGTCCTCTGCTTTTCTCATTTGACAATTGCTAAAACTTTTCAAATGTCTTGTGGGACTTGATTTGTCTCCTCAGAGGCCCAGGCCTAGGAAATGCAGATATAATCTAAGAGAACATTTAAACTCAATTTTCAAAACATGATTTAATCCCCAGAAACTACACTGAATCTGGAATGAAGCCTCTGCATTTAGGCGTATATGTTAATCAGAACTATACATTTATATGGTATGGGGCAATTTAGGTTGTGATCTTTTTTTTGTTCAAACTTTGACTTGCAAAATTTAGAACATTAAGGTAGAATAAAGTACTTGGTAAATTTTAAAACAATATCCAAAGTAAGGCACTTCACAAACATAGCAAAATTTAAGAAGTTAGGAGGAGAAAGAGAGAGAGAGAGAGAGAAAGGAAAAAGGAGAGGGAAAGGTTCACAGCCACCACCTTTGGACCCCACAATGAGACTTGAATGTTGCAATTTTGATGTCTGCAACCATCAGCCAAAGTGATGGTTGCAGTCTTGTCAAAGTGTTGGTTGAAGTCTGGATCTGTTGGGGGTGGGGGGAAGCCCACAGAACACGAAGTCCTTTAGGTTAATCTACACTCAGATGAGGTGGGAATGCCTAGGTACCTCCCCTGGGATGGGGAGTTTTACACTGGATGACGTAATACTTTGGATCATGGGAAACTTTGAGAGTCTTTGATGGTTTATGACACCTTCTAAGATGTTACAGCTGCCTCTTACATCAATCATAAGTCAATTATCGCCCATGAGCAAGGATGAATACCGTCAGGCTACACGTGAATGTTCCAGTACTTTCCCAGAGGGCAGTTTTCACAATTCAGTCACTTTTGTAAGGACTTTGACACTATCCGACCTCCCAGGATTTCCCTTCTCCCTCATCCTGTTCAACACCCAGCTTGCAGCCTCCAGTGGTGTTCGTGCATCCCTTCTGCACCTGAGTGGTTACTCTGTGCAACATCAGCAAAGAACCCTGATTGTTTGAGCCATTAACCATTAATAGTCCAGTCTCTCACAACTAGTACAAAGAATGGAAAATAAGATGGAAAATGTGTTATTGAAGTAGAAATTTTATGTTACAAGAACCAAATTGGAATATTTTCCTGATTATCTGCAGAATGCAGTTTTTTGACATAGTTCAAACATCTGATCTAACAGGTTTTATGTTAAAATATAAATTAGTTTTATGCAGCAGTTACACTGCTGAAACACATAACATTACCTAGATATTGACTGCATCCCTCCCCACAAGAAGTGAATGTAGTTAAAGCTGTATTTGAAATAATGTTTAAAACTGAAAAGTATTATTTTGAGGAGAATTATAGGGTAATATTTATTTAACATTTTTTAATTGCATAAACATAGCCATTCATGAACAGATGAATATTGAAAATAGTAGTAACTTTCATTAGAGGCAAAATAATACGTAACTTTTAATACATCATTTCTGATAGAAAGTAAATGTCATTTTATCACAAATGCATGTTAAAGTTTTCAAAAGTAAGGCAACATAATTTAGAGTCACTAAGACCAATGATTGGCAGTCTTAACAAAGAATATCAGTTATAAGCTAGATGTCAAGACAAAGATACTGTTTAGAGGAATACTTTGATTTATTATTTTTTTAGATGGTAATTTATTATTGCTGTTATTGTAATTGATGTTAGTCTCTTTGTCGGTTTTTAACACCTGTGGCAGAAATACCATTATTTTTCATCTCAGTTAGGAATGGGTGATTGTAGATTCAAATCTCACCTTGTAGATTTGAATATTTGTTTAAAATGTTTTTAAAATTTGTTTAAAATTGCTTTCATTTTTTTCAGCAACAAATAGCACAATTAAAAAAAAATGCATGTCTCCTTTTACTCTTTTTATCTCTGTATGCAGCCTTATCTATATGATTTAAAAATGGTAGGAAGGCTGAATATTGTGATTTTATCTGAAAACTGTACTAGTATTAGAAAACTCAAAAGAAAAACCAGCTTGCTCTCATCAGAGTTTTAAGGATCACCAGCAACCAGATGAACCTTACAAACACAAACTCTTTACCTTCATGTACCTCTGGAATAATTTTTGCATTTCATTTGTGAATAACCTGTACAAGAGACTGTGGAATGCAGCTTTTGTGGTTGACAGAACCCAAGTGAATAGGGTTCATTTTTGAGGATGTCAGAAATCTGCCTTATCCACTTGGACTGTACGTTCTGGAAGATGAGAAAACAGAATCTCTTGGCAATCTTTTGTTGTATTTGTGCCAGACATACCATATTTACATTAAGTTGATGTTTATGTGTCCTTGTAGAGGAAACCCCCTTTTTTTGTATTATAGAATTTGGTCTCAGACAACAATCAGGAAAGGTTTAAATACATGATTAAATAATGCATTTTTGCATTAATTCAAAATTAATTCACATTGAATCAATGGCATATCTTGCTGCTTGCAAGTTATTACATCTTAACATAGAGTCTTTACAACTTTGTGGCCTGAAGTATTTTATATAGTTTTAGTGGTTCTATGTATCAAAATATTTCAATTTTACGAGGAAAACAGCAACAAAACCAAAATTCTGCTCAACAATATCATGAAAAAGTACTTTTATGTGCTAATGAATATCTTATGTATCAGCAAGTTGTATGAAATTAATCTCAAGATGATCAAATACAATGTTTTATTCAGACTTTCCCTTATAAACTGAAACAGAATGAATTAAAAGACAAGTGTTCTCTACCCCATTGGATGTCTATATTGTTAAGTTTGTCTGCATTCAGCATTTGAATTTAAACAAAATTCTTTCAATGTTTAGTGAAAAAATAAGAATTTAGATTATGTGCTTTTTCATCAGATGTACAATTTTTATTATCTCTTTAATTCTGTTTGAAAAAACAGTGTACTCCAGACTTCAGAAATATTTCTATCAAATACTATCAAAAGTGATGTAATTTAACAAAATATTTCAGTTTTGGCAAACCCCCATATTTTAGAAAAGCACATTTTGTCATGTTTGCTCATCAGCTCTGCTATTGAAAAACATCTGTTTAAAAATAATTTCTTCAAATCATATCTTTCCAAAGTTTTTTTTTTCCAGTTTTATGTGCACTGCCCTTCCATTTGCAACTAGAACAATGTAGAAATAAATAACTTGCGTTACAAAGAAGGCCCTTGTTGCAGTATATCAGTCCTGGAGCAGGAAGTACTAGAATTATTGTGAGATAGACGATTCTTGAGATTGCCAGCTTGGTTTTGCAGGCCCAAGGGGGATCTCATTGTTTAGATAAACCATTTAGGGTTAGTCCAAAACCAGTCTTAGGTCACTTAAGAGTTCAGGAAAAAACTTTTTGTTACATGAGCAATTACTGTTGTACTCCTGTAATTTTATCTTCCACACAGAGATTTAACCAAACTTCTCAAAGGTTTAAAATAAAAAATTCTAATGATAAAATTTGTACCATGTCTCTACACAGTCTCTACTCTAGAGTTACTGTCCCCGTTTAAAAAACCTTGCGAGTCTACAGGACAGGAAGGGGCTACAGCTTGCTGGGATATGATAGATAAACAAACTCAGTCATTACAAAAGCCTAGCTGTTAATTTGCTTTCAGACATATCTGTACAACGCCTGATATATCCTCTTATTTATGCAGATACTTATTTTTTCTGCTGCTGGCTTTAGGGCAATGTGGCTGACCCTTTAAGGCAGAAAGTAGGCATCAGTGAAATGCACTTTCTTTATCTTTTGGGAAGCACAGAGGGAAGATTAGGAAATACCTCTGGAATGGCTTATATTTTGATCAGGTGCATTTGCAGACACATCTCTTATCCCTCCCTAAAATTACAGAAGGATTTACAAGTCTTACTGTGGAAGTGGTGTCAAAGACATCTCTAAGTCAAGAAAGACATTCTTCAGAGCTTCAATCCATCTGTTGAGAGCTTTCTTGGCAGGCAGCTCTCATCACAACAAGGTGTTCAAAGAGAGGGATTTGCTCTGAACTGGCAAGTTGTAATGATGTTTCACAGGCATCAAATGCATTGTATTTAAGTGACTTGGGATTTAAATGAAACTGCATTGCCCTTCCATGTAACAGTCAAATTTAGGGAATATGCTGTTGAAATACATCAATATAAATGTCCACAGAAGACACTTTTGTGCATAACAGTGAATATAATAAATTTTTAATGAACTCAAGCTTATTAAAGAACATCTAATTTTAACCTACCTGTTTGTTTTGTTATTTTATTATGAAGAATTAGTTTCATTATGTCAAGTTATTCATGGTTAGAATATGTAAATAACAGCTTCTTCTGCTGCTCTTAGTGCTCCTGCTATGTAATGGTGAAGTGTGAGAACTAGAATTGGATTAGTCAGGGATATATTCACCCCGTGCTTTCTTGTGGTGGTGGGTATTGAAGGGGAAATGTCTGTGAGATTTATAGCGGGAATTGTAACAGTGATCCACATCATCATAGAATAATCCAAAATGCAGGAATCCTGCTGTCATCTGATCCTGACTTTTGACAGAGGTGGAAAAAAAAGGTTAGATCTGGGTAAAACTACTTCCCTTGTAGTTTCAGCAGATGATTTAGTCTTAAACCTTCACAGTCCTCTATTCTGAAAGAATTATTGAGATGAAAAAGTAAAGGATACTCAAAAGTTATACTAGTCAGGAGTCACCATGAATAATGTATATCTTCAATGAGTCAGAATTGTCCAGGTTTGATATTATCCTTAGGTTATTGCAATTAGTTCCCAGGACAGAATAGAGAGCACACGTGCTCTCAAAAGGCACTGCCATTCCTAGCACAGTGGTGAGGGTATTTGCACTGATGGCAAAGAAATGGGGTTGGCCTGCCAGCAGAAAGTAGACCCAGATTTTGATGAGGACTACAAAAAAGTGGCATTAATTGAAGGCAAACAGCAGTAACAGATGCTTTGAATTATTGCTACTGCTCCCTAGAATTTTCAAGATACGTTTGTATAATTCAGGAGCACTGTATTTTACCACCCACACCTATTGCATATGTTCAGAGATATTTGCTTCATCTTTTCTCGTTGCTCCCATGGACATTGATTTTTTTGTGAACTATATACGTGGTGAATTTTGCTGACATAGCTCATCCCACTGACTTCGGGGCTGTTTTTCACTAGTGTGACATACAGCAGGAATAATTTTGTCATGCACTTGATGGTCTAGAGGTATAAGGAAATAAAAAATGATGTTGGGAGTATGCTAGCTGGAAACATAGTTTAATTTTCAGACCCACTTTGTTCCTTGATCTATTAAGTTCGACAAATACACTGAAGTTCTGCAGAGATAGGGTAGGATTCATAGAAAATTTGAAAATCTCAAGGATTATATCGTTTAGGTGATTTTCAGAATTTTTCTGAGAGAGAAATATTTTCCAGAAATTTTAGAAATGCTTTTGATATTTTAACACCTAAAGCTGACTAAAACAGCTTATTGATTAACTATGGATTAAAAAAGTAGATTTTTAATTGAACTAGTTAAAACATCACATGTAATTATTTTTATTCTCAGTTCAAAACACTTTTTAATAGTGCTTCTCAGTTATACTTATGTGTTTCATTTGAATTTATTTAGGTTGTATTTTGACTAACATTTTATGACTGGAACACATCAGAATTTATTCTTTACAGATGAAAATCATGGAGGTAGTCCAACTACTCAAAGGTACATTTTCATATAATTTACATAATAAAATTTCTTATCTCACCCCTCTCAAAACAGTCCTTTCCCCTCTGCTGGCATGCCATGACAAAGTGTTCATCAAAGTAAAAATGTTTTACAGTAAAATACCATGTCTGGTTCCAATGAACCAAAAACCCAAATCCCTGTACAGAGATGAGGCTGTGTCTCTTCCTTTTAGCTTAATTGTTGATGGAAAGGTCTTGGGAAGGATGAATTAATCAGAAAATCTCTAGGAAAATTTTTTTCATTAAAAAAAGTTATGCTATTGAATCCAAAACACATTGAAGAATGTATTAGTTTAAAAAATTCCAATACGGATAGATCTTTAGGTCCAGCTTTTTTTTCTGGAAACATTAAAGTTTAAAAATACTAATTTATGTACTAAGTCACTGCTTGCCAACATGTATGACAGGCTTTGTTTTTATACAAGTGCAAAGCAAAAACATATTTCATGGGCTTGAAGTTTATCATAAAAGGCTTAATATTCTGTCCATCTGTGAAGGAAAGCTTACTTTATGAGTATATGCAAAGAGGATTGGATAAAAATTCCTTATCTCTTTCTTGAAAATACTGGAATTCCTCACTTTTTGAGTAAATATTTTATTAGTGGTGTAGAAACAAACAAAGGCTTGTACCTATCTTAGGAGAATAATTGTTCAGATGGGTGACAAATGACATGAAGAGTAGGAGTGTAGTTCAAAACCCACAGCTACTCTGTTGCTGAAGAGCACTGATACATTTTTCTCTACATTTCCCCTAAAAACTGTACAGCCAATATAAGCTTTCTTTTATAGTTACAATTCTGCAATATATACTGTAATTATACATTGCTATAATATGCACTGTAATTATAGTGCTATGGTAAATCCCTCTCTTTTGCATGACACGCAAGGAGTTTTTTTATAGCTTTTTGAATTTCTATGCTGATTACCCAACTAGGTTTCAATTTTTTTCTTTGTAAACTGCAGTATATCAATATTTTAAGACTACAGGTATGCTTCTGTACTGAGAGGTACATTCCAGTTAACAGTTTTTCACGTCCTTGAGAAAATTGTAAAAGTTATGGTATTTTGCTTTTCTGCTGCTTTTCCAGTAAAATTCCTTGATATATTCCATTGTAGGTCATTGCTCTTTTCCATAGCTCCCTGTCTTGATTCAGTATCGTTTTTAATAGATTTAATCTGAATTTAGGGGGTTTACACTTCTTTTCTTTCCAAGCAGTCTGTTTACTTAAGGAAGGGGAGAAGTAGAATCCTGTTTTTAGCTTTAAAAATGAAAAGAAACCTACAAGTCCAGTGGAGGTCCAAAGTCACACAAACTAAGTTACAAAGAACTTTCTCCCAGTTGGGGAATCTGTTTTCTCCATTCTTAATTTTCACCACACCTGTAAGCTGACATCTTGGTACTATTACAAGACACAGTATCTATCTATCAATCACTGTTTGCTTTTGTTAATTAAGAGCAGATGGCAAGTGCTAAAAAAAAAAGTATGTGACTGCTGATGAAGTGGAAAGAAAAACATCCCATCTTGAACAAGTTACGTACTTCATGTACACACAAATGTATGGACTAGAGCTTTTGGAAAATGCCCAGTTTTATTTACTAAGAGTTAATGAAATTGCTGTGTTTACAGAACATTTGGCTTTGTGTAGAAAAAGACAAAAAATATGTCATTTGTGGTTGAAAATGAAAAGACTTCATTAAGTCAACTGAAAATATTTTGCTTTTGGTTAAACCTGAATTGATCTCTGTAAGGTGAATCAGCCCAGGTTAACACAGGAATCCACCTGTACCAAGTCAGGCTTCCTGGTCAAATAAGACCTATCACATTCTCTGTTTGCTCTGCTGACTGTGGCATGCAAGTCAGGGATTTGTGGTGCATTTGATTAATCATGTCTGACCTTTCAGATATTAGGGAATTTTCTGCAATAATTTTCAGATGACCTCAGACACAATCAGTATAAAATATTCAAATTGCATCTTTCTTCACTTTGGTCAAAACTCTGGATCAGGAGTTTCTTCAACTGCAGTGGCATTGCTTCTACAAGCAAGGATGCATGTTCCCGATTGCTTTGGACATGACATGTTTTGTTTTCATATAAAATGAACACCTTTCCACACTAGGAGTCAAGTTAGAGTCATCCCTGCTCAAAGCAGGAATCTGCAATGACATCCAAAGCTACGCAAAATTACTTTGCTCAAACTAGACTCACAACCACCCGGATCAAACATTATCTTAACTTTCAGATCATGTTTGCCTTCTTTTCTGCTCCTTGGAATGCCTTTGGAAGAAACTGGAAATTCTGGTTTTCAGTTGGAATCAGCTGAGTCATCCACATTTTAAAAAACGTACTCTCAAGAGAGTTTCTCCAAATTTTGGAGTTAAAAGTAATTCAGATTGTTTGCATGAAAGATTAGAAATTAACTAAAACCTTTAGCTGATTCTCTTACTTGAATACAAAACCGAAAAACATAGTAACATATATTATGCAAATGTTACTGAACAACATCAACTTAGTTTTTGATAGTTTTTTTCGAGAAGGTGTTTTCACATTTTTGTGTACTGTACTCTTTTGTTATCCTCATTTAAAAATAAAAGTTTATAACGATAATCTATCCTATAGGAAACCAGAAGACTTTTCTAGGAATGTCATTATAGTATTTTTAAACCACAACTAATGTAACCTTGAAAAGATCATGAAGACTAAGGAATACAGGATAGAATTTCATCAAAAGGAGGGAAGGTAGGAAGAACAGTCTCTTTGCCTCATCTTATTTCATACTATTTCTGAGTGAAATTTAAAAAAGTATGTTGGTATCATTTAAACTGCCTTAAAGGGATGAGAAAATGTCTTAAATGAACATGTCATGCATTAGACGGTCTTAACATTGTCATCACATTTTAAATATGACTGGTAAGCCTGGGACACTGCAATAATTTCTTTTATCTTCTGCCTAAGGCAGAAAACATACATGAACATATACTTAAAAAAATACAGAACTCACTCTCCTTTGGGAGTAGCATCTCCTACTGGAAATGTCAGCCACCTAGAAAAATTCAGATATCTCATTCACATAAATTGTTATCCCTACTATAGTTCTTATAAGGCAAAAAGTAAAATAAAATCAAAAAAATCCATCAGTTTGTCTTTCTCTAAGCCGTTACTTTGAGCACAAAGGAAATGCAGATGATTCTGCTTGCTGCCCAGCTGTGAAGTGGCAGTTCCAGTCTGATTTGCTAATTCAAAACCAAAGGGTCCAAGTGCCCATTTTGTTTCTCTTTTGCACGCTCACATAGGCATAGCACATATACACACACACTTGTACTTTATTCGTCTGTTTGTTACTTGTCTTTTTAAAAGAAATAAGTCACCAGATTGAAAAATTTCTCTTCTTCTCTTAGTGTGGGAAAACTGAAAAAACTCTTGCAAAATATTTTTGAAATGCTGGCACCATGGATACAAGCCAGAATAGGCAGCTGGGCTTTATTTTTGCTTTGAGGGGCCCAAAGATGTGTACAAACTCTTGCACTCCCTCTTTCTCATGCATGCACTGAGTCCCATGGAGGTCTGGGCAGCATCTGAATTGTCTTGCTGACCCTCACCCCCAGTCCCCAGACTGTTCCTCTGAGTAACGCTTTGACTATAGCACTAGATATTGATTACTTTCCAGAGAGGGAGTGGGAGTACAGCCGAATTTTGAAGCAAGCTTTTTTCCTTCTAAATCTTGATGTACAGATACCAGAGAACTTTCTGGGAAAAAGTACATCAGCTCTGATAGCAAGTGCTCAAGATGAGGTTGGAATTTTCCCCTGTGCAAGTTGGTCCTGCATCCAGGCATCACAGTTCAGAGCCTGTGTCTGAAGCCACCACATATACACAGGCAAACAACAGGAACACTGGGATCAGCAACTCTTTGTTTTTCTCCCTGATGCTATTGCAAATTTCCAGGGATTCTTCCCAATGGAAAGTGAAAAGTTAAATCTCAGAGTGCTGTGGGATGAGGAAAGTGCTTCCTACCATATTGCAGGTCGAAGGTCTTCATGTTCCTTCTTAAAGCATATCTTAAGGAACTGTATACTTTGAGGCTTGGGTTTGGAGTCATGAATTTAGTGTTGCAGGCAACTGGTGGCTCAGATTTTCTCCAGATATTTGGTGACTGTGTGTGTGTAAAAATGGATCATAGTAACAGAATGTTAAATAGTAATTTTAAAAACATTTAGTATAACCAATAAGTAGAAAGTACTTAAGGACAAAGTTGTTTTATTTCCCATGTAATATGTATTTTCCATGTGAATATATGATATGAGATGAATGTTCTATTATGTGTGCAAAACTCAAAGCTTGCCTCTGAGTCAAAAAAAGTTCTTTAAGATATCCTACGTCTACAAGGGGAAAAAATCTAGTTTTCTTTCAACATGAATTTCATGCTTCAGTGCATACTTTATGGGAATACATACTCAACATCTCTTATCCAAATTTCCCAAATCCGCAACTGAATAGGAATGAAAAAAGTATCTATAACACAAATGTTAATTAGATTTTGTTCACATGAAAGGCAATCAGTTAAAAAACTACTGTTTTCCAGTTTCTTAAAACCCGTGTGTTATGGTGCTTGTGAAGAACACTTTTTCTTGTTATAAAACCCCTGTAAACTGAAATCACTCAGGGCCATCAGGGAACAAAAGTTTCTGCACATAATGTGATTTCACACTGCATTAATCCATGTACAACACATTTTTCCTTAGGAATTGCTCTTCTGCATATGCTTATTCACTTCTACTTTCAAAAGACTATCAGGAAGACTTGTCTTCAATCTCCTATACAGATTGTGCCTCCTATAGAGGCACAAAGGGTAAGGAATTGGATTATTAACTTTAGGTTGTCATATAGCACCATTGCAGGCTTATTGGCAAAAAAAATGTATGGTTAAAAAAGTGGTATGGTCTCTTATCTCCAAGATAAAGCTCAAAATTTTAAGACTGGGCCATATAGACATGACCTGAGATTGACAACTTTGAGACTTATCTCTTATAAGGAAGAAAAAAGGAACATATTTTTATCACTTTGGTAGAAACATGAAACTGTGGAGTGATGTGAAAGCCACAGACACTGGGAAAGAATATATGAAAATCTGCTTCTTATTATGAATATATGTTAAACTGAGCACTAATTCTATTTCATAGGTGACAGTTTTTTATTCTACTTGCAGGAAAAATTTATGTGGGATTTATTGCAAATTTATCCTGAATTTTACTCTTCATATATATTGCTTTCAACAAACCAAGCATATAGAAACGAACAGTAATTTCTGGAAGTGTAAGGTGTTGTTTTCTATTAGGTGTTCTTTTTACACTGTTAGATCACTTTTTTACTCCTTTTATTACTGTACTTGACCCAAAACTTCTTTTGCTATGGAAAACACCATCTCTTCAGTCATTTGGTTGAAAGATGCATCTGTGTAAGACCGTTTCATTAAGGCCCATGACTCTCAGTAGCACATAACTCTGTAAGATTGACTGAAGAAAATGAACTGAGATGCCAGCTCCTAATTTCTCTCTACAGTTGAGAGTAGATGTTTTTAGAAATAAATTCTTCATAGTGGAGTTGTTTGATAATAGACAAATGTACATTGGATTACTGAAATGTGGCTCAGAGACCACATGTCTATCAGACACTTGGGCTCTTGAAATGGTAAGCAAACACCTCAGCCTCCTGGGGTTCAGTGCTAGGTGGGCTCAGCTCAAATCCTCTTCCTGATTTCACCGCACAGTGGGAGCTGCTGTGGGAGACATTGGCTGTGATCCTTGTCAGCAGCACAGAGGTACCTGCCAAATTCACAACACTGTTCACTTCACTGGGCTGCAGGCAATTGTACGCTTTTTATCGGGCTAACATGTACACCCTGCTGGTGGTGACATTAAATGTCTTCAGCGCTTTAGAAGTTTCGTGTAGTTTGCAATGCACACGGCTTTTTAGGAGAGGAGATCTTTGATTATTTTCCACTGCCCATGAACCAAGGCATACCCACACTTCTGTTTATAATTATGCCTTTAGTAAGACCTGTTCGCTTCCGGCAACATATACCTATGCAGGAGTACATTTTGCTGACTGTAGGCTGTGCAGTTTTTAATAGCAAATGTGAACCCTTTGTGCCAGGATATTCCATGGCTCACATTATACTAATATTTGTCAAATACTTCTGGATTTACTGTGAATTAAATACTATTCCTGGTGGAAGGTATTTCACATACATATGACACTTCAGAGTGATTTATCTATACAGGAGAGAGTGGGAGGCTTGGAATTGGAGAGATATTCAATATGTAACATCTTTATTAGCATTAGATATGACAAGCAAGTTTCTAGCTGTAGCTGCACACATTTTATCAGAATTTTGAGAAGCCATCTTCATGGTGGATAATACTGCTGTGTAGGAGACTGAATGTGGTGGCACAATAATGGCCCTTCGTTTAATTTGAACATCAAGAAGCAGATGAGCTCTTGTTTCAGGAAAAAAGAGCTGAAATAACAGGAGCCACTTGGAAGATACAAGCCATATTGTTGGATTAGAGCTTGTCAGTGAGTATTGAAAAGGATCTCCAGAAGGTGCAAGAGAAAAGCAGAGGTTGCTCAACTAGGACACAGAATGTCTCCAGGAGCCAGGCTGGGCCTCTTCAGGCTCAGGAGGAAGGAGAATAAAATAAGGAGCAGATGAAGTATGGCTTCAGGATCCTTCCTTTTCTCCCTCTCTCCCTCCCTCCCTTCCTCCCTCCTTTCCAAAATGAGGTTGTTGACAAAAAATAAAAGAATGCAATATTACTCATTTTTAGGCTGCAAATAAGTGTTTATTATTTTTTCCCTTTTAGGTTCTCAAATGTGTTTTCTTTTTCATTGGTAAGACAAACAAAGTTAAATCTATTTAAATTCATTCTCCACTGATCCATCAGTCATTTTAATTCTGTTTTGAGTTCATTCCAATCCTGTCTGTGCCTCGATTTCGTGTGTCTGCATGTGCGTGCATGTTCACAGGTGGAAACCAGAATATCAAGAAGACCAGTCCTGACTTCTTCTTTCCTTGGGTTAGGACAAGCGCCTGAGAGTATGGGCCTGAAAACAAGACTGACTAGACCAGCACATGGTTTTAGTAAACTTTACAAGACATGTCTAGAGAAGAAAAACCTGAAGTATCACATTACTGCAGCTCTCAGCACTTAATTTCTCTGTACTATTTTGATTCATCTGTTCCAGACACCTTTGCCTGAAATTCAACTCTTTCTACTATATATATCCCAGGCACTTTATTTCTAACACTTGAAATACATGTTGTTCAGGATATTAAAAATAAATATTATTTTAGAAATCGTAAAGATTTCCAATATCTCATTGCAAACCTCAGTCATTTGTGACTATGTACAGCTTGGATGATTGATTATACTTGTCTTGCAGTTTTGTGTGTTTGATTCAAGGTAGCCTTGGCTGCATGGAACAGTCTATAAGGAAGGATTTTGTCCAGACACATTCTGCTGTGTAAGTCACAGCTTTTCAAGAGTTGAGACCAAGAGGACAATTACAGTATTTTCTGGCCTAGAAATACCGATGTCCTTTCCTTGTGGAGAGAGGTGCAGGGAGAGGGGAGGGAAGAAGCAGCCCTAAGTGGGAATTCACAGTGAGGTTTCCAGGGCTGGACTGAAGCCAAAGCAGAAGTGGCTGTGGCTGGTGATGCAATGGAGCCAAGATCCATGAGCTGGCAGTTATCCCATTTGCTACACCCAGCCCCTGCAGAGATGTTACCATTATTTCCAAAACACTATAGCCAAAGTTAATGATCTCTGAGTTATGATGTAGTGACAGGCTGAGGCATCTACAATTCTTGTGTTCTTAGGACAGACATTGGGTGTATGTTTCAAGCTCTTTGCAATGTGATTGATTGCATGATGACAGCATGCACAAAATGTGTTGCTTTCATTGCAGTTCTTTGCAAAAGTTTAGAAAAACCTGAAGACAAGAAAGTGAGAAAAGAGAAGAGCATGTGAGAAGTGTAGTATAACTCAGCAGTGTATTTGTTCAGGCATATTCACTTCAGTAGTATCTGAATCAAATTCTGGTTTTACCAGAAAGATAGAAATTCAAAATAGTCTTTTATGTTTTTAACAGATTGAGATGCACTTGACAGAAGTGCCCATTTTGAAAACACAAGACCTCATTATCTTCATTCAAGTAAGTATTTAATACTTCAATACAAAAAAGTACCCTGGAGGATATGAAGGAAAGGAGAATGAAACATATTGGAAAAACTTCTGCTTTGGGTTTGTTTAAGTCAGACCTAGAGTAGAAATTGGCTGAGACAGTTACCCGGTTGCTGCCACTTAGAGCTGCCACAGCAAAGTGTATTACACTGACTGCCAGGACAATGAATGAATCCCTGCAAGCAAACAGTGCCAATGTAGGCATCTAAAATCAGTTCAGCACTTCAGAGACAGTCTGTGTGAAGAACACATGCTTTCATGAAAGAAGATAATGATGGGAGACAATGGCCATTTAAGGGCTCGCAACTCTCTGTGTACCTTTAAATATGTGGAGTCCTGTCTAACATATCTTTGTAGGAATTAGTTAAAATTGCAGTGAAGACTGTTTCACATTTCTGTTCTTCTTCTAGATTGGAATCAAACTTGTCTAATAAAATTAAAACAATAGAATTTTACATTGGATAAAGAATATGTGACAAGAATAACATAATAGTAATAAAAATAGATTCATGCTGCATGCAAATCTGTCTAGAGGACAAACACTGTTTTTCAGCAAGTTTCAAGGTTTGAAAATTTGACTGCATTTTGGGAAAAATCCCAAATCTTCTGAAAACTTTACAAAATAAACTGATGAAGAAATATTGGTTTTTGAGTCAAAACCAAAAATGGGTTTATATGAGAGGGTTCTTTTGACTTCACTGTGTGTTTGTATTTGCTTCTTTCTCTTGTAATCTAGAATAGATATTTTTCTGTCTGAGTCAGACTAAGAACTTGAACATGCATCTTTGACATCACAACATCGGAACCAATGTAATGTAAGGATTGATCTTCCTCTTTCTCCTGTTTGCTGGCTGGAATAGTCAGAAAGCCTTGGAAGTTCAAAAATGTTGTTGAAACAGATACATTTCTGGAAGACATCTACTTCAACAAAATGTCACTGCTTCAAAAACATTTGTTCACCTTTAATCATTGTCTCTTTTTCTTCTTCTGTTACTATGGCTATCTGTCATTTTTTAGGAGATCTAAAGGAATTAGTTGTTCAAATGTCATTACAATGCAGTGGCAGCTAATTGTCTAATTCCTGCAGAGTTTAAAATACGTCAGACATTCTTTTTTTATCAACAGAGTTTTTAGAATGGTCTCCAACTTATTGTTTCCTACTATTTGCCTACATATTTATCATGTGTATATACATGTCATAATCATACTATTATTGAATTATTATGCACATAAAGAATTAGTTGATAGAGCCTAATTCCTTCAGGAAAAGCTGTGCTCAGACAAAGAAAGGCTTGATTTCAAACTGTGCCTTTTATTTTCACCTATTCCTGATGATTATGGTTCTTCATTCTTTATATATGACACTTATTGCTATAACCACTAACTATATAGAACAGAACACAACAGCACTGAATAGAGCAGAACAGAACAGCATAGCATAAACTAGACTAGATTAGACTAGACTAGACTAGTTCAGTTAGAAGGACCTAGAATTATCATCTAATCCAACTGCATGACCAATTCAGGACTGACCAAAAGTCAAAACACATTAGTAAGGGCATTGTTACAGGCTTGGGACATCGAACATCTCTCTAGAAAGCCTGTTCCAGTGTTTGACCACCCTCTTGGTAAAGAAATATTTCCTAATGTCAAGTTTGAACTTCCCCTGATGCAGTTTTGAACCACTTCCACATGTCCTGTCACCGGATCCCAGGGAGAAGAGATCAGCACCCGCTTCTTACCTCCCTAAGTGAGGTATGTTGCAAAGAAGATTACCTTTATCACAAATATTACAGAAAACTATTTTCTGAAACAGGGATGTTGACACTGCAGGAGGAAAAGAGTAGTAAAATATAAAAGAATAATCTGAGGAAAGAAAGACCATTTCTGAGAGGTGGGATCCGAAAGCTAAGGGTCCCCTACTCACCTCCCCATGTGTTCAAAGTCTCTGAAAGGACTGGACTTTATTAGGATTGGTTTAGTGTCTTCTCATAACATCTTCTGTTAGATTTCTTACAGAGACTTTAACTGAAAAAAACACAAGGTTGAAATGGAGGTGACTCTGTCAGGGTAGGTTTTCCTTTTTGCTGGGGTAAAAGTGCAGAGGGACATGTCATTCCCGAATTTGGTTGGCATTTCACTCTCAACAAAAGTCAAACGTGTGAAAACAATTAGGCATTTCAGAAAACAAAATTCAAATGGCCATGGAAGACTAAAGAATAGTATTTGAAAACCAGTGACAAAGACTTTAACTTGACCTGTTAAATAGGAGGAGCACAGGACAAGACTCATCCAAGGGTAACAGATCAAGACTGATTTTGGTCTTTGGGCCATTTGGTGGCTTTCTTCAGTATAAGAAAGAGCTGTATTTGTCCAGAGAGAGGTTTATGTTGGCCCAGGAATTCCATGAAATGAAATTTGAAAGAAAACCTTTGCTTTGGGTAAGTTACTTGAAAACAAGTGGCTTACATCTTTGTAAGGCTTCTTTATGGAAACGTTCACATGGCTTTCCTTACATACAGTTAGAGTCACATAATATGTCATGACATAACTCTGTAGCTGTACCTCTGCTTCTGAAAGGTCCCCAATATGCTAAGCATGATGTACAGTGTGACCTCTGAACTCACAGCTTTGCATAAAAATAGCTTAGAGAGAACTACGAGAAGTATAATGAATTGTCATGTATGTGAGGTTGTGACCAGTATTTTTTGAAGTCCTAGTGGGAGTTATTTTTCAGATGGGAGTAGCTGTATGGTTTTGTCCCCACAGAGTTGGAAAAAATAACTTTTCTTCCCTTTATTGATATTAGTGGTATCACAAGAGTTGTCAACATTAAGGCTAAAATTTTGTTTCCCTTATAAATCTTGTTTGTAGAGGTTTCCACATCTGGCTCATTTCAAATTACATCGAGCTTCAAGAAATTTGGTGTCTAAACTGTCAACATGAGTGTGATTTTTTTTTTTAAAACAAAAATGTTTAAATCCATTAAAATATTAGAGCTATGGAGTGGGAAAGTATAACATGTGTTCCCATGGGATCAATGAGAGTTTTGCCTTTGACTTCAGTGGAAACAGGAAGAGGGCTATAATGCGTAATCAGTCTCAGAATTCCCCAGCACAATCCAGTACTTCAAACTTTAAAAGAGGATCCTGAGGTGTGTATGTGATGTATCTTTTCCCTTTGCCAGCCTTTTAACAGGATTTTTGTGGTGTTTTAACCTATATTCACGTCTGGTTACAGGGTCAATACACCTCTACTGAAAGAAAACCTTACTCTCAGAGCAATGGCAAACAAGCCACACATAAATCTCTAGTGCCCTCAGTGTGAAAGTCTGGTATCTTGTTTCGAGTCCCCTGAAATGTGAAATCACAGAGCAAGAGTAACTAGAGATGGAAAGTTGAGTATTAGGTCGCATGTTACTCTCCCCTGCCAGTCTAAAATTGTTCCCTGTAGTTTGCAATCTAGTTATAAATGACCTGAGTATTAAGGGGCATCTCTCTCTTTTCTCAGGAGTATATACCAGTTTAACAGACCTTGCTTTAGGAAACATATCCAGATAGCCACTAGATACTCCCAGAACTCAGTCTAAGGGTAACCTCTTTGACCACACAAAATAATCACGTCGACTTTGACTCCCCGCTCTTTCAGTTCTTGCAGATGATGAGGTCTGTTGCTTCCCTCCTCCTTCTGTTATTACTTTCCATAGCTATTCACATAGGGATCTTTTCATAGTGCCTTATATCCTTGACTTAATTTTATTTTGATCATGAAGTTATTTTATTTTGATTCCACTGTATTTTTGGCAACTGTAGATAGAACAGGTATTTCAAAATGTGTGTGTGCGCTGCAGGTCATGGTACAGCAGAAATATCCACAACCACTCTTTCTGAAATTGGTAACATTTCACAGTCCAAAAGTAGCTGTCTTCTGTTCTCTATTTTTTCTTGCACAAACGCTGTCTATAAAATTTACTATCCAAAAATATACCTGGCAGCTGAAATAACATTCAGCTTTTCCCGTATTTGGGAATGTTGCATTATATCATTTCAGGCTATATCATGCAGTATCTGATATATGCTACCTGAAATAATGCAGCTCAAACAACAACAAAAAAATCAGGAATTTGTGCTGCCTTTCATCTTCAGTATAAGAGAGTCTCAACTGATTATAGGATAAAATGATTTATCAGAAACATGTGGTTTTGAGTAAGGTCGTTGCGCATGACAGTTGGTCTTGATAATAAATCACATACCCATGATGTACATCCCAGCTCATGCATTTACACATTGTGACACATCCAACACTTTATCTAGGAGTCAGTGAAGACTGGTAACAAAACATAATGTGGTAAAGTGAACAATCCAGATTGATGTAATGCAAGGGAACTTTTTGGATATTTCCTATATTATAGAATAGATTATTTCAGTTGGAAGTGACTTACAATTATCATCTAGTGCAACTCCCTGACCAATTCAGGACTGACACAAAGTTAAAGCATGTTAGTAAGGGCATTATCCAAAAACCTCTTAAATACTGACATGCTTGAGGCATCGACCTCTCAAGGAAGGCTGTTCCATTTTTTGAGCACCCTCTCAGTAAGAAATGCTTCCTAATTTCCAGTCTCAAGTGCCTCTGTTGCAACTTCTAACCATTCCTATGAGTCTGACACAGGTTACGAGGGAGAAGAGATCAACAATAGATCAGAGAGAGCTGGGTAAAACCATGGCCCCACCCTGATCAGTGAAATTTATCCCTTGATGACAAGGAAATCAGGATTTTAAAATTTCGTTACTGAACTTGTATTTAGCCATTATTGGGAAAGATCAAAATAGATCCAAGGCACATAAACTTATTTACATTAAAGACAATGGCAAAACTCAAACTGATTATAAAGGAACAGTTTCCAACAATTCCCCCAAAAGCAATACAGAAAACATGCAATTTCTTGGTCCATGCAATATGAAATCATTCAGACTTGTTTACAGTTTTTCTCATTCCTATTGGATTGATTGGCAGGTCAGAGATTACCCTATGAACATCTTTATTTCCACAGCTCTCGTCCAAACTTATTTGTTCTTTCAGCCCTCAGCATTCCACGCCTGTCACCAGTGAAGAGAGTAAAGGAATATTAAATTAAAATGGGAGCTATGCTTTATCATCTTTGCCTCTGTCATAAAGAGGTCTGATCTGGCACCTTTGGAAGCCTCCTTTTTTTATGTTGTGAAAGCTGAAGTGGCCCACATAACACACAGCCAAATTCTCAGTCTTTTAGTTACTTTTAAAGTAAGTTTTAACAGGACTGTCAAGCACTGCATGCAGTATGTCAGTTCACACTGTGGAGTAAAATTGACAAAGAGCACTTTATGTACCTTCAGAGCAAGTATATCTTTACCAACACTTTTGAGTTATTTTAGGTTTGTAAGCTGCAAGTATCTCCCGCTCTCAGATTTGATAACAGTCAAACCAAGACTAGAGATGAGTAGCACCTGGCAATTAATAATCTGACCAGTCTGCAGTCTTTAATAAGTAGAATGATAAAAGTTTAAATTGTCCTGACTCTGGCAACCCCTTCTGCAAATACTGAGAAGTATTTGTTTCACAGCCAGAGTTAGGCTTGCTTGCCTCCTTATTTCCATGTAAACATCTATTAGAAGCATGTGAAAAATCAGAAAAGGGATATTCCTGAGATGAAATACATAAAAGTAAAGAATTCTTTGTGCCAGTTGCCAAAATTGAAAATCCTCTCATAATTTTGTGAAAGTAAATGACTTTCAGAATACTTTAATTGATCCTTTCAACATCGCTTTCCTCTCATCATGTTCTGGAACAGCAAAGCCTCTGCATATGCTGTGGTTAGCTTTTAAGAACCAATCACTAAAATAAAAGTGAAATGAGAAAAGGGGTATTTTAAGAATTTTCTAGCTTTTCTTCTAATGTTTCCATTTAATAACATCTGCTACTCACAAATCATGAAAGAAACCTCTAACAGCTTATAATACCAATACATTTTAGAAAGCAAGAGTCTTTCACCTCTTGCAGGTAGGCAAATATTTTCATCTGAAAGTAATAAAAGCGGAATATTAATCTCTTCCTTCCCATTTACCAGTGTAGTCTGCCTCCTGTGTTCCTGTCACCGGGGACTGCCAGGTGGCCCACCCTGACTGTGGTGACACTGACCTGCAGTCAGCACCACGTCTACGCTCAGTCTGCTGCACTTCATGTACCAAACCTAATCTGCGCTCGCCTTGCTGTGCCAGCAGCGTGCAGACAAGCAGCTGGTGTCAGGACTAGTCCTCTTGCATTGGGTGCTGGGCTGAGAGTTCTCCTCAATTGCTTTCCACAGTGAATAAAAAAATAAAAAGTGCCCTTTTTTGAAAGCAGCACATAGGAAAGTTCTGCCCATCACCTTTTGTCTATGACTGAGTGACTTCCCTGTGACACACCAACTATAACTTTACAGAGACCCTAATAATATATTAAAGAATACATTAAGATGTAGACAGCCAAGACTGTGTATCATCTCAAAAACACTATTAGACTTTGGGACAGAAAAAAGGTTTAAGAGAGGTTATAAAACAAGGGAAATTGTGTCCATGACCATCAAGTTATGACAAATTGTGACTGATTAAAGAAAAGATTAATAGGTGTTACTGTGAATGAATATTGACAAGGTTATAATAATGACTTGACTTTCCATCATAGCCTCCTGGATAATTTTCCCTAGATCTTTTTTTCACCAAAGCACTGATTTTCTCATTCATTTCATTCAGATTTGATACATAAATTCAGGAGGAACAGTATTGAAAGTTCTGTGACAAATATAGCAGCAGTAGATAAGCCAGATCCAGTGTCATGTGTAGGCAGGTTGTGTGGCAGCAGCTCAAGCACTGCTGTTTTCCAACGTGGTTTGCACTCCTGGACTGATGTGTGGGCTTACCCCATCTTGGGTGCAAAACTGCCAGGGTGCAGCATGGGCCATGGACTCCCTGGGGGCTGGGGACTGTAGGGATCTGCAGTGATGGTAGGACAGAGTCTGGCAGTCTGAGACTGTCCCACCTGCAGGCAGAAGCAGCATAGCCAGGGGGCATGGGAACAGCCTGACCATCAGGCATCTCTCTGGGGACACGGGAAGGTAAAATCTGTGACAGAACATCAGCCCACAGTTACAGATCAGTGTAAAAGCCTTGTGTTTGTCTGTCTTGAACTTCATATAATTTCTGTTCATCTAGTCCTCAAGTTCTCAATAAAGTGTGAATTGAAGCTCTATTGATTGACATGTCATTCTGTTCCCTTGCTTTAATTAAGTCCACAACATCGATGAGGGTGCACTTTGACTCCTCATCCCAATGGTGAAGATACTGAACAACTTCAGCGTAGGCATCAGCTGCTGGAATAAGGAGGAGGGGGTGCTCCTGACCAGCCACAAAGTGGATGTTAAGATTGCTGTCTTCTGAGCCCAATAGCTTCACACACTTTTCAACACCTCCAACACTGTATCCATCCAGTCCCTAACTCCTCAACTTCCAAATGAGAAAGTTACAGGAGATGGTGTCAAAGGCCATATTAAAGTTATGATACATCCATATACATATAATGACTTTATGCTTTCCCTCTGTTTTCATATATGGTCATTTTATCACAGAAGGTTATCAAGCTGATCAAACATTATTTATCCCTGATGGATGCACAATGACTGGTCCTAACCACTTTGTCATCCATGTTGACATTAAATTAGTAGGGTCTTGTTCCACTATCTTTCCAGGAACAGAGGCAAAGTTGACAGACACATTCATCCCAAGTTCACTCTATGGTCTTAAGACAGACATTAGTCTTTTCCCAGATATTAGTAATTTTTCTGCGCATCATAAATTTTACTGATGATTCAAAACAGACTTAAAATTGCATCAGCCAATTCATTCAGCATCTGAACGAATCCAACTCATTTTAGGTTGACTGTTTCTGGACCATATGACATTACTAGTAAAACTTTTGAGTCTCAGAGATTGGTATCAGCCAGGTCAGAGCACTGTGTAGAGTTTCATTTTGAATGGAGATACCTGTATTCATCATTTGGAGGCACATTTGGACTTTGCTGCCTTTTATTTAAAGGTCACTGAGGCCACTGGACCTTTTTTTTAACTCTTGCAATGGAATTCTGTTCTGACAGTAGTTTCGTTTCAGTATTTCCAATATGATTTTTCTTATTCTTTACTACTTGTCTATATGTTTTCCTTCCCCTGAAATTTCATTTGTTGAAATGAAATCTCTAGAATAGTAGAGATTTTTGTACTGTAAGATATGTCTTTATTTAGACCCAGTAGCCTTGGAAATAACAAAACTCTGCAAGATCAGTTTTCAGAAGGGCATGAAGTTCCCATTGCTAGGATCCACAAATGTTAATTTATTCTAAGATATTAAGATTCCTAAGCATGATGATCAACTTCATGTTTTTATTAGCAATCTGATTGGCCAAGGTCCATTCTAAAAGCTCTGACTTCTTGTAATAGTTGTTTTATCAATTACACACAAAGGGTTTAATTAAAGAGAAGCTAGTTGATTTTATTGAAATTTTGTTTTCAGTAAAGTTCTAGTCTTTCTAAAGTGTTCCTGAACATTATTCTTCTGGTTTTTACAGGGACATAACTGCTGCTTCTTTGCTCTAATAGTAGCATGAGGCACAAAAGAATGTCTGAAAAGTGTTTATTCAGCAAAAAAATGAAAAAGATCAAAGGTTATCCTTGTTCTCAAGCCATGAATAAATTTAAATGAATGCTTGCAGAAACCTTTAGCCAAAATACTTGTGAAATACTCTGTTGATGGAAAAAATAATTGATTTTTTATATCTTATGCAACTTTTTTTTCTTTGAGACTCTGAAATCTCAGTCCTATTCTACCTACATTCCTATAACACAATTCTCCTCTTTAATCTGCAAATGTTACCAAATCAAGTGCTGAGGTTTTCAATTCCACAGGAATCCATATAATACTATGTGATATGTTGCCAAAGGACATTGTAATACTGAAAATATTGGATGCAGAGATGAGGCCTTCACAGGTTTTGGAGACAGAGTGGATCGACTTGGTTTCATTGACCATGGGGCTGTACACTGCTGGGTGCTATGAGCTGTAACCTTGCAACTTCCTATCTTAGCAGCCGAGACTATAATAATATAGAAGTACTCTAAAAGTTTTAAATTTCATTTTCAAATAAGTATTCTTTCTGTGCTAGCTGCACAAGAAATTTCTCTACTGGTCAAGGTGTGGACTTAGGCAGAGGTGTGGGGTTGTTTATGCTGTTTAGATGTTGGCAATTGGCAACTTGCCTGGCCCTGGGTCTGGTAACACCCTCTCAAAAAAACCTTGACTTTGACCTCTAAGACAGGTCAAAGACTATTCCAGGGGGAAAATTTGGATGCAATCACTTTGTTTTAAGGGGTAAGAGAGTTTGGCTGTAAATACATAAACTCCCATGTGAGATGGCTTGGGGTGTTAGCTGATTGTCTTTACTAGCATATGATCTTTCTTAACCATTTTATTCAAAACAGATTTATTGGAAAAATCTCCACCATGAAGATATTCCTAGTTAGAGCTCTCACTGCTGTCCATACTAAAGGTCACTGGCAAAATACAGCACATCCATAACATGCCAGTCACTGCTGCTGAGAACACATTCGGGTACTCCGCTTATCTCACAAAGTTAGGAAAATATGACTAGCAAGTCTCCTAGATGCAACTTGTCTGCAGTCCAACTCAACCAGACATGCTCCTTAGCTGTCCTTACCGGTAGAGTTTATCAACAAGTAGCAAAAGTTTGGTATTTGTAATATTCAAGAACAATGGATTGACTGTACTTTCGAGACTGAACTATTTTTCATTATTGCCAATTTGATGAAAGGCTGCAATAGTCCAACATGTCTTATCACGTATCACAGCCATTGATAGGATCAAATTGCTCTCTAGAGGAGGGTGATTAGCTACCTGATGCTAAGAGAGCAACTCAAACTTTCAGGATTACATTGGGATTTCTTACGAATTAGAAGTGGTTTTTTTATGTGTGGATAGGAGCAAATCACCAGTGGAAGTGAATGTGCTTAACTTGATGAGGTTGTGTCAAATTACACTAGCAAAGATTATGGCACCAGGATAGGCAGAATAATATGGCAAACTCCACAGTTGCAATTTGTTTGTTTTAAAGAGGAAAACATTTTGTATTTGATAGGGATCATTTATAGTTTAGGACATTATTAAATTTTAACAGCAATGTTTTTCATTGTGACAAGCAGAGATAATTAGAACTATCTTAAATACTGAGCTTGAAAAGTCTTCTTGTTTTCCTTCTATGGGAAAAAAATATCCTTTTAGAAGAGGAGTAGATAAACAGCTCTAATCCTTTAGAGGGAAATAGAATGAAATAACCTTGTAAATAAATTAGTTAGATAATCTTTTAGAGCTTAATGGGAATATGGAAGCAACTGTTATTCTTACAAGCCAAGTAATGTAAAACATATGACTTCCCTAATTAAAAACATAGAGTAATAGAGCTATGACTAAAAAAATTCAGGATGGAAAACTCAGAAATTATTTTTGTGGAACTTTAGAGGAAAGCACTGTGTTAACTCACATAAAAATAGTTATACAAATAATAAAATGTAACTTATAAAAATAATGTTAAAAGGCCATTATAAATGCTTCAATTTATTATTTATAAATACCAAATTATAAAATATAAAACTGTGATTTTTATTTGATTTTGTAAATAGAGTTTGCAGTTTCTTAAGCACTATATCCCATTTTTGTCTCTATTATTTTTAAGTCAAAGTATTTCTTGTGCTTTGAAAACTAAGCAGGCCACCAGCATGGTCTGTGAGCCTACAGAGAATCTCTATTTGAAAAAAAAAGCACAGTAGATAATCTATTATCTACTAGAAGCAGAATTGCATTGTCAATTCACTAGACCTCAAAACTGCCTAAGAATACAAGAATAACCACATCAGTTCTCACTAAAGCTCCATCTAGGCCAGTATTCTGCCACCAGCAATGTTCATAAGTGGACATCAGGGAAAAAGAAGATACATGCAAGCATAAATACTTCACACTAAAATTTTTCAGCCTCTTCCTACTTCACATTAAGAGACTTTTTTGGCTTGTATATTTAGTTTATTTCTACATGAACTGTTTTGCTTCACCATGGAGCAGTCAAAGCTACACTTCGAGTAAGCATATTTAAAAAACATATGTCTTTTTGATACTTCTGACTACGAATCTTTTGCATAAGTTTGCCTGCTGAATTCCTGTCATGTAGCATCAGCTACAGCAAACTTGTCAGTATCCTCGAGTAGTGTGATCCATAAATAAGTCGCTCTTGAAACTCAGATTGTTCTTTGAGAATGGAAGTGGATAATATGCAAGACAGATAAAAGTGATATTATTTCCAAATTTTATTTATTTCTATGCTGTTGCATATCTCATTACACAGTAATATAATTGTAATCATAATTATATAATATCATATCTCCCCTTGGTTGTTTGTGCATTACAGTTGTGGTGAAGAAGATAGGACTTTCAAAGTCATGATAAGAAATATCATCCCCAAGAGATTAAAAAAAAATACAGAATCTGTTACTGTATTTTTTTGCAATTTTATTTTTCAGGGTATTTCACAGAATAAAACTGAATAAAAACCTGATTGATAATCTCAGGGAGGGGGAGAAAAATATGCTGACATTAGAGCACTTCAGATCTAGAAGAATGTTATACAACTTAATTTTTATCATAAACTCCCTATTAACCTGCCCCTCTTGTTCTTTATATTTCATTTCCATGAGCTGAAATATTGCTACACTCAAAGGCGGTGCATGAGGGTAAAGGTGGGTTATGGATTGCGCGAGTCTGCAGAACTAACAACTTGCCTTAGGAGAATTTAAGTATAAGATTCAAAACATCTCTTTAAGGCACTCAGCCTGCAAGAAACAGCAAATTTTATGGCTAGGCAACAGGAAATACTGAACAGCTCCCAAACTCCGTTAAAACCTTTTCATTTGTGATCCAGAACCCAAAATCCCTCTAATGAGCATAAGCCCTTGACAGAAGAAGAATGGAAGAGTTTTTGGGGAGAACTTGGAAGGGATGGTGACTTGAAGCCAAGGTGGAGTCTTGTCCTCACTCTCCTGACTCTCCTTGATCTGGGTTGTGCAGATCCAAGCTGACTGCCTGGAACAGGTTCCATAGTCACTACTGCAGAACAATACACAGGTGGAGGAGTGGCCTCTTGTTTAGCCCCTACAGGCTGGATTTGCCCTGTGGGCTGTAACTAATGCCCTATAGGTATCAATCAAGAGTATTCTTGCCAGGATTTTGTCAGCAATGGAGGGCACAGTCGCCGCAAGAGAGGAGCCCCAAAGAGAAGACACAAGGACTCCCTGAAACAGCATCTCAGCCTTGGTCATATTGATCATCATCACTGGTCTACTTGGCCTCCAGTTGGAAGGTCTGGAGACACACCATCTATAACGCTGCTGTTTCCTTTGAGAACGCACGCAGGATCCCTCTCGAGGAGAAAAGACAACGCAGAAGGAATCGTGTCTTGGTGAATACACCATCTAAGGAGTCTTTCTGCTGTGCCTTTTGCAATCGGATATGTCTGTCTCGTATTGGCCTCATAAGTCACCAGCGTGCTTGTAACAAACGTGGATAGAGCCTTCCTAAATCTTCATTCGCGAAGCCTAGCCATGATGACAAATAGGTATCAATACCAACTCCTAAATGAAATTAAAAGAGATGAGTAGTAACAAAACTATGGAATCCATGGACAGGAATGGCCAGTTATTTCAAATTGATTGGACAGCAATATAAAATACAGATGCTTTTTTATTTATATTGCTAAAACTGTCTTAAACATTTACAAACTATTTTTCTCAGACACTGAACTGTCATTTTCACCAGAGCTTGATAAGATGATAAATTAAAATTAAATTCTACAGTAAGGCCATTTGCTGAATTCTAGAATATATCAGGATTGAAAAGGAATTTTCAAAAAGTGTTTCTAATCCAACTGAATCTGAAGTAATGTCATGATGCAGATTTCATCTGGGTGTTGACTACAAGGAAACATGAGAGTGAAATAAATTATAAATTTGTTGATTTTCATCTGGACTAGCTCATTTACCTAAAGTGGAGCTAGATATAATTAGATAGGTCTAAGGAAAAAGTTGGTTAAAAAAAGGAGGCATCTTTCATGAGAAAGTGCTGACAGCAGAGTTTTTTCCATGAATGCTGGGAAAATTTTACTTCGTATGAGTTTTCTAACCTTGATTAACAAATATGCTGGCCCAGCCTCTTCAAATATTCCTAGATGCTACTCTATGTTTTTACTGTCAAAACTCTTCAGGATGATAAAAGGAAGAGGAGGCAGGCATTCATCTTCTTTCACCCCAGTTCAGACAGAAGTATTATTAAGACAGTAAAACTGTGCTTAGCAATGAACTGCACAACTGCACACTTTGTTGAAGGTAACAATAATGAAGAATAAGAGAGGCATTCTTAACACTGACCAGATCTTTGCTCCTTTTTCTTCTTCCTCTTGTCCCACCTTCTACCCACAGTAGTAACCTATTTTCCACTGAAATGTTGCCCCATATTGAAACTAGAAGCGGCTCTAAAGGGTGGAGAAAGTCTGATATGGTCTGGTTTTCTCAGTCATATATAGTAAAGACAATTA
Source organism: Manacus candei (assembly GCF_025592945.1). NCBI lineage: Eukaryota > Metazoa > Chordata > Aves > Passeriformes > Pipridae > Manacus > Manacus candei. Next base: position 7,660,893 of record NW_026138067.1, on the reverse strand, counting down.
AACAAATATTTTAAATTTTAGTTCATATTAAAAATTTCAGCTAGACTCTTGGCATATTTCTATACAAAAATTATACTCAGTTCCTTCTTTGACTTATGCAGAAATATTCCAGATTTACACTCAGCAGATATGAAAAGAGAATCTGGTCGAGTATGTCAACACATCAGGGAAAAGAAACATCTGGATCCAAAGCTGATCTATAAGATCTTTTTCACAGTGCCCAAGAAAGCAAGGAAACACTAGTAGCAGACACCCCCCTGCCTGCCAACATTCTGCAAAAAATGATGGAGTATTTGTTTCTCAGTAAAAAAGATTATGCAGTGGCTATAGTGCAAAGTATATCTTTTGTTATCTAAATATACATTTTCACATTTTAAAAAAAAGGAGCATGTGAAAACTGGGATGCTTTATCTTGTAGAGGAACAGATTGCTGTTTTGCCTGACTGCAAACTTAACATTACAAATTACAATAAAAGTGAATTCATTATCACTTGATTTATGTACATAAAAACGAGAGCACCCATACTCTGTTGTAGCCATTTCTTACAACTTCTGAGCTAGAAGCAACCATGGATATGGCTGCATAACTTCATTTTCTGCATTGAAATTTATAATTGCAATAATTTTTCTACCTGTAAGACAAAACAGGAGACCACTTGCAGCTCTCTTTTTGACAAAAGACAGAACGGCAATTTGTCTGGATAAAGTATTTAGACATCTGTAAAATTGGAGGTGACTGAAAATTTTCACTCAATAATTACTAAAAGAACATTGAGTTCTTGAAGATGTTCCTTGCAGAACCGAGTTAGCTGCTATTCAGAGAAGTCAGACTAAAAAAGGAGAGAAATTCGTAGACAAAATGCTGGCAGTAGAATTTTTCCTGAGTGCTGGTGAAATACTTCATACCATGTATGAAATTGCTAACCTTGGTTAGCATTCATGTCAAATACCTGCGTCATATTCTCCTAGGACTTTATGTAGCCAAATCAAATGTTTTCTATCAAATTTGTTTTTAGCAGAAAATTGAATTTTATAAGAAACATTTTCATACTGCAAGTGTCTGCTTCCCATGGAAAACCTGATGTTTTGCCACAACCCCCAAATCAAAACCTTTGTGGACAACTCCCAGTACTTTTCAGCTGGTGGCTTTTTAAGTTTTGTCAAAAAGCTGACATTTTCCAGACATGCATTTTGCTTTCTGTTATGAGACTGAGACTGTATTACATTAATTACATTTCATGTTTTTATCATGTCTCATCTTATCTGCCTCTTTTCTAAGATAAAATTTTCAGTCTCCCTGCAAGGAAGTTTTTCACAGCCCCAGTCTTAGAACTGTGCACTTCTTCAATCTCTTCATGAGCTGTACAGTGCACCTCATTGGCAAGGTAAACCAGCCAACTGCTGAAAGTTAGAGTAACTTTTCTTTAGCATTCTCCAATGTTGCCTTTTTAAGATTTTATCATCTCAGTTGTCTGTATAATTTCTCTTCAACATTGACAGAGGTAGCTCCTAAATACGTAGGTTCATCTCCTGAATTAACATTAGTTCCATAACCTAAACTTAGTTCAAGTGATTTTTCTTCAGTACTCATTGTTGCACCTGTCAGCACTGAATTGTCATAGATGTCAACATGTGCTCATTCACAAAGAATTACCAAGACACAAGGAGAGTCAAGATTTGTGCTTGGTCTCAGTTTAATTAACTTCTGCCCCAACATTTTAACACGTGGCTGTATGTGTTCAATGCAAAAGTAATCTAGGTTAGTTTTCTTCTCTAAGCTTGGGTTTCTTGCCTGTCTTTCCAGACTGAAGTCTCTTTATCTAAGGATTATACCTGCATAACACTTTCAATATAAAAGAAGCAGTCATAATAAAAGCATATTTTCAGAAATATGGAAAGAAATACATGAAGCAGCAGCAGGAATGGTGCAGAATAAAAAACAAGGTTTTAAGAATGGGCAGCCACAAAAGACTGAATAGTGAAATTTTTTTCAGAAGTTCTAAATAATGAATAACCATTACTGTATATGTAGTACTTAATCCCTGAAGAACTTAATTGCTATTTAATTATTAATTATTTCTACTTCACAACTAAAACTTATTTAAAGCTAGGAATTATATAAAAAGAAATAACAGAAATGGGTTTTGGATAAAAGAAATAAATTACAAAAATAAGTGTTTTTTGAGGCCAGGAGAGCACGTAAAGCTCTTGGTAATTCCTCTAATGAACCTGATAATTCTTGCAGTATTATTTAATCAAATACTTGAAATTACAGAGAATAGTTTTAGCATTTTAATTTATACACAGATAAAAAGAAATCCTATCGTATTTCCACGTATCAAAATGTAAGATGTTTTGTGATAGTTTTGGTGTTTTAAAGAAGTTGTTCTGTTCTATTGTCAGCACTCATTATTGGTTTTTTTTAATATTGGGATGCAAAGTTTCACCTTTCAGTTGCAGATTTCTGTATGAACAAATTAGGATGAATTGTTGTTTTAATAGAAATATGAATCTTCATTTCTTTTCTTCCTTTCTGTTCCACGAATAATATTTTATCCAGCACCCCTCTGATGTTCATGACACAACAGTTATGCCAAAGTCTTATTTTTCCTTTTCGACTTCTGAAAGAGAAAGCTCTTTTGGTCCAGTGGTTGTTGAATAAGATTGACCATGGCTATGACTGTGTGCTGATGGCTGGTGTCTGTCAAAAAGAAAAGCTATAAAGCAGAGAGAGATATCAAAAATATTTGATTCCAGAATGATCTGGATTATTCAATTTTGTGTTAGCAACATTAAGTTTACCAGATTAATTCTAGAATCATACATGTATACTTTCGTATTTAAAGATATAAAATGTGATGACTATCAGAGATGTTGCCAACATACACTTCAGTTCAGTGGAAATTACAGGCTTTTGGGCTAAATTCATAGAATACTGCAACCTTGTGATCAGGATACATCTGTACTGCACATTGCAGCTTGGCCACCATAAGCAATCCAGCTGCTGAAGAGCTGGGCAAATTAGCCTGTGTGGAACACCACACTAACACAGCTATCATGTGTCTGATAATCCGTAACATACTGCACTGTGAGATGCAATGTTTATGTTCCCTGGCACTGCAGTGTACAGGTTTTAGGCTCCTGCTATCTCTTGGGATATCACAACACACAAATTAGATATAGACTGTCAATAGACCTTATGGGAAGAGATGAGTGCCAGCACTCTGACCAGATAATAAATAACTTAGGCCAGCCAACAGGAAACATTATACATAATCCCTTGGTAAGATTTAGGCATTTTAGCTTTGCTGCAGTGAGATATTTCACTTTATATATGATTCATAGCCATTCCTTCTATTGAGACCCTTTGCTTAAGGAATGAGTGGGGGATCAAGATCAAAGGAGGAGTGTAGTTGTGGCTTACTGTTTCCATACATTATTATTCCATATTTCATATTATAACATTCATGTACCATCAGGAGACTTGACTACAGGTTCATGTTCTCCCTAAACTGATTTTAAGCCACATCACATGCATTATGGGAAAGGGTCTTTATCCTATAGCTGAAAGATACACGGGATGGGAAGGGTCTGTTCGTGCCTTACCAGGATTTATAAACACCAGCAATGACACTGGGCCCATCTGGTTCAGTAGCGGATGAAAGTTGAAAGTAGATATCCAGATAAGAATTATAAAAATATTTCTCAAAAAACCATCCCAGTTTTCAACTTCTTACTGCTCAGGACATTTGTGAGCACAGAAGGTATCTATAGAAGCTATTTCTCTTTCAGGGAGTAATTAAGCCCTCATCAGAGGGGGTCAGAAAAAATGCACATATTTTCAGGGCTCTCTTAACCCACATTTCATTTTTCTCAGTAAAGTCAGATTGCAGTGTATGAAAGAGGGAGTTTCTCGTGTAGCTGCTAGTGTGAAAGGAATAAGTCCTTGTTCCCTGGGAGCAAATTAATTTGTTTGCTTATCTGTTGAGTAATGGTTTGTTTGATTGCAGTTTGTCAGATTTGTGGTTTGGCTGTAAGTTTGTGTTTGCACAGTCTGTTTGGGACTGTGTGTTTCGAGCAGGAAAAACATCTTGCAGCTTGAGGGGTGAAAAGGCCTTTCTGCTTTTAATCATTGCCAACAGTGTTAACAGTTTGTTAGCTGCCAAAGCTGTGTGACCAATGGTAAGGTTGACTCAGGTAGATGTTTCAGAAGCCCAAGCTGTGAAGAACCAGCAGCAACAAAGGATAACTTGCTCTAAAAGAGCATTACTCTGTCTTAAAGATGAGGGGGAAAGCAAAGGAAGTGAGACTGAAAGGCAGCACAGGAACCAAGAATGTGAATAAAGTTTATATTTTTGCACATAGATTTTAAAAATCAAAAGTCTGTAACTTTTTTTTTTCCCTTGTTTACAAAATTGTCATGGTGTGTATGGGGTCACATAATGGAATAGCCTGTTCACTCCAACAGGCTATTGTGTGTTTTCTGAATGCAAGTGGTTTGCTTGTACAATAGTATGTTTTGGAACACAGATGTGATCCAGTTGAAGACACAGCAATACATGCATCATTTAGGGAGCCCACACAACAATGATTCTGTACCAATAAGAGATCAGTTAGATACCTGAGGATCACAACATTTAAGGCATCCACCCACCCATTTTATGAGCTGTGGGCTGTCAATCTCAGTAGAATGTGACAAATTCTTGGGCAGTTTTTTGGGGTAACTCAGCTTCTGTTTGCAAAATCAGTCACCATTTCTGGGATGATCTCACTTGACAGTCTGGCTGAAGCAGGCTGCATTTATACCTCTCCTTGCAAGATTAAAGTAACGTCTCAGTCACCTTCCTGGGCAACTGAACACATGCCTCAGTCTTGCTCTGGCAGATGTAGAACCTTCCAGTACCCTTCCCATTGGATATGTGATGGTCATCCGTTCTGTGTACACACCAATTCATTCCTGAGTGGACTTTTGGGATGAACTAGCTAGACCCTCTGTGGTTTAGCTCTGAGGAAAAATCACTTCAGAAACTTATCCTAATAAGTGGTATAAAAGATACAATATCAGGTTTGCTTCTGTACACACCCCTTCAGCCTTATACTTGCAAGATTTTTTTTCACGTATCTCCATGCTCTCAAGTAGCAGCTCAGTTTGATGACACAGAAAGAGCCCCACAGCTGCCTCTCAGTAATAAGACACAATGAAACAACGTCATTTTTCCTTTTTTATTTTTTTTGTCCCTTTTGTTTTTTCCTACAGTCTCTTTTGTCCTGCGGATTCTACCAGTATAGTTCTTACTACCATCTTTTCAATCCCAGATGAATGGGCTTTTACATCCCAGCCCTGGAGGCTATGGGATTCTAACTTTAGAAATAACAATACAGTTCAGAGTTTGTCAAGGGTAACAGTAGAAAGACTTTAAAACAAAGGATTTTGGAAAACAGATGCTAGAAAAGAACATAAGAGAAACTGTGCAAAATTTAGAGTATAGGTCCAAGGATGACAGAACCACACTTAATCCCAGTAGGCATCACTTGCAGCCTGTTTTTATTCTACTGGGTTTTGATCTTTGGAAGTTAGTAGAAATTAAGTGGGCTGTTTGCTTAGGAAGGTGTACGAGGGAAACTGTGTTCATGAAGTAGGTGACTTCAGTATTGAGAGTGTGCGAGGTGTTTGAGTAAGAACCAGATATCAGTAAAGATCTTCCCACACATTGTGCCAGGTCTCTCATAACCTACCACTGCTGTCTTCTGTCTTTTGTCCTGTTCAGAGCTAGTATGCAAGTAGTTGAGTGCAGCTGCAGCTGTCATTTGGCTCTGGCCCAGGACAATAGCAGAAGACCATGCCTCCTCTGGGCCAAACCATGGTTACTTGAGTACTCTCTTTGCTGCTCCCATACTTTTAATTTCATGGATTACCTGTCCACTTGGCTAAAGATAAGGCTTATGTGCCCAAGCAGTGACTTTGACTACAGATGCCCGAACTGCTTAAACAGAAAACAAAAATGGTCATTGTACATACCGCAGCCAAATAAGCAACCTTTGCTCTAGGCTATCATAGATGCCAGCTATGTCCTCTGCATCAGCTCTGGTAATGATAGGTTTTGTTCGTGCAACCCTGTGTCTGGCTGGTGTCCAAGAGAGAATGGAGGAGGGAAGAGTTTGTAAGTGCTGCACGCTCTCTCCAGACTCTTCCATGACTGTGTCCAGTACATGGAGGACAAAGACTTTGACAGACCCATAATGAATCATGGGGACCATCAGATGCAGATGTTACCTCTGGCAAACAATTCTCTCTGCTTCATGTAACTGCAGGGCTATGCAAATACTTTTTCAACAGCATGCAACCTTCCTATATAGCACAAAATGCTCCAAAATACTGAATGTATTGGGTAGAAAAAAATGTCCTTCATGGAGAAGCCTATTATCCCAGGAAACATCTCGGTATACTACTACCTATCTCAAGTCGAAGTATAGCTGTTTAACTGCTAGCACATCAGCTGCAGTGAGAATATTAAGTAATGATAATGATGGGCAGAAGTCCAATCTCTTTTCCCTTTCCAAGTACTCTTTATGAGTTGGAAAATTCATCATTCTTGCTCTTTAGATACATGTGTATCGACTTTTTAAATTTAATATTGTTTACTATGCAACTCCAATAAAATAAGCCAGAGAAGGCTTTTTACGGAAAGAAAAAGGTATGGAGCTGTGATTCACAACTTGCCAGAGTGAAACAAGTATAGCAAGAAGTCAAAGCCTTCAGATGTGACATACACACTAGGTCTTGGACTGGGAGAGTTTTTTTTGAGAGTGAAGGGTTTAGGTAGCATAAGGCCAGTTCCCAGTCAATGACAAAAGAGCAGGGACAGAATTGCCAGCAACATTAGATGGTTCTATTGGAAAACTGCCTAGGACCAAGCTGCATGCTTAGAAAATGATAAGAAAAAAGAAATTGTTCTCAAAGGCCTTAAAAAATGATCCAGCGTTTGTCCTCAAATGCTCCATTGTTTCCTAAAAGAGGGCAACAAACAGGAGGCTCAAAATCTCAAACTTCTGCATCTGACTACACTGCATTCAGGCAGTTGCCAAGCTTTTCCTAGCACCTGCAGAATGTCTTCCCATCATCTATGTGGCCATTATTATCCTCAGTCCATATTAACCCTTCTTCAGAGCCTTCAGCTCTAGTCAAACAGTCTGGTCCTTTTAGTCCTACACCAATAAACAAAACAAAGCTGTGGCCTATCCCATGGCCTTGAACATAGGAGGTTTGGATGGCTAAAATTTTCCCTCCTCTATAGGTGAAAAAGGAAGGCCTCAATTGTGATCCCTGAGCCAGTCCCCGGCCCATGGTATTTTCCAAACCAGTGTGAGAAGTTCAGCTGGCTGAGACCAAATCCATGCAAAGGAGAGTGCTAACTGTTAAACAGCAGGGCAGGACTCTGAAACGCTATGGTCCCGTGGGATGCAAAGTAAACATAATGCACAGCCATAACAGCACTCAGATCCTTTGCACATGCTGGCAAGAGCAGACCTGAGAAGAGTCTCTCTCAAGAGCCCTAGCAGCTGTTTTAGATCTACCTACCTTCATTCTGGCTTGGGATAAACACAGTAGGATCTGGGCTAGTGCAAATGAGGCACACATGGCCTTGATCTGGCTCAAATCCTGCCCCTGTCTTTGTGACAGTAACCATGGTGCTGTAACTAACATTCAATCATGTGGCAGTGGCAAAGTCTGAGGCAGTGGGCCAACACAGAGACGCAATGCATGGCAGACCCACAGCTAGGTCCATGACTATAGATGGAAACCAAAGACAAAGGGAATTAAAAGGCCCTGTTCCTGCATATAAAAGATGCAAGGCTGCTTCCAAGGACAATGACTCTGGGCAAGCAGGCAGAAACGAAGCAAGAAGGGGCTATGAGAGGGCTCACAGCCCATCTGTAGGAGGTTCACTAGCTGTGGGAGATCTGGCATGGTCAGACAGTCCTTACTTAGCATAAAGTTAGCTGGCACAAAGTCATCTCATCAACATTTTTGGAGCACTGTAAACTTACTTCGCTGGCTCAAGTGTAAGTTTATCAGCACTCTGCATCATGTAGTGGGAGTGTTCCTATTCCAGCAGAATCTGGATTTAATCTACAGCCAAACCATAGACATAGCCAGTGAGAGCTGTAACTGAACAAGAAAATGGATATGTGCACTAATGGTAAAAATTGAAAAAAAAAAGTCATTAGAACATGGGGGAGCAAACTGGCAAATAGAAGTGCTGAGCAGAGAAATGAAAAGTATCCAAAATACCAAGGGATTATAGGGGTATGATGCTGTACACAGCATATACAATTCCTATGGATATCAAGTGCAGAGCATGCTGTGACAAATGTTTTGCAAATGGCCCAGTGGAAGTTGAAATACACAGCCTTCACAGTAGGAAAGACAAGTAAAAAACACAGCGAATGAGCTTGTAACATGCTCCCTGTGATCTGTAATGTTCATGTATCACACCAATAATTTCCTGCAGGCCAAGGAAACTTCAGTGTTTCTAATTTTATTGGAATTTTCTCCTGCCTTCCTTCAGTGTCACTTCCTTATTACTGGGTCATACAGCTAAGCAGAGGACCCACTCTGAGAGTCCTTAGGTGCTTTGGAAACTGAATGTTTCCAAAGACATTCTGGACATGAAAGTGCATGGAAAATTGTCCCATTCCCCAGTTAATAGGTCCAATTTTTCCTGTAGGTAAGAAATATTTAATTGTTATTTGGATGTCTTAGACCACACTGAAATCAAAACAGGTAAAGGCAAGTAGAAATTACCAGTATTCATAACATCCCAGACAGACAATGCAGTTATCAGTGTTTATAAAGTTTTATGCAAAAAAAACCCTGAACAAAACAAAACAAACAAAAATCCAGCAAACTATTTAATCTACTCTTATTACATTTATGTCAGAAAGGTCTCTGCTTTATGCAGGTGACTCCTATTTCTGAGAATGTGCCAGTTCCAGCCCTTGGATACCAGTTGCATATCACTTGGAGAGGCAATTTCAGGAGGTTCCCTACAGAAACATCCATCGCGTCCTGAATTCAGCCCCACCCTGTAGGATTTATCTTCAGATAATCTCTGACTGCACCATGATTTTTGCTGTGTGGAGAATGTAAATGCTTGCAGACAAACTGCCTTTAAATTCCTACAGGGACTCAGACAAATATTTCACCATAATATTCATTGTGTTCCTTCCTCAGTTATGAGATAGTTTGATTGTGTCTGTCTGCTAAACAGAGCATTGTTTCATCTTCTTGGACTATGAAACTACCTGTAACCTGGAAAATAAAGTGTTCCACATTTTCATTGTGGTAGAACTTCTTGTTTGGTGACTCCCAGGTTTCAGTGTGAAATGGGCCTTACACTGTAAGACCCATTCTGTATTAATTTCCATGTTTTAGAAAGGATACATACCATAAACATCTAATTGATGTAAAGGCATGTTAAAAGCTATTGGCTTGAATGGGACATTGGTACTTAGGTAAGATAGATGAAAACAAAGGGTTAGTGACAAAGCACATCGTATTACACTTTTTCAGTAAAGAAAGAACAAATAGAAATTCATAATCTCTGCAATCCTTTGGTACTGACTGACCTTCCTCTACAAGTAGACCAACTGGCACAAAAAGTTCAGATCATCTGAGAAAAATTAATCTATTAAATTTCTTAGGAAAACATTGACTCAAAGGATTTGTAAGTTGTAGTGTCAAACTTGGTCATGTTGCAGAGGACACAGTTGTGTATGGAGAAGGTTTCCACCTTCCAGGTACTGAAAGTGCCGATGACACAAAGTCAATGAGTGTGGAGAAGCATATTGTACAGGAAAAATAACTGAGCTCAAGGACTAGAGTAACTGAATTGCATTAAGATCTATAACACTATGTGCAAAAATCAACACCAATTTAAAAAAAGTTGAAAACAAAATTTCAATGGGATGACAAATTTTGAATTTATCCTGAAAAAATCAGTTAAAAATCTCTTAAAAAATTAGATACACTCATACAGAAGACTATACAGTGGTAATATCAGTGATTCATGTCTAGTTGTTAGATAATAACTAATTTAAGTTTTTAGATTCTTCAAAGTAATATATTTTGTTGTGGCTTTATATTTTTTATTTTTTTCTAGGATATAATGTTATCTGAAATAGTACTTTTTTGGATACTCTAATGAAGACATATTAGATATTAGTGTTATAGTTGTCATGATTTAAAGACATAAGTAAGGCAAAGTTTGGAAAGAGTTGTAATACTTACTGCCAGATCAACCAGTAAAGCTGTAAAAGGCAAGTAAATCTTTAGACAGACTGCTTTTATTCAGTCATAAGAAACATTTGTGTATCTGAAAACCTGTGAATTTTCTATCCTATATAAGTTTGTTTAAGGTATATAGTTGAATGATTGATAAATAAGCCAAAATAAAATACTAAACATAGAATATCAGATAAATTACTGAGTATTTGAAAAGAAAGAGGAAATAATCAAGGTAAAAATAAGGAATACTTGTAGAAACATGGTACTTTCTTCGGGGGGGGGGTGTTGTACATATGAAATATAAACCTGCAAACAAGCATTTTTAATTGGTTTGTTTCATGATATTCCATGTGAAAATATCCATGCTAAGCCACATTGTTGTATAATGTGACTTATGCAAAATGTTTTAAATAATTATTTGAAGACAAAAGTGTTTTGGATTAGGAAAGGGAATCAAGAGTTGTTAAGTTCACTAGAGAAATTTGATTCAGATTTCATTACATAAAACAGTAAAAGGGTAAGACTAGGCACTGGAAAAACATTATTTACTTTTTCCTGTCATAGAAACAGCTATGAAAATCACCTGCTGTTACAGGACTAAATGAGCTAATAGATGAAACTTTTCACAATTATTTTCAATTGTGATGTAAATCCTCAAGAGTACACTGACATTTTCCTGATGAAATTGCCTCACAAACAGTACCAAATTTAATTGAGTTATTGGTATGTTTATTGACACAAGCATCAAATGACTTTGTCTACATGAATTACTGGCTGGTCCAAACATCTCCAACCTGTCTGTTTCCCTGAGTGTAAATCAGATACAATTTGTGTCTAACCTCTACAGTCAGATAAAAGTCACAGGAGCCATGATGCCTACAATAATATGCAGATGGCAACCGTATGATTGCAGTGGTTTAGTTAGTTGTCAACTCCTGACTACAAAGCCACCTACCTGGGTGCTCCGGCAGGAGCGCAGCAGGCAGGGCAGGCTTGCTGTGCTGCACTGGCTTGTAGGTGACCAGTGTTAACACTTGGGAGGCTAACAGTGCCTGAAATCTTGAGTGGGTTTTCTGGGAGGATGGTAGGGATAAGATGAACACCACTCATCACTGTTGGAGAGACTGAGGTGAGTTCCGTAAGCCTGTCCAGTCAACATCACAACTGCTTCCAGACTGGTAAACCCATATAAAAAATATTATCATAATAGAACTATTTAATGTTTGTGGCTTAAACTACCTGTAGATGTATGCTGAAGTTAAAACTGGCTGGAACAGCCTTGGGCTCTGTGATATCATTGACTTTATCTGTGACCTCCAGATAAAGTCAATGATATCTATGTCAATGCGGAGGTGTGAGAAAGAGTGAAAAAAAGCCTCCAATGTCCAGGGCTAAATAAGAGCCATCATCCTTTCCTGTAACTTACTAAATGACCTCATCTCTGACAGCTCATCCTTTTTGCTTAAGTTACGTGGGGGAGATCTTGGGAAATGTTCCTTAGGAAGAAACTCAGAGGTATCCCTGTACTCAGCTGTTAGAGAACTATGTAGGTGAGCTGCAAATCCACTTATAACACAGTTTAAAACCAGTATAATTTACTAATTAGTGAGAAACACCTATCTTCTAATTACTCACTAATTATTATTTGATCTCCAACTTGCTTGGTATTTATTATTACAAAGACAATGCCCACAAATACACTTTTAAGATAAAAAGAAAAGTTACTCCCTAAAAAACGGTGTATTACTACAGGATAATTAAGGGATTTTTATTATTATTATTTTGCATCCATACTAGCCAGTACATTAATTTTAAGCATACACTGACAGTTGAGTTATCTCACTGTAAACTGAAGTTGATGCCTAAAAATCTTTAGGCATCAAGGTCATACAGGGGAAGGAGAGGCCCTTTGTCTTCAGAATACAGATAGTATATAACTGCTAATATTCTGACAGATGTATGCACATGCAGTTTTTCATTTATGCATTCATTCCAGTTTGTACACAGAATCAGGGTTCATTGTATTTAATTTCCCTCTGTACTTGAACTTGTCTGAAATCATAAATATGTCCTCAAGCACAATGCAAACTCTATGTACCCCTTCAGCAGAGAAGGGATATTATTTATATATATATATATATAATTTATATTATATATACTATTTATATTATCTATAATATATAGGTATTATTTAAACATTTTCAAATAGATTCTTTTTTAACAGAAATATTGCTAGCTAGTGTGTTTTCCTAATGTGTTGCAAGGTAATGGAAAATTAGTTCATTCTAAAGACATCATAATAGCTACTTTTCCACTGGGGAATTAGTTCTTTGTTCCTTTGACTTTCCTAAAAGAAATGGAGGCACAAAGCCATAGACAATAACCAAATTTCTAAACATTTTCAATTTCTAAGCTTTACATTACCATAAAGCCATTTGATCCATCTATATTTCAAACACTTATAATTAGAGAGATTTATATATACATCTGGCACTATGACAGAATTGTAACTAGCCTCTTTTGAATCCCACTGCCCAGACCCTATCACATCTGACACTGCACTGGTGAGGTAGAGGGCTAGAGAATGCTATTAGTGAACCATACTCCAGAGACAGATAGCTATAAATGGTACTTAGTATCAGAGTTAAGAAAATACTTGCGTTATGTATTTAACAGATTTCTTGGGATTGTGTGGAAAGGAAAGATATACATCTGTTGCAGAAAGAAGACATTAAATAAGGTTTTCCATTAGGAAAGGTCTATTCTGTGTGTATAGTTCCCACACTGTATGTCAGAACAGAGTTTGAAACAGAGTAGAAATATTTTTGAATTACAACAATGCAAAATATATAAAATATATATCCCCACATGGTTATCTGAGTTTACTAGAGTTCTAAACTCATAAAATTATACTTTTAATTTTATGTATCATAGCTGCAGTCAAAAATGTTAGGAATCAGTCCTCCCTGAATCTTGAGGTGCATCTGTGTGTTTCCTGAACTGCATTTGGGCAGGGGAGAAGAGGTGGTGGTCAGCCTGTGGCCTTGGTACACCTGCTAAAGTATGCATTTTTGTTCTTTCTGCTGAAGAGGACAGCCAGCTAAAAAAAAAATATTTTTTTTTTCCAAAAGAAAAGATGACTATGTTAGACTGCAGTGATTTTTCTGTTTTCTTAATGTTCTTTTGAAAGACTGAAGGAAGATGCATGGGAGTGATCAGTAAAGAACAGAATTGAAGAGGAGCCTAGAAGGGCTGAAGAAAGAAATATCCAAGACTGGTTGATATGGGACAATTGGAACAAGGTGTTGTATTTTATACTTCAAATCTCTGTGTGACGGCGATCAGTTAAAATTCTGACACTGATTGAAGCAGGTATTTATTAGCTTCTGTGCTTTTGAGTACTTACTGAACAATAACTGATGCTACAATAAATTATCTAAGACAAATGAGGTCTTCAGCTTATACTAAAGATTTATCCAAATGAAGGGCCAAAAAATTGTACAAATGCAGATGGTGAGTGGAGAAAACACTGCTTTGTTCTGGGGACAAAAGCAGTATTGCAGGCAAAAAGGGTTTTCTCTAACAAATGCTTTGTTCTCATCCACTTGATCTTGATAGTTTTTGGCTGCAGTTTTTGTAAAATTGCATTACAAAAATTCTGAAGATGTTGCACTCCACATAACTTTTACTATGGAAAAACCCCAAATTTTAAAGGGTAGGATGAATGGGCTGTCAGTCTGAAATCACGAGGAAAGCTAAATTTAAAAGTTGGACATAGTTGTGCAAGACAGTATTATGCCAAATACTGTAATATTAGCACTGAAAGGAGAGCCACAGGCAGCAGAGGGTAAGCTGGTAAACTTCAGCTTTATGATAGAGAACTTATCCCCACTAAGGGAGTTTGTGAACTAAATTCATAGGGGAACAACCGACTGGAAAGGATTCAATTTGTAATTGGACCAGAGGAAAAAGTATCCATTATAGGATTAGAGAGAGGTCATGCTATGGTGTTGCTTTGCTGGTTCTCTCACTCTTCTGCTCTGGGTCCATCTTAGAATATCCTCAGAGGCTGGGGAACGTTGCAGGGATGGAGAACTGTGCTGTTCTCTCATGTAGGATGGTTCTTTACCTGGGGTTGAGGCTAAATGAAGAGGATAGGATTTTTGTGTGTGTGTGTGTGTGAGGGGGAATAGCACTTCCTAAATGTCTGTTGCTCTGCACATGTGAGTACTGATTCAAGATATCTCTGAATGTGAGCTGTTTATCTCTGAATGTGAGCTGCCTTCTTAGAGCAGAGAGGCACTTTGACAATTATCACACTGTAGGGTTTTTCTGTCTTTGTTGTCATATAATCTAACACAAGTAAATATATAAACAGCAGATACTGCTTGTGATTACCTTTCCTAATTTACCAGCAATTGAATAGTGCAAGGCTTCTCTTCCTGGTAAATCTACACTGGATTTGAATTTGCTTGTGGCATCCAGCCAGTGAGAAGTCTTCTCTTTATTCATGCTGATACAGTACTTCTGGTCCTTAAAAAAGCATTCCTATCTGAAACTGCTGCATAGACAAATTTTTCTATTCAGTACAGCCTCCCAAATACTCCTCTCTGGAGTACTGAAGCAACACCTGATTTGAGAAGGACAGAAATTGAAACTGTGACTTTCTATGAACAAGTTAAAAATAAACTTAAAATTACTTCAAACTTGTCATGACCTATCTTTGTTTTAAGATCAAAAGCCTTTAAGCAAAGTATGGCCCCTCCATGGTGTGCGTATAGCTATTATGTCCTGCTGAAGTTCCCCACTACGGTTTATGTCTGCTATTAGCTGCACAGTAACAGCAAAGTTTGTTTCTGAAAATATGTATGTTACCTATTCTAAATATTTCTACTGGGTTTATTAGAGAGTTTATTGTTTTCTTCTAATAAGGAACAATTATAAGCGAAGAAAAAACCTCCTGATTATTTACTTCCTTGAGGCCCTGGCAGAAAAGGTATAGGGAACCTCATCGCTGCTATTATTGTAGAATGGCCACAAGATCATAATAACGTGTCACGAGAAAACGTTTTCAGTGAGATATTAGGCAGAGGTCTGGTACATTTCTAAACTATATGTCAGACCTTGAAAGTTTTCAACTGATTTGTCTCCCGGTTTAGTAAAGTGAAAATCTCTGTGGTAAAGGGTTATCACAAATATACCAAGGCTGTGTAACTCAGAGGAGCAATACTCATACTGAGCACTTCTATGCAGACCTCAAAGAGCTTTTAATCACTAAATGCTTAACCAATTTGCAACAGATATCTTAGCTAACAATTACAGCCTTCCTTTAACTCCAAAGTATTTGTGGGCAGACTGTAATTCTCTCAAACAGTTCAATCACTCAAAGCTTTTACAGAAGTATCTCTTTAAGGAATACTTTCAACTGCTACATATCACTCCTTAAAAATAATTCACACGTCAATTTCTGCATGTATTTTGATATAAAATAATCTAGTAAGCATTTAGAACTTATTGTGTTATTTAAAAATGGAATGCATGTGCATGATAATATAACCTTATTGGAAAATCTGTTTATTATACACTGTGCTGTTCACTAAAATAATGTGTTGTTAATTGAGTAGAAAAAGTTAAAATTTTAATGCAATTATTTGTGATAATTGCATTAGGTCTTTGAAATTATGTATTAAGATGTTATTGCTACTGCTCTTGTTAGCAACGGAAAGTGAGATATATCTCCATTGACTGTATATACATTATATCTACAACAATTTGAACAAATTAAAATACTAAAATAAATTTTTCTTTATGTGAATAAAATGCATCTGTCCTCAGGGTATTAAACACCAGTTCTGCAATTCCAACAGCAGGAGTGTCCCTCTTTTACCAAAAGCCTCAATAAAGACAGAAAACAAGAGAAACCTGAACTGTTGGATTCCAATGGAACTACACAAAGAAAAAACAGTATTTGCTGGTGTTTCCAAAATGAAGGAATCTAAATGCCTAAAACTGGGTGCTATCTCATTTAGGATGTACCATCTATAATGTGTTATTGGGTCAATTGAGGAGAGTAGGAGGTGGGGATGGGGGACAAAGGGTTCTGAAGGACCATTTGGGATTTGAATCTTCACTGAAGGCTACTTTTTAAATGCATGTGAAAGGCGTACCCTGTCTCCTGAGTGAGGTGTTATAAAGAGTTGCAAATCACAGAAACCACAAGCAACAAACTATGCCTTCTCAGAGATGCAAAGCCAAAGCACTTATATCTATACCTTCATTATACATAGGTGTTTAACTATATGCATAAAATACTATTATATATCTTATCCTATTTTATTTATATACATTTGTATGTGTATATTTTTATATATATTTGTGTGCATAAATGACAGACAGACATTTATATAGAGAGAGATATATAAATAGATTGTTTATCAGTAACTTCTCAGACAAAATCTGTTTGAAAGAATGTATTTGAGAAGACAGTTTTGATGTTTCGTTTTGGATATTTTAAAAAATACATATGGTACTTTCTTCCCTTCCTTTCAAATAAAGAAATTTCTGTGCTGATTGAGGTGATCCCTTCTACCTTCGTAACAGAGAAACAAAAAACCAAAGTAACTACAGTCACATGCAAATAATCAAAACTTTTTCCTAAGTAATTCAAGCATTTATTATACAAAATGTCCCTGATTTAAACATAAATGTGGCAGTTAAAGCAAAATTATCACTGATTTTTTTTTGTTCAATAGTTTCTCAGGAGTACTCTATAAGTTAATAGAGCTATCTCATAATAGTCTATTTGTCTGTGGTCTTCTGTCAGTGCTGCATGTAAACATTATAACTGTTAAAAAAGTACATGAAAACCAGAAATTTACAATTTAAATCTTCAAATACTGAACATCTTCTTTCATTTAAAAAAAAAGAAACCCCAGAACCAAAAACTCCCCCAGTTTTATAGAGGTTAGGTACTCATAATTCCATTTTCCTATAAATATTCTTCATATAGCACCATTAGAGATTCAATTTTTTAAGTATCTTAGTATGTTAAACATGTTGCCCATATTTAATGTAGTCTGGCCATCACAAATATAAAAAAAGGTAGATTGAATGTGAAATTGAAGTAGTAAATACAGATATTGGTTATTTTCAAGGCTTACAGTTCATGAGAAGAAAGATTTTTAAAACCTCTCCATAATTTCTTTTGGCTGCACACAAAATTACCATGAAGGAATCAGTTCTTGCTTCTATGTATAATAGAGCTATTTGACACAATGTAAACATGGTAATATTGAGGATTCAGAAGACCTTATAAAAATTAGGTGGAATTGAACAAATATTTAATAAATAATTCCTTGTCTCCTTTGCACTTTTTCTCTCTGTATTTCAGATTTATGTTTTTTGTTTGGTTGGTTTTTTAATAGCTTCCATTATTACTTGAACTTCTAAAAAGTAGATTTGTTCATGTTTCTCACATATGGAGGACTGTACTGTTTTAGACTGCAAGATGTAAACAGAAATTTAAATTATAATTATCATCTATTTCTGCTTTTTAGACTCTCTATATGCTGATTTTATCACTAAAGTTGAGTAAATGCACTGCTGCAGCCTCACCTTGAGTACTGTGTGCAGTTTGGGGAACCACAATATAAAAAAAGCATTAAGCTGTTGGAGAGCATCCAAAGGAGGGCCACGAGGATGGTGAAGGGTCTGGAGGGGTGAGTGAGGTCACTTGGTCTGTTCAACCTGGAGAAGAGGAGATTGAAGGGAGACCTCATTGTGATCTTCAATACCCTCAAGAGGGGAAGCAGAGGGGCAGGTACCAATCTCTTCACTCAGGTGGCCAGTGACAGGACTTGAGAAAATGGCATGAGGCTGAGTCAGGGGAGCTTTAGGCTGGATATCAGGAAAATGTTTTTCACCTAAAGGATATTTGAGCACTGGAATAGGCTTCCCACAATCGCAGCACCAAGACTGTCTGAGTTCAAGAAGTGTTTGGAAAATACTCTCGCGCATCTGGTGTGATTCTTGGGGTGATCTGTGCAGGGTCAGGAGTTGGACTTGATGATCCTGATGGGTCCCCTCCAACTCAGCCTATTCTATGAGAAATGCACAGAACTAAGTGTCAGAAGTACTGTCACCTACACTGTAGAAGTAGAATTTCATGCTTCTTTATGAGTCCTTCACACAAGCAAATTGTTGTTTACTTGCTCTTCTAAATTAGCATGAAAAATTTGAAAGCACATATTATGCAAGTGGACCTTTCATGGGTCATAGGTCCTGTTTCCCTACACTATTAAGAAACAGCTATTTTGGAACTTGGAATGCTTTGTATAGAAAATCATACTGGCATAGGCTGGTTCACAATCATACCCTTCAGTCACACACTTTCCTTCTTGCTCTACTTGTGTTTGTAAAGTTTTTGGTGGTGCAAATTTACATTGGCACTAGCACCATTGCTTACTCTAGCATTTCAGTTAGTATTAAAGCTACCAGGTCATAACCATCTAAATATAATTCACCCTGTTTCTACTTTTGCTCTCAGTGACTATTTTTGTTTCATTTTGCACCTGGTATGAAATATAAACCATTGCAGTTAAAGGATTTTTGGATCTTTACGCAAGTTACAAGAATAAAGTCACAGCAGAATCCTGTACAAATGTACATGAATGCTGCCATTCTAAAGCTGTAAGGATGTTAAGAGTTCTCTGCTGTTGCTCAACAACTTTCAGCCAGTCTGAAGGAATCAGTCTGTTTAGGCCAGTTGCTCTTGTTTGCAAACATCCTGCACCTCGTGTCTCTTTATTTGTGACTTGTGTAGGCGTATGGTGTTGCAGACTGGAGCTTCAGAGCTTTCTTTCTTTAGGAAGAAGATGACTGCTTGTGTTTGTCACACACCACACACAGTAATGTGGGCTCTGAGTTTCGAGCACGCTAAAATGCTAATGTCGCTACATAGAGTTTAAGATTACATATAGGTCAGCCTTTTGTGTAAAGGGGAGAATGACATTTCTCCAAGGACAGATAATATTATTTATAATAGATTTCTTGTACTTTTCAGTGATGGTATCAATTATTTACAGCTGACAGAAACAAGAAGTAGAGTTATTCTGATAAGGGGCTGAGGCTTGGGTTCAAGCCTGGATTCTTTTACCAAGGCTGCAGTAGAGAATGTTCTAAGACTGTGTAGCCAGTGAGTTACTGAAAAAGTAGCATAAATATTTTTAGGTAAAAATGTAGTTCCATGGCAAATTTTTCATTAACATTAATGACTTCAAGATTTTCCCCCTACTGTGAGGCTGATTTATCATTTGTACAGGGCATTTTTAACAAAAAAGCCTTTGCTAATGCCAGAAATATGATATTGCCTGGACTGAGAAGCTTAATTTTATTTCTATTTATGAAGAATATGTCTGTTAAGAGAACCTGTAATGGTGAAATCGCATTCTGGTATAATGATTATGTTGATATTTTAGAATATTTTCTGCTTTGAACATTGTGGCAGGAACAGTAGCTCAAATACTTTTAACAATGAAATATGCAGTAGTATGAAAATAATTGAAGTTGGAAACATTACTTTTACAGAATTTCACAAATCATAGAATGGGTTGAGAGAAAGGGACCTTAAAGGTCTTCCTGATCCAACCCCCCTTCCCCATGCAATGACACCTTCCACTAGACCAGGCTGCTCAAAGCCCCATCCAGACTGGTCTTAAACACTTTCAGCTTTGGGGCACCCACAGCTTCTCTGGGCATCTTGTTCCAGCGTAATCAGCTCAATCAGTGGTATTTCTTAGCTGGCAGTTACATATAGAAAACGTCAATAAGCTGGGAGCCAACATGTAAGTTTCACTGGCAACCTGAATATAAATCTCTATTTGTTTTTTAACTTTGGTTAGAAAATGACAGCAAATTTGGAAAAATATCCAGAAGAAAAAAAAAAAGGATCAATTTCTTATGTAGTCTGTGGGTCAATATAAGGATATATTTTAACTAGTGATCTACTAGTAGTAGCTATTCAGGAATTGTCCTCATGAACCCTAGGAATACATTCAGTGCATTTACTTAAGGGAGCGGTAAGCACAGGACAGGACCTCTGCCTTCTCGCCCTGTGCCCAGGCTGCCCTGCGCCCCGCGTTCTACTCTTTCGCTATTGCAGCTGCATTTACAGCCGACGGTCGCGGTTAGCCGGTCTACAAAAACTGTGGATTCTGTGGAAGCATCTCAAGACACCGTCAACTAAAAAAATTTGGTTTAAAACTTCGGGGGTTTGCCACATCAGTGATGCAAATTTCCCGCTCGCTGGCCTCTTACTTGCCGGGGTCCTCGTTCACCGCTCGCCCGGACGGGAACACATCCCTTTTTCCTTTTCCTTTCCGCCCTTGGGAGCGGCGGGCGCTGTCCGGCAGGGGGCGCTGGCGCCCCGCGCGCTGCCCGGGCGGGGCCGTTCGGGAGCGGATCCCGAGCCGGGCTGAGAACGACCCGCCCGGCGGGAGGGGAGCGGGGGTCATTGCCTGGGGTTTTTTTTGTTTGGTTGGGGTTTTTTTGGTTTTTTGTTTGTTGGGGGGTTTTTTTGTTTTGTTTTGTGTGTGTGTGTGTTTTTTTTTTTTTAGGAGAATGTTCTTGTGCTTCTTCATGTTTTAGGTTCCACCTGTCTTCTTAGGTCCTGCACTTTTACCAGTCATATACTTCATAGGACCTCATTCTGGTGGAGTGAAGGGTGAATGATAAGGCAAGAAGATTGTGAAAGGTTGATGAAAAGAAGTTTAAACACTCAGGGTGTTGCAGAAACAGAGAGAATGGGGTAATCTAAAGTAACATTTTAATGGAAAATAATAACTATGCTGACGTTCTGCTTCCTTCATATTTTATTAATACAGTGATCGCCTTGCTTTAGAGCACTTAGTATCACTTCTGCTCTGTGTTACATTTGGTTATGGTCCCATAAGTGTTCAGGAGTTTTCCTATGCTGTTGCAATAGAAAAAATTCTCACTTGTCATGGGTAGGATGTAAACAGCATGGCACAAAGCAGCTTTAAAACCATATATTTTTGATAGTGCCTGCTACAGAAATTTTGGTTCATCTTCTTGTTTTGACCTAGTCCTAGTCAAATCATGGAACAATGATATGATTTTTTTCCTCTTATGAACAGCACAGGGTGGAACAAGTGGCACCTGTTATGTCCTCATGCTTATACCTGGCACATTGACAGGCCCCAACAAAACAATAAATAGTATATATAATTTATTTCAAAAAGCATGAGAAACAGTTTGTTGTCAACATACTAATGACATTACAAGTTCCCCAGCATTGCTCAGTCCCTGTAGACCTCTCTGCCTGCTTCTACTGTACTAGACAAAGCCTGACACCCTTCCTGTTTTCTACAACAGTGAGTGTCTTAAGATGCGCAGCCTTGCTTTGCACGTCTGACTACCTTAACGTGTATTTTAGGAAGGGTGAGTTTATACTTGCTTATTGCCTATGGCAATAATTAGAGTGATAGTTCCATATTTATCAAAGCATTTATTTAAAAATACCAGATGAGCAATAGAGAACTTGCAGAAGCAGATTAACTAAGGGTGGAGAAAGCAGAGCCACATCAGATGTCACTGCATGTTGCACTTCATCCCTTAAGGGTCATCTATCAAAGAGTCCTGACTGTGTTTGGTCTTGTTATGTTACTGCTGGTTTTTTTGGTTCCCAATTCTAACATGTACATATGGTTGAGAGGACTTGAGTCACTGCACAAGCCCCCAGCATTTCCAGCCAAGTGGGGTGGTCCCAGTCACTTATATATTGTCATGTGGGGTAGGGAATGAAGGCAACTGCAGTTCACAGCACTTCGGACTTGGATGTGCATGAAGCAAGGGGTCATGAAAAAGCTGTGTACAGGACATTTCTTTTATACACTTCAGAATCTAAGGAGCAATATTATATTGTGCAACAAAATTCCACAGAGCTTGGCTTGCTTGGATGTGTTTTACATTCTTGAAAGCTGTACTTAGAATTTTGATAGTTAAACTTGTGATTGTTTTACCACTTGTTTTAAAATAACGCTTTTCTATATAAAACATATTATTGTCCAGATGGTACTTTTTATAAAGTAAAATAACATTGTTTTAAAAACTACTGCAAATCACTGGCTGAATAAATGACATTAAATAAACACCTAGTTTTTTTTTACTGTTTATACAAGAGATGTAAAGTACTTTGCTAACAGTAATACTTGTATACATGCCTACCTACTCTCCTACTTTCTATATTTCTTCTCTATCTCCCGCTCTCCTGTTCCAGCAGTTACAGCTCAAATTTACTCAGTGCCACAAACCTGGCTCTTGCTCTGTGACCTACCTGGGCATGCCTGGCTGATAACTGTTCAGGGGGCATCCGCTGAGCACAGTCTCCAAACACGACAGGGACACTGGTCCTTTTAGAAGGAAGAATGTAAATTTTCACAAGCCTTGTCTCACCCAATCTTCAACATTACACCAAGATTATCCTCACCTGATCCAAAGGATGGGGTTTGATTATTTCTTAGGATACATGCAGAGAAAGTTGCAGTTAGAAAATACTTTATCTCCACATTCTGATTTAGATGGTTACATCAAAGATGCTAAAAACAAAATAGTGTTTTTTACACTTTTTTTCCCCTATGAACTGTACAACATCTCAGTGGCAGATCAGGGGATAAAGCCCTAAACTACCAAGAGTGATCCCTTCCCAGGTCGTAAGCCCAACACTTCCCAAGAGCCAGAGTTAATATTTATCTATGCCCTGTGGCAATAATTTCAAAGGTGTTGATCTTGGGGATTAATTACTGCTTTAAACAGGCAGTTAACAGTTTAAACAACATTTTTTATTGGCATACAGAAGTTAAATGTCTAGTAAGTGTGCTGATGGGTTTATGATGATCAAAGTGAATTTAGAGTCTGTCTTTGAGTTACATGCAATTAGAGGCACTGGGTTATTTGAATACCCTGGGTTAATGTATGTGATATGTGCAGTAGCTGCTGTACACAGAGAAGAAAATGTTCTTTTTTTTTTTTTTTAAATATTGGACTTCAGACCATTTTCTGTCATATTTATATTCAGAAATAAAGCTCTCAGGCTACTGGTTCTCCAGTGACCTGGTGCCTGAGCACACGTGCTCCTGAGGACACAGTCCAGCCTCCGGTACTAATTTTTACTAATAAATGTGCTGGTTTTCCAAGGGATACAGCAGCAGAAGTACTACCAGGCTGTCACAGGTCCTACATTGCACTGTGTATATTGAATTGGCTGCAAATATCATTACACCTATAAACATATTGTTTGGATTCAATACAGTTGCTACAGCATTTATATGACCACTGGCATTAGGGGAAACCAAACATATTTGTAATTCCATTTATTATCTCCATTTTTATGGATTATTGATTAGGCATTTTGAAATGTACAGTGTGATTAGAAGCCTGAGACCTACATTCTGGCTATAGATGCAAATCTCAAAAAGTGTGGCTATCCCTGCTCTCTGTAAGGAACCACAACCTGGCAGCATCCTCTGAAGTGGGTTTTACACACAACTTTGGGCATCTATGCCGGAGGTACAAAAGTGCTGGAGGGAATCTTTGAGGGGAAGGTAATATGTCTTTTCTGTTACTGCAGCGTGACATGGAGACGACTGAGCTATGGGGCTGGTTAGAGCTATGTGGTACAATGCCTGAGCCTCAGTACTAGGCATACCCTAGTCCCCAGGACATGGATTCATATCCCTATTTTCCAACTCTGTTGGAAAAGGCAGGCCAATTAATCAGAGTCAACTTGTGATAAATGTTTTCTCCCATATAAAATTATGACAACTTCATGTCTAATTATAGGATGAGCGCCTTCTATATTTCATCCAAGAAGTGGACGTGTCAATATAGTGAGGCTATTTATCACAGTGCAGCTGGCATGCCTTGCTGGTGCGATTCTGCAGGAAGCTGCTCCCAAACCATAGCTAGCCTCTTGCATCACTGCTATTTATTTGTGTTGTCTGGCTTCTTGTTTCCCAATTAAAAATGATATGTACAGTTGGGAAGAAGCTGATTGGTCTCTTAAAATAATTTTGAGCAGTTGACTGAGGTTTCTAATTAGTTAATGATGAATTTTGGTATTATGGGGATGCTGCCAGAATGGTGCACAGAAAGCCAACTCTCTGCCTCATATACACATAATAAGGAATGTGAAACCAGAAGCTGTTTGCAAAAATAAATAATAGGAGTGGGGAGAAAAGTACACTATAAAATATAAGAGATATTTTATTTATAAACCACCTTCTTAAAAAAGAAATACTTGCAATTCTTAATTCCAGACTGTCTCTCTGTGCTTCTCCCTTTCAATGACTACACTGCTGTTTACTTACCTCTGATACCTCAGGTTCCTCGTAGCTTATTCCTGCCGGTTTATTCCTGCCTTTTTCTCTGCTATATCTGTCACCCAGAACCTAACTCTTAGCTGCTGGGAATGATTTAATAAACAGACTGAGTGTAAGGAAGCTGCCATGGCCATAGGGACTGCAAAGTTTCAGATAGACCAATATGCCAGTCTTGCTATCAAAGTATCAATTCGTATTTGACTTGATTCCTTAAAATGTATGTTATAATATGGATATATAATCTATTAATAATGTTGGAGAAATAACTTGAAATTCTGACTCTTTAAGAGAAAACAAGTAAGATTTTAAGGACTTTTTGGCAAAAATTGAGCTTGTTAGACCTGCGATACCTTCACATAGTAATGACGAGCTTGTATTTCCTGTAGTTTGAATTTAAATGCAACTTTATGTTGTTTTTCACGAGGTTCTAGAAGAACATTGCCAATGCTTTTGCTTGTTTCCCCATTTACTGCATTTTGTTTAAGTGTTTCCATTCAGCTGGAATTCTGTACCTTCCAAGACAGGTTGCCTATGCTATTAATCTTGGTATTGTCAATGTCAAAAATATCTATATGCTTCACGTTCTGCTCTCTGTTTCCTTTCTTACTATTTATCCTTTCCAGAACAAGCACCGGCAAGGTGATCCGAATGCTGGAAGACTGGGCTGCTTGTGTTGTGTAATATCATTACTGTTGACTTCTCCTGCTCCTGCTAGAGTTGAACTCTAGCCAAAAACTTAAACTAAGTTGGATGAACAGTGAGAGAACACATGGAATTGAGTGTTCCCATTCATGAAAACACAACAAGAGTGTGAATACAGAAAGCTGAAATATTGATGTTACTTATTCTTAGGACTCAATTTCTTATTTGGAATGAAACACATTTCAGTAATATCATTGTATTTGTCACA
Source organism: Manacus candei (assembly GCF_025592945.1). NCBI lineage: Eukaryota > Metazoa > Chordata > Aves > Passeriformes > Pipridae > Manacus > Manacus candei. Next base: position 7,635,299 of record NW_026138067.1, on the reverse strand, counting down.
TACTCCTTTTAGCCAGACATCTAAAATGATTAAATTGTAGTTCTGAAATAGAACTCAAACATGAATAGCAATCCAAACTATTAATCCCATGTTTTCCCAGTTTACAGCTACATCAAAAATAGGTATTTCACCCACATAATTAAGTATTAGCTTATTGAAGGATGGGTTTCATCCCTCTTTTGACTGAAAGCAGAAGGTATGTTATGATTGGTCTAGAAAAGTGATAGTACAAGATTTTTCACAGAAACTTGTAAAATGAAGATTTGGTATACATTCTCTCCTTTTTCTCCTTTGCCTCTTGGTGTATAGGTTATACCTCTTTGAGGCTGTTTTTTCTAGTCCCTTTAATTTGCAGTTTTATTTTTCAAAAGGTATGTAGAAGTTGATCAGAGCTCCACAGACACTCAAGCGAAAAATTTGATGTTCATAACTTCTATCACAGTATTATGTCCAATAAAGTTTATTTCCCATGTATTATTTTATCTAAGCCTATTCTAGGAAAAAATTTTGCTAGGCAAATAAGTCTTATTTAGAAAAAAGTATCTACTTTTCAAGAAGCAGGGCTATATTCTTTCTATGTATATTTTAGCCATATACTTGAGTTCTTGTAAAACATAAATACTGAGAACTGACCTGGATTTACATCCTTTTCTATGTGGAGAAAATGAAGGAGAATGTTTTACATTTTAATTTTCAATTATATCATAGATCAGCAAAGACTATCTTTCGCAGTCATTGGTTTAGAGTGTCATTCAGGTTGATGGGGAGTCTGCCTGACGTGACTCAACCAGCAGAAGAAACATGTCTTACAATTCTTACCTTGCTATGAATATATATGCTCAAAAAGACGAAAGTCTGATTCTTGCCTCTTTTCATATTAGGCAGTAGAAGGATTTATATCTGGGGCTCACCTACAAATGCTCTGACCATCCTTGGCAGGGGCATCACTTCCCTCTTTGCTGCACCTGAATTGATTGTCTGAGCTACAGAGAGGTCTATGAGGAAAAGACTTTCTGACAGGACAGAAAGACTGAGCTCGCTGGAGCATCGTGCTTCGGAAGGATGGGTATGTCTCATATTTCTTCTATGGGTATTGTAAGGGATTTTGTCACTGATATTTTGTCCTCTGTGTCTCTAACAATTATGTATCTAGTGCTCCTATGAACAAGGCTTTTAAAGCACCTGATTCAAGATATTTGTTTCCTTTAGGGAAGAAGGCTGTAATCTTACAGGACTTATGGGTTAAGACTCCAAAGGAAAGATGTTAAATTGCCACTCCATAGAGTCTGAAGAAAGGTCTTTTTTTTTTATTCCTAAGTATTCAACTTTTACAAGTATTTGGAATAATCTTTTTTATTCACACTTGACTAGGGGACTGTAAATATTCCTTTCATAGGTAAATCACACTGTTGTGGTTCCTGCCTTTGTGACCTCAGGAACAGATGTACATATAGCATTGTACTTGGAGATACATGTTAAATTAAGTCAGAAACTGAAGGTAACGTGCCAATAGGTTGTTGTTTCTCTCCTGCATTTTTCCCCAGTGAACATTAAGACCCAGAGATAATCCATAGAATGATTAAACCATTCAAACAAAAATCGCTGCTATAAATAATTTCAACAAAATTTCACTTTCAATGTAATTTGGAAAAGAAGGCACATTCACATGATAGGGCTGAAATGCTTGTAGCTGTATGATCTTTCTTTTAAAATCAGGCAGTTGTCTGGTTTCGTCTAGGATTACAGCACAAGATCACTGTTGTTGGTCTTCTCATCAGGTATTTTAGATTAGGGCATCTGTTTTTCATCATCATGCCCACGGTGTTCCATTGCTGTGTATCTCTCCTGTTCGATAGGGTTGTAGATTGGTTTTTGAAAATAAATCAAGGATCCTGAAAATGTGAAAGTTAAGGACAAAAATTACCCTAGACAGATAACAAGAAGATGCTGGGGGTATCCCCTCCTTCCCTAGGGAATGGGAGCAAATTTAATGGAATTAATCTACGTGCTTTGTCTCTACATGCGTAAGCTCAAAGATTCGTTATGAATATAAGAAAAAACTTGATTTTCCCACAGCACGAAAATAAGTTTTCAGAAAACACCTCACTCTCTCAGCTGCCAACATATATGGAAAAATACGATAAAACCTCTGTGTGAGACAAAATTTAGACACATTGTACAGCACAACAAGGAGCTCAGATGTTTCTGTGATAAACCACCATGTTCTTCTAAGAGCTGCTGCTTTAGCAGCTTCTACAAGCTCTGTTAATACTCCCAGCTGTTTACTTGTTCTCAGGTGTGAAATCAAATGCTGAGAGGGTTGGGCTGGGCTGTGGCATGACTGAGTATTCATCGCTGTGTCCCTTTGAAGGAAGGATCTGGCAAGCAACACCATGTAGGTCATACCTTAAATATGCGCATGTGAATATAAAAACTTCAGTCCTGAGGAGTAATTTATCTGAAATGACTATTTGCTTATTCCCAGGAGAGTAAGAAAAGAAAGCATACAGGTAGTAGGAGAAAGTGTTATTGCATGGTGAGTCTTCCCCTTCATCTGCTCTCAATACCACCTGGATTTTGTAGGGTCAGTCAATATCTTTCATCCTGCTCTGGTCTGAGCAGCATGATTAAATGGGACCATTTCCACTAAAATAACTTGGAAGCCTTAGCACATAACCAGTCAGAGGTATGGGACTTAAGATCCATTTTATTCTCTAGAATTTATATATATATATAGAATGAAGTTCTTTGGAATATGCCTGATTAAGAATAAATATTTTGTATCCTAATATAGCATTGGTTTACCTATAGAGAAAAGCTTGTTTCTTCTACCTATGGTCAGGAGCCATTCTTCAGTGACTTCCCTTATAAACGGAGGAAACTGAGTTGGAATAACTCCAGGTACAGTGTGTGACATGATGCAACATTGTTGCAACTCATCTGCAACAATAACACACATTGCAGCAGAAACGTAAAGAAGCAGAAAGAGATTTTGGTTTCCTAGAATTTATATTTGAACTCTAAGCACATATGTGATTCTGTAACAAAAGCCACTAAAATACATTAATGTGAGATATGTAGGAACCAATATCATGTGAATGTAACTTTTTTCTGGATGTTGAATTTCCACTTATTTTGCCTTGTAGGATTGATTACATAGTGAGCTACAGTATTTTGTATAGCTACTAAATAAAGAACGAGTATGAGACTTTTCATGGTCTGGGAAGGAAACCTCTAGATCCATCCCTACACTGTTACACAGAAGAAAAAGTTCAGGGAATATAAAACTAGTCATTGTGATGGAGGAAGTGGTTTTAGGAAAATAAAGAGCCTTTTAAACACATCTATGCCTCAATTTGCGGTTGAGCCACTGTGCAATCCTGGGCAAATCATTTAGATTTTATCTGTAGTATATAAAGTAAGATGCTACAGAAATACCAAAAGTGACTTTGACTGAACTGTGAGAACTGTTTTTTTTCCTCACCTCACTGAAATTTTAAGGTTGTGAAAAGCTGGGACATGTTGCATAGATCATGTGGTACTGGGATAATAAACTGTACATTTGTCAAATTGGGTAAAAGATGTCAAGCCATTGAAACTCTTGGGTAAGTTTGTTTGTTTGTTTGATTGGTTTGTTTTTGAAAAAGAAGAAAGCCAAATACCTTAATAGGATTAGGGAATTTTAGTAAATAAAAACTCTTATTATTTCTGAACCCATTTCCCTTAGGTAAAATGTAATTTCTTATAAAATTGCACTGTGGAATTAAGTGGAATAATCCTTAGACCTGGAAATAAGATTTTTTCTGTGTTGGTTGTTGCACTTCTGTCTGTATATGCAACGTACCATAAGGGTCTCAGGGAGAAGTGTAAACTGAACCTAGCCCGGTTGGTTCAGTGTGCTTATCAAAATGACTTTGCTGTGCATTTGGGGAAACAGCAAGCTGACCTTGTTGGTCCCTGTGTTAGGTTTGGGAATGTCTGTGATTTTAGTTAGGGACCCTGGTGACTAGCTCTGACTCTTGAGTTGTCAAGAACAACCCCAAAGCTTGCTGAGTTTTTATGTAGCCAACAGACCTGGTGCCGTTTCAACAGTCACTCAAAGCCTTGAAAATATTGGAATGCATTCCATCACAGTCTGTAAGTCCCTTTCTGTGCCTCCCTGTGGGCTAGAAAGGCTGCAAATTCAGAGTAACAGACTGGCTCCTGGGCTTCTACCAGGCTTCTATCATCCATTTCTTGCCTCTGCGTGAGACCCTATGAGTTTGGGCACACAAGATGTCTCAGATGAGCTACTCCTACAACACAGATGTGAACATTACAGGGGTGAGGGGACTTGGTTCTTTTTAGTAAGGAAGAGTTTAGTGCAGTGTCTTGGTGGGAGATGCTCTGACTGCTGCATGGCTGTGCCACATCTCCCTCCCTGCTGTGCCACCTGACCATTATGTTTTGCCTGTGATCCATTAGTTTGGGGCCTGGGGTTGGGGGGCTGGCTTTGAGAGGCAGGTGCTGTGGTAGGGAACTAAGCTGGAGACAAATGAGCAAATGCCAAAGATGCCTGACAACTCTGGATGCTTCTTGAAGGTCTTAAGGGCTGATACCCTTCAGGAAGAAGGGGACGGAAGGGAAGGGATAAGTCACCTCAAGCTGGGGAAAGGGACCATGTAATAGCAACAAAGTGAACCAGCTCTTCTGTGAAGTCTTTTCTCATCTGAAAAACATCAATTGTAAGTTTGCAATCTCACTTTTCCTTATTTGCATGTGAATAAATCTGTTGCTTAAATACTCTGCACAAAATGAATGAGGCATTTGTGTGTGGACTCATATTTGAAAATATGAACTAAAAATCTAGGAAGCCTTTGTACACCAACCTTTGCTATCCCCCATTTAAGTTTCTCTGAGGCCCTTTCATAAAGTACTCTTTTTACTTATAAGAAAAGCATGTATTGTTACCATGTTTGTGCTCTGGTATTTTTGCTTTGCCTCAGAGGGAATAGCTCTTTTTGTGCAAACTCTTCAGCTCAGTGTCTGATCCTACAATTTTCTTCTCTTTTTATCTCTGATCTTAGATGAGCAAATATCTTGCATATACTTTCACAATAATTGCAAAGACAGTGTAATAAACCACAGAACTAGTTCTGGTGATGGTGGTGAGTTATGGGAAGTGTTGTATGCAAGCAAGAAAGCAAACTGCAAGAAGTTGGTTTTCAGAAGCAGAAAAAGTAAAAACAGAGTGCTAAGGTGGACTGAACAGTTCAGAGGTGGAAGGATATTCTTATTTTGCTCAAAGCAACACTAGCATTGATGTTTTGCTTTTTGCTTTGTATTCTTTCCTTTTTTCTCTCTCTCTCTAGAATATATAAACATTTTAGAGCAAGATAAGGATTTCTCATTTCTTTATTTTATTGTAGGGGATATTACTTATTGGTTCAAATGTAGTCGTTTCTTTCCAAATGCAAGATGAAAAACCTCTACTCCCAGTTTTGAGCAGGAATAGGTTCCCTTGGAGCAGGTCGGATGCCTGGGTGAAATATTCCAGGCAGTTCTTTTAGAATGACATTGTAGTTGTGATACAGGTGGCAATTGTATTAGTACTGAGAGTGCTTGCACTCAGAAATTTTGCAGGTAGGTTTCTTTGAGGGTAAAAACCTTGCAGATTGTTTTTTTAGTGATGCACTATTGCTGTTTAGAAGACTACTTACTTCCATGGGAAAAAAGTGTGCAAAGTTCTCTGCATTAGTGTTGGCTGATATTTATGGAACAACAACAAATGCTAGTACAGGAACTCAGATCCAAATTCCTCTAAATTTCGTGAATATTCTAATCCTGTTTATAATCTCTGCATTTTTTATTTGTCTCTAGCAAATACCAAAGGCATTATTTAAGATAGCTTCTTAAGCAATCTTTTTCTGAGGAAGTTGCCCCAGAGAAAGTTACCACATATAATGAGGGGTGTCTTTTAGCCCATACAGACTTGCAAATTGGAAGAAGTGTTGTGCATGTGATAACTATGCAGGAGTACAGAAGACAATCTAGACTAGTTCAGCTGCCATCCCTCACTGTTTTTTAATTAGTTACCTTAGTTTAGACACCATAATCAGAAAGTTATTATCTTTCTAACTGCCTTTTCCCATTACTATTTGGCAGCCCTAATTTCAATTTATACTGTAAAAAAATTCTCTGGAAACTCTTTTAAAGAAACACAATTATCTTAGAAAAGTAGCTAAAGCATGTGAGGGTTAAATGTAACTTTTTTTCCCTTAAGTGTCATTTGCCTGATTTAGAATTCTTTAATAGATACAGAGCAGTGCAGAACTGAAAGTATTTTTAATTTCAGTGCTTTGTATATTTACAGAGGGATTACAACAAACTTCTACACTTTATCTACATTTTAATAGGTCAGTGTGAACATATGAAGAGTATTAAGGTGGACTGCCTTACTTATTAAACTTACGTGAATTCGTCAAAAGCCCTCAGCAGTTGTATGCAGTAGGGGCTGGAAAGACATGCATGATTGAGGTCATGCATCCAGCCGGTTTGTAAGATGATCCCTCTGTACTGAGCCATCAGCCATCCTTAGCATAGGGGCGCACTCATACACGCATTCCTGTCAAGTCATCTTGTGAAAGGCTGCTTGCTTCCAGCTTGGCTTGAAAGTGCAACCTTAATAAAACTCACTGAAGCCTGAGAGAAAATAGCAGTTCTGCAGCAGATAGTGTAGGGGAAAGAGACTGGGATATGCATATGCAGCTGCCTAAAGCAGGCTACATGCTGGACTGCAACAGAGAGGAAACAATAAATCTTAACTACTATGCAATAAATATTCCCAATTTTAACTAAGGAAGCTATCCTCACAGTGAAATTAAAAAAACTAACAGTTTATCCAAGCCTGATTTTTAAAGTGCACTGCTCCAGTCCTTTTTCCAAAGGCTTTAAGGGAAATTAAGAACAAATTTAAACAAAGAGGAAGAAAAAGTTTTTCTTAAAGCAGGAAAAGAAAGTAATAATAACATGTCAGTTTTCCTTTCCTTTGCTTTCCTGGCAGCGATTCTTGCTCATATAGGCTGTAATAACCAGCGTCGGGGTCCAGAAGCCAGTGGGAGAAGATTTAACCGGATTCAGCACGGGCAGTGCACCTACACTTTCATCCTGCCAGAACAGGACGGGAACTGTCGTGAAAGCACGACAGACCAGTACAACACAAATGCTCTTCAGAGAGATGCTCCTCACGTGGAACAGGATTTCTCTTCCCAGAAACTGCAACATCTGGAACATGTGATGGAAAATTACACTCAGTGGCTGCAAAAAGTAAGTGTTTCTTTTTTTCATTTCTCACTGAATGATTTTTTGGGGGCATGTTTATGCTGCTAAAAGTTTTCATTAGTTTCTATGAAAACAGAGGTAATAAGGACTGACCTAGTTCATGGCTGTGTAGGAGAGAAATGTTCCAGCCAGAGTGCACCCCTCTTAGTGACATTGCTCTTGGGAGCAGAATTTTCTTCACTTTACTGAAAGATGCAACTTTTAAAAAACTTTTTCTCAAGAGGTTATGCATGTGAGCCAAAGAACACAAAAATCCTCCAGAGACTCTACTGACAGAATTTACTAAGTATTCTTATAAGCTCTACTTGTAGTTCACAGATTCAGATCAGATGTCATGCAGGATACCTGCTACTCTGACAGCAAAAGAGAACATTTTTTAAAAATCAGCATTTAAGGGCACTGGATTAAGAATATAATTGCTCCTTCATAAATAGCTCCTGTAATACTATTCTACCCAGCTAATTGCTAGAAAGAAAGAAGAAAGTATATAGGCATTCTCACTTCAAAGCATCACAGTAAACCTTTTTAACTGTGTAGATTACAGTGGTCTTGAAACAACCTGTTTCAATTTGCATGTGTATATGTGCATTATTTCCAAAAAGGGGAAATGGGTTACAAGGTGTTGCAGTACCTTAGTAGAAGTAATTATTTTTAAGAACTTGTGCAATAGCTCTAAACCTCTAATGAACTTTTCAGTGCTTTATGTATGCAGTGGAGTTTGAGTCTGAAAAGACTTAAATATGTGAATAATTTCAGTCATATGAGCAGCCCCATTCACCTTAACAGGATTACTCACTTGTGTAAGACTACATACCTTGCGGGATCTTGTCCATGCCTTGATAATGAAAATGCTTTGTGATAGCTGACCAGTAAAAATAAATAAACAAACAGTCCATGTGTAGTTGTCTGTGATATTTCCATTCATGTGCTGCCATTTTGACCTGGCAAAACTTAGAAAATTGCACCACCGAGTGATGCAACTAGTTGTGTAATATGGCATTAGAAAATTGCTGTACCCATTTGAGAGACATATGATTTAACTTCAAAACAAGTTCATATTAAGAAGGAATATCAATAAAACTCTGATGAAGACTCTACTAGGTGGGCTGAAACTTTATATTAGCACAGTTACTGTTACCTATCTCATTTACAAGTTTTGTTTCATCCTGACAGTGTACAAGACAGAAATATGTTAAAAAGCACATACAGTCACCCCAATTTCTCTAACTCTACTCAAATCTTTACAGAGGATTTCTTGATTACTTGGTAAATTAATTGTGCTCTTGAATATCTGGATTTAACAAGAGAGAGAAGATTTTGTGCAGTAAGCATATGACTATAAAAGAAAATATAACCAAGCATTTAATTTTTAGACTACTTCCTTCTTTTTTTAATATTTTGGTCTGCTTTGGGGAGTATAAGGCTGGAAATGAGGGGATGTCATTTGTAGAAGAAAACATTTCTTAAGAAATTATTTTACTGTGCTTTGAGAGGCTGAGACAAGCACTAAAGAGAAGAAAGATGTTTTCTGTGTTTATGCACACATGATTTTACTTGAGCAAATTGCCTGCTGAATCATGGTTCTAAGATTTTACTTATTCTGTGTTTGTCCACTAGAGACTGAACTAAGATCACTGTTTCACTGTGAACTGAACATGAGGAAATATGAGTCTCTGGAGTGTGAATGTCTGAGGGTTAGTCCTTTCACACTTTGGAGGGAAGTGATTAAACAGGTAGGAAGCCCAGTGAAAGGGGTTTATATTTGAGGACTGTTTTGTCCTGCAGTGATTGTAAAACTGGCTACAGGAAGAACTATCCCCCTCCTTCTTTCCCTCCCAGCCCCCAACCCTCTGCTCCCAGGGGTTTGCATAAAATTGGGCTTGTGCACATATCCCAATGTGTCAGTTTTCCTTGGAATGAAAGGACCTGTTTCTCTGTGTGATGGAGTATGGCTCACTCTGAACAAATGAGGCTGATGCAGATCCTTTATAGCATCTCTGAATACTGAATTTGCTTTGTTGCTGTTGCCATTACAAAGCATCTCAGCCATAACTCATTTCCTTTCAAAACATGCATAATGCCTAAGTGTAATGAATATATTATGTAGATATCTCGCATCTCATTTTCATACTCTGCATTTATTTTTCCCCCTAAATTAGCTACACTAAACAGCATTTTACAATGCACCTGCTGTGAATGAAGTAAAGAATATTTAAGGGTTATAGGTCTAGGACTCAAATAGTTATAATCAGAAATAAAGTTTAAGAATTTGAGATATAGTCTAACTTACACAAAGGAAATATGTTTATTACTTCAGGTAGTAAATTTCAATAAAATTTCAATAACTTTCAATAAAACTGTATGTAGACAATGTTTGGCAAAGTAAATTATTTTTGAATTGTTATCTTGTGATCTTAGAAAAATATTTATTACGAAAGTTTGTAAGAATCATGGTTTGCTTAAATCTCTAGTATTTTAATTTAATTTTTTTTCCCCTCTATATCTAAACTCTCAGATTCCTAGAAGGAAAACAAATATTGTTTTGTAAAAAAGGCAATAATTTTTTTATGCTTAAAGCGAAATTGCTTCTTTGATGACCTACAAGCTTGACTGTAGATAAAAATGCCCTTGCTTGGGGTGCCAATTATAGGCAATTAAAGCTCAGCCTTGTCCATTAGTATTTGCATATCTATAGTCAGTGTAACTGGGGTTGATTGAGAAACCAGGGACATGGCAAAATGCTCTGTGCAGAAACTACGCGGAAGAAGATGACTTGGTAAACATTTTTAGAGATTTTCCTAGAACTGTTTATTTTAATACCGGATAACTTTCCCCATTGTTTAAGCGTGGGTTTCATTTCTGCAATGTGTTTATACTGTTAGTTCAAAACAAACAGTTCATCACGTATTCTTTCTTGCAGTAACTGACTGGCACATGTGACCCTGTTTGGTATTCAGTTGCAGTGTCTAAGTATTGCCAAAGAGGAGTTACATGAAATGTTATCATCATGTCTTGCTTAGGAGCTTGCTTTTGGCTTGCTGAACTTACAGTATCAATGGGACATAGCGTACATTCCAGATAACTGTATAGATGAGTGTTTCATATACTTATCCTGCACTCCAAATGGTATTAATAATTGTTATTACAGTAATAAGTGAGTTTTACACGATCCAATCTTTCTTTTTTTCCTGGTTGTTACCTAAGCAGAATACATAAAAATTTAAAATTAATGCTTAATGATAGTATAGTATAAAAAAGCTAACTCAGACATCCAAGTTTGAGTTGAAAGTGAACCACAATCATTCCGGTCAGTCAGTATTCAAACTTAGATATATTTTTTTTTCTTTGCAAATGTTGATGGCACCGCTACACTTAAACCAAAAATAAAAGAAGTTTCCTTTCCCTTTAAAGTGCCTGTTCTGCCACCAGTTGCAACAGAACAAGCATAAAATTACAATCTGGATTCAGTCGTTAAAGAAAGAAATTAAGAACATTTTTTCTGGGATATCTACAACCATTTGATAGTCTACTTTAAAGTTTATTCTTATGATGGTTTTGATAAATTAAGTGTCTATGCCATTCTCTGTGACCTTTATTGAATTCCTTATTTTGCAGCAGTAACAATGCAAATGCTCACTTATTTTTAAACATGTAAGGAATCTGGGTTTTGAGGGGGCCAGTCATTATATAGAAGAAAGTGGCTTTTGGAAAGACTGGTGTCTGTCATTGAGTGCTGTGGTTTCACTGAGAGCCTGCCCCTTTCTACTGTCTTTACCAGCAGGACTTATGTCCTGTTTTCTGCAATGAAATATGCTCATGTGTGTGGAGTGGCTGGATTTTGCCTTGGATTTTATATGGTTTGTTGAAGATGGGAAAATTCCTTACCTGCTACTCTTGCTGTGAAGCTGAGTGAAAAGTTCCATTTTATTTATGATTATGTTTCACTGGGCATTTTGCAATATAACATGTGACCTTAAAGTCCACATAATATTCAGATGTTAACTGCAACTAGGAGATGCATGATGAACTTTGGTTAATTCTTACAAATAAAAGCAGGTCATCAGATTTGGAATCTGCTATTCTGCTTCTATGAGCATTACTAACATGGCTGTGTAAAGAATGGCTTTCTGGTAAATCTTTCCTCTTTCAAGGTAGACCAGAGCTAAAAGGAAACAGTGAGAAAATTTAATCCAAAACTGGGCACTAGTCCTCTATTTGGCATCCAACTTGAACCTGTATTTATTTTCTAGACACAGAGGTTATGTTTACTACTCTAGGTGCTTCTTTTTGCTTTGGAGTCAATGAATTCTCATATCCAAAGTAGAGTCTCACCCTAGTAACATTTGAAGTGTAGTTCCCACAAAAAAGTTGTATAAAAAAAGGGTGAAATTTAAATTAGTGGGATTTCTTATATAATGTGTGCTACTCAATGGGTAAGTATATATATAAAAGAAAAATTTAAGGAGCAAATATAACTTCATGGAAACAAACTGATTCAAAGAAAATACATGTTTGAGTGTAAACCCAAAATTGCTTATTTACTCCCAAAAAGCTCTTGGCCAATAATATGCCTGCATATTAAAACTTCATTAATAAAATTGCTGAAGTCCTTGGGATATTCTGATGTACTCTCAAGAAAGAGGTGAGACTTCAAATGTGGAAATATCTGAAAGCTTTATATTATTGGGGAATAACCTATTTGGCAAATTTTTTTATGAAGCAGAAGACTCAGAGAAATAGAGTGAAGGACGGTTTGACATGTTGCTACATTTGGCAGCAAACTACTAAAAAAGAAATATTTCCCATGTTTGGACAGAACACTTTGTCATAATGTTCAGGAGGTCCTGAATGTGTTTATTTTCAGTGATGACAACCACAATTAGGAACTTTCTGGTAACAATAAAATATTACATTTATTAGTCATCAGAACTGTTCAACCAACATGCCCAGTGGGAGATCTCACTTAGAGGACTGAGAGCTTTTCTAAATGAAACTTATATACAGTAAAATGGCATGTCATTTTGAGGGTGCTGAGAACTCATAGCTCCCATTCCCTTCTGCGGTTTGGAAGCAAGCTACAGTGCTGTGTGCCCTGGAACAAAAAAAAAACAACAAAAAACCCCAAAAAAACCCCCCAAAAACAGCCCACTCAAACTTATAATCATAAGATCATTAAGGTTAGAAAAGACCTCCAAGATTACTGAGTTCCAACCTTTGACCAAGCATCACTGTGTCAACTAAATCATAGCAGTAAGTGCTACATCCAGTTGTTTCTTCAACATCTCCACAGACGGTGAATCCACCAGATCTCTGGGCATCCAGTGATTAACCACCCTTTCAGTGAAGAAATTTTTCCTGATGTCCAACCTGAACTTCCCATAGCACAGTTTGAGGCCATTTCCTCTTGTCTTTCCTCTAGTTTCTTCAGAGAATAGGCCAACCCACTCTTGCTGCAACCTCCTTTCAGGTAACTGTAGAGAGTGACAAGGTCCCTCCTCATCCTCCTTTTCTCCAGACTAAACATCCCCAGCTCCTTCAGCAGCTCCTTATACAACTTACACTTTAGATCTTTCACCATCTCTGTTGCCCTCTGGACCTGCTCCAGCACCTCAATGTCTTTCTGGTAGTGAAGGTCCCAAAACTGAACACAGGATTCAAGGTGTGTCCAGTACAGAGGGACAATCACTTCCCTAGTTCTCCTGGCCACACTGTTTCTAACACAGACCAGGATGCCATTGGCCTTCTTGGCTACCTGGGCACACTGCTGGCTCATGTTCAGCTGTCCATTGACCAGCACCATCAGGGCCTTTTTCTCTGGGCCACTTTCCAGGCACTCTACCCCAAGCCTGTAGCACTGCATGAGATTGTTGTGATCCAAATGCAGGAGCTGGCACTTGGCCTTGTTGAACCTCATACTGTTGGCCTCAGGATTCAGCCTGTCCAGATCCCTCTGCAGAGCCTTCCTACCCTCCAGCAGATCAACACTCCTGCCCAACTTTGTATTGTCTGTGAACTTACTGATGGTGCACTCGTTCCCCTTGTCCAGATCATTGGTAAAGATATTAAACATGACTGGCTCCAGTACTGAGCCTTGGGGAACCTCTCTAGTGACCAGATGCCAATTGGATGCAGCACCATTCACCACCACTGTCTGGGCCCAGCCATCCAGCCAGTTTTTAACCCAGCAAAGAGTGCACCTGTCTCAGCCATGATCTGCCAACTTCTTCAGGAGAATGCTGTGGCCAAAACCCAGTGTTACACAAGATAGGTTTTTTTTTGCTATGGGAAATCTCAGTGCTGCACGATGAGACAGTAGCAAGCTCAGAGTTCAGCCACCTGAACTGCCTTGTAGAAGTCCCTGCTTCTCTTCATTGTCCCCAGGGAAATCCTGAGCAACTCACATCCTGATTTAGATGCTTCAGTTAAGTGGGATGGATTTAAGCTTTACTTCTCTCCATGTCTGTAGCACAGACTTCACTTGTGACTGCAAGGAAATTGTAAAGTATTCCTTTTTTCCCTTTCTTAACACAGATATAGCACTACCACTCAATTTCACAAAGCTGTTGGGAGGCTTAATATGTTATTTTTTGTGTTGCTTTTAGAGTTTTTCTGGTGGAAGGTATTTTGTGCTCTTAACAGTTTATGTATTATAATAATGTTTTCAATATGTACAGAAAACAATGGGAAATTAAAAAATCTTTTGGAAAGAAAATTGCTTTTAATATATATATATTGCACTTAATATAAAATAAGCAGATAAATACAATTAATATGCATCTATAATGCTAAGAATTACTTTAGCATTTGGGTTGGGTAAAGGATTATATGTGTCCTGCTCACATTAAGAATGGTCCTCATACTTGCAGTGTTCCTAAAACCCATCCAGCAGCTGCTGCTTCAACCTGTATTCATCTAGAATGAAAAGGAGTGTGTCTTAGTCTTGTATGGATTCTCATGAAGACCAGTGAGGTATATCTAGTTTTTCAGAGCCATCAGTACCAACATTTTGAATAAACCTGTTGTTATCAAAATTGTACTCATTCATATGACCTATTGCAAGCACAACCTGAAAGGCGAAGATACGGTTTGCTTGTGTTCATCTCTATTTACAGTTCAGCTTAGTTCAGTCTTCTGCTCTGTATCTGCAATAAGCTGCAAACAAGGAAGAGCTAGTAAATGAGGACCTTCTAGAACCAGTATCAGCGTTTAACTGTGCTGTGAAGTCATCTTTAACACCAGCAGCTCAAGTATCTTGAATAAACAGCTCTGGTGTAAAAGTCTTCCCAGTAGCAGAAGAATTTCCTCTCTTGTTAAGAGGTTGAAGTTTGATCAGGAAAAGGAAATTGAAATAGTTTCATATTTCATAGGAAGAGTTCTTTTTCTTATGAAACAAGCTGTACTTTAACACAAGGTTATTCTTGTGTAACCACATGTGCATATTTTAGACAGTGTTATGAAACACCACAGTGGTGAATATTTGATTGGAAGGATAACTTAAAAATGCCATAAGTTGTTGCACATTTGCACTACATTCTCATTAATGTTTCTGCACAAATATCAAGATTCACTTTTCATTGCCTCAGTCAGGAACCAGATTAACCTAAAACAGCATAAGTCACCCTCCAACTGGAATAAGAATTCTAACCAGTTTAATTATCCATGTTTAAAACTGATGTGAATCAAACTAGTGCACTAAACAAGACCTAGCAGTGAGGCTACAGTCGACATTGAACAAGCATATGGTACAGATGGTCAAAGCAAGACAGGTACAGGGTCAGCTGGAAAGATGCCCAAGTTGCACTATAAAAAAAATTTGCTTTTAGGCTTAAAACAAAGCAACCAACCAACAAAATGATTTAAGAAAATGTTATAATCCCTCAGAGGAAGTCATATGGAAAATCAGTATTCTAGGCCATGGAGCTACATGATTGAGAGAAATTTCTTATACTTACTTGACTAATTTCTAGGAGCAGAAATTTAAAAAAAAAATCAACCAGTAATAAAAGGGTAATAGTAAGAGAACTATGCTAATTTCATGGTGGAACAGGTTATCTTTAGCAAAGGTACTTTAAAGATCTGTTATATGGCAGTACAAGGTCAGTCATGATGTGTTAGTATTCCTTTCTTAAAGAGGAGAGAAGTAGGCTGAAAATCCATGTAAAATCTTGAAGTTGGAAAATCTGTATAGAAGATCCATGGCTAAAAAGCAGCTGATGAAAAATTCTCTAACAACTCTGTAGAATTCCTCTGCCTTTGGCACCTCACTCTGGTGCATGTATGTGCACACATATGTGCATGCACATTTCGATCTTCGGAGTTTTGGCATTAAGGTACATGGAAATGTGTTTCTAAATGTTATGTCTTAAATCCATTCTCATGTTTTATACCAAGGTACCAGCTGCCAATCTGTTATTCTCCTCAAACTGACCTGTTGGCTCAAAAAAACCTAGAAAAGTTGGTAGCAAGATGAAACCTTGTGTATTGTACATGCATTAACTCCCTGTGAACCATTCCCTATCCTGTGTTGCTGATAAATTATAAGTGCACATTTGCTTGTGTTCTTTCCAGAATGTATCTGAAGCAAGAATTTTCATATATTCTGAAAAAAATATGAGAGCTTTGTACTTCCCATCCCAGGCATGTTTCTGTCCTTACATGTGCATATGTTGCAAGACAAACCTGATTGTACTTTGTGCATGCATGACATCTGCTTCTTTAATAGGACTTTGCATAACTATATAGTTATATTTTTCATTATTTCTTCTGGGAGTTTTTGTTTGTTGGAGTAAATTCTTGCCATTTGTCATGTTTTCTGTAATTGTCTTTTTGCAAATAAGATACAGGGCATTCCTTCTGCAATAGGAATGTATGGAACCAACCAAAATCCACTTGTTCCAGTTATCAGAATTCCCTTCTGATTCTATTCTACCTGAGAATTTGGGTCCTGGTATTCTTTCTCCTCTGTTTGTACCAAGGAGGCAAATAGGCTTGAGAGATTCATTTAGAGATAGGATAAGCTCTGAGCATCCCTACCAGGAAGAAATTAAGGCAAGAGTAGAGAACTGTGGGAGAAAATTGGGAATATGACCTTAGAAGGTAATTTGTCTCTTTTTAACGGCATGGCTTCTTTCACACTAGAACAGAGATAATCAGATTGATGTTAATCAATTTTTAATCTAAAACCTACTGCTGCTGCAGGCTGAGATGTCATTTATAGACTGACTATGTCTTTTTTCATATCTAAACTTCCCTTAAAAGCTTTCTGTATGCAAGAGGGTTTTCTTGAAAGATACTATTTAAACTACAAAACTTTAGTATTAGGCATAACATTGTTTAACAGATCAGACTTTTAGTTTCCTCATCTGTGGTCCACACCAGCCTAGAACTGCAAAGGGAACTTGCAAGGTTTCAAAGAGAAAAGCACTGGTGGCATTTGAGTGCCCACTGTTCTAAATATTACAGCAAACATTCAGTCATTATCAAAGATTCTTCATGATTCAAAGTGGAGTTTTTACATCCTGACTGTAGATTTAAAACATCTGATTCTCAATGTGTAAATTTACTATTTTGACATCTATTTTAGTATTTCAAATTTAATATACTCCAAATCCACAGAATGTATTTTAAATACTCACAAAATCAAAGGAGCAGTCCTAGTAGAGTCTCCAGAGGTACTTTTACATTTATCTTCAAGGTTGTGGTGGACTTGCTTGCATTTTAGATCATATTATTTATTAATGTTTTAAAATTTTCAACCTATGTTTATAAAAGTGTATTTTTCTTTCTAATCTCTTGCCTGCAAAAATGGTCTTGCACAATGGAGATTTAAGAAAAAAATAACATAGTTGTTAAATTATATTTTGGGGTTTGTTTTGTTTGTTTGATTTTTTATTTTGTTTGGTTTTGGTTTTCTGTTTGTTTGGTTTTGGGAGTTTTGGTTGGTTGGTTGGGTGGTTTTTTTGTTTTTTGGGTTTTTGTCTAGGCAATGTATTGAAAGAAGTTTTGAATTTGGATTAAACCACTTATGGTTCTATTTAAATGTGTAGATTTTTCATTGTCTTGTGTTCACCTTTGAATAGCTTTATCGATAATTATCTTCTGGGAGTTTTGCAGAAAAGAGAATTGTATTAGATAAATCTTTTTTTTAAAACTTTCCCATCAGCTCAGTGTGTGGGTAACACTAAGGGTGAATAACAGGGTCATTTACATGCCTTTCTATTCTCACTTCTGAGCCATCCATTTGTGTCCCAAAAAGACAAGGGTCTTCAGATAATTATCTCACTATCACTGCCAGAGCACTAGTTCTCCTAACTCTGTTCTTTTAATTGAAAAACCTGTGCAGAAGTTACATGGTATGCCTGAAATCTCAGAGAAACACTTCATATACAACATATTTCTCCGAAGTCTCCTCCAATATCAAAGAACTCAAGGAATACTGTTACAGCCTTTGAAAGCTGGGCATTCATATGCAGAAAAAGGCATCTGAATTGAGGATTTTGGATCACTGCCTTTATATTTAGGTATATTTATTTGTGTCATAGTTAAATATTTACCCTCCACAGTTTTAATTCATCAGGAAATTCCTGTGGCCTTCTAGGCCACATCAGCAAGTCTACGCAGTAATGGGAAGTCCCCAAATCATGATGCCCTTGGTGCTGTGCCTGGAATTTTGAGGATTTGCTTGGAGGGAAATTGCTCAAAGAGATGACCTAATCTCTTCCTGAATGAACTATTCCCCTTTGTTCCTTGGCTAAAACTTCATACTTCGCTCTGTGTGTGATTTACCATAGTAGAGATAAATGGTCAAGGGCCACCTATCTTTCCTGCGTCACTTCTATCCTGTTAATGGGAAAGGCCATCAATGCTCTGCTAGAAAGTTTTCTGTGTTACTATTTTTGTGTGGAGGAGATATGGACTGCAAAATTCTTTATCACTTTAGCCTGTTAACTACAGAGGTGATGATTAAGGTTGTTTCTCTTCACATTTTTCTTGAATGATCCAGTTTGATCTCTTGGCTTTTCCAAGAATTCTGGCTGATGCAATAAATAACCTTTTGTATATTCCTCTGACATTGTTGACCTCCATGACATGGCACAGCTCAACCATTAGGGCCTCTGCCTTCATGTCCGTGAAGAACTATTAGAAGAACTACTTGTACCCAAAGTTTTATGCGGGGAAGCATAAGCAAGACAACTGTATTTGCAGAGGCAGACAAAACAAAATGAGTTTACCAAGCACCACAGAGTTATCGTTAAAGGTGATCATTAAAGGATGATTAGAGCAGAATTAATTGAATAATTGTTGGTAAAAGATAAAATTTTATGGTTTGATCTGCTTGATGACCTGTTTTGTCAGTCACTGCACAAAGATGTAATATGCGGCTCTGCAACTGAGAAGCATCATGTTGAATGCATGATTTCAAATCCTTTTAGATGAGTTTTGCTGAGAAAGCTGGCTTTGTTTCATACTTCCTGACATACTGACTTCCCTGAAACCAGTGTTGAGTTTCTTCATCTCCCCTCACTGGCAAAATGCTTGCACCTCATTACATTCTTACGAACACTGGTTAGAGACACAATGTAATGCTTGGGTAAATTATGTAAAATATCTGTGATGAGTCTGTAGACTGGGTGTACTGTAAGTGCAGTAAGAATTTATGTAACTTTTTCCAGGTTTTTTTTAGGATTTTGGACTCTCTTTTATAGTTATGGGACATGACTCCCAAGGAAACTGAAGATGGGTTTGTAACTACAGACTATTGCCTCTTGGAAAGGATTAGCTCAGGCAAAACGTAAGGGACCTGGAGAAAGACTGGAAAGGCTAAATATAAGGTGGAAGGTGGGAGTGGTTCTTCAGAGCAAGAAGTCTTTCAGTTTGATGTTGATAAAAGATTAACTTTAAAACTCTGACAGGAAGGGTAAAGGTTGATGTAATCCATAAATTTGAAACTGCCTAAGGTACCAACATGGCACTAAAATATACACAATAAGATACCTTGTTCTGAGGTGACAGAAAAGTCTGAAAAATTACTTTGGGATACAGCACTGTTCAGTAAAATGCTCTGAAACTATTTAGCTGTAAACTGTTTACTGGTGTGTGGCCATCCAAAGACCATAATACTGTGTATTTCAGTAGTATTGCAGTTCGATGAAGAAAAAACTCATCATAGGCGAGGAAACTTTTATTTAAAATAAGACTTTTTTTTTAAAGAACAGAAAATTCATTTTTTTTAAAATTAAGACAAATATAGGAGTGAATCAAAGAAGGTGCTCAGCAGCATGTTTTAATGAAGAAATTGGGAGTTCTCTAAATTCTGCTGGCTATCAAAGTAACTGAAATGCTGAGTGGAACTAGAATACCATGTAGAGCAGTGCAGGTGGTAACCAACGTGTCACTCTCTCACCAGGAATGTGCTTGCAGCTGTCAATGATGACCTCAAAAGTAGTGTTTATGTTTGCTGCTTATGACCATTAAATGAAGAAACAATTTACTAGCAACAAACAAGCACCATGGAGAGTCTGTGATGAGCTAGAGGTCAGGAATACTAGAACAGAATTTGCCCAAACTTGCCAACTTTAAATTTTGCAAGATCTAAGAACTTGACCCCAAATGTGCGAGGTGTCCTGTTTTGAGTTGATGGCATTCTGAATTTTCCAGGAAGTAAGCTTTACAATAAATTGTTTTTATTTCACCACTGGAGTGTTAGCACAAGGACATAACTACTTTTCGGTAGACTTCAACAGGAGAAATGAGCTGGAATTCCTCTGTTACTCTAAACAAACATGTATATTTTATTCTTTTGGAGAAATGGATGAGAAAAAGAAGTCCTGAGACTTCCTATAGAGAACAATGTCACAAAAAATTCAAAGCATCAAAAGAAAAAAAAAGACAAAAAAAAGGTGAATTCTTTGCACATTTTACCTGGAACATTAGATATGGGTTTTTTTGCCAATCCCTGATAACCATTATGGTACATGCTGTACTAGCAACTATACAGTGAGGGAACAAGTTCTGTATTTAACTGTTTATTCAAGGTATTTGTATATTGAGTTTCAAAGTGAAATGGATATATGAACATTAAAAATATTATAAAATTAAACACAGACTGAGAAAAAGAATTTGTCTGGAATTCAGATTCTCGAAGCTAGGAATATTGATTGTATTTCTTTAATGCTGAACCAGTAATTCAAAAAAAACCAGCATTTGTTATCTCCTACCTTAATGCCTCCCACAGAAAACCTGAATTATAAACCCAAAAAATGAAAAAAAAAAAAAAGAGGAACAAATTTCCTTGACCCAAGGTTTAGCACTCCTACACATCTTGGAAACATCTAGTAATTTGACCACTGACCCCCCGGGGTATTTCCTAGAAGCAGAATTGAGCAAGACTGAAAACATTTTTGTTGAACTGTTATGGGCAAGAAGATAAGACATGAATTCTTGATGCATAAAATAGGTACCAAGTGTGACATCCATGTGCATTTTTAAAGACTACTTAATCATTTTTATTAATTATTTTGCAACCAAAATCGTGCAGAGCTCCTGACCAAATTTCATGCAGAGCTCATGACCAAAAGTCTAGTCCTTGGTCACTAGAATTAGTCCTGCTTTTTTGCTTGTTTGTTTCTCTGACCTGTAACTCTCCACGATGGAAGACTGAAATTGTATTTTAAGGTAAATTTCCCATTTTCGTTATGCTTAAGTTTCAAGTTGACATCTTAGTGTTAGTTATATCAGTGTGGTTTTGAATGCTGCCATGTTTCCACTTCCATGGTAAAATCCTTCAGAAAGGTCATTAGCAAGCTGCAGCAAGATTATTTTTAAAATACTACTCATAATGCAATACAAGCTTTATATTGTGAGACAGTTTCACATCCTAAGTCAGTGTTGCTCCTTGTTTTTTCCATCAGAGTGGATATTGTTTTGGGGTTTGCTTCTCTTAGGCTCAACCTGGTATTGCTATTACATGTTCCAGGTGCTGTTATCATGAGCCCTTACCAAAAAACACAACTAGAAACACCAGTAATTTCCTATAGGAATATGAACCCAAAGGAGGTTTTCAACACAGTCCACAAACTCAAACTCTTATCATTAAATAGTCTCGAGAGGATTAGAAACTAAAAAAAAAAGTCTCTTGACTCTCACCTGGAGTGTAATGCTAATGAATTTTCGTGGAGTTTGGCCCAATGCTGCTCGCAGTGAATCAGTGGGAAAAAACTAAACTCGGTTTCTGTTCAGGGAAGAGCATTTCCCAGCCTCAGGCCCAGCCAGCTGAAGCTGACCCCTTCTTCCCTCCTTCATCGGTCGCTTTCAGAAGTGGCAGAAATTCCAAGTCTACCTTTTGATACCGACTCTCTGGGTTCACCTACATTAAAATGTTTCTACCCTAGCATGAAGGGATTTCTTAACAGTAAGAGACGGACAGAACTCAACTCTGTCCAGGCAAACTTCTTTGGTGGAACAGAAAATTCCCAGATGGTCAGAAGGAATTTTAAAGGGCTGGAGTGTTTTGTTGCAAAACGCTAGCCTGGCACCCACAGAGACTGAAATCTGTTATTTATAGCAAAGCAGAGGCAGAAAACAGATGGTGTGCTTCCTCACAATGTGCTCTACAATTGCCGCATTGTGTCAGCATGAATTTGTGAGGTACCACATCAAGAACTGAAATGACAGTACGACCTTACACCCAGCCAGTTCTTTCCTCCACATGCCTAGAAAGATACCAACTAGAACTGTGTGCAGTGGTGGTGTTAAAATACAAAAAAAAAAAAGAAAAAACCCCAAAACCCAAAAAAATCCCAACCATTTTTATAAAGCCCTGGAACAAAAGTATAAGTCAGAAATCATGTCACTGGCATCTGTGGAACAATGCCAGTGTCAATCTGCTGCAGCTTAAAGAAGACTCAAACCCAACCTGTGAGAAGAAGAGACAAACTCAGATTTTTTTGTTTATTAGCAGATAGGATTCTGTGTACAATTTTAATTATGCTCACAGCCTTCTCTCAGCACTGCCCAGGCCTTGCAAGGGAACATGCATCTCAGGAGACCAATTTTATAGAGACATTTTCAGTATTTTCATTTTTTTTGTGTGTCAAAAAGAACATAATTGTAACATTACCTATTATTTTTTTTCACTATTCCTCTTTCCAGTCCCTTAAAACACTGAAGAAGAACTGAGATACTTGTTAAAACAGAAACACTTAAGCTAAGCAGGCAGGTTATCTTAACTTAAAACTAGTCTTGGATTCTATCTGACATCTATTTTTCAGTGGACATTTGAGTTGGATTTTGTGTTTCTTTTGCTGAAGCCAGTCAGGAAATATTTTTGGGAGTTTCTCTGAAATGTTTTAAAATAGAAAAATCTTTTTCTGTTGACATTTTCTGAAGTGAATTTATACATTTACATGAGCTCTTTTTGTGGTAGAACTGCTATGTAGGAGATGTAGCCCTGTTAGAGACCTTTGAATCCAAGGGCTTGAGACCTCAGGTAAAAGTAGCTTCATGGCAGAGAGCAATCACATAACAAACCAAAATGTTGTGATTCTTAGCCAAAAAGGTTAGAATTCTTAGTTAAATAAAGCAATCTATTTATATATTTATTTAAAAATTATTCTTCCTTTTAAAAAAATTAGTTTTTTTATGAAATGAAAGAAATGTCACTGGAAAACATTTTTCTGCTGATAAAATCAGCAGATTGATTTTTTTTCCTTTAGCATGAACTAAATTAGCCAGCTAAAAGATATTTTTCTTAATTAAACAAAAAACCAGGGCATTGGAAGAAAAGTTACAAATAGTTCTCTTTGAACTCAGATGCCTCTAGTTCAGTGGGGACAGTTTGCATGATCTTTTCTACATCAACAACATTCCACATGCATATTCTTTCTATCTTTTTCAAGAAAAAAGGAACTGTAGAAGCAACTGTTTCCAGATAAACAGGAGGACACCAATACAGTGCATCCCTTTTCTTGTTAAAAAATGTACTTGTTATAAAATGTACTTGTTAGAAATGTACTGTGCCTGTACACCAATATTACATTTAGGCTTCTCCTTCCTATCCCAAGATAATACCAGAACTTAATTCTACTTTCACTCAAGTCAACCCTAAGACAGTCATTTTGTAGAAGTCTGCTGATTTTATCAATTGGACACAAGATAATATTTCATTGTTTTGTTCAGTGATAAACTAGAAATGCATATTTGGATGTTAGAATCAAAATGGTTTGGGTTGGAAGGGACCTTAGGGACCTAGGCCATCTAGTTCCAACCCCACAGCCATGGGCAGGAACACCTTCCACTAGAACAGGTTCCTCAAAGCTCCATCCAGGCTGGCCTTGAACACTGCCAGGGATGGAGTAGCTACAACTTCTCTGGACAGAGATGTTCTGAAAACCAGGGGCTTTTTTTCTGAACTTGATGGAGCCTGCATGTCTTGGTTGATAGAGTTATGTGTCACCCCTCTGGTATCTTATGACAACGATGCCTTTTAATATTGTATGCCAGTCATCAATCCCATATGCATTTTACTTTTGTGTTTCCACACTGCAGCATATTAAGGAAAAAATTTTGCTGCGAAGGTCATTGGATAAAATTTACAAAAATTATAAGGGCAGCTTGAGTGTCCCTCCCCATAAATGATCTCTCTGCTTGAATTTTTAACCTGTTCATGTTTTTCAGCTTCTGCTATCTTTGCTAACAACTGAGGAAATTAATGTCTGTGATTCTTTTGTTTATTAAAGCTGTAGTTCTCAAACAAAATTTGACCATTATTGGCATTTTTTGGGATATCTTTTGTGTATGGAACAAAGTAGTTTGCCCAATTCTTAAATCCAGAAGTTATTCTACAGTATTACTACATGGAAGCCAGTTATGAAGGTTTTCAATATTTCTTTTAATTACAGAGCATATATAAAAAGATCAGAAGTAAATCACTTGTCTTTCACAATTCATAACAGATGGATAATGTACATTACATACAACATGTAGTGGACCAGGAACACCTCTGTTTTTAGTACAAGTGAAATACAATTGCAATAAACACTTAGAGGAAATATTATAGTGATTATGTTTCAGATTAGAGACAACAGTTTACTTGCATCTCCTGATATAAGTAAATCACCTAGGTATAGAAATCCTAGCTATTGTGATGTCAAAGGAGAGAACTTAAGTAATTTCAGTGCAGTCAAGACTGCATATCTAACTCTGCTTGTTAAATTTCTGGCCCTATGAAAGAAGTAGTGTCCATGCCATAAGTTCCATGCATATATATCTCTTATAGCTCTCTTTGATAGTGACAGAGGCTCCATGCTTGCTTTACAGTCTTGCATTCATTTTTTAAGGAATGGCAACAATTGATATACTTCTATAACCTTTTGTGTTCAGGATCTTGAAACATTTTACAAACATCAGTGAATAAAGCTTCGTAGCACTCAGAAGGCTTGGAAATGGTGTTAATTTGGTTCTCATTATTCAGTGGAAAACCCAAGTTATACAAGGTACAAGCTGATGTACCTTTAGGCACTTCAGAAATCTAAGCACAGTCAACAATAGCACCAAGACCTGAGGCACCTTCAGTTTTTATATGATAGCTATCAAAATACACTAATACAGATAGGTAATTATCCAACTGCCTCTCAGGTTACTCATCTCACTGCTGTCCAAAAAACTTAATTTTTGTGGACTAATTTCATGGCTGGTGCAAATTGACACTGCTCAGCCTAGGTTAGTGGAATGGTGTTGGTTTAAATCAGCTAGGCATCTGGATGCTCATGCTTGCATTAAAACCTCGGTCTTAATGCATCTTGATGCCTCCTTGATGAATCTGACCACTTTATGGGAACGAAAACTAAACTGGTCAGAACTCCTGCACACACCCATACTATTTCCTTTTCTCACTTTCTAAAATGGCCACTTTCTGTGTTTCTGAAGGGACCAGCCCTGGTCACACAACCTGATGTGCAAAGAGACAGCGTTGTGGTGCAGCAGCTAATCTTCAGCACCACCCATGCATGGAAACACTGAACCATTTAACACCTACTTCTGTTTGTCAAATGACTGTTCCCCACATGCGGAAAAGCGAGCCAGCAGAGAAGACCAACATGGCTCAACAGAGAGATTTGTCTGGAAACAAGGAAGAAAAGGAGATATTTTGACCTTTGGAAGAAGAGACAGGCCACTCAGAAGGGCTACAAGGATGCCATGAGGTTCTGCAGGGAGAAAATTAGCAGGGACAAAGTCCAACCAGAACTTAGTCTGGTTACTGCTGTAAAAGACAATAAAATATTTCTATTAATACAACCATTATTGGATGTGGAGGAAAAAATAGTGACAAAGGGTGAGGAAAAGGCTGAGGTACTTAAACACTTTCTTTGCCTCAGTCTTTAGTAGTAAGACCAGTTCTTGGGAAGTGGTTAAGTCTCCATCTCTGGAGGTACTTCAAAAATGTAGATGTGGTTCTTAGGGACATGGTTTAGTATTGGACTTGGCAGTGCAGGGTTAGTGATTGAACTTGACCATCTTAAAGGTCTTTTCCAACCTAAATGATACCATGATTCTATTACTATGAATAAAAGAGATGAGTTTATTGTAAAATGTTTACAAAATACGAACATTTTCAAAGGGATTTGTCTCCACACAGAGTTTTGGACTAAATTTCTCACCACTCTTCTTGTGTTGGTGCATATTTTTTATCACAGGCAAAGTATGATTCACTGCAGAACTATGCAAATGAATAACTATGAAAATATGGATATTTAATTGATTTTTTAAATGAGTGAATCTGATGTTGCCACATATTTGTCTAAACTCACATTGTGTGAATTTTCAGACACTTCAAGGAAAGCAGTGCATTTTATAGATTGCTATTATGTGCATATTTCCAAATTTAACACATTTACTATTCTGTGTACAATTTTAGCTGACTCTTCATATGTGCCCATATGTCTTCACTGAAGGTTTTAGAAAAGCTGTGTTCATATAAATATTTAGAATAACATACTTGGGCTTGATTTACAATTTTTTCAAATGTCTTCTAGTTTAGAAGTTCTCTCTTGTTAGGTCAAGTCACTGTTATCTATGTTACATAGCATGTAAAGGAATGAACTATTAAAATACATAAGCACAAGCAAATTTGGCAAAAATGCAAGGAATATCAGCAGTGAAGACAGTGCTGAACTGTTGAGTAGAAAACACAAGTTTTTGGTAGGAAGAAGGAATGATAAGAAAATTCCAAGGAACAATGTTATTATATCTGAAAAATTGTAAATTACTTTTCAACTAAAGACAAATGATAAGGTCTATTACCAATACCTCAAATACTCCTTGCAACAGAAAGAGCAGCTTTTGTGTGGACTTGTGGGATTATCTATATTTTTATATCCTTCTTTATGTTATTAGAATGTTAATACTAATTTGATTTTCATTGTTTTCAGTCGGTGACATAAGATATTCTCTCTTTCTTGTTACACTTGCTGGAATATCCACCGCCTTTCCTTCTGTTTCTGTTTATGTTGACTGTAGATTAGTACAGCATCTCTGAGTTAAACAAAATGTAACTAGAGGTAGAACATCTTATGTATCTGCACACATAATTTTGAACATATGGTTCCAAGCATATTCTTGACTTAAATTGTCACTAACTTGAACACATGCTTGTGTTTAATTTTTTTTTGTACTTTTATGTCTTGCATTTGTTGCCCAAGAGATTCATAGCCAGCTGCAAGGCCCCTTCTTTGGGCAACACCCTAAAGGACTTAAAAGAAGGCAGCTAGAAAACTCCACTAATTAAAGCATCCAAAAATAATTAAGTTCCCTGGTACAAAGGACTGTGATGAGAAGTGAATGTGGGAGTGGTACATACAGGTTGAATTAGCAATCACTACTAGTATGGGAGATTTTGAAAGTTATTACAGATCAGCTTCCATCTGGAGGTAGTCTAACTTCTCATGATGCCACCT
Source organism: Manacus candei (assembly GCF_025592945.1). Lineage (NCBI taxonomy): Eukaryota > Metazoa > Chordata > Aves > Passeriformes > Pipridae > Manacus > Manacus candei. Next base: position 7,608,027 of record NW_026138067.1, on the reverse strand, counting down.
TTTCTTTCAGATACTTACCATGCTAGGAAGAGGCGAAAAATTTATATTTACTCTTATTTCAATGTACAATCCAAAGAAAATCTGGCAGCCTTTAGTATCCCTTTGGCACAAGAGAACCTTTTACATGTATACAATCTTTTTCACCTTCCAGTTATGATCCAGAAATATCTAAATTGAGTTAGTTGAGCATATTGTCTTGAAGAATACGATGCAAAAAGGATTATGTACCATCAAGGAATTCATAATTGCTGTGAAAGAAGGATGTTGAATGAAACTGAAAACATCTGAAATTTTGAAAGACTTAATATATATTATAATAATTTTATCACATTTTGTTTATTATTTACTGTCACAGACACTATTTATACCGACTTCAGAAATAACATTAGTTATTGCATTAGTTATTGCATTCCAAATGTAAAAGAAAATGTCTCTTCAGCGCAAGATGGTTTGGTTGAATGTTAGTATGATGTCAAAGTAATTAGAAATAATACAGCAGAGTATGCTGTTTTCCTTTTAGAAATTAGGTATTTTTTTTGCTAGTGATAGTGAAAATTGAAACACAATACTTCTGATGTAAGCAGTGACACTTTACATGTATTCACCTTACTAATACTAACCTCTGTTGCTTTGAGGGCAAAGTATAGCTCTTGGTAACAAATTTTACTTTAACATAGTTTTCTTGTCATTGAATACTATTCTCAATCTATCAGATTTGGTGGAATTAATAGAGTGATTTAAATCTTGAACTTCCTATGCTGCATATCAAGAGGTTATATAACAGTAAGAAATGAGCACTCACTGGGACTAAACACCCCTGCTGAATATCCTGAAAATTGGAAGATGAACAGGAAACTAGACTTTAAAGATAGGAAGGGAGGTCATTTAATAGAGAAAAATCTTGCTTTGCTTTTTTTTCTTTTCTTTTCTTTTTTTATTTTTTTTTCTAAGTAAAATAAGGTGGTCACTTTTAGTTTGTTGTCAATTTAGTCCTCTGTAGTTTCAGTCATCACAGTAGCACTTTCTGCACTCGTTTATATAATCTGAGAGTAGATGTCCAGAATTGTACACTCCTGTTTCTGCTTTTTCTTTTTTTTTTTCCCAAACTTCAACCAGTAAAGATGACATTTGGTGGCAGGAACTTCCATTTCTAGATGCTAAATAAGCATCTTCCTCCACAATCTCTATATAAAAATATTTAAGAAAAAGTTCAGCAAAAGTTTATTTATTTGTACAGCCATATAGGGATTACCTTTAATTTTCAACCTTTTCATCACCACCCACTTGCTTTGTTTCTTTCTTCCTTGTTCTCTTTTAATTTATTATAAATTGACATTTTATGATCTATTCATGTGTCTCTGTTATTTATGGTGTAATTTTATTTCCTCATTAATATGTTTTCCTTTAGTCACTTGTTTTAGGTAACTTTCCATTTCTTACTCTACTATTCAGGTAGTTTCAGGAATTTTCAAAGATTTTAAAATCAGTTTCCAGTTTTAACAAGAATTATTATCCATAGTTATCTGTGAAAGGATATGCAATCCTGGCTCAGAAACAGCCAGTCTGATGAGCTGGCTTTGTACCACAGGTCTTGGATTCCCTGAGATCCCAGGGTGCAGGGGAACTGGAGTGCCTAGAAGAAAAAGCTGACCCAGAAACCTTGGCACTTGAATGTTATGGCTCCCATGAGCATTGAAACTCCTGGCTTTATGGCTGTCCAGGATAAAATTCAGCCAAGAGCTTGCTAACCTTGGAGGACCTGGGAGTCTGGACCTTTGCAGCTGGCAATCCCAGGACTTTCTGTGTCACAGGTCCCTGTGAATCTGTTCAGTGGCTCTTTGCAGGACTGGGATCTGGAGATACCCTTGTGTTGGACTACACAGGAATCTGGTAGCAAAAGTGACAAATCCTGCCTAGAAAGCAGGTTTCCATTGCAATTTTTGTATTTGAACTCCTTTCATGAAACACTCTTACAACAATAGTTTCAGATTCTTAAAAGGGGAAACACTTTTGGAGCAGTGTTGAACTTGTTAGCTTGAAGGGCCTCTGTTAGTGTTTTGGTCTCGGAAGCACTGATATGTGGAAGAAGAACATTTGAGGTACCTTGGAATGGCTCCAGAATTGATTGCAAGTCTTGCTCCAGATTTGACATAGAGAGAAAGGTGTGTCCTTGATAATTGATGACTTTGAGGTTATTTCACATAAGGGTATACGCAGATGTGTGTATAGCATGTGTTTATGTTGGAAATCCATAATGATCATAACTCCTCCTCCCTTAAAATCAGATAGAGTTTGGCAACTTATTTCAGTTAAAATAAATTAGATGTTCATTCAGAAATAAACAAATTCTTTTGATATGTTGAGCTTGTATCTTTTCATAATGATTATGGGGCTTGTTGCTTTTAAAAACTGGAAGGGGGTTTGTGTAATTTAGGGACCTAAACTAAAATTAAAAAATCCAGAAAATGAATTCCAAAAAAAGGACAAGGTTGTTCAGGTTCCAGTAATGTGGATATTTGCTGTTTTTTTAAAATATTTTTCCCCTAAAGGACTGAAATACATCTTTAGTATCTGGCTACAGATGCAGAATATTACACTTCCTTAGAACTTTGGATTACCAGAACTTTGTGTGGGTGAAAGTCACTTTTAGTGACAAGATCAGAGTTCAAGATCACTTTGGATTAGCCTCCAAAAATTCAGTAATTACTGTATCTTAATATTTCAATGCTTATTGGTTAAGAACTCTATTAACTTCTTTGTTATAAAAAAATCTGGGCTAAGAAGCCCAAGGGAAAAACAGTTTGTTTTTAAGATTTCCAGTACTTTTTGCTGAGGAGCCACAAACCTTGTGAAACAGTCTTTCTCTCAGACTTTGTTGTTGTTTTACCAGGCTCAGAATTTTCTAAACTATCCAGTGTATGATCTAGTATGAGAGGAAAAAAAGGCTCAATATTGCCCTACTCAGTCCTATCTGTTTGGAGTCTTGGGTCTTCTGATTAGCCAGACTGTGATTGCTTTTCTAAACCTGCATGCCCTGATTTCCTATTGCTGTGCTAGCACACAGAGGTCTCCCAGCAAGTTATGGCACTGCCACCCATTATTTAGGAAGAAAGTCAGTCATCATCCCACTCTGCTGCTTGCTCTCCCAATCCTGAATTGAGAGAGATGCCACAACCTTGGTCTCTGAGGCTGTCTTCTGTGAAGTAGGGAGAGCTCCTGTAGAGGAACTCTGTGTGACCAGAGGCCCCTGATCTTAAAAGCATCAACTTCTGCAGTGGGACAGGGCTCTGATAGACCCTTTGTCTGACTATGTCAGTTAACCCTCGCTAGCTGAACTAATTCTTTTAGGACAGTGCAGTGAAAAAAAGTCTTTGAAACAAAGGTTTAGAATTCCAAATTTTGTTTTCAGATGTGTGTCATGGTCTAGGAAGGGTATTCTCCAATTTAGTACTCCCACTGAAACCATGTGCCGCTCACCCTTCCTGCCCTCCTCCATCCCCTGTGCTCCACTGGAGAGGGGAGTTGGAGATATAAAGGGCAAAAATCACAGGTTGAGATAAGAACAATTTACTGGAAACAGCAATGAGATAAGAAAATGAACAGTAACAACAACAGTACTAACTACGAGGGTACAAGAAAAGGAATGATTTGGACAGAAACCCCCCTGACAATAAACAACACCAGAAGGCTCCCTCTGCCACGATTACTTGCCCCGACTGGAATCCCTTCTCCCCCCTGCCCCTGGTAATGACATGAGACAGTGTAGGATAACCTCTCTGTCCTAGCCATGCCCTCTCCCAGCTACTGCAAAAATTAACCCTGTCCTGGGTGGAACCAGCACAGCATATTATTAAAATTCAATGAGCAGGGAAACAGTTAAAAATGTTGAAATTCAAAACCCAATTCAAAACCCCTACCTGATACTTTAGAACAAAGGTAGAGGGGGAAAAAAAGAGTGATGGGGTTGAATTTCTATTGTAAACTTTTTTAGCTGTCAAAACAAGCAATACAGTCCATTTTGGAACACTAAGAATAGAGATATATATACTGCTCAATAGAAACCTTCAGAACTGAATGTCACAGGATGCAATTAATAAGATGGATATGAAAAGGAAATGTCAAAATAATATTTTTTTGCAAGAGAGAAGATATTATAAATAGCCAAATGAAGTGTCTTGGATAAAAGAGAAATTATTACATTTGTTACATTTTTTTCCTCAGTCAAGATTCTGTTCAGCAACATTAAAGTTTAATGTTAAGAATATGCTTAAGACTCATTGCAGTCATCTTTTAAACAAAAGTGCCTATGGACATTAGCTTTAAAATCACTCATGATTGTAGGAAATCTTAAACTATGGATTAACGTAAAGGGCATATTTAGCGAAAGCAGCAACTAAGCCTGCAGTGATTGTAGTGGACCCAGGATTGCATGCAAGAGTAAAAGGAAGGACCAGTGAAATTATTAAGTTCCTCTTCCTTTTAAACTGTTACTTAATGTTCTTACTGGGTTTCTCTTTAATAGGGAACTACATTCTTCTAATTAAGAAAAAAATATTACTAAATGGGTGTAACATCATATATCTCACAATTTACTAATCAAAAACATCTACTAACTTTGTAGTCCTTCTAAAGATTTAAAAAGACCTATTTAAGAACCTTACTGAGTTCTATGTTGATATAAAGAGTGAGGTAGAAGATGACCAAATGCTCTCCTGCTGAGAAGGTACTTGTGGTCTCATACTACATGTTAGAGTGTTGTATTCATTGGGCCAATTAATGCAGGTCAAAAAGGTGTTAACAAGGCTTTCCCATATAATGGAATAGATAAAGCTTAATCTCAGCTTTTTCAGAATATTTCTATATGTCTTATTTGAAAAGAATATATTTAGTCTCCTAATACCAAGGCACATTTTTTCAACTCATGATTTCAACTATGTAAACACCACAAAGGAGTGAAACATATTTCTGTATTGTACTCTTTCCTGATAAACAATAAGTACTGTGTTTAAAATGCTAGAACACGAGCTCAGACTCTGAGTTCAAGCATTATTCTCAAGGTTATGTCCTTATTCCTTTGTTGCTTATGATGCAGCTGCCTAAGTGTCTTATTAGATATGAATCTAAATTAATAGTGTGCTTCATGTTTAAGTAGTTAATTGGGCAGTTAGAGAAGAAAAAACAAATACTGAGTGTAAAACAAAAAAGGAAATGATAGGCAGCATCAACTAAAGACTTGAAAAATTATTAATGGTATCACTTTTGTAATACATTTTGTAAAATGTTGATTTGTTCTTCCTTATAAAAATATTATTTTATTCAGTTCATATCTCACTTCTGTCTATTTTATAGAACATAATCAGAAAAAGTTATACAAACAAAATAACAATCCAAATATTCCTCAGAGTTTACTTTGTGCTGAATGTCTACTTTAATAGATGTCAAACTATGAGATTATCATTAAATGGATTTTAGAAAAGTTTACAATTTCAGAGGACCTGTCTAGGAATTCTTCACATTATTGACAAAGTTTGTGTTCTGCTTTCTGTCAGTTGAAATAAACAGCTAGAAAAAATATGTTTCTCTGCAGCTGTTTTCTGCATTATGTTAAGAAACATAATGGTGAGCATTAATTTGAGGGGATTCCTTTATAAACTTTGGTCTGTAAGTCACCAAAGTCTGACAGTTAAATCTTTTTTTTTTTATTCTGATAATATTAGTAAAACAGAATTCTCCATAAACTTTAATTTTTATATCATGCTGATTCAAATGGCAATTGAGATTATTTAATACATATGACACATAAGCAACTAAGTCAGAGAAGGACATGAGTAACTATGAACAGATATGATTGCTAAGGAAAATAAACTTGGGGGTTGGGGAAAGCTGTTTGTGCAGTGGTATATAAATGAACAACAATAATAAGCTTATGGGTTTTTTAGAATTAAATAGATGAAATAGAGGAAAAATCTCACAGTGAAGTACTAAAACCTGCATACATTTTAAGAAGATTGTCTTTACTGTGTTATGTGTTTTGAAATTGAAAAATACCCACTAATATTTCATTATTTTTGGGTTCAAATATTTGTTCATACGAAGTCTGGTTTTGATATATGTATCAACATATGTAAGCATTCATGCATGTGTTTATATATGTGTATGTCTTCTGTGTTTCAATCCGTTGTCTGTACAGATGAAAATTTAAAGCACTTGTTATAATTACTATAGATATATTCATGTAAAGTTAAAAGGAAATAAATAAATAAATACAAGTATATTACCTTTCAACTTCACAGTTATGAGATGCACAAGTGACTACACCACTTTGGACTACCCCCCTGAGTGAGTTGTTAACTATCTAATCTTTTTCTACTGTGGATACAATCCTGCCATTCTCTTCTAGGCAAAGCTCCTACTGAAATCAGGAGTTTAGTCCGAGCAAGAGTTTAGGTTTAAGCTTCTTATTGAGAAATAGCTGTCCATAGTCCCCATTTCAAAAAAAGTCTGTGTTTTGACAGAATTATATTCTGATTCTATTTTTTTAAACTTACACTTAAAAAGCATTTATGAGCACATGATTTAGAATTAATATTGGGAAACTCAGAACAGATGTGGTTTTACAATAAGGTAGCTGGAGAAATGCTTCTCATCTACTGATGCTCAGGGTTATATTGAATTTGCTTCCTGGAACAGGAATGTGGGGCAGTGCAATGGCTTTCATATGTTTACAAATGGGGCATGAAAAGCATCACCGTTCAGCATTGTTTGGGTAAGTTAGACTCACAGGTTGTATACTCAGCATGTATTTTTCCTGTCATGAGAGAGGATAAGCTCATCAGGTCCATTAGGTCAGAGGTTGAATAAGAAAGGCAAGAGACCATGCAAGAGTTCCCACCACTATGCCCGACTTGTAAATAAATAGAAGACTTCAGTCTCCACCACTATCAAGTCTTCTCTTTTCACAAACACTTAATTCAGCAGCACAAATAGTCTTTCTTTTTTTTTTCCTTAGAAGATAAAAAGACACCTACAGATCTTATTCTGTTTGCCTGGGCCTGTCTGCCTTTCTTTACCATTTGTGATGATTGATTGCTTCTGTGTTTCATCAATTAAAAATGTTTTAGAGTACAAAGTCTTTAGCATGTTTAATAGAGTCTGGTTAAGTAAACATCCTCCACCAAAGCAGCACAAGTAGAGCTTAAAATAAATATTGCTACTGTGCCAAGTTCATAATTGCTTGCACATTTAGCACTTTACCATATCCTAAGCATAGCCATAAAAAAACCCCCACCACCAAACAGCTTTGTCTACTTACTGTAGTTGTCATGAAACTTTAGCCATTTAAATAGTGCAGGGTACTCACATTTTTTAAATATTTGATTTTCTAGTTTATATCATTTATAGAGTCTGTTTCAAAGAACCAAAAGCTGAGCCTGAAGATGAGCAGTGATCAGGTTTAGCCATCAAACTAGCGGTGTAAGTGCTTTTATACTAATTTCTTTCTTCCAACTGGATAAATTTTGAAGGATACAGCATGAAAGGATCCCATGCATCTGACCCTCCTTTACTGGAAAGGCAGACTTTAACCTGTTATTTTCATTGCAAGATAGATAAAATCTATTATAGTTAGGTGAAAGATACCTGTTATACCCAGGAAAACTGACCTTAACAATTGGGCTATGCAGACTAATTTATGCACTAAAATCAATGTAAATTAAAAAATGAAAATATTTGTACTAGAAAATATATAAATTGTAAAATTTACATAAATTTTTCCAAATTTAAGACATTTTGAACTGCTCAGATAATGTATAAAATCCTTATGGTATATTTGTATCAAAAGAAATACATGGGAAATGTATCTGGCTTGATTTCTTTTTTTTTTTTAATTATTATTTTTATTTCTTCTCTTTTTTCTGTTGATTTCTTTTCCGTAAAAGAAATCATAATAAGCTTTGAAACATAGGGAAACAAGATATAGAGCTGATAAGTGATAATTAATACAATGTTAGAAAAAAATAGTGTGTAGAATATCAAGAATTACAGATTCTCTTTTCAGTAACTGCTGACTCTAAGAAAGAGTGCTGGTCAAGATTCTGAAAAGCCATTAATGTTTTGTTTGTATCTACTGCTGCTATTATTATTATTATTATTAATTCAGGCATGTTAAGGAGGACAGGTTAACAGGCATCTTAAGGAGAACAGGTTTTCAGAGCAGAGATACTCAGCTTTTCCAGATAATCAAGCCTTAAACAGGTGAGATATGATAGACAAACTTTGCATGAGCCTCTACAGGAAGCCAAGGTAAATCTGCTACTGATGATGGAGTGAATCTTACATATGTAGTCTTGAAATATGGTCTGTAGATCATATCCTGTATAATTTAACTTTTATAGGGTGTGTGTTTGACAAGATGGATTATATTTTATGCATGCATGGTATCTTGTTAAATTGTATTATGTCCAAAACTCCAGGTTTGTCTACTGCTAAATCTTGAGGAAATTTGGACTTGGAAGTAGGCATATATAAATGAAATAGTTGTGGTGACATGTTTCTGGAATATCTGCCAGGATACTCCAACATTTATCTTTCATCTTTCAACTTTTTTTTCCCTAAAAATTTCTCACATACTGTCTTTATCACTACTGAAAACTTCATTTTCAATCTCATTCTCTCAAATGAGGATAAAGTTTTTTATACAATTGCTGAGAAATATGGTAAAGAAAAGAGAGTGAGAGGAAGTTCTGAAGAAAAGACAGTTTAAGTGCTCCCCTTTAAATTTAGGTTCAGCTTAAACTCCAGTTTTTCTGTCTACAGCCTGTTGTACCTTCCATGTCTCTCTCATTTTCCTCCACCACTTCTCTGGGCCTGTTAATTTTGAGCATGTTCATACACTTAATAAATGCTTTACACTGGAATTGAAAACACAAGATAGCTCTATGTGTGTGATTGGCGAATCCAGTATTAAAAATACAGCTTACTGTAAGAATTTCTAATAATTATATTTGTACCATGTCTACCAAACTGTTGGCAAGCAGAGTATTCTTGTTTGAATTCCAAACAATAAGATTGCAATATTAGGAAATTTATTGAGCACACAATAACCATTCACTAAACTTAAAACTAGGTCAGGAAAAGTTTTCATACTTCATGAGCTTTGGTTAAAATAGTGTCACAATACTTCCAGGGAATTCTTACAATTCATATTGCATAAGCAAAAGGAAGTTCTGCATTTTTAAGAAAAAATGAACATTTTAATTGACTTTTTTCAATTAAAACCCACCTTAAATGTCACAATTTCATAGCTGTGCAATGATATAGTGCATTTGCTTGAGGACAACATAGCACTACAACTATCCCAAAAATGAACATCCCAGCATGTTATGCTATTCATCCAAAAGAGAAACTGAAGCATTAAAGAGAAAGGATACTCACAAATAGGTTTGCATCACTTAACAGTTCAGTTAATCAACTTTGATAACAGATTGAAAAGTATATTTGATTACATACCATTTACGGTTCAAGAACATGAGGATTACTATCTGATCAAGAAGGGGAGATTTTTGAAGGAAATATTATCCTTCTGTGAAGGGGGTGTATTGAAAGTGTTTTGTTTTATTTTTAAGAAGGACCCTGGGGAAGAAGACTTATCCAAGTTAAGATATCAATCTCTCAGTCTGGATATTTACCTGACAGGGATCCAAGTACTGATTTTCAGGACTCTTTCATTCTTTCTCTGTATTTTTTTTGTTTGTTTAGTATTCCTTTTATCTCATCTCCTCTCACTCCAGAGCATATGTGAGTATATGTTGTAGAACATTAAATAGGCACCTAGAGATGTATTAGAACCTTACCATAATCTATTTCTCTAAAATGGAGCATGTGGTTAAACTATAGAAGCAGAAAAAATTTAGATTATTACATTGAAGACATCTCAGGAGAAATGGAAATCTTGAATTTAAAGGTAGACCACTGCTCTAGTCTGTCAATGACTTTCTTGTGCTGGAGAACCTGAGATGCAGGGCTCCAGATATGATCTTGTGAGTTCCAAATAGTTCAGGGCCATTTGCAGTAAAGTGCCAAGCAGGGAGAGAGCCTCTCAGCATGCAGACTGTGGTCCTTTATTGGGCTTGTGTTGTGGCTGGCCCTCACTGCTACAAGGACACCCTCTCACATAGCTCCACAGCGATCCCTAGGGCCTCCTCTGCATAAGGACTCCTCAGCCAGTTGACTCCCACTCTGCACTGGTGCACTGGGCTGTCCCCTCAGGGTGGATGAGTTTGTACCCACCAATGTCGAACTTTGTTAGCTTGCTGTCAGCCCATTTCACTGACCTGCTGGGGTCACTCTGAAACAGCAGCCCCGACCTCTCGCACATCAACTGCTCCCTGCAGTTTGGGGTAGTCTGAATACTGGTTAACTGAAGTGTTTGAATGTTGGGCGTTACACACTTTGCAAATATGCAGCTTTAGGAAATAGTAGGCTGCACACCAACTGTCTACAACAGGCCACTGATACTATCTTGCTTCATTCAAACTGTTATGTGAGGTTTGATAAAGCACTTGGTCAAAATCCCCCAGGTCTTAGGTCACTTCAGTCCCTAATTCTGAAAATTCAACATTTCTTCTTGAAACAAAATCCAAACTCAGTACTGTTTTATTTGTGTGTCCAAAGATCTAGTGCATTAAAATCATGGAACTGAATAAAAATGAAGACTTTTTTAATTTTTATCTAAGTCAAACTGCCAGTAGTCAGGCAATCTGGGGAGACAGGAATGCAATTTTCAAAAGATGTCAGGCCAGAACTTGTGTGTCCTACCATCTGAGATCTTCCTCAGTATCAGAATGCTTTTCGGGTACAAAATGTGACAGATTATAATGAAGCAGAGTGTGGCAGATCTACCTTAAAAAACCCTTTCACAACTTATGTAATTGAGTTAATGGCTGAAGGGTATTTACAGATTTGTTTTAACTTTCCACAGACAATTGCACACATACAGTTGCAACTGTTTTGTATCTTTATTAGGGATTTATTCGGTGGTGAAGGAAATATTCAGAACTTTTAATGAATTTTACATAAAAAAGCTAATATGAAATTAAATGTCCACATAGAAATGAATTCTATATTCATTTAATCTCCTCTATTGGCAGAAAAAAATCATCCTTACTGTCCTTTACAGATGACTTTGTGTCACAATGGATGACCCAACTTTTTCAATGAGTTTATGAAGTTCCATTTTTCTGCCTATCTAAATGCCACGATGCCATACATTCTTCTCTTAGAAGGAACAGAATTGTCCTCCTGACACCCTTGCTCAGAAAGGATAGCATTGTTTTCTCTGCGGGAGGGAATAATAGATTAAGTGACTTTCTCAAGGACACAGGAAATCTGTGGTAAAGCAGAAAAAGGAATCCCAGTATCATGAAACTCTAGACATCACTGTTAATCAGCAGACCACCAAAGCTCAGGCCTCAGGCACAGTCTGCTGAGGAGAAAAAAAAGTCAAGATAAATGTTTCAAATTGAAACTGGTGGGATTTCCCATCCCTTCCTTTATTCCCCAGCAGAGCTGTGGGGGAACTTACGAATTGGCTGATGGCAAAAACAAATGCTCTGAAAGACACAGTCAGGGGTGCCGCAGGGAATGATCTTGTGTGGGCAGGGATAGCAAGGAGAGGACTTTGTGGCACACTGTGCCAGCTTTCACGTGTGTTGTCAGCACAGTTACTGTGCCAGTAAGGGAAGAACGCATGAAAAAAAAGTGGTTGCAAACCCCTCTAATTGCACTTGCACTTGACACTAGCAGATCCCACTAGGGGAGACAAAGACAAAAAATGAACCTAAAAGTCTAAGACAGCTTTTTTTGATAGCCTGCAGGGCGTGTGGTTGTGGAGTGTGAGGCACAGAAGTCACCGGGGCTGTCTTTTGTGGTTTCCAGCGGTGACAAGTGCGGTAGTCACAGAGTCACTGGAGTGCAGCACTGAGCAGGGCCTGTAGCTGCGAATTGCACCTCCCACTCCCCTCACCACAGCTGGATGGTTGGGTAGGACAGAAAAACCTCTAGTTATCTTGGTTAGTACCTTTAAGGTGGAGACAAAAATGTAAAGACTGTTCAGACCCACTAAGTTATCATAGGACAAGTGAGAAATAGCAAGAGGGTGTCCACAGGTATTTTTACAGGGCAAGGTCAGTCCATTTCACACTTTTATGATGACTAGTTATGTAATTAATGCTTAGCTTTAAAATCTGTAAAACTTAATGTATATTCATAATTATCGCAGCAGCTAATTTGTTGCCATCAATATGAATGTTGGATAAGCTTAAAATAAGCATTGGGGGTTGTGTGGGGTTATTTTGGTTGGGGTTTTATGGTTGGTCTTTTTTTATTTATTTAATGGTGCAATAAATGGCTGAAATCAAATTGTCAGAAAGCTTGAGGTGAAGGAATAGTAAGCTCACTCTTCATAACATACTAGGAAATCTTAGCACTGATTAAATGGAGAGTTCTTTTATTTCACGATGTTGCTTCATAATTAATGAAAAAGAATTTACGTGCAGAGTGCTGCTTGTTTTAGTCTAAGTGTAAAATTATTTTTTGATTATCTTTATCTTTCCCTCAGAAAGCCTAATTTCTTGGAATTACCATATTATAGAAAAATATTTCCTTTCAGGTAGAATCAAAATTAAAATTAGTCACTCATATTTGGAGTGAAAAAAATGTATAGAAATGCTACCTTCACTTACTAGAGAACATGAAGAAAAAATCTAAAATTAAAACAAAACACTGAAAGTTGACTCATATGTTTTCTTTTTAGGTAGGAATTTATGTTTCAATGACATTTGTAAATGTGTAAATAGCTGAGTTTACCAGAGAATACAAAAGAAGCCACTGAAGTATCTTTTTTTCTTGCATATGTGAAATTTTCTAATGCCAAATTTGGCAAACACTTTAAAATTTCACAAGCCACAATATACTAATTCACATTACAGTATCTCTGTCCCTAGAAAGTTTTCTTTCATAGTATCTCCAGGACAACACTGTGGCAAGCTTTTAATGTGGATTTTGGGAAAAGTTAGAACAAGAATTGGAAAAATCTGCCCTGTAGTTCCTCATTAGTGCTCTAGTTTCTTTCTTGGAAGACTTGTCCCCTATATATGCAGTGTCATGCTGGAATTCCTTTGTCTAACTAGTGTTTTAGTGCAAGAACATTTCCAGATGGACCCTGATAAGCATTTCTCATCCCCATTCCCATCCCCACATACCCTGCTTTTCTCCCATTTTGTTTTCTTTGAAAATAAACTTCCAAAATGGAGATTCTGATTCAGCAGGAAAATCAGTGGTTAAATTGGAGATACACTTTGGAAAGAGAGGATTATACCCATGTGGATATATTTTAGGGTGAAATTCAACAGTATTATAAGAAAGACAGATAAAAGAATTAGAGAACACTGGAACACTTAAATTGCATTTTGTCAATGTTTTTACTCCCTTACTAGGAAATGTATTAGACTAATCCAAACATCAACAAGCTAAATAATATGCTCCATTTCCCACAGAAAATATTTGATGAAATCACAGTGAGAGAGATGGTGAAAGGCTTACTGAAATTTGTCTCTCTCATGTAACACCGTCACCTGACAAATGCTAAATAACTTTCGTGAAGTGCAATTGCTACAATGTAACAGAATAAAATCCCCCAAGTTACACATTTTAGTTTCAGTCACAAGAGACAATATGAAGTGACAGATTTAGTTGTACTTTAGTGCTTAGATGTGGTAGGCAAAAGCCAAGGGGAAAAAATGCTTTGGTCTCAACATGGGTCAATACCTTGAAGAAAAATTTTGGCATCTGATTCCAGATCAAATTTCATAGCTGGATCTTTCCTTTGGTCCTTTAAGCCATACACATAGGGATAGAAGACCTCAAATTCTGTGGTTTTATTTGAATTTTTAAGCTTGGCATTATTTCTGACAGTCACCAGTACCAGATGTTCCTGAAGACTTTCTTATTTGTTTTTAACTCTGTTGATAGGAGCCATTTGGTTTCCAAATATCTCATCTAAAGAATGACTGTAATGTATATTTAATAATTAACTGGTAATGAGCTGGGCTGAGCAATTTTATAATTGAGTAAGCATTTATAAATCCATTCTTTTCTTTCTCTTACCTAACAGGATTTTAATCTTTCGAGATTTGCAAACCACAGTGTGTTCGAATGTATGATGATCCTTGTGTACTGCTATAAAGCAAACTTACTTTTCTTTGACACTTTTGACCAGTTCCTTAGACAAAGACTGTGAACCAAAAAATCAACTGAATATACCTTAAAAATACTGCCATAAGTATATTCTGAACCAAATGTATATTCAGTGCAGATAAAATGGCAGAAAAATCTTGTAAAAGACAAAAATGGATCATAGAGAAAAAGAATCAAGTTATGCTTTGTCTAAGTTTCCTCTGTGTTCATTTATATTTTGATGAGTTTCACTCATTTTATCAATAATAAAATAAGCTACTTCTATTAACAAATGTTCCTGTTCAAACAAAATAATGGAGGTTTGTGGACTTTCTCATGCAAATCTTAAGCAGGCACTCTGATCATAATTTTCCCTCTGTTGATTACAAGGATTTTTTTCCCTTTGATGATAATTCATAGGGATTTTGGCCAGTACATCTCACTGTTAAGAATCACTGATGATTTATGATTTATAGTTGAATGTCAGCACCAACTTTGAAAACATGAATGTTCTTTCCTTCAGAATTGCTCTGAAAATCCCTTGAGAAGAGGAGAACTGTCTGGCCCTTCCATTTCCAGTCTGAGCAGGAAGTTCAGGGGAACGAGAAAGCTAGAATAATACCAGAATATTTGTGCAAAGTTAAAGCTGAATCTGGAGTGAAATCAAGTGTACGCTTTCTTCTTTTTCTTTTTTAATTAGGCATGTAATGCTCATCAGCAGATGATTTTATCCTAGTGTGTTGGTCACATCTTAGGGTTGCCACAAAGACCTCCTCTGTAATGAGAACATGACTCTTAAGATATTCGGTCTTTATGGTTTGCACAGCACAGAAATGTCACGTGGATTTATTGTACCCTGAGAAGACCACTGAGAAACTGGGCTTGGGAGACGCAGCCAGGGTCTGAACTCCCGAGTGTGCTAGAGTAGACACTTCTGTGCCCATCCTGACCTCATGTCCCCAGTCCCTGCTGCTTTTAAAGTCAGGGTGGACAGTACAGCTTTTGGTAGCTATGAAATACAGAGGCAAGAAAGGCTCTTTGTATGACACAATTATTTTTAAGCACCATACTGCCCATATTTACCCAATATGACCAATAGATACATAAAGAAAAATAAAAACAGTGAAACTACTAAGGTACATAGCATCCCTCTTTTGTCTCTACAGCAGTAAATATCTAACAGTACTGAGGGTTTTTTTTTTAATTTTATTTTTACTTTAAAAGACCTTTCCATTGGCTTCTGGCTGACCTCAGATTTAATTTTATAACTAAATATTTTGTGGTTTGGAACTTCAGTCTTAAGAAAGGACAAAACAACTCAGTCTTCAGCATTGTCTTTGAATCATGTAGGTTTGCAGATCTCTAAAGCTGTTTTACCTGCCTCAGCAGGAAGGAAAACAGGGATGATGAGTGATTCAACCCCATAAAGCTGAACTTCAGGGGTACACAATTTACCAGCTCTATACCATAGGAAGAAGGAAATGTATGGAGTTAAATCAAGGTAGCCTTAACTTGTAAGCAAAACAATAAAACAGTGGCACATGAGTAATTTCTCAGTGTCACATGTCTCTCTGCAAAGCTGGCTCTGAGAAGAGCTCTGCAAGGGGCTCATTGAAATTCTGCAGTCACAGTCCACAAACAGAGCAGGACACACAGTGAATAAAGATCTTTACAAACAGGGAGTTTCAGGGAAAAAACAGATTGCTTTGTTATAATCTGATGGTTCAGTCCTGAAAACTCTACTTTGGTAGTACTCCTATTGGCTTCAATAGCATGATGGAGTCCTTGGGACTGTCTAAAGAAGAATCAGCTCTGCAGACTCATCAAAACCCCCCATCAGTCCAAATAGAGAATATCTATTCACTCCTCCTTCACCCTGTTGTCTCACTATGGTTAAGCATGCATATTGCTCTCCTTTTTTTTAATTGAAAATATGAAAGGACATGTAGGTCAGTTTTGCATTATATTATTTGCAATTTTTCAGTAAAGAAATAGGATAGGATTTTTTTGTTCACAATTGAACAGTAGAATGATACATTTTTCAAAAGCTAACAGATTTTAAGACCTGAGAGGAACAGCTAACCAGAACTCTTTCATAGTATAAACAGCTTCTGTACAAACCCACAGTCTGCATCTGAGCTGGACCATATTTTCTAGAAGGAATATAAGGTGAAATCTTGATCCTGCCTTCTCACAGACAAAAAATATCTAGCAGGAAGTGGAGAATTAAGTTCTGCAAATTTTTAGTTTGCTTTGGTTTAATTCAGGGCAAAATCTACCCTTAATTACAGTTTCTGAACATGAATGTGCACAATAAAATGTGAAATGCTCTACAACACTCCTCTTTAAAAAAATAATATTTCCTTACTGCTAACATAAAACAGTTGCTCCAGAAAGTCTAATGCTGTCCTCCCTTCTAATGTCCTCCTTTCTCAGGCACCAACCCCCTTCATTAGTTTCATCTGGATTTTATCTGAGTAAAGAACAGCAGTATCTGCTCCCGTGGACTGCAGATGAAATAAATTCAACAGGATAACTCATTAAGAAAACAAGTCAAAAGGGATTTTTCTGTTTGTAGTGTGAGAGATGTTGACAGCAGCTAACCTTACCAGCAAGCCTGTTGCTTCTATGTAAACCTGTTCTCTTTCAGTTTTTTGGGACATGTTGCCAAAGAATTTTGGCAAAGTCTATATTTGCCACTGCTGATCCCTTTTAATGAGGTTTGTGGGTCATTTGAAAGCTGCAAAGCAAAGTGAGACTTCGCTTTTTGTGTTTTGCCAATTTCATTATGCTTTGGCTGGTAGTTAAGGGTCATTTCCAAAAGCCTAATAGACATTTTTATTAGGTTTCTACAGGGGTACTACTTTTTTTTTCCTGGCAGATTTCCATATTCTCTGTGACTAATGCAACCTCTATTGGTTTTTGACAAGAAGAAAAATAGAATATTTTTTTCATTCACCAAGGAGAGAAGCTGTCAGCTACCAGAAGAATAAAGATTTCAGTGTTTACCTTTCCACTCAGCCCAATGACACGGATTTTTAATGGCTAGAATGAAAGAATATGCAAAATGGCATGAATGGACTGAAAAAGTAAACAATTTGCATATTTCTTCTTGTTAGTTCACCTTTTCTTCTGTAGAAGATTTCTTCACTATGGAAACAAGTAAAGGTCAGTTTAAGATGACTATTAGCATTTCAGCCAAATAGTCACCTTTTGGCTACTAATTGGAAGGTTGCTCTGTCATCTGGATGCCCTAAAGCGAATGCCAAAATGATCCAGAGTGCCTAGAGCGTCTGGATATTTATTGCTGTCGGGATTGACTTTGTGCATGTATATAGACAGAATCACCAGTGGAACCAAAAGGACCTTTTGGCTGAGCACAGAATGAGGGATGGTGTTGCTGGGAGCCAGTCATCTGCTCAATGCCTGGCCTTAGGAACTGGTTCGGATGTCAGACAGATGTATTTGAGTCAGAAAACTCAGCTCCTTATCCCAGGGTAGCTCTGCCAGGACACTTTGTCCCTTCCACAGAAAGGGAAAAGGAGGGTTTTCACAGAGGGAAATAGTGAAAGGGGCAACAGTGAATGGGGTGACATTAGAAGGGTAACCTGTCACTAGTGGGGTTTCACAGGGCTCAATCTTGGGCCCTGTGCTCTTTGACATCTTCATAAATGATTTGGACACAGGACTGGAAGAGATACTGAGTAAGTTTGCAAATGATGCAAAATTCAGAGGAGTTGTTCACTCCCTCAAAGGCAGGGAGGCCCTGCAGAGAGACTTCAACAAATTAGTTGACTGGGCAGTCACCAACCGTGTGAAGTTCAAGAAGGAGAAGCGCAGGATTTGGCACTTGGGATGGGGCAAACCTGGATGTGTGTGCAGACTGGGCAATGAGATGCTGGAAAGCAGTACCATGGAAAGGGACCTGGGGGTCCTGGTCGATGGCAAGTTGAATATGAGTCAGCAGTGCCCTGACAGCCAGGAGGGACAACTGTGTCCTGGGGGAAATCAGGCAAAACATCACCAACCAGCTGAGGGAGGGGATTGTCCCACTCTGCTCTGCACTGGGGCAGCTTCACCTTGAATATTGTGTGCAGTTTTGGGCACCACAATATAGGAAAGATATTAAGCTATTAGAGAGTGTCCAAAGGAGGGCAACAAATATGATGAAGGGCCTTGAGGGGAAGTCATATGAGGAGTGGCTGGGGTCATTTGTTCTGCTCATCCTGGAGGAGACTGAGGGGAGACCTCATTGCAGTCTACAACTTTCCTGTGATGGGAAGACACTGATCTCTTCTCTGTGGTTACCTGAGGGAATGGCCTGAAGTTGTATCAGAGGAGGTTTAGGTTGGATATTAGAAAAAGATTCTTCACCCAGAGGATGGTTGGGCACTGGAACAGGCTGCCCAGGGAAGTGGTCACAGCACCAGGCCTGCCGAAATTCAAGAAGTGTTTGAATGATACTCTCGGGCACATGGTGTGACTCTTGGGGATGGTCCTGTGGAGAGCTAAGGGTTGGATTATATGATGCTTGTAGATCCCTTCCAACTTAAAATATTCTGTGATTCTGTGATTCGGAATACTGGGATCCTTATTTACACTTTCGGTTTTTGTCTTGAGCAGAATTTCTTGTTTTTCCATGTGATTCTCATACCCATCCTCAAACTGCCACCCACTTTGGCAAGAGCATATGCAATGATCCTACTCTGCAGGGTTCTCCTCGTATGACTTGCCACTCAGCTGAACTAGCTGGGATATACATTTTGCTTTTCTTGAAATAAATAGTATTTTTGCCATGTGTGTTCTTAAGGGACCAGATACATTATTCAGGAGACGAAACAGGGCAGGGAGAGTGTGATATCCTTTATTTACATTCCAGTGAGAGTAGAATTATTGAAAGGATTTGACCCTAGCAATTGCTGCATAGGCATGAAAAGCAATGGGTCAGAAGGCTTTCCCTTTCCTTCTAATTGTTTCCCTAGCATGGTAGCACAAATGAACCATTTATGGTCCTCCCAAGCATCTGTAGTGTAGCTCATCCATTTTCTTCTTGTTTGCATGGATTGTTGCTTGATAGGATTGCATGGCACATGCTAACTCATGCCACTGCAGACATGTTTGGGAACTCCTGTGAGGTGGTGGCTCCTGTTCCTCCTACCAGTCTCTGCAGTGATCCATGCCCACCACTCAAAGGTCAGTTCAACAGAAAGCAGAACTTTTCATCAGTTATCTTCATTTCCAGACAAGTTTTTCTCAGTGAACATTTCTACAATTCTCAAAGATGTTCTACTCTCTCCTCCAACTGGGAGGTTAGAGG
The DNA here is from genome assembly GCF_025592945.1 of Manacus candei. Lineage (NCBI taxonomy): Eukaryota > Metazoa > Chordata > Aves > Passeriformes > Pipridae > Manacus > Manacus candei. The sequence continues at coordinate 7,588,478 of NW_026138067.1, read as the reverse complement.
AGAGCACTACTTGTGCTCACTACCCCTTCAACATTTTTCTGAGGTATGTTTTGTAATATTGTTCCAATATGGGTTATTGTACCAAGTTTGTACCATCATTATTTGCTTAATCTTGACCACTTATCAGGAAGTGTCTTCTCCTTCCAGCCCCAGGATGTCATAACTGTTACGTAGGGGCACATCAGTAGCAAGGGGGAGATTCTTCCTTCTGTTCTGAGCAGACATGGGAGTCTTGTCTCCCTTGTGAGTCAGCCAAGCCTGTCAGCTCAGGGTTGGATGCTAACTTAACTTCTGTGTCCAAGGCCTTAGGGTAGGGCTCTTGCTTTGCCTCTGTCAGTGCTTACATAATGCCATGCATCAGTCTCCTGCTTGTATTCCCAGACAGTACATGCCTGGAGAACTCTTCACCAGATTTCTACGTACCAATCCTCCGTCAGACACAGCTCCATGAGCAAATTGGGAAGTTTGTTTGAGCAAACTCTGAAAGGCTCAGCTGGCCACACGTGAGTTCTGCCACCAGAACTGCTACCCTGCACCACTGATCCCCCCCGACTCACCGTGAAGTAGTGCTGTGTGTTCCTCAGGCACTGAAAGAGTAAAGTTGGGGTATATTTAGAGTTTCCAAGGGTCAAAACACATAGACATATCTGGTGGTTCTTACATGTGTATGTATTTAAAATTCCTATATATATTCTCCTATGTGCTTTATGTATGCTGAGCTTCAGAAAGCTCATAATTTAATAACAAAACCTTGTTATACCACCTTTCATTTAAAGGCCTCTAGAATATGTTTTGATTTGCCATAGTTAATCATGTTTTTTTCTCAGTGTCAGAGATTAATGTGCACTTTTAAATGTTCAATTTAACCACTTTTAAAGAGATAGGTATTACTGAATTTATCATTTTAGCTCAATGGATTAGACAAAATAGGCCTGTAAATTAATTTCTCTAATTTTTCATACATATTTGTCCAACACTAGTGTGTAAATTATTATGAAACCAGTGCTGAATTAAAATGAAAGATATTTCATGGAACATTTTCTTAATGTTGAGATTGTTATAACATCTAATATATTACAGAAGCATAGTTAAAATTTTCTTAAATGAATTGACATTCAATTTAGAAACTCTCTGTGTTTCTCTCATGGTGTTTAACACTCTAGGAGTTCCAGTATACTGTGCACGTGAGAAGCAAAACTCACTCAAGCATCATGGCCTGGGGGGATTAGAAATGTCTTGGTTTGTTTCCTCTGCTTCAAATTTCCAAAAAAGAACCACACAAATTTGAGGGTGGTTGGTTCCACAAAGACATTTATGCACTCTCCCTAATACCAGCACAGAATCCTAGTGTCTTTCAAAAATGTATAATCCCACTTACCTATGGAAGGTTTACGTAAAAAACCCAGCTTTGTCTGCATCAGTGAAGGATTTTATGCTACCTTTAAGTGTATATCCGAGAGGTATGGTTCTGCATCCAGAATATTCAGTGGCTAAGCCCTCTAATTTTATCCCACAGAAATGGAATTATTTCAGTTTGTGAATGAAAAAAAAAAAAAACAAATCAAATTTGAAATTAATGAAACTCCCAAAATTAAAAGTCAGTTTTCTGCATCATTGTCTTTGGAAGTGACTTATTAAATGTAACGCTGTGACATTGCTCTGGGAGTGCTTTTCTGCTAATGAGAATGAAAACCACATCCAGACTAAAGTGTTTTGCAGTATATGAGTCAGAGAAAAAAACAGTTTTCAGGATCATCACTGTAGATCTGATGACTTTCTAATGCCAGAGGTTTAAGTGATTATGTTTTTAACAGTCTTTACATGTGGCCCCTGCTTCTGAACTGTGATGTGCTCAGTACAGTACAGTAGTATCTCTCTTTTCTGAATGACAGATTTTACTGTGATTCAGAGTTACAACACTGGGTTGTGAGCTCAAAAGTGCTCTAATTTTGATATGAAATTCCTCCCGTCTGAGTAAGCAAATAAAAATAATTTTCTGGTGCAAAAAGCAAAGATGTATCTACTTCAAGAACCTCCAGTCCTTTCTTCGCTGTAATATCTAAGTGTCTCTGGACCACTGGCACAGCATCTAACTAATTTTAATTACTGGTTTGTGTTCTTTACAGACTAAATCTAAATGTTTCAGAAAATACAAGGAGCAAGACATAGACAGAGCTGAATTAAAAAATGGCTTACAGATGATCTCACTTGCCAGCCTTCAGTAGTTGGAAAAATGTCATTTCTTTGAGTCAAAATATACTCCATTGGTTTTAGGACATTTTTATGAATGACTCAAAACTGTAGTTTGAGTTTTTTATGAGAACTGATGACCCATTTAAAAATCTCTTTTTGCTTTCTAGATCTATTGAGTTTTTCAGAGCTTGTTCTGTAACAATGATTATTTTTACAGACTTGTTTTGCTAGATACTTACTTCATTGTCCCTGGTTGTTAGAAAAGTATGGCTAGTTTAAACAAAAAAGCTGAATAAAAAAGCTATTGGGAACACTTAGAGCTCAGGATTTACTTTATTCAAAAGTAAACGTACGTTAATCCCCTTTTTTTCCAAAGAAAACTAAGGCATGAGGATGTCAAATGAAGATAGTGGCACAGTAAGATCTGGACCACAGGAGTTTCTAATTTGTACTGTGTCTATTCAGCTTGGCACTATAAAATGGACATTTCCATCATGCCTGTTTATCTCAGAAAATCACATGTTATTTTTCAGTTTCCTTTCAAGGATCAGTGTGTCATGCAGCGATTGCTATTGACACGGGCAGCCCCATGTCGAAGTTAACACCACAGGATCACATTTTCTAGCAGCTTAAATTAGAAGCTAGTTAAAATCACATCTATTTAAAATGAGAAAAAGGGTTGCAAAGCAAGCCAAAAGTAAGCTGCAATTACCTCAGCTGTGTTAGTATTTGATGGGACATCCAGAATAGGAAAAGGAACCGTGCTATGTCTACTGCTCACCTCCAGACCCTTGAGCTGCATGGGTATTTGAGGAGTGAAGAAACTTTACACAAGCAGTGAAGAGAGGAGGAATCTGTGAACAGTAACACAGATCAGCAATACTGTGAGTTAGCCTTTACAGACACCAGTGTGGGCTGCCTCAGACAGATGGTGTGAATGATATCTAGATCTGTGCTTTGCAGACAGCCTGTCACATCTGTCACATATTCCGTTTGACCTTAAGGTTCAAGCATATATACCAATATCCTACTGCATGCTAATAACTTGAGACTGGCTCATGAAGCTGATATATCATCTATTATTCTTTGAATACAATAGAGGAAATACTGCAGAGATTGAGAATTTAAAAGGTGTCCCACTTTCCTTGTTTATACACATTCCATACCACCTAAAGAGATTTCTGTTATCCAGTTACCTTAAAAAAATACTTACTTTAAGTCAGCTTAAGGTGACAGTTAAATAAACTTATCGTGTTAAAAATAGAAAACTCAATTATTTGCAGTAATTGTATCTATTACTTATCAGAAGTTTTACTTGCAGTCAAAAGCTATAAAGCCAGCATCTTTCACCTGGTACCATGTATTGTAGTCCTATTTTTTGAGCCTGAGAAAAGCGTTGAGAATCTCACCCACAGAGCCACCAGATAATTTGGCAAACACCAATTATTTTTGCTGAAAATCAATGCTTATAGAATAAAGCTTATATTTCAAAGTGCTATAACTGTCTTCAGTCCTTAGTTGTGAAGACCTTGGCTGTGAGGACATGCTTTCTCTCTGAAAACACTTAGAATACTTTCCAGTTAAGCAATAACAATTTTCAAATTCTGTGGTTAGCAGTTTTATAGTGTGAAGTTTTAACCATTTGTGCATTGTAAAATTAAGTACAACACATTTGCTTTGTATTTGACAAATAGAAGAAATGTAGGAATAAGCTGGGAAGAAGTATTGGGTTTTTTGCTTTCCGATTCTAGAAAGGGAAGGCATGAGGGTGTCAGGCTGTAACTGTCCATTAAGCCACTCACAGTCTTTAAAGTGGAAATTCTCTACCAGCAGTCTTACATGCAAGTTTACTATCTAAACATGTGGATATTTCAACTCATTACATGACCACTTCAAAAAGGACAAACCACAGCGTATGAAAACATGCCACTGGCCACACCACAGGCTGTACTCTGGTCTGCCCTTAGGATCCACACAATTTCCTTTTCATGTGTTTCCATAGCAGGATGGGCCTCTTCAGTTGAGTGTACATGAGATAAAGCCTTTTTTTCAGTCACATTTCTCACTGGATACATGCAGATAAACATCTGGCACTGGTTTGTGGCACACAGGTATCTCTGACTGAAAAGAGACCATTGACAAAATGAGAAAATAATGACAAAATGAGAAAATAAGCGCTGGCTTCTCTGCTTTGCCTTACTGCAAAATTTCAGCTCATTTTTTGTGCTGTGACTTCCCCTTGTTCTCCTGTCTGCAGAACTCTGGTCAGAATCAGCACCTTCCTTATATAGCTCTGCAAATGTCTCCCACAGCAGCATTACCAGTTACTGGGTAAATGCAGTGCCTTTTCATTTGTCCCTGGTTCCCTTAGGGACAAACAAACAAAAGAAAGTACTTTTTCTCATAATGCATAATACAATTATGGAACTCTGCCACAGGATGTTGTGGAGGCCAAAAATAGAAATGTTTTTTAAATGATGTTAGATAAGTGCATGAGGGTTGGGTCGAGCAGTGAATATAAAGTACAACTGTCAACACAAAAACTTACCTCAGGAGGGTCCTAAGCTGTGGATGTCTTGGAGAATATATTGTCCTAGGCATGTACGATTGACCATTGTCAGAAACAAGATTCTGAATGAGATAAACCTTTGTCATAAATCTGTATAGGAATTTTATGTCTTTTTGTTCTTGATATTTTTAATTTCTTAAGAAAATACTTTTATTATTGCCAGTGTTAAAGTCTCTCAGTATGTTTCTTATCTTCTCCTTTAACCCACAAACTTATTTCCCAAAACAATGAACCAATAGAAAATGTTACTAAAATGTCAACTTCTTTCATAAAATTTTTCTCAGATTTCCGCAGTGGATTTTTTTATTCTAACAGAAGATGGAAGTCATCTTGCTGAACTAGTTTCTCATCCTGTGTAACAAGACTATAGTTTGCAAAACAGTTTCACCAAAATAAATGCTCCATTGCTCTTTGGGGAAAATCAATGCTTTTTAAAAATTGCTACATATTGAACTGGTTTATACTTACACCACTGCATTCCAACAAGAATTTATAGGAACTGATCTGGGACCTGTTTGCACAGACTGCCCAGAGAAGGTTGTCCATAGTGCAACTGGCTAAAGACTTATGAATATGAACTATTGTTAAATTGTAGATCATTATCCAGAACTAATTGACTCCACTATCTCCATCTGAGTTAGATTGTTGAGGATAAGACTTGAAATTTAAAAAAAAAATAGGATTTAGGTTGAACATTGAAGTTATATATTTTTAAAATTTCTTCTTCATCAGTTTCTTGCTTTCAAAGGCCATATTTTTCCCTGTGAAATAAACTGCCCCTCTTGATTTTGGAAATCTTAATAACTGCTTGTAAAGTAAGCTGGAATGAAGTAATACAAATCCAAATGATTGTAACAGAAGCAGAATAAGGCCTGTAGTTTCATTCTTCTGTTGTGTTTGAATCTTTGTCTGTTCCAACCCTCCAAATTTAAGGACTGTACATTAGCCTCTTTCCATACAAATATAGCATTCCCTCTAACATCACTAGAAATTGTGCATGTGACCTGTGGATGTCAACTATGTAATTTCAACTGGCAGTAATGGTATTTGCACAGTAGAGCTGTATTCACAGATGGGAGAATAGTTCCTTTGTTAAGTACTTAATTCAGCTAGAAAACATCTAATCCGAATCGCCCCCAGGAGGCACATACAGTCAGGACTATATACTCTGTGACCATGCAATTCAATAAAAGCTTCTCAACTTAAAGTCATTCTTTCATTAAATACAATCTGTCTCAATTTCACAGCATTAAAGTAAGCTGGTTTTGAAGAAAATAAGTTGTGGTTTTGCTAAGACAGGGACAGGAGATTTTTGTGTAAAAAGATAATGATGTGCTGAAAGATGGTGCTGAATGCTTTTGCTTAAACATGTAGATATAGGATACATAATTAGTCAGACAGCCACAGTGGAAAGCAAAGCTTTAAACGGAGTGTGAGACGGAAAGAAAATTCTGTAATGTAAATAAGGGAATGCAAACTATGCAGGACTACTTTCTTCAGAGAGATTGTAAAATAATACTATAGTAATCAATGAGGTTGGACATATTTTTCGTGCAAATCTCCATAATCCTGTCAACTGTCATCATCACTTGTTAAAAAAATGTCCTGGCAGCCAACAGCAGAGGAGAAACAACCTACACATCATCTTATCAATGTTTACCCCCTCTTTCAAATAAGTAGTTGCTGAAAATGTCTTGAATGTCTTGTGTTGAACCACACTACTTCAATCCAAAATCTGCCAATGTCACATTCATTAAAGTGTTTGAGCTGCTGTGGAGTCCACAGCAGGTAAAACCTGGAAGTGATGAGTAAGTATATGTGCAGTCACAGCCTGAGGGCAGGGTTGTAAATGCTCCTAAGTCTCCTAAAATTCTAAATACCAGCTAAGTACCACCTAAAAGGCTAAATACAGCTAAAAGGCTGTACAGAGTAAGCACTGTACAGCATCTCTTAGTCTGGCACTAATTCTATGTGCATTTGGCAATATTTGGCTGAAAAGTACTCTTTTTTTGGTTTTAGGTTGGCTGAACTAATAGTAGTTAGGATTTCAACAATCATCTCTAAACCCATTAATCATATAATGGCTCCTGCCATGGTCCACTGGGAAGTATTAGTGAAGTGACAGTATTAATGCCATTACTACAGAATTGTATTAGCATTCAGAGTAAAGGAAATAATAAACTACAGTAGTTACATTGTACCCTCAACTTGTAAACTGGAAGGAATATCTTTTTAAAAGAAGTGAACTGAATGGGCTACTTCTGATAAATTTATTAGAGTCACACATACTGTTTCCTTGTTGAGAAAAGCAAAAAGAACCAAAATTCTACCCTTTATAAATACAGTAAAACAGAGTTTAGAGCTCCTTGTCCACATCTCCCATGGCACTAAGGTATATAATGAACCATCTATGAGACATCTAAAATAAAAAATTCCTTAAAGCTAACAATATTTTTCTGTTTTCCCAGAGTATAAAACTGAAGAGATAAATTATGCCAAATAACACAGAATGTAATTATTTTTAGCTCTGATTCATCAGGAGATTTACAGACAGATTAGTGGTCGCCAAAGAAGTATTTGCATCTGTTGTTTATGTTATGACATCTGAGATCAAAGTAAGGCTTTAAACTTTAACTTTCTGTTTTCCAAGTGGATAAGGAAACTGGAAAAAAAGCTGGAGATGTGAAGAGGGAAAAGTTATGGAGTATTAAAAACACTGAGGATGATTCTGAAACAAAGGGGATACGTGGGATAAAGCCCAGAGGTTGGATCCAGCAACCTTCTCAACACTCTGCTCTGTGAATCATCCCAGTGATTGTGGAAACACTCTGTGTTTAAAATGAGGCCTGTGTTGCTGAATGTCCAGCCCTTTGCAGCACAGTGTCCAGTGTGCTTTATTCTGCGTAGCCATGGTGATAAAACATTTCTGTGGCTGAAGCTAACAAAGTTAGTACTGAGTTGCAGTGGCAGACACAAGTCCAGTGAAAACCCAGCAGTGGAAACTAAGCCAAAGTAGACTTCTTTCTAAGCAAATGCTATGATTTTTCAAGTCAATATAATTCCGTGACAAGCTGATTTTAAGTAAGTAGAGGGTTTCTTTGAAGAGATAGTTGATGTGGATTTCTACGGTCAAAAAAAGGACTATTAACTACCTTTAAGAGAATAGATCACCAACAGGAAGAAAACTACTACCACAACAAAAACCCTGCTTGAGCCATTGTCTTTAATGAGATTACAGTTAGACCTTTTATGCAGGTAACTAAGAAGGAAAAAGAAGAAAGACTCCTGTGGTTTAATTGCGTGACTCAGCAAGTTATTAATGGCCAGAAGATCCCATCATAATCATCTCATTTGTAAAATACAGCACAGGTCAGCACAGTCACAGGCATTTCCATTTACTAGATTTCAGAGAGCTTTGATGAAATAGTTTACTGGCTTCAGTTCAGTTCATATGCCCTGATCCTGTACTGAGATCTCCATGACAGGTGAGTGTATAAAAAATGCTCACAATTTGAACCACTATAAGGATGTACCAGTACACTCATATATGCACATGATAATATTGTCTATACATGTATGCAAAGGCTGGCACTGAGAAGTCCTGCCTCTTATTCAAAGAACAGAAATAATAAATTATATCGATTTGTCTCTTTGTCTGCAAGTTTAGTGGATATGGTAAGTGTTGGGCTTACGTGTAGACTGATGTTATCATCTTGGTTTTATTTATGGCCCTTCTTGGGCGCAGTTAAATGAGTAAAAATTGAACAGAGACAAAATGTCATTAACTATGAGAACCAAAGGAAATTACTAGAAATACCTGCTTTCTCTCAGCACTCATTTACATATTATGGTTGATATTACTTGGAAGGAGTGTAAATAAGGTAAAAAAGGGCTAAAGAGAAGGTTGACTTTAAGTTGGCATTATCTTATAAAAATATTTCAAGTCAGTGTGTGGATGTAAATTATTACAGAATGTTCTATTCCCTTAACTGAACATCACATTCAATCTGGATGAAAATATTTGGATTATTTATTTATGTTGGAAAAACTGTATGAATTTAAATTTAATTTAATGAGCTAACTAACTTGCCCTTTAATGGTATGAAAGTTTCACTAAATTTAAGAAGCAAATGCAGTTTTAAATAAAATCAGGAGGACAGTTGAAATATCTAATTTAATCTGATTTTGAATGTTAATATAAAAACAATGAGGTGCAGCTGTCATGTTTTGTCAGCCATTCTGATGTTTTGTTACATGTTCTTTTTTTTTTAAGGAAAATAAACTATTTCTAGTGGAAAGACTGACCTGCACTTTGAATTTCGATGTATTTCTCTCACACAATTTTCTGACCAGAAGCCATACTGTTTTATTTTTAAATAACCCATAACTTTTAAATAATTTGAAATCATCCAAGTAAGGGACAATAAACAGTGTTGTTTTTTGTTTTATTTTACATAAAACTAATATGTAAGGATGTTTACAGCAATTAAAGGCACTATATTTATTATTAAGCAATCATAATTAAATAATTAATCCTTCCAGTACCTGAAGGGGGCCTACAAGGAAGACGGGGGAGCTCTTCATCAGGAACTGTAGTGATAGGATGAGGAGGAATGGCTTTAAATTGGATGAGAGCAGGATTAGATTGGATATTAGGAAGAAATTCTTTACTGTGAGAGTGGTGAGGCACTGGAAGTGTCCTGAGAAGCTGTGGACACCGCATCCCTGGAATTCTTCAAGGCCAGGTTGGATTGGTCTCTAAGCAACCTGGTCTAGTGGGAAGTGCTCCTGCCCACGGCAGGGAGGTTGGAACTATATGATCTTTAAGGTACCTTCCAACCCCAAACATTCTACGATTCTGTGATTTGCTATTAAGCAATCATTTTGCTGAGTTATCAAAGGGCATTTATTCACAGTATCCTAGGAATTACAGACTGAATAAGACTATCTGATCATCATTTTCCTTCATTGAAAGCTCAGCATTATTTCCTAAAGTACATCTGTCCAATTCCTAGTCCACCAGAGTTAATTATATACTGTATATTACATTTTTAGCATTCATCTCACTCTTCTCAATAGGAGCTTTACAGTTCATGTGTGAGTAGAAGAGGCTTTAAGTATAAAAGAAATAAAATTAAATACCAATCTGATTAACTTTTCAGGCCTCAAAAAGCCAGTTTATATTAAAAATCCTTCTTACAACTCTGGCTTTGTGAACCATGTGCTAAAAAATGGGGATTATGAAGATTCATTGCACTAAAGGATTCAAACATTCTTCTTTGTGCTGGTTCAGCTGATCTACAGTGTAGTCTGTGCCAAGACACTCCACCTTTCTTAAACATGGCAATGAAGCACATCCACCATGGAGTTGTTCTTCATATTTGTGACTGGTCACTTCAATCTTTTAAATTTAAACTTTTACATTTAATCTTAGTTTGTCTGAAGTATCTTGTCAGTAAGAGGGCAATGAAGCTGGCATCATATTTGAATGATGCACAGAAGAGTTCCATTCACATTTATGAGAATATTTGTTTACTAACCAACACAAAACAGCACTGGAGTGAAAAACAATTGGTAGGAAACCTTTCTATCAACAATTATTTGAAATAAAAGTAGAGCTTTGTGATTTTGATTGTTCACACAGAGCTACCTTCAGAAATGGGGTATTAACATATTATTTAAAAAAGGAAATTAGAGCTGCCATATGAAGGAAAATTACTGGGACAGCCCATGTTTTAGCTTATTATTTCACAAATGTATCAGAGACTTCTTGTCAGACAAGCTAGCAGCATTGTGGAAAGTTCACGGAAGCCAGGAAGCCATAAGTTCAAACATCACCTGTATTTTAGACACTTTTTGTATTTCAACGTGTTTTATAGTCGTGACTCTTAATCAGGGACTCACACTCAATTTTAGCAGCAGATGAGTTATTAGTGTCAAATTCTGTTTTAATTGATAAATTCACTCACCCATCTGTTGGACACAATCTTTTCTGGCAGGATGGGAACTGAAGCTACTTCTTATATATTACAGAATTTACTACCACATACATGAGTACACTGTCACCACCAGGAAAGTGGGGAATAGCTTAAACTTTGTTTTGGACTGTCTCAGGAATAATCAACTCCAACCACCAGTGATCCAGAGTCCCTCTCCCTTTTTCATAACATAAATAGAAGCAGAATTATGAATGCATTGCGTTCATGTAGGGCTAAATGAATCCCTGATCTGCACTGAATTTCTGGGAGATGAGAAAAAAGCTAGGCTACTTTTCTCTTACATTATTGTAATGTCCAAAAATAAATCTGTGGGGAATTTTGGTAGTACAGTTAGAGGGATTTCTTTATACTTGTCATAAAAATCTGCTTTTGCTCATGAAGGTGGTTCAGCAGTGAAAAGCTGTGCAACCATCTCAGGTAAAGGGGTACCTTGCAGTAACGGAGACTAACACAGGTGTTAACAAGAATGTGAAGGAGAGGAGGAAAAAAATCACATTTTCTAAACACTCAGCCATAAGTTTGGATAAGGAAAGCTCATCTAGAGCAGAGTTTTGTAGTACATTTGAGTTTTTTGGTTTTTGTTTCTTTTTTTTTTTGGTAAGTAGAAGATGTCCTACCTGGTAAAGTCATTCAGATCAGCCAAGTTATTGCAGTGTTCCAGCTGACCCTCTAGTCCCACATGACACAGGTTTGTGGATCATGAAGAAGATGCTTTCATGCCATGACCTTCTCTCATGTGGCAGCAGTTGACTGCAGGTCTTCTTGGAATGTCCCCTTCTTTGGGTTGTCGTGAATGCAGAGATCTTGCTGCTGCCCAGCTGTGAAAGATCTGCTCTTGAACTGCAGAGAAGCCAAAAGATAAGCTTCAAACAAACCCTCAACACCTGACCTTTCAGGAAGTTCAGTTCTCAACTGGAACTCTGCAGCTTTTGCTCATTTTACATAATCCTTCCTGTATTCTTCTTTTTAAAGAAAACATCTTTGTGGTGGCCTTGCAGTCCGCTTGCAAAGAAAGGAATGAAATCCTGCTATCCTGCTTTTTTGTCATCACACTGACAACATGAACAGCGCCACTACTTCCACTGTTATCGCACAGAAATCCATTAAACATTCTACACATTTACATCCCTTCTTCCCTTTTCCTGCTGGGAATTTGTGGTAGCATGGTAATTTATTTCAAGTGGAACAGAAGCATTTCTGTTTTACCTTTCTTTTCATGTCTAGAAGTTAGTGGTTTAGTCCAAATGTAATAATGGTTAATAATCCCTATGTGCACACTTGCACTAATATTAGCAGCAGACTTTTCACAAGAAAATAATCTTGAATAGCAGGTTAATAGGTTTACAGTAAAAGAACAAACCCCAATGTTTTGTTTTAGAGCAGATTAGAATTGTAAACAGCTAATTAAAAATAAAATAATAGCATTTCTTGTTGGCTTTGGGAAGACATTTTTACCTGCTTTGGAGCTGAAAGTCAAAAAGAAAAGTTAAGTCTCAGGAGTGAAATCCTAGCCAAATTGTGGGTAACTGCGAGACCTTCATTGACTTTAACATATCTGGATTCTAGACTTCATCTAAACTTCCTGTGTCATCCCAGTAGGGATTCATATGGGTTTTTTCCCACAAAAAGAAAACTTTATGTGTCCTAAGCCCGTATTATTTGACCTCATGGAAATGAAAACACAGCATTACCTGTATGGAGTGAATTTGATACAGATGAGACAGAGATGTATTGGGGAATTAGGAGTTTTCTGGCCTGTTACCCCCCACCCTGGCCTGCTAGTTGTATAGCTCAGTCAGCTCTATCACTATTGTCCCCCCCACACAAGCTTTATCAGATCAAACCTTCAGGTATGGCACAGAGTTAACCTGTTCCCATCAGTTTCAATACCAGGGATGGAAAACCTGTGTCCTGAAAAAGCGAACACCTGTCCCATAACATTTATTCTTGAATTTTTTATGACTTACATTTTCTGTGCTCTGTGCATGGGGCTTTGCAGGTGAGACTGAGGCTCAAATGTACTCAGCAGTAACCGATAGAGTTTCCTGGGGTCCTCTGGGAGCAACAGATACGAGCATGACAGAGTCAAGTCACAGCATTCCTTTAGTGCCTGACAGGATTTTTAATTTTTCCAGTACTGAAGAAACTACTGTGCTGTAATGGTTTGACTATAGGACATGAATGTTATTGCCAGATAATGGGCAGAAGGTATTACTATTAACATGATTGCGACCTACATCTCAGTGAAACAGCTGCCAAACTTTCCTTAGGATTCATGAACACTTTGTTCTTTACTATTATAGTACAAAGTGTAATAGATATGAGCATTATGGATGTCAGTTCTTCTTTTGATCAAATAGCTGTAGTCGTGAGAAATGTTATCCTAGTTCCTATATATTCTGCACATGTGGTTAAACTAATGACCTGAAAGTCTTCATTTATGTACAGCAACTACAAAGTCAGTAGAACAGATATTTTTCTTTATCCACAAGGGAGAAGAACAGTACCACATGGCTATCATTATGAAAATGAGATTGAACTAAAATCCTGAATCTGAATACTTGAAAGTTTAGGAATATCTGTATTTGATTTTGAGCCCTGGTCATCTCTGGTTCTGAAGAGTTACAGCATGTTTTAAAGGCCTGGGATATTTTCATTTTATTTAATAGTCCTGTTATTCTGATATGTTGGTTTGTTCAATGTATTTTTTATTACATTGTAAATGCTTCTGAGTTATTACAAAACCACCCTTCTGAATGTGGTTTTACTTGGCAAGAAAACGTTAGTCTTATTGTCATGCATGACCTACTTGGGATTTATTGTGAAATTAGAAGTATCGTAGAAGGAAGAACAAGAGAGCAAAACCAGTGATAAATGCTAAGAATTCATATAAGATCTGAGTGAAGGACAGACTTGGTATAACTGGTGTGTCTCATTTTGGACTCATTGCTCTGTGTTTTCACTAGATTAATCATGCCAGAAGGGCTGTCACTTCATTTTTGTGAACTCTGAAGGTCCATCAGGGTAGGGGCCTGTACATGTTCTTGGCTTATGAATCGGAAATGACTGTGATCATTATCACTTTGGGCACAGGGACACTGTGTGAAAATTTGCAAACAAAAGTAGCAACTTAATCAGTGACAGAGTGAGTGTGACAGCCACCCTGTCGCTTCCCTGGGAATGTGGGAGCAGCCACGGGTGCCAGTATGCCTGGGATCACCAGAAATAAATTCATATTTAGATTGTCCGAAGGACACATCAAAGACATCTGAACAATTTCTTGCTATTACAAAATAATTAAAAGCATTTCACTTTACTATTAGTATAATGTTTTGAATTTGCATTGAGCAAGCATGAGTCTTAAACCATTCATATCTAATTGTTTTTAAACTGGATTTTAACCCGGTATAACATTTGCAAATATGTGCCTAGTGGCTTCTGTTTTCCCTTCTAAACCCAGATATATTTTCAAATTGCAAGATAAAAATTACTCATCTCTTTATCTGCCAATCCATTTCTAATATATGCCCCTCTTCCTCTATCATGTGGTACGTCTGTTGTTTTGCACGTGTACTTATAGGCATACATAGTAGTTGTTCATCTATGAATTTATTTGTGCTATCTTTGTTAAGAACACCAATAGGAACTGTGCATTAGCCATAGAAAGAGAGACTACTGACAGTGAGTTAGCAGACATGAAATTGAAGACTGAAAGCTTCCCTACTTTAGCTCATGATTTCATGACTTACAAAGGAATGCCTTATAATAACAGTGACTTCCAGGAAGAGCTGGGATTATGATAAACTGAAGTAGGAGGGAATAGTCTTGCCAGGTCCTAGAAAAAAAAAAACAAACCAGGAAAAAATATTGCTGCTAAAGTAGGGCTTTAGGATGAAGACTCTTCCATCATTCCTTTTCATTTGTCTTATCTTTACAGTGATTTAAGTGAGGAATATCTCCAGAAGATTTAAGTTTTCAGATTTTCCCTAAATTTAAACATCTTTAGAATGTTTTTTTCCTACAGAATTAAAATAAGAGATTTTCAGTCCAATTTTCTTGTCATTACTGCTGAGTTTGTGCTCAGTGCTAAGTGCATAACAGCCAGATTCTGCTACTCGTCATTGCAACTCCAGTATTTATGCTTATTCCTTTAGCAATTAATGGAAAGGATAATACTTATTCCCAGTATATGAGTTCTCTAGAGAAACATGCAGTTCTACATTTCTTACTCAGCAATTGTGGTATGCAAGAAGTAAACTCATGGCAAGGAATCGATCCCCATAATCAAAACCTGAATCTCCCTCCTACAACTGGGGATGAAACAGATTGTATCAGAACACATTTACTTAAAGGATATGTGATTGCTCCCTTTCAAAGTCTCCAGAGGAATGTAATGAAAAGAGGGACCAGAACTGTCTTTATATGCTTTGGCTGCTCTCATATTTCCTATAAAAAAAGGTTTTATCTTTCTATACAATAATTAAAGCCATAAAAGGATATCCATCTTGAACTATGGTGGTGGTAGTGGATCAAGAGTTGGACTTGATGATCTCAGAGGTCTTTTCCAACCCATCTGATCCTATGATTCTATGCCATTTCAGATAAACCAAGGCACTTCTTTCTTATTAAGTTTCATAGTCTTTTCTGCAGGCTTATTTGAGTACCTGATATTTCATTATATGGTTTAGTGAACTTCAGTTCTTTCCCCTGCTGCTTGCAAAACAGAGTTTTATAATCTATTTGGAGGAATTAGCTCATCCTTTTATGTGCATATTTATGTGCACATATACATATGTATGTGCATATGTAAATAGTTGTTCATATGTACTGAATATGTGACAGTTTCAATCTGAGAATTTTATGCATTTTTATAATTTTAATAATGTTTGGAAGGGAGTATTTGGCAAGACATTTATTTATGTGTTTTAATAGATTGTTTGACATGAATTAAAGCAATCAGATCCATTAGCAAAGGAAGAAACCAATTTTCTGAGGGCTACTCATATTTTGGCAGGACCACCTCCCCAGTATGCAGTTACACATTCATTATAATGCTGAGAATTATAGGTATATCTGGAGGAACTTAGAGATTAATGTGTATACATAGAATTTCACAGAATGGGAAGAAAAGGTGTTAGGGTTTGTACTAGCAGTTAACATTTTTATAGCGCTGTGGGAAACTGAAGTTCTTAGTTTACTACTACAGATATTCTTGGAAATATAATTTATTTGTGCCTTAAAATTATAAAGTGATTCCAGCAGAGATGTATTAATATAATTTTTTAATGTCTATATTAAGACTAAGGTAAACACTGTCACATATCCAGAACATCTATCATTAAAGTACTTGTGCTTAGATTATTGTAGTAAAAGTTAAGAATCATAAATATAAGCAAACTTTATAGGACATAAATGAACATTGCTGCCTGCCTACATTATAAACCATAATTTAAGACAGTTATGTATAAACTCATGTAAGTCTATTCACATAAATACTGTGTGTGAGAATATATAAACCCTTGTCTAGATATTAATTCCTCATAGACTAAAGTAGTTCAACAGATTTCAGATTTCTGCCTTCCTGGGTTCTTCAGGGGAATGGATTTTATAGCACATAGACTTTGCTCTTTGCTATATTAGGTACTAGTGGAAAAGAACAGCTTTCTTTAACATAAGCTGGAATCATGGTGTTGTAGCCAAATGCTGAACACAAGACATAAAGCATAACAAAATAATATTTGTCATTTTTAGGCAAGGAAGAGGAGGAGAAAAGGACTGGGATCTTGATTAAAATATTAGCATTCTGTGTAGTGTAAATAGAATTCTTTTAAATATTTTTCCCTAAATAGGATGTGTTGAGGTGAAGGATCTCATCTGCTTACAAATACCTTGTCTGCTCAGCTGCTTTAACTTGTCAAGGGCTTCACTGAGAGTTAGAAGTTGGTAGAAGGATGCTCTGCCCTCGAGCAGACCATGAACCATACTGTCCATGCAGATATATTCTGTTTCTATTTTTCCCTGTGTTCTGAAGTAAAGTTAGCTGCATAAACACTAATTATGGACACAAGAATTACCATTCCTGCACTGCATATGTTTTTTGAACAAGGCAGAACCCTGGTTCAGTACTTACCAGGTGCCAGTGAAATATCATAAGCATCACAGACAGGGAATACATAATAGGATTTACATTTCTAGTAACAATGAAACTTGAGGAAACTTTCATTATTCCCTGTCACCTAGGAAAAGACATGACATCACTTTCAGTTCTTCCCATGACTAGATTATTTATGATAGAAGCACACACACGTAGGATGTGAATACATAGTGCACAGGTCATGAGTTCCACTGAGTGTTTTAAGATTTGTGTGATACCTGGAGTGAAAGCTTTGTGGATCTCTCTGGGATCAAGGCAAAAATTAGTAGTTGCCTGGAACAGTGGGGAAGTTGTTTTATGGCTCAGGGGATGGCCTTGAATTCCTTTAGACCCATATGTACTGAAATTGCAGTATTTTCAGTGTTTTCAGTGAATCTAAACTTCCATTTTATGCTTTCAGAAAAGATTCCAAGTTAAGACTGTAGAGTATTAGCAATCAACACCATAATATAATGTCCTGGGTCTTCAGATGACCTTGAGACTTTGTATTAGGCATTAATAAAAGACAGAAGGGTAATTTCCTGCAACCTACACAGGAAAGATAGACAAATGGTAATAAAAAAGAATTGGTGAATTCTTCGTCAGGGAGATCATAAAATAGAGAACCTAAGAGCTGAAGGTAGAGCACATGACAATGAATAAAGCAATTCACCTTCTGTAATATATATATATATATAAAATATAAAGAGAAACTTGTGCAAAGAATAGAACATAATGCCACTGAGTGTTAATTTCACAACCTTTCTTGGAAAAGTATTTTCATGCAAAGAATACCAAAATTCTGCTCATACGTCATAGTGATGAGTGTAAGAAACAAAGAAGAATTAAAATAGACTACAATAGAATACAATGTTAAATCATTATACTACCTACTATAATACATATAGTTTCCAAACTGTACTAGAACTTCCCAGGTTCACTGAAAGTTTAGATATAAGCTGGCAGAGCAATATAGCAACCAGAACTATTTATGCAGTTTAAGATTACATTTTTCAAGAACTATATGTAATGTAGTGAGGAGATATTTCAGTGGAACTAATTCTGATTATTACTCATACATGCACTCTCTAGGAATGAGCCAAAAATGTCTAGATATTCTTCTATACAGAATTTGTTCAAAAATTAGTGATTCTGAAAAGTCATCCTCACCAAAAATATCTTTGCCAAAGAAAATTTGTTAGTTCCACACTTTAATAGGAAATTATTGTTTAAAAAATCCCCACAGATGTTAATTTGTTTAGGGTAATAACACAGATGTAATATTTTCTATAATTATGTCTTCCCCTTAAGTGTATATTGGAGATGGTTCATGTTTTCAGTCAACTGTATAATAGAATTTAGTTTATAGAATTAAGTGGTTTAGAAAGTTACATCCAGAAAGAAAATATGATTTACACTGTAATAAAATTTGCGAATGTTAACAATAAACTGAATAATTCTTTGAACCAGAAATATTACTAATCGGTAGAAAACGAGAACATATTGTTATGATTTGCTCATTATAAATATCTTCCTTATGGGACCGTTTAATCACGTTTGATGTGATTCTCTGTTATGCTGCTTATTGACTTTATTAAGCCCTAAGGTTGAAAAACTGAGAGAGATCTAATATTCATGCAAAAGTAATTGAAATTTACACAAATATTTTTATGCTTTTGTAATAACTGTAATTAATTACATTTGAAATGACAAATGAATTTCATTTGTATAGATTTTGTACAATTCACATCTAGAAGTGTGTAAGTTTTTAGAATGATGTAAAACTTCAAAAACAAATTGGAAAGGTTTCTTGCCACATACTTCATAAGGAACTGAAACTCAATCTTCTTGCTCCCATCTTACTCACTTTTGAATATTATGCTATTGGGCAAAACTAACTCGGGAAGGCTTTTAATATCTTGAAACAAAGAACTATGTGTTGCCTGTATCTTGTTTTGACTGGTGTAGCAAGGATTATTTCTATTCATAATAAAGTACAGTAAGTAATAAAAAAATATTTTTGCTTCCAGTTTCCTAAGGTTCCAGTGGGATGCCATACATCATACTCTTCCACTGTTATTATCTGTTATTGCCTATTATATTTTATGTATTTTACTGCATAACATAACATGGAATGGAGATGTGAAGCCACCACTGACACAAGCTTGGATATCCACAAATTGATTGATTTTCAGATATTGTAGTTTCTAAAGTAGCCTAATAAAATTTATTTGAGTTCAAGAAATTGCTGCTAATTTACAGTTGTGCATCTGGTTCATGCAGTAATTTCTCACATGGTTCTGCAGACTGCCTCCCTAAGGAGGTACATTCATACATTCATAAGCTTCCTCAGTGAATTTCCTCATTTTGCTGATTTGGTCTATCCAGAACAGTTTCTTTTATTAGTATCATTATGTGTGGTTTGGTGGTTTGTGTTTTTTTTTGGTTGCTTTTTTTTTTTTTTTTTTATTTTTGTGGTTTTAATTCAGGAGACTCCTCTTTTTAATTAAATTTCTTCTAAAATTTTCATTAGGAGATGAGTTTTCTAACCTTTACTCAGTTAAAAGAAGATTTGACTATAGAGTTTGATTCCAAATATTCAGCTCATGAACTTAGGTCTGAAGCAAAGTGATAAAAAGTTCTGAGAAAAACGAAAAAAATGCAACTAAAAAGAACTGTAAAATACTATATAATTGACCTGATCTTTACCTAAAGTATTCTTTACTCATCATCCACAGCAATGGAATTTTCACAGTTTGCCCAAAGAAGAATCTCTATCAGTATTTTATTACCTGTACTGTTAGAAAACTTTTCACCTAATATGTAAAAATAAACTTCACTTACTGTAGCTTCATGGATGTGGAAGACAGGTTATTCACTTTCACTTTGCAGTTTTAAGTCTTTCTAGTAAGCTTTTTTCTTGCTAGTCTTCTTAGTAAGCTAAACATTTCTAAATCTTTCAGTTTTCTAGGTTTATGACCACTCTTTGTCTTCCTTACACTTTTCCAAGTAATGTACCTCTTTCCTGAATTGCAACATTCAGAACTGGAAACAAAACTGCTACAGACACTATATTGGTGCTGAATACAGCAGAAAGATTACCTCATGTGTTTTGGAATAATTTCTTACATCTATTATCCTTGATTTCTTCTGACAAAATCTGAAGAGGTAAACCTTTTTGGTTTCTTGGAGGGGGGGAGGTGTTTTCTTTTCTTTAATTATTTTAACTAGCTGAAAGATTCTTCTACATTCATAGCACACTTTTATTTCATTGAAGGTTGCTATAAAAGCAAGCTCAACCATCATAAGAACGAGTGTCATTAGTATATTGGAAGTCAACTGAATTGTTATTCTCAGTATCAGTGAGCTGGGGCTGAATCAGTGTTGGGCTGTTGCGTGAGGACAGTGCAGCTGTGGTTTCACTGGCCACAGTGAAATTGCATCTATTTAATTATGCTTTTCCAGACAGTAAACATACGAAATGCCAAAGATTCAGACCTTCAAGGATTCAAGGATTTAAGGAAAAGTATCTTTGATGTGTTTGGAACATTTGGTTTGGAAAAAACAATCCAATGTTTTAGTTCAGAAACGCATATCTTTGTTTCAGCATGACGTGGTTTGGGAAGATAAACACACTCTGCAACTCATTGTTTGTTTCTCTGTCAGGAACAGAATCTGGAAAACCACAGTATTGTTATTTAGGGTTAAGATATAAAGACATCTAAGTAAGAAATCAAAATGATGACTTGCAATATTACAGAAACCTATAAAATGAAAAAGCAAGTACAGAATAATTATTGAATAATAATTCATAAAGCATTATGAAAATAATTACTATTATGAATGTACAAATGAAAAGCTAACAGGCTTATTTTCTTGCTGACTTAAGGCTAGAAATCTGGGTATATTGAATTTTTAAAAAAATGAAAGAAAGAAAATACATAGTTTCTATAGCCAGCTTTCCTCAAATATGTTTGTTTGACTACATATACAGTTGCTGGATTACTTTTCTGGTTCCTCTTAGAATTGAAACCCAGAAATATATTTCATAACCAATATATTTCATAACTAGGATATTTCATAACCAAAGATTTATTTGTGAAAGGCTCATATACCACATATCCCAACATGCCTTTCTGTGAGTCCAGTTTGTGTCACAGTCACCTAAAGTTTACACTTTAGCTTAACAGGGCTGATTTCATAGCTTCATACTGAAATTATCAGTATACCTCCTGTATCATCTTAATGTAGGTAATCAGGTAAGGTTGTTTCAAATGTGGTGCAGATGAGTGTTTAAACATTTGTGCATTATCCATTACCTTTATGTGCCATCCATGTTGATTTTCCCTGATTCACAATGATCATATACAGTCAGATACAGTGGAAAGATAAATTCTGCTTGTTCTCTGCTCATTGGATCTGCAATATGAGAAGGCTGCATCATTGTAAATTTTTATCAACCTTTCCCATTGACAAATAGTTTGTAGAATATGTTATATTTTTAAATAAATGCAATGATGGCTTTTTCAATACACAAATAAAATCTCTTTTCTCAGTGATAAAGTCCTTCCTAACCCCTTTTTGCTTCTACAAACATCAAAGAAATTCCTTGGTGCTCTATGTGTTATTCCCAATAGGGCTATTTCATTTATAAAATACAAATTACATCAAATGTCAATTTTATATCTCACTCCCCAGGGCAGTTTGTCAGTGTGGAGGGGTATGACCCTCCCTTGAACAGAAAAACAAAGAAAGAGGAGCTGAACTTTCACTGGTTGTGTTGTGATATAGCATTACTAGTATATATTCATGTATGCAAAGCAAGACTACACAAAAATACTCCTACAAAATAACACTGATCATTGTCCTGCCAAAATTTGGAATGATGTGCAGCCTATGGTAGGAGAGGGAGAACAGTCTGTTGTTACTTTAACCTACATTCTTGTTCTAAGAGACTGGATGAAAACTTCACATCATCTGGATATCATAGCAGTTCTTAACAATCTGGGACCAACATCATTTGATCAAAGTAAAAGAAAAAGCTCATATTTTATTTATCAGCCATCTGCCACAGACCCTTATCATTTACTTAGACCCTAAGTTACAGTTTCCATTTTAATAGTTCTATTAGTGTTTGGGTGGTTTCTATGAAGATTATTCAATAAACATTGTCCATAAAAAGCTAGATACTTTTAATGTATAATCCTTTGGAATGTTTATTAACCAATAACACTGAAACTTCTGACAGTTTTATTTCTGAGACTGTTATAATGCTCTTATGTATCCCACTGGTAATTCGACATTACCCAAAACTCCCATGCAATGTAATGAGTCTTACTGAAAGCAGATGCAGCCAAATTAATAACAAGGATGTCAATGTACTATCGAAAGCCCTATAGTGGGAGTGGTGAGATGGGGGAAAATGAATGTAGAAAAGAATTCTGTTTTGCTTTTGCAAAAAAAAAGTAACTGAAATAAGTAGATATAGTAATATAAGGATTTGAAAATCCAAATGTGAAAAGTAGATTCACTGAAAAGAGTATTTTTTCATGCATTATAAATTTAATGTCTAATTCAGAGTGTCTGAACAAACTGAATTTAATTTACTTATAGGATGAAGGGGTCTTAAAAATGGCTTAAACTCCTAAATGTTCTTGAATTTACCTCTGTGAGTAGGTTTCTGCTTGTCACATTTTCTTTGAGACCACCCTGCAAGGATCCTTTTTTCACCTGTTAAATAGATGCTATTGCTCTTAACTAACCACAAAGAAAACTCACTTCAGTACACTTAATATAATACCTGCAAAGAAAGGAAAGCTTCAGAAGAAACTCTGTGCTTGGTCATAATGAACCTGGTAAATGTTGGCTTCCTGCAATAAAAATAATAGGTGAAATCTTGGCCTATTGAACTCAATGGGAATTTTGCCATTATTTTACCAGGGCCAGTATTGCAACCAATAAATCCACTGAGCAAACTATAAAAAGTGGGTGAATGAAGTAAGGGGAATTAATGTCACAGCACCTCTACATTATTTTAGCCCTTGTTCAACCCTTCTTTGCCTGAATGAATAACTCTTGATACTCCAGAGATGTGCTCACAGAAACTATTGTGACCATATACTGAACACCAAATATTTACAAAAGCATTTAACAGGTAATTCTGAAACAGGAAAGTCAGTTTTGTCGTTATAATGAGTCAGTCTCAGATTCAACCTGAGACTGTTTTAGGGGTGAATAACCAAGGGCGATTGCCCAAGACTAGATACCATGGGGACTGTGTTAGATTGCAATAATTAAATGAAGGGGTTATCCAATATGCCTCAATCTATGCCTTGTTCTTGCTAGTCAAAACTGCTGTAGCTCCACACAATTGCAATTAGATTTTTCTATTGTAATCCTTTCTGTAATGTGAGCAAAATAACAGACAAAAAAAGTACTTAGAAATATAAATGTCCTATATGTGGGCTTTTTTATTGGTAATGTAAAATATCTAATTTCTGATTTCTGATGTGTAATAAATGTAGTTACCACAGTTTTGCATGGGTTATCACAGGCATTCATTACACACATGCACAACGTGGCCCATGTACAGTAAGATAGTTTCAGAAAGCTGCAGACTAACAAATCAAGCAAGGAACAGCCATATCACAGACATGCTATGTTCCTACCTGAAAGCAAAAGACATTGGATGTGAGGAAATGTGTATGTTGGTAACTCATCAGGAGCAGTACCATGACTGGAGAGCCCTGTTTCTTTAGGAAGTGAAATCTGTGGGAGAAATTCAAACTTCTTGTTCAGATGTTCCAGAATCAACTTCCATATTCTGGACCTCGATATGGTAAAGGACAACAATCCAGTTTCTGGGGCTCATTCATAGGGTTTATTTACATTCAAGGGATAAAAAAATTAAAATCATTACTGGTTAGAAAACAAGAAGCAAAGGGTGTCTAAAAATGCATTTTCTTATAAGAAAGAGATATACAGGCAAAATACTTCTGAATATAGTTTAGCATGGTATAGAAATGCTATAGATATGTAAAATCTCCCTTGAAATAGCTCAATATCTATAACACTTGTCTCACAGTTATTAGTTAAATCAAAGCACTAAAGTTACACTGAGAGTGGAAAATGGTGACATCCATTAAGACATTACTTTGGAACAGACAGTTTTCCTTGGCTGTTAAATCCCACTTAAATATTTATCAGAGTATTTGAAAATAAATTTTACCAACCTCTTAAAACACTCTGCAGGTTTGCATCTCATATCGGTTACCTGACAATTCAATCAAATTTTTTTGTTGTCTGGAATTGTAGGACATCCACTTTAGTTTTGATCATCACGGATATTGCTTCTTCAAACTGGAGTAAACAAACAAATAGACAAATAAAACATTAACAACTGTCTTATGCAGAAAATATTTTACATTGTGGCAGTGTTCTTGCTTTGTAAAAGTGTTTACAAAACTAGTAGGTGCCCAAAAATGATTAAAATTGTAATAAATATTTTGTGAGCTCAGCTGAAGTTGCTCATTAGAACATCTAAAAATAGTGACCCCTAGGCACAGGTATGCCTATAGATAAGATGAAAGCAACCCTTCTTTTTAATCACACTGTATATCTGGCTCCTGGTCCTTTTTACAGTCTTTTTTAGTCCTTTTTACAGTCCTTTTTACAGAACTCCATCTGGTTCTTACTATTTGTGCAGCTTATCTTTCACAGTAAAATACACTTACTGCTACAGAAGCAGGCCCAATGTGATTAAATGTATTAGGCAAAACAGTGGTTGCTGAAGTCTGGGATCATGGCTGGGCTTCACGAAGGAAGATTTGGAAAGGTCTCTACCCATGTTTGTTACAAGCATGCTGGTGGCTGAAAAGGCCAGTACGAGACAGGTATGTCCAATTGCAAAAGGTACAGCAGAAAGACTCCTTAGGTGGTAAATTCTGCAAGGTACGATTCTTTCTGCATTGTCTTTTCTCCTCGAGAGTGGTCCTGTGTGCTTTCTCAAAGGCATCAGCAGCGTTATAGATGATGTGTCTCCAGGCCTCCCGATTGGAGGCCAGAGTAGACCAGTTATGTTGATCAATATGGCCAAGGCTGAGATGTTGTTTCAGGGAGTCCTTGTATCTCGTCTTTGGGGCTCCTCTCATGCGGCAACCAGTGGCAAGTTCACCATAAAGCAAGATCTTAGGGAGGCGGTGGTCCTTCATCCTTGAGACGTACCCTGCCCAACACAGCTGTGTTCTCAGCAACATGGCCTCAATACTTGTGACTGCTGCTTGTTCTAGAACAGATGTATTGGTCACATAATCTGACCAGTGGATGTTTAGGATTGTATGGAGACAGCATTGATGGAAGCGTTCTAGGGGTCACAGGTGGTGGGGGTAGATGACCCATGATTCAGATCCATATAAAAGAGTAGACAGCACAGTGGCTCTGTAAACACTGATCTTGGTACTTTTCTTCAAGTGTTTACTTCGCCAAACCCTTTTATGAAGCTTTCTGAAAGCTCTATATGCCTTTGCTAACCTGTTGTCTATCTCTCCGTCAATCTTACCATCCAAGGAGATGAGGCTGCCTAGGTAATTTAACTGCTGGACTGATTTGAGCTCTGATTGGTCAATGGTGATATGGGGATGATGGAAGACTTCCTGAGGTGCCAGTTGATAGAGAACTTCTGTTTTCTTTAAACTGACCTCCATCCCAAAGAGCTCAGCAGCATCTGCAAAGCAGGATGTTAAACGCTGCAGAGCTGCTTCTGTGTGGGCCACAAGGGCGGCGTCATCAGCATAGAGCAGCTCCCAGACAAGATGGTTTAAGGTCTTAGTGTGGGCCTTCGGTCACCTTAGGTTGAAAAGGCTTCCATCAGTACAGTATCGAATGTAGATACAGTCATGATCATCGAGGTCTGCCGTGGCCCTTTGGAGCATCATGCTGAAAAAGACTGTGAATAGAGTTGGTGCAAGAACGCAGCCTTGTTTCACACCATTAGTTATTAGAAAGGGCTCAGAAAGTGCATTGCCATATCTGACTTGGCCGTGTTGATCCTCATGGAGTGAGATGATCATTTTGAGGAACTTGGGGGGACAACCTAAACGTTCCAAAATCTGCCATACACCTTTCCTGCTCACAGTATCGAAAGCCTTGGTGAGGTGTCGATAAGGTTACATAGAGGCATTTGTTCTGTTCCCTACACTTCTCTTGCAGTTGTCTGAGAACAAACATCGTGTCTGTGGTACTCCTGTTGGCTCTGAAACTACATTGGCTTTCAGGTAGAATTCCTTCTGCTATAGTGGGTATTAGTCTGTTTAAGACTATTCTTGCCAGGATTTTGCCAGCAATGGAGAGTAGAGTAATACCATGGTAATTTGAACAGTCTGATTTAGTACCTTTCTTCTTATACAAGGTGATGATGACTGCATCACGAAGGTCTGATGGTAGTTCACCGAGTTCCCAACAGCGTAGTAAGAACTCATGAAATTTAGCATGGAGTGCAAGGCCCCCATGTTTCCAGACTTCAGATGGAATTCCATCAACCCCAGGTGCTTTGCCAATTTTCACCTGCTGTATGGCCTTGAGGGTCTCTCCTAAAGTAGGGGCAGTATCCAATTCATACTTCACTGGTTGTTGTGTGAAGGCTTTACTCACTTTTGCAAAGCCCTGTATCGACATCTTCTGGAATCAGCTAACCACAAAAAACCATGTTCGGCAACCAAATGAAACCGAGGACCAAATCTTCACTGGGTGTAAACTGGCTGGAGTCCAGCTTATTTCAGTGGGAGGTATTGAAAATTATATTCTGGGCCACCTTTCTTTATGTTAATACTTTTTGGAGCACATCAAGCCAGAACAATGCTTGTGTAAGAAACAATCTCATCTTCCTGTATGCTAGCTCTGGGTTTATGGTCTGCTGTGACAGGGCAAGAACCCCATCAGCTAGAAGGCAACAATCCTGCCTATGTTAACTAAAACAAACCGTAACAAAAAGTGCCCCTCTCTGGGATACTCAGTTTATTTAGAGGGTGCTAGTTCAGATTCCATTCAACAGACTGCCAACATAAGCCAAATATCAAGACAACAAAAGCAAAGGAGCAAACCAGCTTTCTATAATTTTTCTATGACAGTGTCTCCATTCCTTTACAGTTAAACTAAGCTGTGTTCATTGCTGAGTTTGTGAAAATCTTTGTGATGATCTTACCAAATAAAAATCATGTTGCTGAATGACTGTGAGACAGGCACAACAAACTGGGAGAGGTAGGATATGGTAGAGTCTCTTCTAGGAAGGACTTACATGTAAGTTATGATGTACAAGTAGGGTTTGGTGTTTCCCTGTGGTGTGCTTTGCTCTTTTAGGTGTTCATTTTGGAGCTGCCGTGCCATGTCCATGACAAATGCTCACAGCAACCTTGACACAGATGGTGTGCTCCAGCTCATGCCAGCAGGCCATGATACTTGGAAAAACATTGGGACTCTGGGACTGAAAGGAGTATAGTCAGGTCCCTATCCCAAAAGTCATAGGGTCAAATGAAACTTGAGCTCTCTTTGAAAATACTAGAATTTCTGCTTTTGACAAGAATGCCAGCTATGTATCTTGACATCACCAGAATACCTAAACAGGTGAAAATACTACAGTTACAACCTTTTCTCTTTTGCAGCTTGAGAACTACATTGTGGAAAACATGAAATCAGAGATGGTGCAGCTGCAGCAGAATGCTGTGCAGAATCACACTGCCACCATGCTCGAGATAGGTACCAGCCTCCTCAGCCAGACAGCAGAGCAGACAAGAAAACTTACGGATGTTGAAACCCAGGTATGTTCCCAGAGTGGTTTTGTAAAAGCTGTTAATTAGAGAAGGTTTCCCATCCTCTTTCCTTTCTAATGCATCACCACACAAAACATTTCAACACAGGACTCCAAGAACTCTGTTTCTTGGTAGCAACAGCAGTGATGATTGACCCTTGTTATGTGTTTTTCTTTTGATTTCATTTGGTTAGTGATATTTAGCTCTGTGTGCGTAAGAAAGGCAAGACTGTCCAGGAAACTAAATCACCATTAGACTTTCAATAAACAGCACAACTACCAACTGTGAATGATACAAGCGTCAAGCTAAATAATGACCTTCAGGCTAAATCAGAGCCTTTGATCTTCATTGTTGTTTGTCTCTTTACTATTCCAAGAGGGTTTGTTTATTTTCTGCAAGTTGTTTCCAGCCATTTGAAATGTAGAGTATGTTTGCAGCTTTTAAACTGTGGAGAGGGACAAGCATCAGGTTCTTTATAAAACACTATGTATTTTTAATTACTGTAAAATTGTATAACATCACACGAATTTAAAGAACCATTTCCATATAATTCCTAGCACTAAAATCACTGTTGTGATTGAAGTTATGCATATCACTGTCAAAACACTGAGTACAGTTTAACTCTGGGCCTATTGCAAAGATAGGTACTTTTTGCTTTTTGAATGCTTTTATTGCTTTAAGGTGCATATTTTTTGTCCTTATTTTTGTTGACTTCCTAATGATTTTTGTAGCATATAGTGTGTTACCAGCTGCACTGCTTTCGCTGTTCATTTAGAATAGGGGAATTAAAGTATTGCAATTGTTTGTTTGTTCTTCTAGCATATGTTCTTCTTGAAAGATTGTATTTTCTGTTTTAATGTCCTTACTTATCTTTATAATATCATTACTAATTTTAAATGCATTCATATTAAAGTACACTGAGAAATAACAGTAATGAAAAACAGACACATGTCTTACACATGTTCCCTGCACCTCTTCTGCTACATCTTGGATAATAGATCAATATTCACTTATAAACACTGCACTGATCTCAAATTACCACAGTTCCTTAAACATAGTATATTGATTATGAAAGCAAGAAAGGTGATACTACTAACTGTAGTATCATATATTCAGTAAAGGAAGCATAGGAACTCTTCTTATATCCAGAAAGGACTCTGTAGGTGTGAGTGTTGAGTACTCATTCATGGTTTCCCCCTTTAAGCAGGTAAGAGACAAAATGTACATTGCCTGTGTCTCACTTTTCCTTTGAGGATTCACTTCAAGGTAGAGTTATCACTGACAACTGCATGGAGGAGTGGATCATTTACTCCTTTTATCCCTATTGATGGAGAATTTAAAGGATGTTCGAGATACCAGCTTGTGGCTCTTCCTTCTTGCAGTACTTGCACTGACTTTCAGCTCAGTGATGGCATATTCTATCTCCCTTGTTTCAGTAGCATTAGAAAGTCCCTGTAGTCCCTGGCTCTATCATCAATCAGAAAAGAGTGGTGCAGGTGGCTCAAGAAAGCGAAAAATTACTGCTCTTGAAGTGATGGAGGCACCCAGCTGCATGGCTGAGTAACCAAGGTCTGTAGCTATTATGAGAAAGGCATGTCACGTTCTCATGGTTGTAATAAGCAGTGTTCATGCCAGAGCAAGGAGCAGTCTGAAGGACTGAAGATAGAACCTCCATCTCCTTATTTCTCAGTAAACCCTCTCAATCCCTGATCCATCTAAAAACCCAAAGATTCCCTTCAGGCTTTCTTCTCTTCCTGAAGCTCTACTGACATTTTGTAGGCTGCTCCACAGTGATATCTTCTTTGGAAATCTGTTTATTCTTTCTGGACTTCTTATCCCTTACCAATCTTCATAATACATTTTCAATTTCTGCCAGGTCCTTCTGTGATGTGTCTTGGCACTTCCAGGATTGTACCCATCTTGAAAAACATAACAGCTCCATACTGATGATTTTCAAATTTTTCAATCTCTGTACCCTTGAGAAAGGACAACTCGTGTTGCTCTGTGAGTGTCAATGATTTCAAACAAAAATAAGGCACTGAACTGAGCTTGAGAGCCATTCTCATTGCTTTATGTTGTGTAACAAATTCCTGCCAGGAATGCTATGGGATCCTCAGCAAAGGAAAGACGTGGACCTCTTGGAGTGGGTCCAGAGGAGGGCCGTGAAGATGATGAGAGGACTGGAGCATTTCTCCTATGAAGACAGGCTGAGAGAGTTGGGATTGTTCAGCCTGGAGAAGAGAAAGCTCTAGGGAGATCTTACTGCAGACTTTCACTGCTTTAAGGGGCCTCCAAGAAAGATGGGGACAAATTATTTAGCAGGAGCTGTTGTGACAGAACAAGGGTTTTAAACTGAAGGATGGTGGATTTAGATTAAAGAAAGAAGGTTTTTACTGTGAGAGTGATGAAATACTGGAACAGGTTGCCCAGAGAGCTGGTACGTACTCCATCCCTGGAAACATTCAAGGTCACATTGAATGGGTTCTGAGAAACCTGATCTAGTTGGTGTCCTTGCTTATTCTAGTGGGATTGGACTGGATGACCTTTAAAGTCCTTTTCAACTCAAACTATTCTATGAATCTATGCATGAGAAAATGTTATTTAAAATCCTATGATGATTAATATCCTTCCAAGAAAGGTCTGATAGATTCCGTTAAAGAGACATAATTTTTCAGAAGTGATTGCGTCTCAGGTGTTGTGTGCACACACATCCACAAAAACTATTTACACACTCCTTCAGACTCTATGTAATGAATGACAATAACAAAAAAAAATCAACTAACATTACTTAATATTATTGCTTTCACTCTTCAAAACATTCTGCTATTTCTGCTTTTGAACTATTTTTGTTAGAATCTATTCTCTTTCATATAGTTAAGTCTTCTTTTGGTCTGATATACTTTTTGAAACTTGTGCTGCTGATACAGACCACCACTAAAGTGAAAGAGAATTTTATAAAGCAATGTTTAGGATCACAGTGTTCATCTTAAAAGTCTGTACAAGAGTACAAGTAGTGATCACATATGCAGACACCAGACTTCTGCCAACACTGCAAAAGAGAGAACTCAGGGGAAAGCTAAAGTAGGAACTCTATTTACAAAACAGCAGAGGCAACACTGACTTCAGTCCAAGTACTCCTGCACTTTTCTGGTTTAAGCATGCTTTGTAGGAATGCATGTTTGAGGCAAGCCTCTTGTTCTTTCCATTGAAATGAAGCTTATTTGGCAGTCACCTTGCCTTTTTCTGCTGGTCTAGTATTATTCTACAGTAAACAGGTTGCCAGAAGATCAGCTGGTATATATCAGTGTAGCTTGATTGAGTTCATTTGCACAAGCTGAGCAGCTGAGGTTTAAAAAGGATTTAGAAACAGTTTTTGAAAATCATTGAATCAGAATGAAATGGTTGTATTATGCTGCTATGACAAAACAACAAGGACAATATAAACATTAGTGTTTTTAATTTATCTCTAAGGTGCTAAATCAAACATCCAGACTTGAAATTCAGCTACTGGAAAATTCACTGTCAACATACAAGCTAGAAAAACAACTGCTACAACAGACACATGAAATCCTAAAAATTCACGAGAAAAACAGGTAAGAATGAGTCTCTTACCCTCTTTCTCTGTTCATCACAAGGTGGTCTGTGCATATTTTCTTCTAAGCAACTGATGGAATGAAAGAAGCAAATATGGTAAGTGGAAAGTAGATGTAATGTTTAGGAAATGGCTAAAAGACCTAAGGTGTGTGAACTTACACTATGTTAGCTCTTGTATGATAAATGCTAGCAGATTTTTACCACTTTTCATGTTCACTGTAAGTTCACATCTTAGTTTGCTTCATGACAACTGGGTCATATGACCACAGTTCCTACTACCAAAAAGGATAGGGATAACTTTTATGAGCACTTTCAAGTAGAAAAATATTAATAAAAAATGATGAGATTTTCAACTATCCTAAAGTGCATAAGAAACAGAAAATATTCAGTAGTTCATATCTAATTTTAATGATACAAATATATGATGTAGAAGGATCTCTCTCTCCTTTTGGACTCAATTATATATTGCATACTTGGAGCCATACTCTGTTTAAGGAGTGAGTCAATGGTAAACATTTGGGGTTTATGTTGAAGGTGATGAAAAAACTGTTTAGCAGCACAACTTTTTTAAGCAGAAAAGTGAGAGTCAAGAAACAGTTTCAATGTTCCCTTTTTGTGGCACCTGAAGTCACTGGACTTGGCAATTCAGTATGTCAGAGAGCGTGTGTGGTGGGTTGACCCTGTCTGGCTGCCAGACGCCCACCCAGCCACTCTCTCACTGCCCCTCGTCATCGGAATGGGGAGAAAATATGATGAAAAAGCTTGTGGTCAAGATAAAGACAGGGAGATCACTCATCAGTTACTGTCATGAGTGAAACAGCCTTATTTACTGCCAATTAATAACAGCATAGGATGGTGAGAAACAGAAACAAAACCAAAAAGACCTTTCACCCCTACCTCCCCTTTTTCCCAGGGTCAGCTTTACTCCTGACTCTTCTCTCCCCCCCGAGCCATGCAGGGGAATGAGGAATGGGGTTGTGGACAGTGCACAACTCTTTGCCTCCTCTTCTTTCTCATACTCTTTCTCCAGCATGGTTCTTTCCCACAGGCTGCAGATAAGACTACTCCATGTGGGCTCTCCACAGGCTGCAGCCTACTTTTGGACATCACCTGCTCCAGCATGGGGTCCTCTGTGGAAAAAATCAGCTCCACCATGGTCTCTCCCACAGGCCGTAGGTTCTATCTGCTCCAGTGCCTCCTTCCCTCTTCTTCTCTGATCTTGGTGCCTGCAGCACTGTTTCTCTCACTTTTCCCCTCATTCCTCACACTGTACCCTGTGGTGGGTCGGTTGGAGCTGGCTGGAACCACCTGTGCCCTATATGAGGCAGCCCCAGTGTTTCCTCACAGAGGCTGCCTCACAGCCCCTGCTACCAGCACCTGGGCATTGGCACCCAGTACAGTGGGAAAAGCCATTCCCCTTCCTGACTACCCTTTGAGAGATTCACTGTACTGCAGCCTCTGTAATGCACAGGTGTGAGCAGGGAGGACACAGAGTGCTTTCACTCCACAGCCTCACTCTCGGCCTCTCGGTTCCCTTCTAGAAAGAACAACTGTGAGGTCAGTCTGACTAGGACTGTGGTTTCTATTTCCACTGTCTACACTGACAATGACATAAGGTAAACAGCTTTAAACATGAGGCAGATACTGAAGCATCTGATACAAGTTTTAGAGGACTGTTTCAATTGAGATCAACTGGTTTGTCAAAAAGTGCAGTGTGACACTGGTGCTGCTGGACAGGAATCAGCAACTGAGGCAGAAAAACCTTGCCCAGGGCTATACATGAGGCAGACTAACACCAAGGTGAGCAAGGAGCTACAGAGTAAAGAAGGCAAAATCCAGGTAATTGTGAAAAATAGAAAATATTGTTACAAAAAAATATATTTGTTAAATGCGTCTAGTAGCAAAGCAATTACTATTGCTAGTGACTATGAAAATCCATTTAATGTGTTTAATCTAACAACTGTTTATAATCAGTAATTCCAACAAATATTATTCCGGACAATTTGGATTACACTGAAAACTTTTGAACTCCACAGATGTCCCTTAATCAATCGGAAATGTCAATAAATTAGCACGGGATTAACTTTGCCTTCAACCATCTCAAAACTAAGTAATCACCTAAAATATTTATGTGGGCTCTCCCTGTAGTCCACAGAGAGAGTGGGTATGGGCAGGAGGCAGTTCATTCTACATATTTTACAAATCTATATCAAACTAGGATCAATCCAAGCATTAGTTAAGTATATAAATACTTGCACTTTTATCTGCTGCAATCTGGTTAGCAACAAAATTCTGTTGCCTGCTCAAGAGACTGAATTTTGTGTAGTTAATAATTTGAATTTATTTATTTACCTTAGTAATGCATCAGAGTGTAAAGCCTTCATGTCAGTAAACAAATAAGGTTTACTTGAGTTGACCTTTGACTTGGTTGACATTATGATGAAATGGTCCGTGAAAAGTCAGAGGAAAAGGAGGACTATTTTAAAAAGCACACCTTACTGTTTCTCTCAGAGGTGTGGGTATATGTGGAAAAATGGAAAAGCATGTGGAATTTCATCTTGCAATGAAGCAAGAATCTGGCATGCACTGTGTAGGTTCTTTTACACTCTCCTTGGGAGTGATAAAATTAGGGAGAGGGCAGTGTTATTATTACACTAAAATATAGATCATCAGCTCTTGTATCATCATCTACTCCTAACAAAGAACTGTGTAGTCTTGGCCTTGTAGGTCCTGATCTTGAAATCAGTCATTTGTGTGTCAGGTTCGCTGTAGGACAAATCTTGGTGACCTCAGCAGATACTAGGTTTGTGGACATGCCAATGATTTTATCTTGTTTAATTTTAAACAGTATTTACAGATTACCCATCAGGCTGTGTTTAGTAGCTATTTGCAGTTAAATTTTCTTCATCCCTCTCCATATCACTTTCACATCAATAAAAGAGAGAAAACCCCTTTTATCCACATTACTCACATGGACTGTAAACTTTTTTGGAAAGGGCCTTTCTTTTGCAGCAGATTTATACTGCAGTGGGAACTAGTGTAGGAACTATTGTCATTGCAAGAATGATTGAAACAGGTGGTGTACTGTGAGCTGATAATTTCTTTCCCTGTGCTAAAATTCCTCTATATAAAATAAAAATAATCTTAGTCACTTTCTAAGAACTAGATTTTGAATAAAAGTAATACAAACTCTTATAGTAACAATAACTCATCGGTGAGGTACTATAATAACTTGTATATTATCTTTAAATAAAACGAACATTGCTTATCAACAAGGGACCAGTGCATGTTCTTTAGACTAGAAACATGTCTATTCTTGGCCTTTCTTTTTATTTCCTGTCTCTACTGGGAAGAAGGGCCAATTTTTTTTCTTTTTATCCACTGAAGTAAAAGATTTTCCATGGCATAAGTAGTCACATTTGCCCTAGAATCATGTTTCCATTGAGTGCTCTCATGCCATAAATAATTTAGTTTTGTGGGTTCCCACCCACTATAATGTAAATGGTGGTTTCTTCCATTGCCATTTTTTTCTCCCACAAGAGCTTTCTAAATGTTATTTTGATTTATTCTTGAAAGACTTCCCTGCTTAAGTGGGTTATGAGCTCCTTTTTTTTCCCCAGAGTGTACCAGCTGCATTTAACTTAGTGTGCTGTTTGTTTCAATATGCAAGTGTAAAAAACCCTTTTTGTTTACTGAAACAAAACAAATGAGGAAAAGTATAATGGAATTCTGGATTACTTTACTTTTCCGGTTACTTCATTTGCCTTGAGAAATACGGGGACACATATTTTCATATTTCCTTAAACTGTTCACACAATATCAGACCACCAAGGTAAGTATGAGTGACCAACACCTAACAATACAGGGAAAATTTCCCTCATCTGAAACTGTCTCAATGAGAGAATAATGTTCTTGCACTCAAAAAAACCCACTGAAATCCTCTACCTGTTTGTCTTCCCATACATACACAGTAAAAGACACCTACATATTTATGGCCAAATAATTTTTTCTAGTATGACATTTATTTGTTTATTTACTTGAATAGCTCAACAAAGCATATGTTTTATCTGTATATTTAATAAATCTTGAATTTTTAAAAATTATTTTAATGAGAAAGATGTCCATCTCTAAGATCTGGTCTATATCCTCTTCTCACATGTCTAAACTGAGGCCTCTGAAAACAAAGATTAAAAAAATCTCTTGAACTCCTGTGGTCTGGAACGGATTAGTGAATAAACTACCTACCTTATATGGCAAATTGTCTAAAACAGACTTTCCTTCCTCCCTGGGCAGCTACCAGAGTGCTTCCTATATGTTCTACTTCATCACCTTTCAAAATGACAACAGCTTTTACTGGAAGTCATTCTTAGACTTCTGTTTGGTGTTCTACCCTCTCCAGCATTATTAGAGGGCTTTTTCTGAATCAGCTGGACAGAGCACAGTTGCACCAGGCATTCCACTGGCTTATACACTGACAAAGTCAACACATCATTTGTACGGTTGAAAATAGATTCCTTGCCCTACCAAAATCACTATATTAGACATTGAGACACAGTTATTTTTTAGGATAATTAAATTTATCTGGGTTTGGGGTGTGCATGTGCATGTTTGTTTTTAGTTTAATTGTCTTCTAGATAATGACTCCAAAGAGTCATTGTCCAGTGGACAATATTGGTATTTACTCATGTTAACAATATTTTTTTCTTCACAATTTAATTCTGTTCCCCAAAAGACTGATTTATTTCCCCAGACTGAAGGCTGCAAATATAAAACCCACATATATATGCATGTCTTTATACATATATATAATGTATATTTATATGATGCTTCTAGTGGTTTATTTTTATTGTTTTGTAGTTCCCATAACAGTTTCATCTGTCTAGATCAGTAATATTTTCAACCATATGTAAATTTCAAACATATTGGAAACATATAGGAATTTCAGATGTGTAGGAAAGGCATACTTACTGCAAAAAAGAATGATAAAATTTTATGGAAAGTGCTATAAAAGAATGTTTCAGTCAGCCTTTTCAGATTTTTGGATTCATTGATATAGAGACAGCCTTCTTTTTTTTTTATTTTAATATTTTATACTAGCAATAGTCATTAATGAAAGCTAGTAGAAATAGTTTCATTTTAACTGTTTTCATAATGCTTCTTTAAAAAATTGAGAAAATATCTTTAACAAGCACTCGACAAAGTTATTTCTTCATGGCAGTTGTCTATTAGAAGTTGTCTGATCTCAAAAAAAGAGACAACATAGTGGTCTTGCAACTGTTAAAAAGAATAGCTAAGTATCTTTGTAATAACTTTCAATCTGTTCCAAGATTTTTTTTCTGAGATCCTAGAACTTCTTTTTTTATTATTTTTATTTAAATGAGCTATAGCAAGTATTAATGTAACAATACCAATGAAAAATTCTGACCACATTGGAGACAAAAGCCATAAGAGCAGCTTTTCTCACGCTGTTTAAGGATTTCTTCCTTTTGGAACAGGCCAGTTCAGAAATCCCTGATCTATGTGAAAACTTTGCTTTTGTTCATTTGGAGCTTTGATAAAAGGTTTCTCATTGATTCCTAGTGAAACAAAATGAATATTTTGGACTTCTTCCAGGAATACAGGGAGTGGTCCTATCCTCAGGACTTACTCTTATCTGATAGAGATTTATGAATATAGAAAGCTCATTGCATCAATGCATATGCATTCCTGAAAACAGCTTAGTTTTACAGTTTATAATAACAGGACTTTTAATCTACATAGCAAGTTGCAAAGGAACCAAATGCTGTGACACTTCCATCTTTCCACCACATGTTGACACACCACTCAGAAATGTTAGGATGTACTACTACTAGAACTGTAAAACATCTGCTTGCTGTCTGTCTGTGTAGATGCCAAACTGTGAAGCTCTAAACATTGTCAGCTTCTTCCTTCTTGCTCGACATGGCCAGTGCTGCTGCAAATAAGACTTGTCATCACCATGGGTTCATTTACTGTGGTCTTAGGAAGGCCACAGTGGGAAACAAATAATCCAATACATAAATTGTGGCTGTCAAAGGCTCTTTCTTTCACATGAAATCATTCAGTTATGGAAATCATTTAGTTGTGGACATGCAAATAGAATATAGTGGAATTAAGGAAAAACATTGTACTGTACTATGGTATGGACAAAAATAAAGGGAACTTTTTTGTCTTTTCTTACTACTTAACTTTAAAACTATATTCTAGCTTCCAGAATGGTATATTCCCTTACATTGATAATACAAAACATTTCAGTGGACTGTAAGCTGTCAGACTGGGATGTGGCCCCACTTAGCACCCATTCTATTACAGACTGTGCCCAGGACCCACTTTGTTCCTATACCAAGTACATTGACATAACTAATCTATCAGAAAAGTTAAAATCTAGAGTAATAATGAGGATTTCAATAATTTCTGTAAAAAAAAGTGGAAAAAAGTGGATAGAACCGATAAATATCAAATGGAACATTTTTTTCCGAGCAATACTTTTTGACTAAAACCAAATCCATCTGAACATTTTTGTCCACTTCTTCCTAACTAAACTACATCTGACCTTCTGCATAACAAAACTCCAAAACTTTCACATAAATATTCTCAAAAATATCTATGTGAATCTAGAGCATGGTGTTTAATATTAGAGTTCAAGTGATGAAAAAAATCAACCACAGGTCTGATTAAGTGTTAAAATAATTTATAGTCTTTGGCTTCAAAATTCGCACTTTGTTTCAGATTGTAACTTTCTACCATCTCATTCCATCTTGTTATGCTTTTGTTACTAATTAATGAGCCTTTTAAAATGAGATATCGTGTTCCCCTTTGTGTTTGGGACCCCATGATAAATCCCCTTCCCATCTTTTTTTTTTGCTCCCTTTACCCAGATGCTTCTGATTTTCACAGAACTAGATATGTTGATATTACAAAGTATGTTTTCTTCAGTATCTTTGTAAGTCTCACATTTATAAAGTTTCAGAAAAAAAAAAAGATTTGCTGCTTGGTTTCTTTTTTTTTTTCAACAAACAAACAAACAAACAAACAAACAAAATTTGATCTCCCTCTAGCTTGTACAGCAAATCCAGGGTCTGAATTTAATCTTTGCATTGTTATCATCTGTAAGAGCTCATATCAAGGCTCTGTGATATCGAGTAGAAACAACTCCATATGGATTTTATTACATTCTTCAGTTAGGTTAAATGACCTGAAATTATGCAGGCATTTTGCCACTGATCTATTATCCAGAAGTAAAAACAAAGGTGGAGGGAGAGTGCAAATAAATAAAACCTAAGACTGACTTGAACAGGAAGCAGTTTGTTGGCAAGTTTGTAACCACCAGTTGGTTTGTGGGCATGAGAAACATCTCTTTTTGTGTATACAGTAGAATCCCTAAAGAGAAAGTAGAAGAGAGATTGAATTACTTTCTTTATCTAATATTAATAAATTCTTTCTGCTAAACTCCCACCACAGCATCAAAGCACTGTCATGAAAAAACGTCTTGTTCACTGTTGACAGATATTAGCTGTCCTTTATGTCTACAACACCTCTACTCTTTTAGATATATTTCAATATGTCTTTGATCTTTGTAAATTGTATACTTCGGCACAGGACAGAGAGGGTAGTAGAAAAACAATATTAATCCTGAGAAAGTGTTTCTATACATGTGTAAAATTATTTATAAAAATTGATGTAAGCATGTTGCATAGTGTGATACCCAACAGTTTTCTGTCTGAGAAGCCTTTTGTGGAATAAGAAAACAACACTTGGGAGTGTGGTGGAATACATATGTAGACTCAAGGAAAACAAAGGAATCTTCTATTAAATTGCAAATTTTTTATTTACCTTTTGGGAAAACAGTACTATTCTTAATGAGAAAGAAGCTACCACTCATCTGGAGTGCAATTCTTATCCCAGTGTCACAGACCACATCAAATGGTACTTTTATTATGGGTTCCATATCTCTTGATGGCCCTCCATAACTGCCAATGCTTATCTTTCATTCAGTGGCAAGACCCTTCACAAGCTCTTTCTCAGTTTGCCCCTGATTTTTGTCTCGTATCATATTGACCCATACATATCGCTCTTCAACGCCCTGCTCTTCTCCCTCCTCTGCCTGCCTTAGGCTTTTCTGCCTAAGGTTTTATGTACAAATATGTGGGTCACTTCCAACTCAACATATTCTGTGATTCTGTGATTCTTGGTTACTGACCTTATGCTCATGTACTTAGACAAGAGTAACACCTACATATGCGGTTCCATGCACTTTAAGCAGTACAGTATGCAAACATCACAAAATGGAATCTTAGATATCAGTCATATTTGGCTACTTGACAGAGAAAATCAGTGGGCTGAATTACTAGATGTGAAATTTTTAGAATTATTAAGTTAGGTAGTGAATTATACCATGAAAAAAAAAGTTCTGGTTTTTGTATTCTTAACTATTTTAGCTTGAAATAATATCTACTAATTGATTTCATTTTAGCTTTCTTGAGCACAGAATTTTGGAAATGGAAGAAAGGCACAAAGAGGAGCTGGCCACTTTGAAGGAGGAAAAAGAGAATCTACAAAGCTTAGTCACACGACAAAGCTACATAATCCAGGAACTAGAGAAGCAGTTAAACAAGGCAACAAGCAATAACAGCGTCCTACAGAAACAGCAACTTGAATTGATGGATACAGTTCACACTCTGATCACCCTCTGCTCCAAGGAAGGAGGTAAGAATATATCATTAAAAACATTAGAAGTATTAGGAAATTTCCTCTGAAGTCCTGAGTTTTTGGGAAGGCAGAACTTAATGAGCTTATTCCAAGAAAGAAAAAGACATTATAGTTGAGGACAAGAGAGCTGATATTAACCCACAAATCAAATATATTTTAGACATTGCTGAGGCTGACCCTTGTACTAACAGCCATATTTGATTTTTTTGATTTAGTGTCATTGAGTTATTATACCTCGACCATAGCTAGGCCATAATTCCATCAACTTTACGTTAGCCATATTGTTTTGTTGCTCTGAGTATCTGTCTCCTTCTGTTGGGAACAATACAACCAATTGTGGGTGTTAATTTTACAGATGCCTATTCCTCATTTACTCTAGTCTTCCCATACAATCAATGGAGAGAACATGATAGAAAACAAAGTAACTCAGGATTTTTTACATATATGTGGCTTATAATGTTGATGACCTCGGATTTAGGCACTTATGGTGCTGTCGGTAGACATCCAAAAGATGAATGTCTTCACTTGAATGAAGATTTTATTTATAATAAGGGATAATTTTTCTTTCTTCTGCCTTGCTGTGTTTTGTTTGTGTATCAAGCACACTCCAAACTGTTGCCCAAAATTGGCACTTAAAAGAAATCTCTCAGACTCAGTTTGTGAGTTTAGAAGTCAGACATTATTTATTCTGTGAACCAAGTATACTGGTAATAATTTTACCAAAGTCATGACATCTCAGCTAGAGTTTACATGTTTGCATTGTGTGATTATTCATTTGCATTTCTTGCCATCCTGTTACATATTCATGACAATTCCCAACACTTATTAGCATATATATGTATCCTTATAAGGCCTCTGAGGGGCTTCACTGAGGGTTTCTGGGGGTCCTTTCTGCCTGGAGACCCCAAAGTTCTGAGTGACTGCTTTATGAACTCCTTTAAGACAATGCACCTGTTTGTGTAATACCGCTTCTTTGTTTGCTTGGCTGCTTAAGTTCCTTTCTTTATTGTTTCTTCACTTTGCTTGTCTGATTTCTTTAAACTGAGGCACAGTAATTTTGAATGGGACATTCTATTGCAAGCACTACTGGTACTAGTTCTGCTACATCTCAAAACTCAAAAGAATAAAGGTAGAAATAACATCCTTTGAGAGAAAGTGTTGACAAAGACTCTAGGACAATTCTCTTCAAGTATGCCTTTCTTAGTAAACAGTTTTATAGCAACAGAGACAGAAATTCAGGTAGAATTTCAGTTTTCATATGCCAAAGACATTGCAGAGTGTCTTGGGAAAGACATTCCTTTAGTCAGAACTGTTCAAGGGAGATGGGTGAATGGAGACCACTGAAAAGAATGGAAACGTGACACTGGGAAGAATAAATTAGTAACTATGCAAAACAAGGCAAAGTAATACAGAAATGACAATACAAAAACCCTTTCTGAGAAAGGGTACAGAATATACTTAGAAAGAAACTGTAGATGTGTGAGTTGTGATAGTCATTCAGTAAGCGTGGAAACATGGATGAGGGAGGTCTATGAGAGGTTAAGTACCAGCAGTCCAAAGAGTTCAGTATATTTGATCATTGTAATTCCAAGTGCCATAAATTATCTAAAAACAAAAAAAAACACAAAAAACCCCATCAAACAATCACACCATCCCATCTATTGAAAATTTGTCACCTCTGTCATTATTCAAAGCTCTGTCTAAGAGGTGGAAGACGTACTAGATGATTCAAACTATTCAACTCAAGGCACTGTGGGTTTTCTCTCTGCTATATATTCCCATGCAACTTGTGTGGCTTAAATCTAAACTGCTCAAGTGGTGAGGATTGCATCTCTTCCTTTGGAAGTGTTGCATGCTTGGGCCCATGTTGATAGACTACTTTTAAAAAAAACCCCGATTTTTCTCCTCTCATGTTCATTCTAAATGTTCCCTTCTGCTCATTTTGTTATATTGTTCCCTAGTATTTTGAATTAAATAACATGTTTCATAGTAGACTGTTCTCATATCAGTAGAGAAACATTGTGATGCAATGCAAAGCCTTCATTATGTTTTATGTTTTTTTGGCAAAGAAACCTGGCAGGGCTGTGTCCCGAGTGTTCTAATAAAGCTCAGGAGTATTTTAAAATCAGTATCGAAATGAAAGATATATTATTCTCATACAGAGATATACTGCAAGTTCTTTTTAAGGTTAAAAAGATTTGGAAATTTGGAATTTGATTCAAAGAAAAAAACAACAAACAAAACAGCATTTTCCCTAAACTTCATTTCCTCAACTGCTTCTTATAAAAACTGTGAATGAGGAATACAGAAGTGGATGTTTTAGATTGAGCTCCTGGGTACTTATTCAGTACCTGAAAATCTGAGTTTTCAACAGTCTTTTTAACTTCTGAGGAACTGTGAAGCAAAGGATGCTTAGCACAGTCATATGCCTAAATATAAATTAAAAACCTAACTAAGACCCTTGGGTTTGTACTCCATTACCTTTTGTGTATTATGTTCAGAATTTTCCTTGGATACCTTTTTTATTTAAAGAGAATAATTTAAAGAGAAATAATTGCAGAAACGTTTCCACTTATCGTCTAATTAAATCTAGATGACCAACATTTTTTCACAGATACATTCACAGCTGAAAAAGGAGTCAGATAACTGAAGTTAAAATAATAATATTATCCTGGAACACAACACAATTCTAATGGAGACTAAATACAAAAGGATTTGGTTATGCCAAAAATTAAAGCCAACTTCAGTCTGTGCAAATATATGTTGAAGATGATTTCCATCTCCATATGCATGCTGGGAAGTAACACTGGAGATACTCTTCTAAATTCACACCAAAATATGAAACTTAGATAGTCTAACACAAGTCTTGAAGTGTACACTAATGTTCAAAATAAAAAACTTTCTGTGAGCACTGGTGTTTCTTGGGAGAGGGAGAATAACAAAATGCGACACATAGATAAGTTGGCAGCCCTTCTTTCTTATACTTCATAAAATCTCAGTCATCTAATTTCATAAGAGATATAGTAGAAATGGAAATGGACCAGAAAAGAATAGGACAATGGACAAATTAGAGACCTGGAACAATTTCTATATGAGGAGAGAGAGCTGTAACATACAGAACTATTAGAGAGGAGAGAGGTATGTGGGATGCTGTCATGGAAGTGTACAAAATAACTAATGGTAGGGAGAAAAGGAATAGTCAGTAACATTAAGAGATACTTTCCATTGATAAAAGTCATTTAGGTGCAGGTTACTAGATATCCTCAAGATCGATAAAGATTTTTTACTTATTAGAAAGCTACAGAGCTACAAAATGATGGGTCCCCTTAAGAACTTTGGGGTTTTAACTAGGGAAAGGAAGCACAACTTTCTTTGAAAGGAAGCACAACTGAAGTGAGGTATGAAGTCTACAAGGCCAGATTGTCAAAGATGAGTGACTTTAAGTACCTTTATTGGATTTTCAACCATAAAATAAAAATGTAAGTAAATATATTTTATATTACATGTATGTCTATATATTTTAAAAAAAGATTAGCCATATCAAGAAACCTAAAATTCTGTCCCAAGATAAGTCACAGACAGGAAAATTATTTTATTCTTCTCATAAATCATAGTGTTCTGGATTTTCCAAATTGTGAAACTGAAAAAAGTAATAATACAGCTAAACAAATTAGTTTGAAAACAATTTAGTGATAACCATTGCTTTTTGATTACAAAACATGAGATACATTTCCTCCAGTAGTGACATAATCATATCAAAAGACTTATTTTTAGATTGATTTGAATAATTTGGGAAACTATCACAAGTTTGCCTGCTAGGAGCCTGTGAATAATATAGCTGATTAGTGTAGAGACACAGGGCTGAACAGAAACTGCTTTTGTGTAGTTTAGCACTCTAAGGAGCTTTGCTAACATAGTCCCTAGAACTGGATAACAACCCTAAGAAGTCTGCTTTAATGTTTTCACTGTGGCTAAGCAAATGTTAGGAGAATTTCTGAAGGATACAAAGGCAAATGAGAAAGTGAAAAAAACCCAACCAAACAAAAAAAACAAACCAAAACCGAAAAACCAAACACTACCAAAAAAAAAAAAAAAAAAGTAAAATAAAAGCCATACAAAGGATAAGTTTTTAAAATATAGATGAACCTAAATAGAAAATCCAGATTCCATTTTCAGTGTCAGTTTTGGTAGGAACCAGTTTTGGGATGGGGGCCACCTGTAAAACTTGGAATTGTTTGTGAGTTCAGTTTCCAAAATACCACCCACCTCTCCCCCAGTGTGAGCAATTCTGATTCTAGAATTTCAGTTGCACGAAATCCTTAAAATAGACACTGTAATAGGTCACAAAGCCTACAAAGAGTCAAATAAATGCAGAATAATCTGGGAACTCACATGTCTCTGCCTTGACCTGTGTCTATGGCTAAATAGACTTGTCAGATTGGCTGTGCATATTTTAGGCAGGGACAACAACCTCGGCAGCAGCTGCTGATAAATTTCTATAGTAGAATTTCTAAACTAAACTTACAAATGAAATGGTTGTTCAGTATAGCGAATATTAAAAATAACTTTTTAAAGATGAAGTAATCTCCAAATTGCAATGTAGATGAATGCCTGAAAATTATACTTTTCCCCAACAAAAGATGAAGAAACAGAATGGTTGATGTGAAGGTCTAATTAATCACCATAGAGATGTTGCATGATTACAGTTTCCAAACCTATAGAAGTCCTTCACCTGTAACAGGTAAGAACTGGATAGAAATCACATTATTCTTAGCAAAGGTCATAAAAGATTTTGTGATTATTGTTTTCTTTAAACTGTTCATTCCTCATATACTTTGAATATTATTAGTCTTAGGATTGATAAAGCACACTGCTGTCACTGTCAAACAGTACATCTGTAATAC
The DNA here is from genome assembly GCF_025592945.1 of Manacus candei. Lineage (NCBI taxonomy): Eukaryota > Metazoa > Chordata > Aves > Passeriformes > Pipridae > Manacus > Manacus candei. The sequence goes on along the minus strand of NW_026138067.1, from coordinate 7,543,557 downwards.
AGTAAATAGTTTAGTAATGGACTTTTTAAGCTTCCACATCAGATAAATTACTTATGAAAAGGATACCTAGTGCTGAGTAGAGAGTCACATGAATATTAGTAAAAAAAACCCTCAATGACAGAACAAAGCATACACTACAAATTACGTTAAGCAATAGGTAATATCATCAAAGGTGTGTATGCAAGTCCAAACCAAGCAGTTTGGAAAGCATATTGGTCCAGTAAGAAATTATGCTTCAAGCCAAATATCACAAAAGGTGCCCAGTCAAAAACCATGTATATTTTCAAATACATTGTCTTTTTATTCCACTATAAGAAGATGGATTGAGTTTCTATTGTGTTAATATTAATTTGCATAACTTGTGATGATTGCCCAAGTACTCCTACCCACAGAACAAGGGAATGTAAAGTTCATTGGGAAAGTATATTTAACCATAAACTTATTTTCCTTTTCCACTTCTTTTTTGTTGTTTTTGTCTGTCAGACTGCATAATAACACACCTTGGTAAAATGTTTGGCCAAAACTTATATGCTTCAGAAAACTAATGGAACAGTAGAGAAAGTTTTGTTATGAATGTCTGGTTTCACGACCTCCTAGTAAAGGAGAAATGAAGCATTATCTTCCTCTTGAATACTGACAAGAAGCTGAGCTTAATTCTCAAAATGATACACGTATATGCTAAGATTTTACCTCCCCTGAAGTGCCTATTGAGTTCATGAGGTAAATAACATGGTTAGTGGGTCTGGCATTTCAGAAAAAGTACAAATCTCCTGTTTATGAGTAGGACAAGCAAATATGTTTAAAAGTTTATTTGAATGGAATTCATGCTTTTGAAAGGTGTAGCAATTAATGTATCCACAAAAAATTAAACAATAAGTAGTTTATTCCCCTTCTTGGACTGAAGTTATTTTGATGTTAAAGTTTATGCTGAAGTGAAAAGAGTGAGAATAGAATGGCAACTTCAAAGAAATGACCTGAAGGTTACAGGCATGGGGGAAGCTCCATTGACAGAAGCAGAATTACCCCAGCAGTGATGCTGCCCTACTTCATTAGTCAGACTTCAAAGACACCTTTTATAATACAAATTGTATTTTAAAAAACAAAATAAAACAAAACAAACATAAAAAAGAAATCCTTGTGGGAATACAGGACAGAAAAATGGAAGGGTAGTTTTAAATCTTAATATTCAGACTGTGTCCAATGAGACAAATTTTCTATCATATATTGATTCAGCCGTATATTGGAATACGATAATGAGGATATATTAATCCAATAGATTTTAGACAGCAGTGTAGAAGAGCAAGGTTGTATGACACAGGTCTTGATAATTTTTTTTCTGTTCATGGAAAGAATAATATTGGTACTCATCTGAGACATATTCTGAGTTGACAGCGTGTTTCATCTGGGACCATTTCCCTAACAATACCTTTTAATTTCTTAAGTGCACACCTCCTCTTTGTACCTCATCCTTGATGTTATTAAGGTTTTTTTCAACATGATGAGACATAATTGGTGAGGTAGAAACCCAGAGTACATCATATCAGTCACTTCTTTATTTTTCTTCTGAAGTATAGAATCAAACAAAATAAGATTTTGCTAGAGGTACAGAAGTTTCTTACCAACTTTGGTTGAAAGCTGTAGGTTTGATGTAGGTCAGGATTGTGCTTGAAACATGGTTTTAAGAAAAGAGTGCAAGAATGAAGTGACTCCTAATTTTTTCTTATACCAGAAATTACATTTTTGTTACCAATATTTTGTAACATACTGCAATGTAATAACAAAGCATGATGTTTTTCATCTATTATTTTTTATTTTTTTTCTTAATTAAGAAAGAATAAAAAAAAAAACAGACTTGACAAAGTGATAGTGACAACACCAGAGCTTTAAACAAAACCCTGTCTAATGCACTGAAGTCATCTGGTGTTCCACACTTATTATTTTCAGTCATGAAGTCCTACATTGATCCCCAAGGATGTCAAAGCAGATAGTTTCAGCTAAGGTTGACAGTATGTGTTCAAGAATACAGAAAACATCCATTCGCTCAGTGTCTCTCTACTTCTTCCTAATTTCAAGATTTTTTGAATATGAAGTTTCATTTTTATTAAGATATACTAAAGCAGTAACAGAAATACCTTTAGCTTAAAAAGAAATCGGAAAATCACTATCAGAAAGCATCCATCCATAAAGCTCACTAACTATTATAAAGATGCATTCCATCATACGATCTGCTATTATTTATATTTTGGAAGCTGTGGAAAAATTGAATCATTATTTTGTACTCATTGTCATGGAAGAGAGGTCCCCTTATCATTACTGTAGCTCGATTCTATTGAGGAAAGTGACCCAGTGAAGTGGAAAGTACTGCAGGGCTGCTGTCAGGGGCCAGGCTGACTTCATACAGTTGTGTGGATGTTCAGTTAAACATTTACATCAGCACCAGCTTTATTGTGAGTTACTTGATTTTTTCTGTTCAGGTACTATAGATTTCTTGATTCTCCTGGAGGCTGTTTGTATTGATATGCATTTTTCAGAGAAGCTCAAAAAGCTCAAGTAGGAGGTTTTTTGGGGTCAGTCTTACCTGACTCACCCAACATTTTCAGTGTAGTTTTAGAGTTCAGGTCAGGACTTCCTTTAAAGTCAAAACCGTCACTTTTGTAAAGTAAATTCTTTTACAATGAGGTGACTTATCCATCTGCAAATACCCTTTTTCTTCATATTATCTGCTAAATAGTAATAACATTAGTGCTGATATTTATACAATCAATATATATGTTGGGACAGATTAATTTTAATTTTGTTTTTTTTCTAACACTGAAAAAATAATATTAATTCCAAATCATCATGATTTAAAAATAGAAGTATTTTTGTACCCTGATTGGGCAAGAATACCTTAATTTCAAAGCTATGTTTTATAATGAAATGCAACAAATTATATTAGGTAGTATCAAACTAGGCTGCAGTTTAACAGAGTTTCAATACTGAAATAAGTCAATTTGAATGTGCAGCATCTGAAATTTATGTCAGTGGAAAATATATAAATTTTTCAAAACAGAATTTGTGGATTCTGATATTTTATCCCTTTTAACTTGTTGATGATCACAGCAGGAGGTCAATATTTATTCATACTGAAAAATGTAACATTTTAAGTATATATTTTCACATTTAAATTCTTGATTGTTGATATAACAATCAATTACCCACCCTCTTTCCTACAGTATAGGTCAGTGCCAAATCCCTCTTCACCCTGCTTTCTGAAATTAGTATTCTTCACTCACACCAAAGATATTACAGAGAATATCAGCATATATAAACCTACTAACAACACTCTTGATGTCACCCAAATGGCTTATTAGTGAAAAATTTCTTTGTATGCATACCATCCTTCAGCTGGAAACATTAAATGCACATTAGGGTGCCTGTGTGGAAAAATATAAATCAATTAAAGAAATATGGACACTAGAAATATTAAACAAAGCCAGCACTTAATCTCCTTGTAGCAGTTAGTGAAAGACATCTTTAGTTCTCCTCTCAGTGAATGGGTAGTTACTCATAAAATTGCTGTCTCAAGCAGAAACTCCTAAGGAACTGTATTGCAGCTGGATAATTAAGTGTCTTTATCTCTTTGTAAATGGGCCATAAGGCATTCTATTTCAGCTCACTAATGAGGACCACTTTATGGTATTCCTAAGTGATGTCTTTCAAATGCACAGTGATTCCAAGTATTATTGTTCTTGCCAGTCACTAAGGCTGGATTTATTGGGAACCAAACTTGATAACTGTTGATAATTTATTAGGTATTAAATAATTATGCCCCGGAGAGGGTGAAAGCTCACTATGTTAGCATCATTTTCCAAGATGGAGTTAATTCCTGCAGCACTACAGGAGGGAAATTCTGCTTTAAATGATTTATTTAGTAAGTAGTTGGATAGCTTGAGTGCTCTTGTTATGCAATTGTTTACCTTTCTTACTGCAGACTCTTAGAGGGTGTGTGGGAGGGCAAAGTAGTGTTCTATTAACTGCTAAAACATTTCTATAAATGTTAATGTGAGACATCTAATTGGCTATAACTTTTCTCTTTCCTCCTCATGTTAAAATATTGATCTGAAATTCTTGTATGGAATGAACCTTAGTGTTCCTAACAAATCTGATACTGGACTAGATCATAGGCTGAGTAGAATCACTGTAGCCCTACTAATTGCATTTCAGAGTGGCCTGGTAGTTATGCTGGATACTTAAGCGAGATTTGCACACCTCTTTGGGCCTCCCATGTGCAGTGAGTAACCATTAAGTGTCAGGGGTTGAGGGCAAAGGGACTATTTCTGCTTTTGTCATTTCTCCTTGAAACAATATCCTTCCACTTCTCCATTCAGTCCAGGAGCTGTAGGGTCACAGGGTAAATCAAGATCGTTGAGCTTCTCCAGCAGAATGATAAACTTGTATAACAAACAAAGAAACAAAACAACAACAAAACAACCAAGCAACCAAACAAAACTCCCAAGTTTTCCTCCCCGCTTCCCCCCTTTATCAAACCCAAATGCTTTCTGCCAGATCTCCTACTAACTGATGCATTCTGTGTCTATGGAACCAGTCTACAACCAACAGATATAGCAAGAACAGCACCACTCCTGCAAGTGACACTGTCATTGCACTGTCTGGGGTCAAGACTGAGTGCTCCCTTAGACATCAAAAATGTTCATATATACATATATATATATACTTATACTGTCATAGTCTGAATGTCTAAATGAAGGCCAGCATTTTCCATTTTCCATTCTAATCATTCAGCAAATGAATGTGCCTGAGGAAGGAATTCTAAAGTTTTATTTTCTCCTATCTTTTAAAATACCAATGTATGTTCAAGGTAAACTCCCAAGGAAATCTTAAGTGAAAGACATGGGAGGTGTTACTTGCTTATTAATGGTCAAAAGAAAAATAGTATTTTATAAATTGTTAACAGAACAGACAGGAAATCAGAAAAACATTTGTATCACATAATTCATGATGTACTCAAACAATGTATAAATTATTGGAACACACATCTCAAAAAAAAAAAGGTACAAAGACAGATGATTGAATATATGAAATAGCATTAATTAAGGATATGAGGGATACTTCAGGCAGTATAGATGATAACAGGAGAAAGCAGTAGAAATTGTAGGTGCTGCTTACTTTCATCTAAGAATGAAGGGTCACCAGTCGAAACACTGGTTAAAAGCTAGCAGTAGGAGATTGTCCACCACATGGCATGTGTATGGAGTTCCTTGGAATGGGACACTGAATGATTAAAATTCATGTGGCTTCAAAAACGCAACTGGAAAAATTAATGGAAGAAAATTTTTTCTAAGCCTACTGAATATGCAGATATTACATCTGGCAGAGGAAGTGCTTATGCTGTAAATTCCTGGATATGCTTTCTTGCATTTATGCTGTTCTCCAGTCATCTGCCTTGGACATCTGTTCCTACTGAAGAATCTTTTTTGGGCCAGGTGTTAGTCAAACTCTTGCAAAATCTTAGAGCCCTCCTGAGGAGGGAAAGGCCTAAAGGAAAAGAAAATAATGATAAAATAAGTAATTACGAGGACAGAAGAATAAAAAAATCAGATTAGGTCAAAAGATCAAGTCCTGTGAGGAAGCCCATGGCTTCTACCGTCCTGATGCTGGAGATGGGACACTGGAGGGGCTGGAGCAGCAGTTTATCCTGGTGTAGCTACTCTCATTACTTTATCTGGGAACAATGGGGGCCTTGACAATACAGTTTTATAAACTAGAATCTGAAAATTTATAATCTATAAACTTGATTATGGAACAATAATTCCCAGAAGAGAAATATTTTATTCCGGTATATCAAAATGAACTTTTCCAATTTGCTATTGGCCAGCTCTTTTTGTCATATTCAGAGCAATCTCAAAATGCAATTTTAGTTTGAAAAGCATTTTCAAACTTTGTTGGAAGGAAAATGCATGTCCAAACCCCAATTCTAAATTTCCTCTCTAATCAAGTAATGTGAGTACACAACGATGCACAACAACATATCAGAGAAGACTGCTAGACTCCAAGACATGTAGAAGCAACTTTCCTATTAATATCCCTCCTTTTTTTTTTTTGCTAAAGATGATATTCAGACTTTATGGAGATGAAAATAAAACATAGCATTAGTACAGGAATAAATAAAGTTGACATTAGAGAAAATTTTGAATTCGGTGGCGGTAGCTTGTCTTTACAATTATTTAGATTTGGGTAGTAAATGCATATAAGTTCACATTCAAAAATCTTGCTTCACTAGCTAGATGTTAAAAGTTCCTGATGTTTTATCAATAATAAGTAACTTCAATTTTTTTTTAATTTCATACATATCAATGGATTGTAATTTTTAAATTATTTTTCACATTGGTTATATTGAGTGATTCTGGTAGCTTTAATAATCCAGAAATATGTTTTGGAGAGGGGAAAACAGATAGTATGTAATGTGTACTTGAATCCAGAAAATCGAATCCAGAAAACATGCTTTCAAGTCCTTTTTGGAAGGCACAAATGTGCTCTTATACTGCTGTCATTTCAGTTTGTAGGCATCACTGTAGTTATCTGGAGAGTATAGCTGACTTGAAATCAGCCTTCAGGTTTCTGCCATTCCCTGTAATTTCTGTGACATTTGCAGCACAACAGTGTTGTCACAGAGTTGTCTTGTTGGAGGGAATAGTTGGGTGTCGCAGTCAGCTATTAGTTTGTAGTTTAATGTTTGTTCTCAAGCGGAGGTTGGTATATGCAAGACTAGGACACTGAAAAAACAGACTATACCTCTGGCTGTAAGTCAGCAAAAACTGTAAGTCTGCATATCTTTCCTCCTTAAAACAAAAATAATCTTCACCCGTAATCTGTCAGATCTGTTTGTGCTTCCTGATGTTAAATCTGGGAACATATATACATGTTTGGGCAGTGTTCCAGGCCTCTTCACTGGGTGTATTTGACTGACATCCTTTTGATAACATTAGCAAACTGTTCTGGAGCTGATTCTTCAAAAACCAGGCGCTGTTTGCGCCAACTGGAATTTTGTTGGTGCACAGCAGCTGCACCCAAATGGCTGGGAAAGAGGTCAGAGACACAGGGTCTCCTACAGAAATGTAGGATTCCCCAGCATGTGTCTGGAACCATGACAAGATCAAGGCAAAAATTTATTTGCAGTCTGGATCTAGACAGACATTGCCATTTGGTAGTCCTTGAATGACCCTGTCCTGGAATGTTAGAGCTGTAGGTAAAAACCATCAATCTACCATCTTCTCCTTTTTGATTTTTTATAAGTCATTCAATTCAGGACATAAATTTTTACCACATATGCTTTTGATAGAGCAGCTAAAATTTTATTCAATTATATTTGCCAACAAGATATGGAGAAAGACTTTTCCTTTCTTGCCTCAAAAGCATGAAGAATTTTTTTAAGTGCCTTTTGGTATGTAGAGTGATTATTAAATTCTATAAGAAAACTAGATTTATGTAAATAAAACATTAAAACAATTAAAATATAATAATTCACTAAGACACTAAAGAAAGCTCTGCATATCTGTCCAAATAAGTCACTATCACACAGAAAAACCAACAGCTGCCTTTCATTTGCTGGCAGGATCACTAAAGGACATAATACTCTGGTGATTAACTCAATCTCAACTGATTTCAGAAACATGGAAGTTCAGATCACAAATAATTTAGTAAATATGAAGGTGATTTTGTTGATTCAGTCAACATCAAGAACTGCAGTTTAATATTCTTTATTGCTTACAGACAAACTATGTTATTCATTCACCAGATATCTGATGGAGACTTGAAAAGCAATGAGATAACCACTGAACTCTCTCAAAAACAACCAGAAATCTCAATTTAAAAAAAATCAAGTCTATTATTTTATTTTTTTCTTAGTTGAGATCAGATTAGATAATTTTCATACACCTAGGAAAAAAGATAGATATTGTATGTTTTCTATTTGTACTTCTAGAAGAGAACATTAGATTACTAAATATTTCAGAAACCATTTATTCTTAGCAGTCAACTTGTATTTTTTTAAACCTTGGCAGAAAAGCAAACATCATTTGTGATACATGTTAGGAACTAGTAAACTAATTCACTATTGACTTGATTTTACAATTTATAGCAGATATAGTCTCACCCTACACAGAGGCACACGTAGCTAACAAACAGCTGAATTTGCCTGTCTCTTGATGTGGGAAAAGGCCTTATACATCTGAGCTCTCTCACTTGCAAGAACAGGTAAGCCTTTTTCAGAGGCTACAACCTGAGGTGCTGACCCCGGCTTTCTACTGGAAGTTAATGCCCTGTAAGCAGGTGCAGCAGAACAGCTGCTCAGGCCTGGCAGTTCACAGCCTGTGGGTCAGCAGAGACCTCACTGATTTGGCCCCCTGTGCATCCATGGGGCCTGAGCAGTTATGGATGGTACTTGCTGTGCTGCGTGGACTCCAGTCATCATCCAGGGCACTAAGGAAAAAAAAAACTGAAGGGCTGATAACTGAAAGAAACAGTTCACATTAAGTGGAGTAACACAGGTAGTGTAGCCCAAGGAGAAAGTTACTGGACTAAAAATTGACCAGAAGTCTTTTGAAAATGCAATGAAAGAAATTATTTTTCTTGTTAATTTTCCCTCTCTTCGAGAAAACAGGACTTTCCACATAGACTTCATTGCTTCAAAGGACCATCAAACTGCTTCATCACCAGTTAATTCATCCAGGAAAGACAACGAAAAAAACCTCTAAAGGGCTCCGAATTTTGGCTAAGCAATCAGGTTTAAAAAATGATAATATTATTTTGCTTGACATAGACTTATCTTTTTCTTCAGGTACATAGAACTCTGGCATAAGCATTGTATTTGAAAACAGTTAAACTAACACTAGAAATTTGTGTAAAGTCAATTAAGATCTTGAAGCTGACAAAGAAGGGTAATGGCTATGTATTTTGTTTTAGAACTTTATTTGAACTTTCTTACTTTTTCAGAAATTTACTTACACATCTACCATATGTGAGCCAATACATCATTCAGGGACTTCAGTTAATGTATAAAGGATTCAAGGTCTATGTAATGTTGTAGAAAAAACAGTCTGGAACTATAGTAGGTAAAAGTGGTTTGGAAATTGTATGGAATATTAAGTTAGAAAAACAACAGTAAACCTTAGAGAAAACATTTTTTATCCTAAAAGAACATTACCAGAAACATTCCTGAGTATTAATTTTCTGACAACTTTGGGCTGTTCTTGCAAATTGCAGTGTGATGTATTAAATAAAACTAAACTTTGTGCTGGTCACGCTTAATAAACTGTGTCACAATCTGTAATAGTGCAGCTCCTTGCAAAGGAGCTGGTCTTTTCTTCCACTGGGAGCACCAGCTCCTGAGAGAGGGATGAGAGGCACCCAAGGAAAGCCATCTTCTGGCTACAGTGGTTCCCTGAATAAAACTGCTGGTGTAAAAACAACAGGTATTGGGTTGCTTAAATTTTAGGAAATTACACATCTGCTCTCTGTGATCTTAGCCACTTCAACTGTCTGATACTAAGAGGAAGGATGGGAAGAACTGGGCGTATCTAAGATATTTATCTGTCATTTTCACCTTTGTCTCTTACACCACAAACACCACTTTTATGGTGATTTTTTCAGTCTTTAAGCAGGAAGAAATAATTTATTTCTAAGGATGGTTCCTAGAGATCCATCTCTTTAGAAAGCTATTTTCAGAGCTATTTGCTCTGATATTAAAATCTTACTTTGTTTGAAATTTTAATAATATGAACTTTAGAATATACTCATGATTTCTTTTGTCTAACTTTCAGTTAAAAGTAAGCCAAATTCAAGTTTCCTTGATTGACTCTTAGGTAGTTATTTCCAAGAGGTTTTCAATGTGTGTATAACAGTTAAATAGAGGTAAGATAATCTCTCTACATACAGCTAATAAAATATAAGTACTTTAAGACTAAAGGAAATGAATGCTACCTCTGCACAACTAAATATATTCTTTAGACAAGAGAGACTAATGTCTGCAGTTGAAACAACAGCATTAGAGAAATTCAGGCCAGGAAGAGTGGATCTATTCTAAAGCCCTCTGAAATCAATGAGGGGCTTTGCTTTAACTCCTCTAGGCTTTGGCTCCAGCCCCAAGTAATTATTCAGGTTGGACTTTGGCCACTGATACTAACACCATCTGCTTACAGAAGGTACCATGAAGTCTATAATTAACACAAATTGCAAAGATCTCCGTACAATGTCTTATCTAAAAAATGGCATCTTTGAGAGTGCATTGTTGATGTACACTTTGCTGAGGACCTCACTCCCTGCCATCTCACAGGGAAAAGTGTCATCTACTGTGTTGCCAGCACTACCTTTTCAAAATATGGCCAAGTTTCAAAGCATTGATTTTCTAGTTGAAGTTCATACGTGAATATATGAACCAAGTTTTATTTGTATTGATGGTCTTGAATAAAAATAATAAATATGTAAAAAATAAAAGGAAAGGGAGCAGAAAGGCATTTTTGTTTGCCAAAATAAAACTTGAAAGAACAATATAATACTCATAAAAGGCAAAGAATAATGTAATTTGTGTGTAAAATGTCTACCTAGAGAAAAATACAGTCTTACTATCAGGATTGGATTTCTCACTATTTTCTATTTTCACCTTTTCACAGAATGACTGAGGCAAAGCGTTTAACCTTACTTTTCCTCAATTTCCACATCTGTGAAATTATATTAATACTAATTGATCTGGCAGGAATTTGCCATCCTAAAATACTGCTTTGAGGTATTCAAAGGGAAGAGAGTACATCGAACTGCAAACCCTTGGCCTTATTGCACACCACCTGGCCTGGATAGTAGCACATGCTGTGCAGGGCCATTGCTTTGTTGCACATCAGTGTCATTAAACACCACTTTTGCAGCACAGGCCAATTCATTGAGAGCAAATAAGGTGTAGTCCCTTTTTCACCTATAATTCACACTTTCAAGCCAAAAGTGAAAAAGATGTGTCTGTCACCAGACGATGAGTGTGTCTGGAGGACTTAAATATTTTTTTCTTATTTTAAGGATTAATGAAGTGCTGGCTGAACCCTGCACAGTGCTTAAAGACATGTTTAACTTTAAGAATCTGAGCAGACTGATGGACTTCCTTGGGAATACTGATGTGCTTAAAGTATGTGTTCAGAATGAAATCATATCCTTCAGCATTGTGTGGGGTCATGCGACTTTTGTTTGTGAAAGTGAAGGAATGCTCTCAGATTTTACTCCTTCTACAGGGAATCTTCTGGTTGTTCAAGACTGGGATCCTTGACATTTTACACTCCTGATTTCTCAGCCCAGACTCATATATGTGGTCTGCCTACAATATACAGGATCTGGATCTACACTGATGTTCTACCATTATCTGTTTTCCTGTGCTGAACCAAAAATGAATTCTATAAATCTTGACTTTAAACATCTGACTTAAGTAGCACTGATTTTTCTTTTTTTCCACTAACTATATCTAGCAACTTTTATGTACATAAGTATGAAAATAATTAAATTATTCTCTTCCAAAAAATAAATTTAGGTGAGTAGCTGCCTTGCCACAACCTCCTACGCTGCTAAAAGGCATTACTTTGCGAAGGGCACAAGCTCTCTCCTTACGGGGTCTGCATTGTCTTAGGTGTGTGTCAGATCACAACACTGAACAAGTTTTCCACCTCCATGTGCCACCTGTGGGACATTCTTTGTCAACTTCTCACATACAGCTTGAGTCAGAGGCAGCACCTGCAGGGGCACAAACCTTTGCACTCGGAACTGACCGTGTTCACCTCTCAGTAGACGTGATGCTCTGTTTAGCTATTTACATCATGACTTACTTCTGGTGCCTACTCTACTACCAAAAGTTTCTTACTAGTTCTTTACTAAAATTTACCAAATGAGCAAACTTTGTAAGGACCACAGTACAATTATTACTGTGGAGAGAAAGAATACAGTGTGCAAAAGTGGACTTCCTAGGTACAGAAACGCTTAAGAGTGTTGTTGTAACTTATATTATCATGTTTTATGTTTTGCAGTTTTACTAAAGAATGCAAAAAAGGAAGAAGAAAAGCCTTTCAGAGACTGTGCAGATGTATACCAGTCTGGTTTTAACAAAACTGGGGTCTACACTATTTATATTAACAATGTGTCAGATCCTAAAAAGGTAAAGACTTGGTTTATTTTCTTCTTTGTTATTATCATGTTGCTCTGGACTTAAAAGAGCATTTAGAGACTTTATTGAAGTTCTCATTCTGCAAAGTATTATATTGGTATAAATAACTTGGGTTATATTCAATCTTTAAAAAAATTACAATAGACTGAGAAAATTATTAACTGTATTATTCCAGACATTCTTCTTTCCCGCTGACAGAGAATTCTTCCTAAGTTCCAACATATACTCGTAGCTGACTCTCTTCCTCCCACTTGGCAAGCTCAGTTGAATCAGGCTATGACTGCAAATAAATCTGTGATAAAATTGAGAAGACACTTTGTAAAGTGTGATAATGAGGAAGCTAATGGGAGGGGATTATCTGGTAGCACAGGGAAAGAAATAGCAGAATGAATAGTTTTTAAAGATAAGGATTTACAAAAATCTTGCTTCTGTTGTAGGGAACAGAGAAGAGTGTTTTTGTCTGTAAAGAGCACAATGTACTGAGTGTTAGCACTGCTTGAGATGATGAAGCATTTATAATCCCATTCTTCTCCAAGAAGAGCCTTGGGAGGGTTTTTTCAAGGAAAATGAAACACCAATTTGTAAAGGAGACCAGTTTTTTGGAAGGCTTTTGTTGCTACGGTACCTGAGTCAGTTGAAGTTAGGAACATAAGAGGATAACCTAAGCCTAAGTTATCCACAGAGGAAGGCTGGCTGTCCCTCTGACAAGGTACTATTGGGAACAGCCACCAAGGCTAAGGGCTGATTGCCTGGGAGAGTGAAATACAGTGATGTCCATAAAGTGGGCCAAAGAGGAGAGAGGGAACCACTTCTGCCTGGTGAATTTATTCTTACTGCAGTAAAATGTTGACCCTGCAAACAGAAAAAGACTGTAACAAATATTTCCAATGTTATTGTTTATAGTAAGTTTATGATCATATTAAGATACGTAAAACTTGTTTCTAAACTGAATTTGGTATTATTGGAGGCCTTTGGAAACCTGTAAATGTCAAGATATTATAGTTTACCAAGGAAGGTGGGAGGGTTCTATGGGCCAAGATCAATATAATTCTGGTGAATATGAATGGAAAAATAATTGACATGACATAAAATACAGAGATCCTTTTAAGTGTTACTGAGCAGGATAAGAAAAAAAAAGCAATTCTGCAGAATCTGTTCCACTCAGAAAAGAGAGGTAACACCTGTGCCCAAATTGCATATACCAATTGGCAGTAGCTTTTCCTAGCCTTACTGAAGATCGTATACCGTGCTCAGAAGCTGGATTGCAATTAAAACCAGTGGTTATCTGAAAGCACTGTGACACCGATGCTTCTGGTATATTTACCTTAAACCCACTTCACCGTCAATATAAGGACAGTGACACAATGGAAGCCACCCTGTGTTTACCCTATATCCCTGTTTACAGACACTGTTATCAATCAATACAGATAACATAACTCAGCTGATATAACTGCATTATGTTTTCCTGGATGGTTCCTGTTTTAGCAAGAAAATGTGGGAGTGCGTGTCTCTGCGCATTGAGGGCATTTCTGCTACCACCTGTTTCTGTCTTGCCCTACTGATAACACAGCAAGAGCTGATCCCAGGCATGTTCATGTTAGTCAAGTGAGAAGTGTGATTGCTTTAACAGATGTTTTTTTCAGACATTAAGGTCATTTTAACATTCTCCAAGGTAGTGCTGTGCAGATAGCTGAACTAACTCTGGCTGAGATAGCTTCAAAATTGTATCAACTCAGCACTGTGACAGGACTAATTAGCCCAGAGGTAGCACCATGCAGACACAGTTAGATTACTCTAATATCCTGATAGGTACTCCATGGAGATGTACTTGCTTGTTTAAAGCCAGATTAGTTATCTGGATTACCACAATGCAATGCACAAACCTGACATGTCTTAAGAGACCTAATATATTGTTACCTTCTGTAATACTCACAGCCACCAGCAACTAACTCATTCAAAGTAATTTTATACATCAGGTCACAAAAATATACCTTCATTTCATTTTATGTTTCCTAAGGGATGCTTTTTAGAATCCGCATATTCAGTAGAAAATACCCTTGTCATATATAAAAACGTTACTGTCAGTTCTAGTGTTTTGTTGATTTTACATTCATATATTCATAGAAAACTATCCTTAATGCATACAGCTCCCTACCATTTATATATCTCATTTTTATATGCTTAAAAATTTAGACTACAATTATTGTTTCATGTTCCTAGACTCAACAGTTCATTAATCTAGTTCATTAGTCTTCCAGCCCTGCACCAAAAATTAGTGATTAATTTCTGTTTAAAAGAATCTTAATAATATTTCATTTTTTTGATATGGAAAGAGAAAAATATAGAACTAACTATTAAACTAATTAGTTTGTTTACTTTGATGTGTGTATGTACAATGTCTGATAATGTGGACAAATGATTGTCCCTGAGCAATAGTGAAAGAAGAGTCCTCTCAGTCCCCTGCAAAGATGGGGTCAGCTATAGGGGAAGCAGAAACTTCTGATGCACACAGGAGCAGTGGGAGTGAGGTTACCACCATTTTGAAGTGGAAGGAGTCATATCACCTTTGGGAGCAGAAGCAGGGCAGGGGTGATGCTCTGACTGTACATGGAACCTCCACATCTCCCCTTCGATCAATGTATTGACTCTCTCACTGTCTCCTCTAATGCTCTCACAAGCATGACTTTTACCAACTTCTGGGTGCACTGCACTGAAAGTGTTATCAATTGCTAGTGAGGTCTATATATTCTGAGTCTTTATGACTCTGCAAAAGCAACATCCACTGTTGCCATGAATGCGGCCTTCGACTCCTCCCCCTATAATTTCTGCTTGTGGACTTCCTACCAAGGAAGGTAGGAAGCATACCTGAAAGAATTTTAACCCATTAAAAGTATGCTAGCCCCTTATACTGTGGAAGCTGGCATTCTGGCATGGTTACCATCAGACTCAGTTTTTGCGTAAGAGAAATGCATTCCCTGAATCTCAAATGGCTGGTCTTGAACTTGTCGCTCCATGAAAACAATGTAGACTTGTAACGCCTTAGTGTGCATTTACTTAAAATGAAATTTGTGGTAATTCTCTGCCTTCTGTTTACTCTCTTTAAAATTGAGCTTATCTCTGAATGATTATTATAAAGTTTTTTATAATTTAGTTTGTAAAGCTAAAATAAGTAGAAAAAATCATATATTTGCCTTTTAGAAGTTTGAGAAATTTTGCCCATGCATTTAAGGAAGGGCAAGAGTGCAATATTTTGGATGGTCTTTCAATCTGAATCAGGTTATTTTATTAATTATAAACTCAGATTCTAGATATACATGCAAATTCAAAGTCACTTTTCTTTATCCTTTTCTTTTCTAATGGAAGGTTAAGTATTGGAACATGTTAAATGGTGTTTAAATGACTGAGTGCCTTGACCTTGTCTGGGACAGACAAGTCTAGAGCTATGCACAGTGAAGATCTATAATCAGCTTGGAACTCCTGTTAATACAGCAGTTGTTCCTGTCTACCACTGTGGAAAGTGCCAGACCACATAGTGATAGTGAAAAATGTGCTCCTGGCAAACCTTTCTTTCACTGTATAGTTTTCACTTTCAATTTGATATATTATTCAGAAAACATCGAAGTCTTTTTATAGGTATTTTATTATATTTTAGTACGAAACCCCATAATTTATGTGCACCTTTAAAATGAATAGTCTTAATACGGTTGAGGATTTAATGCTTTAAAAATTGGCAGTGGATTCATGGGAGCTTGCAGTGGCTTATAAATATAGTAAATCCATAATTTAGAAATTCTCACTGTAAATCAAACTAAAGAAATTAAATTCTGTAGATAAATGTTTTGACTCACAGTGTCTTCCCTGAAGAAGGAATAGGGCCACAATGTTTGTCTAGAAAATTGTGGGGTTTCTTGTGGTTACCCTAAGTCAAATTCACATGTTTGGACTGTTCAGTGTTCTATTTCCTTCCTGTACCTTCACAAGGACTTCATTTGGCATGCCTGGTGCAAATTAAAACAAAAGCACTTGCATAGTATTACTATGACAGCGCTTATTAGTAGGAGAAATTTCAGTGATTTTTCCTGAGGGTAGAATATGATTCTCTAGTCAACTGCAAGATAAATTGATATTTAACTGAATTGGATAGTAACCTCGAATTTGTGTAGATCTTAACTTCTGAACTTGTCTTGAACCTGTTTCTATCTATATTCTCTGTCAACTGTAAGGCATCTTAATCTGAGATCAACTGTTCCATTTTGGGACACTGCCTGGAACTGTAGGTAATATTACAATTCAAACCAAAACAAAATAACCTCCTCTGTGCTACATTCCAGACTCCTTGGATGAGTGTTTTCTATAGGAATTCTGAAGATTCTTTCTTAGACCAAATGACACTCTGCTAAAAGCTATAGAAAACATTATTAATACTGAAAGAATTACTCATTTATTAAGAGGAAGAGAGTGGTTTCAGGGGCACTGCAGTGAAAATAGAAAAGGAACATAGAGTTAATGGGAAAGGGAAAGCTGAAGATGTAGAGGGGAATGATGGGGAAATGTTCTAGGGTAATGTGCTGAAAGGACAGGGTTCCCACATAAGCTTGTTTTATTGGTTGTTTGGGGGGGTGTTTCAATTTATTTATTTATTTATTTATTTACTGTGTAGGTCTTTTGCAATATGGAAATTGCAGGAGGAGGATGGACAGTTATACAACATCGAGAAGATGGGAGTGTGGATTTTCAGAAAAGCTGGAAAGAATACAAAATGGTAAGGTGAAAAATGTGCAATAGCTGTACAATTCATACAATGTCAGATTTCAAATACTACTTCCTATTGTCTTAGGTAGACAGTTCTGCTTATAGTGATGTGGTGTGGTCCTGCAGTTTTTATGAACTACCTTTTTTCATGTCTGTTACTTTTGAAAATGCTTTTTACTCAATTAGTGGAGTGTTATTTCCCATGTCTTAGAGTTTCTTTGAGATCAGAAACTGAGATATAAAAGATGAGGTGAGGCCAGAGTTTTGACTTGCTGTGACGTTAAGTGGTAATAGGCATGTGACGATGTTTCTAGTGTTTGGATGTTTTCAGCTAAGGGGAACTCCTTCAGAACTTGGAGTACCTCAGACAGGAATGAAAATCCTTACTGGGGTTTATCCCAAGTTATACAGCACCTCTGCCAATCAATTTCATGTACTGGAAATGTTGATACTTCAAATAGGATTATGAGAAAATAAATAAGTTACCAAATTAAATATGACATGACTTCAAGCAGTCTGTTTTCCTTTTGCCAACTCAGAAAAATTTACTGCAATCTAAATAACTGCTCATTTTTTTCATTTGCTGCCTGTTCATACTTTCTGATGGAGCTCCTTTCTCTGAGTCCCTGAGGACTGGCTTGGACTACAATGACATTCCTAGTGAAATTTTCAGTACTGTGTTATCAGTGTGGCAGCGAAATGTCTTTTTTCTACAGTTTTCAAAAAACACTAAGTGAAGAGAGCATTTTAAATGTTTAAAAAAAAAAGCAAGTTCAATTCAGTAAAAATTTCTGCGGGAAAAAGTTCTGTTACAGAACTTACAATTTCAGAAATAAACCTAATATATTATTGAAGCTAAATCTAATTTTTGATTTTATGGATGCTTTTAAAATATTTTTTTATTACATGAAGATATAAATTATAAAAAATAATAATTTGGATCAGACACTGCTCCTGTGGGTAGCTAGAGGATATAATCTGTTTCATAGTATATATCAACTAAAAGTAATGTTAAAATGACAAGAAGATATTTTTTAATAGAATTGCCAAATTGGAAACTTTTTTTAGAATTCATAATGTAGATAATGTAAAAACTGTTTTACTTGATTTTGGTGCAGAATCAAATAAAATATAAAACATCAATTTATTTTGAGGGAAACAAAATTTGAAGATCCTACCAATTTTAGTTATGAGGAAATTAGAATTTGTATGTGCAACATAAGTAATTCACTACATATGGATTTTCAATTTATACATATCACAGTAATTGAGATTTTCTGATTTTATCTCTTGTGCTTTTTCTTAGCAGTTATATAAATACAGCCCTTCTTTGTAAAGTTATCCCACGTGGTCTTTTTCATATATATCCCTTCATGTAGTCAAAGATTTTCCTCTAATTTTCCTCTACAATAGTGTGAACCTGTTCAGAATTAGATTATATTGGTTTTGTGTAGTTCAAGCAGTCTGAACTAATTTAGCTTCTCTTTAGGAATGATATAATATTCTAAGACATCATTTGCTTCTATCAAATAAAAAGGATCTATTTCGGACTTTTATTGATATCTTATCCTATAAGTCGCGAAACAAGATAGGATTTAGACTTGCTCTGCTTCTATGAACCATTTATCCAAGTAACTATCTTAGGCCCCCTTCAGTAGTTATCATATCACACCAAATATTGAATATTGAGTGATAGAAGCTGATGGATGTTCTCTATATTACTGGGATATGTGACAGTGTTTGGGCTTCAAGGCAATAACACCACTGATTTAATTCCTTGATTGTTCAGAAAAGGTGCATGGTGTCTGTTGGACCACATCCCATCTCCTTCCTGGTGTTTCTTCCAATGGAAAGTGGTTTGTGTGGTGGGGGATACAATAGTACTTGATCTTACTTGAAGTGGTTGAACTTAATATGCATTCTCTCAGCCTGTACTTCAGATGCAGCTTTCCAGATTTGTTAAGATCTTCTCTGTGTTCATTTCTAATAATTTCATCCTAATATAATAACAGTAATAATATGTCTCTGGGGCTGCTTTTATTTTCAGTGCATTTAGTTCTTATTGGAAAAGAAACTGGAAAATTGTTGAATCTTTTAAGTTAAAGAAAGTACTGATTGCCAGCTTCTGAGCTGGACAGGATTCCAGGCCACCAGTCAGTACTACCACTGGAGCCCTCACAATTTATTGACTGTTCCAGTTTCAGGAGGCTGTTCAGATATGCTCTGACTCTAAGATGAGATCCTTACTTGGAAAGGATGCACGTGGAATAATCTCTGCAAGGATGAGTGACAGCAGTGCTGGATTACAAGAATCACCTGAAAACAAGGCAGTCATTGTCTTTGATGCAGTTTCATGCTGGTACTTTCAGCTTACATGGAAGTACTTCAATTCCTATTCCAGACACCAACACAGGAAATAGGTTAAGTCAGAGATAAAGTAGCCATAAATCTTTTGAAAGGAGGAAGTATACAACTTCATCCATCCATAAATTGCTACAAAGTCAGTGCTACTACAGCAATAGGGGTACTAATTTTTCCTCCTTGTTCTTTTGGCTCTATTTCCACTGGCATTCAATCTCCACTCTGGAAAACAAAGTTACACTTTCCTCAGTATCTAAACCAATAGGTAATAAATACAAAAGCTTTTCTGCAGATTTACTGTTATGCATGATTGGTTATACCACCTTCTTGTTTAGGGGCATATGTGCTTAACAGTATTCTTCAGTTTTGTTATTAATCTTTCACTGTGCAGTGTATTTTGCACCTTTGAACTCATTTCTGACTATGAAACCTCTTGAGCCATTTCAGTTTTGTACATTCAGTAGTAATCGGAATAAATTCAGAGGAAACCGCTTAAGTTCATCCTCCCATCCTTTTCTTATCAGTACCTACTACATCTGTTCTGCCCCATTTTGCAATGAATTTTCTGTTATACTGCTTGTTGCTTATTGGAAAAAAATTGAAGTGAAACAATGAATAATTTCTATAACAGCAGGTAAGATCACACTGAAGCAAACTTCAACCCTGAAGCAAGTTTCAACCATTTTTCATATTTCCTTGCATGAGGAGGGAATATAAAACACTATTAAGAGTTTTGATCTCTAGAGGAGAATATAATTTAAAAAACTATTGCTTGCCATCTGCAAATCTAAAACCCTTTTAGAAGGGGGGTTTTCCACGAGCTTACTTTCTAAGACATGGTTTCTGGCACTTATTAGGCAGTCATTAGCAATAATGAAATCCAAGTAAATTGTTAGTTCATGTGCTAACTTGGCTATCAAATCTTCTTGATAATTTTCCAGTTTTCAGTTCTTGGATGAATGTACCTTTCCCAGTGACTGTCTCCATTTTTGCCAAATTAGGTGATGGAGTATTAGATTCCCTATTCTCTAGCCTTTTAACGTGTCTAGTTTAATAATTCCCATGAAATTCACAGTATTTTTTCCACACTTGATAGCTCAACATTCACTATCAACTTCTTAGGGGGGCTTCTTAGGGGTCAAGTCTATTGAGGGCTTCCTCAGACCTTTAAGATTACTTTCTTGCTTTCTGTCATCGGATAAAAACTCTCAATAGGTATTTGAAATTGCATGCCTTGGCCAGCTCACAACAATCTTTTTTCTAGCAGGTTTTTTTTTTTCCCTGCATGTCAGTATTTAATTGTACTGTCTGTCTTAATTGCTATAGTATTGCTATTTTCCTTTCACTGATGAAGGAAAGCTATCGCTTTTTTTTTTGTTATTTATAATGTCATGAGCTAGATTAGGATCACTTGTACATAGTAGACTTTGAGATGAATTTCTAAGTTTTATGGCAACAATCTCCTACCTTTCTGATCAGCAGCTGTTTTTTCATTTGATTTCTTTGAGGCAAGAATGATATTCAGTGGTAAATTCCACATTCTTTTAATTTCATGTTCCTGATTAACATCAGAGTCCAACAACAGTTCAGTGCTTAAAACAAGTCTGCTGCCAACTCGTTTCAGAAGTCATCAATAACATTCATGTGTGCCTGAAGAGCACAAAATCCAGAAGAGCTACAAAACCACTTCCATTTCTGGTGAGGTTTCTTCTTTTTCTATTCTCCTTAAAGCTGTTTTGTCAAATTGATGGCTATCTCCATAGTACCAATGCTCTTCTATAGCTTAAATTCTTCACAGACCGAGCCAGACCACAGAGGTAGTCACCAGAACTTTCTCAGGAAGTATTTCTGGATGCAATTCTCGTGGGTATTTCTATCACGTTATCTGCAACGATCTGACTTTCCTTTGACTCTCAGTAAATTTTAGCTAGTATGTCAAGTTTTGACATCCGTGTCTTCTGCTTACTTAAAAAACAGCTGAAAACCTCTTTGAACTGTTTGACATATTTCCTACAGTTCACTTCTCTGAGTAAGCTCTAGTTTGGACATAGGTCCCACTCATTTTCTGGAAGACCTTCTTGTTTGTGACAGTCAGGCTGTTGGTGACCACATGCTTTCATCCCACTAGTCCTTGCAAGTCCTACATGCTTGAATTATACATAATAAGAGCTACCATTCCAACAAAGATTTTATTTCTTAGTGCCATTGTTCAGTTAATTCCAAAAATTTCCAGATGCTATATTTAATTTTTGTTTGCAAAGTGTTAAACTTCTGTTTTAGAATGTGGCCTCCTAATTCTTTTTACTCCATCTCTTGTGAGCCTTATTTTATTTTCTCTTGTGAAAGTTTCAGGTCCATTTTTCAGTTTTGTTATCATTCTTACTGCCCACCTTTCTTGCCTTTAAACTCTGACAGGTTTTTTGTTCCTAATTGCTTCAGTAGCAATACTAAGTTGTATATTTTTCTCATTCAAGATAGGTCTTCACCATTTTGTGAAGTTAATATTGTGTTTGACTTGAACAAAGAGACAAAACCTTGAGCTGTTGTACTGTTCCCTCTTAGAGCATTAATTGGTGATGGATATTTCTCTGTTGTAGTTTTACCCATTTAAAAATAGTGTTCAGGTTCTTTTTTTCTCCCCAAATACTTGAAGAATCAAACTACAGACAGAGCTCCAACCTCTTTCAGTCGTTAGATTATGATGTTTATCACATTCTTTTTGAGGGGGGAGGATGACTGCGTAAAAATGCACAAGGCACATTTTAGAATTTCTTTGTAAGCTTCTTGATTCTGGTTCCACTATTTTACTGCAAAATAACTTCAGATGTGGGTGGGTTTTTTTAAACAAAAATTACATAAACCATATGACTTGGCTGAGGAGAATGTTCTTGACAGAAAAAAATAAATTTGTTCATAATTTGGAAGCTCATATTGCGGAAGCAATATCTTCCATAATTCTCAGTTTTGTTAAAGCTAAATATTCTGAATTATTTTTTAATCCTTTTCTGTATTATAACTCTTTAAAGTATGTTATGCATTGTTATGGCCACAAAATCTTCACATTTCTTGCATAGGCAGCCATTGACAGCCATATTCCTCTGTTCTTTAAACGGGAACTCGAATAGTATCAAATAGTATCAAACAGGTGCTAAAGGTGGTAGTACCAATCTTTCTGCCACTATTCCACATTAAAAGCATTTGTAAAAAGTTCGTTTTTTGGATCTTTATTTATGTCAAACTTTTTCCTGAAAACTAAAGAAAAGAGATTACTGGAGATAAAAAGTATATTCCACTGCAAGCATATGATGCAGCTCCCTGGGTTCACAGGATATCAAGCATTGAAATCGCCACTGGAACTAGCTTCACCTAACTAGTGTTAGGGAGATTTAAGAAGATGCTGCTGTTGTTCACAGGAATTAAAACACTCATCAGCTTTTCAGTTAATGATTTGTAATTTTGACAGGAATTTAAAATTAGGAAACTTTTATCATCATGTGAAAAATCACAGAATCATAGAATCATAGAATCAACCAGGTTGGAAGGGACCTCTGAGATCCTCAAGTCCAACCCTTGATCCACTACCGTTATTGTTACTAAACCATGGCACCAAGTGCCTCATCCAGTCTCATCTTAAAAACCTCCAGGGATGGAGAATCCACCACCTCCCTGGGCAGCCCATTCCAATACCTGATTACCCTCTCTGTAAAGAATTTCTTCCTAATATCTAACCTAAACCTTCCATGGCACAACTTAAAGCCATGCCCTCTTGTCTTACTGATAGCCTGGGAGAAGAGACCAACCCCTACCTGGCTACAACCTCCTTTCAGGTAGTTGTAGAGAGTGATGTCTGAGCCTCCTCTTCTCCAGGCTAAACAACCCCATCTCCCACAGGTTCTCCCAACCTCTCCTCACAGTACTTGTGCTTGAGTCCCTTCACCAGCCTTGTTGCTCTTCTCTGGACCTGCTCCAGCACCTCAATATCCTTCCTGAACTGAGGGGCCCAGAACTGGACACAGTACTCCAGGTGAGACCTCACCAGCACTGAGTACAGGGGCAGAATCACTTCCCTGGTCCTGCTGACCACACTGTTCCTGATCCAGGCCAGGATGCCATTGGCCCTCTTGGCCACCTGGGCACACTGCTGGCTCATGTTCAGCTTCCTGTCAATCCAAACTCCCAGCTCCCTTTCTGCCTGGCTGCTCTTCAGTAACTCTGTCCCCAGCCTGTAGCACTGCAGGGGGTTGTTGTGACCAAAGTGGAGGACCTGGCACTTGACCTTGTTGAACCTCATCCCACTGGAATCAGACCATCTCTCCATCTTGTCCAGGTCCCTCTGTAGAGCCCTCCTGCCTTCCAGCTGATTGACACTCCCCCCCAACTAAGTGTCATCTGCAAATTTGCTGATGGTGGACTCAATCCCCTCATCTAAATCATTGATAAAGATATTAAACAGAACTGGGCCCAACACTGATCCCTGGAGGACACCACTAGTGACCGGCTGCCAACTGGATGCAGCACCGTTCACCACCACTCTCTGGGCCCGGCCATCCAGCCAGTTCCTAACCCAGCAGAGAGTGTCCCTGTCCAAGCCATGGGTTGCAGCTTTTTCAGGAGTATGCTGTGGGAGACGGTATCAAAGGCTTTGCTGAAGACCAGGTAGACCACATCCACAGCCTTCCCCTCATCCACCAGGTGGGTCACCTGATCATAAAAGGAGATCAGGTTGGTCAGACAGGACTTGCCCTTCCTAAACCCGTGCTGACCGGGTCTGATGCCTTGTCCATCCTGTAGGTGCTGTGTGATTGCACCCAGGATGATCTGCTCCATAAGTTTACCAGGCACTGAGGTCAGGCTGATGGGTCTGTAGTTTCCCAGGTCCTCCTTCCGGCCCTTTTTGTGGATTGGTGTGACATTTGCCAATCCATTTGCTCCCCAGTGAGCCAGGACTGTTGGTAGATGATGGAGAGCAGCTTGGTGAGCTCTTCCACCAGCTCCCTCATCACCCTTGGGTGGATCCCATCTGGTCCCATAGACTTGTGGGGATCCAAGTGGCTCAGCAGGTCACTAACTGTTTCCTCCTGGATTACAGGGGGGCTATTCAGATTGTTATCTCTGTCTACAAAATTGTACACATGTATACTAGACAGAGATTCCTCGCTACAACAGGCCAGTAGTGGTTTTATCACAGTAAGAGGTTTCTTCCATTGATTTTGGAATGAACTATATTCTAGTAATTTAGTTTTAGGTCACAAAGAGTAACAGAAAGAAATAAAGGCAAAGTAACAAAATATTACACCTAATGTACATATGGTCAGATATGTAAACCTTAAAGTATTATTGTTGGTTGATCTTACATGGACATAAATTTTCACTTTCACTGTTATTAGTCCTGAATTTTTTGGCTATGAAGGATCACTCCAAGTGCAAACATATGAAGCTGCTCTTCATAGATCGCTCATTATATTTTATAATAAGAACTCATGTCTTCCTTCTAATGAGAACTTTAGTGTTTGACTGGTTTGCACAGGAGCCATCCAGTGGATGGGGATCCTTCTCTTATGTGACTCATTCCTTCTTTCTCAACTACTAGGTCATACCTGTACTAGCACACTGAACAGGGCCATGGCCTGTGTGTGTGAACAGTTTTGTGACACAAGATCCTCATCACAAAATTTTAGTGGAGTTTTGGTATTACCCAAATGACATCCACATATAATGCCCAACCAGTGATGGGTAATGGGCCATTCCAAATGGCAGTTGGCACAGGACTGCTTTGGTTTTAGACCTGTTAGCATAGGAGCTTTTCTTGTTTGCTTTCTTATGCTTAGCAGAGCAGTAAAGGTTGTTCAGGGCATTCTTCACAGCTTCTTCTTCCCCTTGTGGCTTAGTGAAACACTTGTCAGGGAAAGGATTATTGGTTCAAAGAACTTAGAGAGACATTATTATTAGTACTACATCCATACATCTAGCTAGTAGCTGAAGATGAATCTCATGATTTCTTCAGCAGGAACAGCTTCATGTTTTTTCCCTGCAAGTAATGTGAAGTAGTCTGTAAAGTGCCTTGCAATATCAGCATGGTCTCTCTTGCAAAAGTGAAGGATTTGAAAATAGGATTGATTTGTGAGAAAGGCAAAAACTAGAGAATGCATGTCCTTGGAAAAGACAGAAGTTACATTGCTTCTGTAGTGTAAGCAAACCAGTCAGGCTGGGAATGGTAGTGATGTTGAATTAATGTGTTGACCGAATAACTTATTAGAGTGAGTTATGAGTTCAAGGAGATAAAAACCCCACACTTAAGACATGTATAATTCTATAACATATAATAACAAATACATTTCTTATTATAGTATGCTTCAAAATTGTAACTTTTTTACATCTGAAAAAAATCGTTTACTTCAAGGGACTAGGGTAAATGATATGGAAGTAATTTGTTTCTTTCACACATTTACCAAGTTATTTGGATATAAGGAAATGATTTTTGGTGAGTGGAATGTGTATTAAGATATTATGTGAGTAACGCCTTTCAATAGAGACCCACCCCTTCATGATAAAGAATGGTATGTCATGCTAGTTTAATAAACAGGCACTTCTGACTGAAACTGTTACTCAGATAATTGTCACTTTCATCAGTTCTATAAAAATAGTCAGCGTGTTCTCTGCTTCTCCTGAGATCTAAATCCAGCATGTCCAGTAGAGATAGGTACGATATTGAGGTGGTGAAAAACTGTATTCAGTTTTATGAAAATATCCTCATGAAACTCTTCTGGTCCTGACCAAGGCTTAATCTACAGTGTGCATTTCAACAAAATGATCCCAGGGAGCAAGAATGAAACAATATTTTGTTCAGAGAGGGTTGGATCACTAGACTGGGCAACAGAGATCTTACTGCACAAGGAGGCATCTTTTTCATTTTGGAGAATACACTTGGATGTAAAATTAAACAAAATTTTTTGTTGGAGCACAGTTGTGTTTTAAATGTGTTACACTCAGCACAGCCTTTCCCATGAAAGTATTACTGATTAACATCAGTTTCAAGTGTTGTGTTGACACATGGCTACATACTTGTGCCTACTTTGCCACCAATGCTTCAATTTAACACCATTAATTTTATGCTGATAAGACTCATGTAGTCTTTCAAAGACTGTTACATAGTAAGTTTTGTGTAATGATATCAAGATTTAGCCTAGTTATACTAACAGCCTGTTGAGCAGCAGAGCACCATGAGAAAGATTAATGTCATTAAAGAATCTTTCTAACCAAAAGATGGAAACACTGTTTTAGAAGAGCCAGGTGAGATTCTGTGAGGTTGTTTTTAAGATTTGTGACTTGAAAATTTAGTAGAATTGTAGCAGAGTTCTTCCCAAATGAAAGTTGTGTGCTCTCATCATGTAAGAGCATTCTCCACAGGGAGGAGCATCTCCTGTCTGATCTGCTCCATTTGGAACTCATTGGAGCAACTCTTCACTTTGGGGCTCATGTTGAATTAGAACTGTAACTTTTTGACTCTGTCATCAGTCATCTTTTATTCTTGTTTAAGGGTTTAGTGTAGCAGTTGAACCAAAGCAAAAGATTCAAGGGCAACCCATAAGTTTGATGCTTGTTCTATTTAGACAGATTATGGGACTTAAATTCAAGTCACTGCTCAAACTCACATACAGGCTCTTGATCTTTCCTTCAGGATCTGTGCTCTTAGTCATGCTCATCTTTGCTATTTGAGATTAATCAGTGTATTGGGAAAAGAGAATTAGGTCCTACCTCTCCAAAGTATTTCTTTTTTGCATGAAATGAAACAAAAATACTCTTTTTAAAGACTTTTTTATTTCATTTTAAATTTTTAGCCCTAAGACATACCATTTATTTCTTTGCAAATACTAAAAGAGTTATCTTAAGCTTAAATAATTTTAAGCTCAAATTTTTTCTTTCTTAGATGATATGGAAAAATTTAGTTTCCTTTTCTTTAAAATATATCTATCTCCCTGGCATGCTCTTATTGGGAGCCCCACTAAGTGTCTGTACATTCCTAGAATCCCCTTGTCCTAGAGTGAGAAAGATTGTCTCAATAAGAAAGTCTCCTATTTTCAGATGTACTAGTTGTTTTACATGTAGGATATGTATGGAGAAAACTGAGCTCTTTTGGGCTCATTGCCTAACCAGAGGTAACCTTTGTGCAAGGTTTGCACTTCAAATATGCTTTCTGTCACTGTGATTCTTCTTCATCAGGAATTTTGCTGCTACTGATACTGTGTGTGTTTGAGAAGGAAAAAATAAAAAGTGAACATAATTTCTGTATGTCTACTAATATATTTGGTCTAGAATGAAGTGCAACAGCCTGAATTGATGCAGGTTATGAACAAGGTTTTGAGGCACTTTTCAAACTTCGAATAATTAGACAGACATCTAGCTCTTCATTTAAACTGACAATAGCTTAGTTTTTGTTTAGTTTAGTTTTTGTTTTAGTCTTTTTAGAAGGTACCTCTGGCTTTAATCTAAACATTTTTTTAAAACTTGTCAACAAACGTTTGTTAGCATTTTCTAGTAAAAAAAAAAAATCTGAATATTTAGCATTGTTTTCCCATACTCTTTTAAGTTAACATTATTTAACACATTTGTCATCTGAGGAAATTGAAATAATTTCTGTAGACCATATCTTTATTTCGAATAACATAATGAATAATTCAGTGTGAAGGAAATGAAATTATACAAGTATACAAAAATGTATACAAACCTTTTCTAGAAATTGTCTTAAAGAAAATCCATTCCACATTCTCAGTTAAGGCAAAGGGAACTGAATATTCTTTATGGCTTCTGGAAAGTCATTGTTACTGCAAAACATTGAATTATTATCTACTTTATTCAGTGAATTGTCTGACAGAAGATGAACCCATAGGATATATTGACTGTGTCTGGTTTCAATTTTGTTTTGTCTATAAAAAGTCAAAGTTTCCTGTGAGCTTTATCAGACAAAATAAATAAAATAAGAGAGATAATTGTTTAATGAATCTGGAGCAGCATGATTCAAGCAGAATACTCTTACAGATTTTGCCAAAGCTAATAAAATTCTTTTGCACCCTGCTTATTATTTTTGAATAAGAATCAACTTTGTAAATTCTTAAGAGCATTGAATTCTGTTTCTTTGTTTTTCATGACTGCTTTAGAAGTTTTGATTCTGGTAATCACCATGCAATTGGAAATGAGCTGATGTAGAACTCAGATGTCATCTAGAGTAAATATTGTACAATCATGTATTTTTGTCCTTGATTCCTGGTTTGAAGTACTCTAATCCATACAAAGGATAACAAATTATGTTTATATATTTTATTCTTTTTTTTTTTTTTTTCACAAAAGTTGGGTACTATGTCAGAATTTACAGAATCTACTATATACTTATAAAGAACCAGAAAACACCTTTGCTTCATCGTGGCACATAAGTAGTTTTAAAATTGTCAGTAAGGTTCTATATTATGGGGTTTTTTTTCTCTGAAAATAAATGTTATCACATCTACAAGAACAACCTACTCTAAATATAGTACAAAACATCACCTTATTATTCTTCAATGAAAAAGCCTAGGGGAAAAAAATTACTAATTTTTGGTGATTTTTATATCGCGTTTCAGATCAACATTTGCCAAAATATGATCTTAATGCAATTTTCAGCAGGAAAAATATAAATGTTTTCTCTTTATGAAGAATAATATGAAACATTATAATAATCCATGTTAGGTCAGCACGAAGATTTGTGTATTCTATTTGTGACTAGTAGTGGACACTTAAGAGAGCATATTATTATAATGCAAGCATATTTCCCTGCTATATTGTCCTAGCTTCCATAGAGTGCTAATGAGGAAAATGAAGGAGAATTCTGAGAACTTCTGGAAATTTCTGATCTTTCCCTATTGCACTAAACACTCTTTTGGGAACTTAAAGCCTCTGATTTTCCAATCATCCCAAAATATTATGCAAACTTCTAGGGAAAAGCAAAATCGAGTATTTTTGGAAAAAAATCTAAAGTTTAAAGAATTAATCTCTCTATTTGGAAACATATAATGAACAAAATATAGAAAGATAATGAAAAAATAGTGTCTCTTAGTAATTTGAAATACAATTTTGGAACAGTGCTTACAACACACTGGGTTTCAGAGGGACTTAAAATATAGTTAATAGCAAACGCATTCATGAAATACAGATGTTCCTTTTCCTAGTGGATTGATAGCTGAGGCTAACTTGGATCACCTCATGTACTTCCTTGAGGTTAGGCACAAAACTTTAACACAAATAATTTTGGAAGTATTTACTATAGTGATATGAGTGCAAAAACCAACAAGTGTGTTGACAGTGTATATGTGTACTGGGAAGTAAACACATTTAATGACAGCTTTGGGTCTGCAATAGGTGACTTCTAAGGTTAAATTTTACGATTTAACTCTGTGCCCTAGGGCATTCTCAAAACCAAACTTCTTGTCCAAAGATGACAAGCATGGTCTTAGGCAAGGCTGTGGGCATCTTATCACTTGGGGTCCCACAAATTTGAGCAGAAGTATAAACTTAAGTGGTATAGTATAAACTAAAATGCTTGGATTTCATTACTGAATTTTAATTAATGAACGATTACTGAATTCTCTCATTAACAGCAGAATTAATGATGTCTGCTTTTCTGTGGATTTTTGTCCTGTGTCCCACATGGAACTCTCATTCTTATTACTAATAGTCTCCTGAATCCCTATTATTTTCTAAGATTCTCTGTGGCAGAAGCTAAAGTTCCCCTTTTATGTCCCTGAAATCTCTCCCAGATGTCTAAGGATCCTCTGAGGCAATACATGCTCAGCATCTGCACTTGACCAGCTGCTCTGCATGTCCTTATAGGCAATTGGAATAGGCAACTGCTGAGCTTCTGCTTCAGCCTTTCTCCCATCACAGACACCAGTTCTACTGAAACCTTGTTGAAGTTCAGGTTTGTGTAATTTTAACCCAACCTCAAAGGTGTTCAAAAAGTATTGCACAAAAAAGTTTTCTGGCTGAGAAAAGAAAAAAATATTTTGTGCTTGAAGACAAAATTCTACAATGTACTTTGAAAGCTAAAGATCTTGAAGGTAAATCAGAAGAACCAAGCACAACCACTTTCTTTGGCACCCTCTGTGTTAGAAATGGAAATGCAAAATTAAATAATTTTTTTTGAGGGGGGTTGGCTAATATTTCATCATTCTGTTCTGCAAACAAAAGCTTACATATCTCATCAAAGTATTAGTGTTCTTGTAGTAGAGACAATCTAAGTAAGATATAAAAAAGGAGAGCTCTGTTGTTATTAAGTCAGCCAAAGTATCTGGAAAAAAACAGCACGCATGCAAGTCTTTCTTCAGCTCTGAAATATAGGCAGTAAACTGCAGACTAAATACAGGTTGGAAACAGTTGAGTTTGGCATAATAAAATTATACCTGAAGAAATTGTTGCCAACTCTGTGCCTACAGAAATGTACTGCTTCTCTCTGGTTTAGATCTATGAAAGATTTGAGTGCCTGTTTGTTTGTTTATTTCTTTCCATCCATATTAGGTGTTTAATAAAGTACATTACTTCTCCTTAGGAACATTCCTTTCTTAGAGCTATGTTTTATATCCCACTTACTTCCTTGGTTGCATTTCTAATCTGAGTTTCGATATTGTAGCCCCTTACAGTAAGATTCATTTTTCCATAACTAGTGTGATGGCTTTCCTCAGAATTTTTAATACTCCTTTGTATATTCCTTCTGTTCTGTATTGCTGAAGCTTCATTTCCTCGGGTCAGGAGAGCAAGCCACCTAGTGAAAGATTTTCATCTTAGTATAATAACAGGTGTGAAAAGGGAGATGGAAATGTAAATACAAAGAATAAAAATTGTTATTTCAGAATAATTATATATGGTGTCTGGAGTTTCTATAGAATACATATGGGAACACATAATGTTAAAAAAGCTACATGTATTACATTCTGAATAGGCTGTAATCCAAATAAGATAAGACATATATAATTCAACAAAGCCACAGTTCAAAGGGGAGTCTCTTCAACTTTCCAGCACTGGGAAAAAGGGAGAGAGAATTTCCTGAAAATCTTCCTTTAAAGAAAGACAGTTGATGATGATGATGATAATTATATATCTTTTGTGAATAAAATCCATGTAGACTGCAAAGAAACTCACTTTGACTGATATATAAATGACTGTGTTACACTTCTACATTCTGCATTTTAGAGAAACAAACTTCCCATTAGGTAGTCAATGCAGAGCATATTTTGCCTTCCTCTGAAACAAGTGGCAGTTACCAGTGGTAACAGAAGATGTCAGAGACAAACCACTGACTCCTGTGGTATGACACTGCCAAAGATGCTAGAACAGGAGACACCATGTGTAACAGTCACAGGGTAGAGAGACAAGGCAAGAAGATGGAAAGAATCGAAGGAACAGATAGAAAATGGTGATAACTATAGAAGAGTATGTCAGCTGTAGGCAGGGTTTATACAGGTGAGGAATCAGCTCTTGTATTTTAAGAACAATGTGTGAAGCCAAATATGATTGCGACTGCCATCAAAGCAGTAGGTGAAAGATAACAGAAGCATCATAATGGGAAAGCTTGAGGAGCAGGAGCTCACACTGGAAGATGGATGTGTTCAAAGCAAGATATCACCAGTATTAGCTATGGCCAGTATTTACAGAGACTTATGTAGGAAATAGTCTTCTTGAGAAAGGGATATAATGAAATAACATAAAGGAAAAAGCCAACTAATAGTATCCTCCCATATTTCAGTTTGAGACTTCTCTGAGACTTGCCACAGATTACTGAATTTCAGTTCTTCCAGATTAAACACACTTTGTCCATAGGTATCACTTGATGGTCTTTGAACCAAAAAGCAGAGATGCTTATTCAAAACATAAACTAATGTACTCAGTGTAACCAAAAGGGGCATGTCTTAGCCTCTAGTATCAGTGAGTCACCAAATATTGTTATTAGCTTAGGTAGGGTAGCGAAAAAAAAATGACTCCTGAGTAAAGTACTTTCTGATGTAATTCCCTGGAGGAATAACAACAATAACAAAAATCCCTCTATTATTTATTTTTTGGTCCAGTCAAACCTCTAAGCTTCTAAATTTTTTAAATTAAATTTCTTTAGAAGTTTGAAGCTAATATACCTATGCGTTGCCTGAGTATTAACTGTGCTACCACATGGCCGCTGGGGAGGCAATGGACCCAACGAATCAGATCTGGAGCCAGAGCAATGCAATTATGAAAAAAGAGAGAGAGGATTCTACTTTCAATGCTTTCATCCCACGTTAGGAGTGACTGAAACAGTATATAGAGAAGACCAATGTCTTGCCAATGTGTCTCACAGCCACATTTCTCCTTATCTAACTTTTAGTCCCAAGGAAATCTCTTTACTTTAACCCTTTTAAAAATATGTACTTTCTGGAAATAATCCAATCTTTCATTTAATTTGATCAGGAAATTTCCACAAGGTCTTCTAAAATGCTCCTAGAATATCATTGTAAGCAAATCAGAAGATTTCTCATTCCATTTTTCCTATCTTAAGAAATATGAGTAAGAACAGTCATGTTGGACTAGTTCTTCACAAGTAAATATTATGGTTTAAAATAATTTCTACTGTTTAAAGAGAAAGAAAAGGAAAATGAGAAATGGAACTAGGAGTTCTCAGGTATGAACTAATACTTTATGAAGAAAAATAATTCTAATATATAGTAGATAAATTAATAACATTAAATGAATCTTTAATCTTAAAGTAGTAAAATATTCACTACAATTTAAACAACTTAAAACCTGGAAAATGCACAAAAACATAGGTCTAGGAATACATTTGGGGCCCCCTGGTGGTCTAGTGGTTAGGATGCAGCGCTCTCAC
Source organism: Manacus candei (assembly GCF_025592945.1). Taxonomy (NCBI): domain Eukaryota; kingdom Metazoa; phylum Chordata; class Aves; order Passeriformes; family Pipridae; genus Manacus; species Manacus candei. The sequence goes on along the minus strand of NW_026138067.1, from coordinate 7,510,375 downwards.
TGCCGTGGCCCAGGTTCGATTCCCGGTCAGGGAACTCCTCTGGGCAGATGGAGCTCGTCAGCCCTGTAAGGCCATCCATCCAAGAGAAGGTCACTCTAAACAAACCTACGTCCTGAGGACCTCTCTACCACCGTCCAAGCTCACTCAGCCCTGGCAGATGAACCTTAGGATTAAAGGGTGGGCTCAGTTCAGCGCACACTGTGTCTCACCTAAAAAATCCACTGCGCAGGCTCGAAGGGTAAAGACCTTTCCCAAATCTTCGTTCGCGAAGACTGGCCATGATGAGGAATACATTTTGAAAATTGATTATACTTTTTCCTTCATTATTATTTTTCCATGTTTGAAAATTATATAGTTTGCCTATCTGGAAATAAGATCATCTGAATATATGAAATGTGAAGAGAGTTAAGTACCTTAAATATTCTACTGCTGTTTATTTTTCATTTTTAGAAAATAGAGTTACGATATCCTCTCCTGTGCTTTAGGACAGTGTATAGGAACAGGCACTGACCTGTCCAGTAGATCTTGTATACAGAAGGGAATTTTAAATTACAAACTTCCCTCCGTTAGTTGTGGCAGATACTTGACAGAAAAGGTATTGTCCATTCTCCTTTAAAGACTAAGACATGAGCTATCACCTACAGCTAGCTTGAATTTGGTTTATAATCTATGCTAATGTAAACTGTTTTTAATCTTTTATAATGTATAGAAATCTGTTTTGATTTGTCTTAATGATAACTAGGTTTGACACCATATGAAATGTATTATAGAATATAACTATGTCCAATATTCACACTGAAGGATGTGCAAATACAGCACCATACTATTAATATCATGTAACTGGAAAATGATTTTCAACTGATAACCTCAACTGCCCTCTCAAATATCAGTTGAACTTCATGACATTCCTACATCTTACATATTAGTAGAGTCATTTTAGAGACAGTCTAACTGGAGCACAGAAAGCTATGACCGGTAATTAGAATATGTAGGTAAAACATACTGGTGGTTTTATTATTGTATAAAGGTTCTACCAATTACAATAATTACATCTAGTTATTTTGCCAACTTTTCTTCTAGGGTTTTGGTAGCCCATCAGGTGAACATTGGCTGGGAAATGAATTTATCTTTGCAATAACAAGTCAGAGGCAATATTCTCTAAGAATTGAATTAATGGACTGGGAAGGAAACCGAGCATATTCACAGTATGACAGATTTCACATAGGAAATGAAAAACAGAATTACAGGTAAGAATCTGTTGAAATTTTTTGACTCTGCTGAGTGATAAATATTGTTCATTGTTCACTTGTTAAATACCAGAGAGGACAATAATATGATACTGATTTTCATCAAAAGTGAGTAGAGGGTAAAAATAAAATAGAAATAAGTTTTCTCAGTGATGGAAGGATAGAATAAACCTAACATATCTGAGAACAAGGGATCATGTTGGCTGGTAGAACTGCTAAAACTTGTATAACTTTTACCATCAGAACTGAAAACTGATTGAATAGCAAAATATTTGTATTCTGCATTACAATATAAAGGATTTCTACCTCAGAAGCATTACACCGAAACAATGGACACGGGAGTAAAAGACCAAAAATGCTGTTAAACCATCTGATATTTGTAGACTAAAAATTCAGTGTAAATGAAGAGGAAAACCAGAATACTGGATCTTATTGTGAGGGAATAATATACAAAATTTTTTTCAATAATATTTTCTCCCCTATTTTGTTTAAAGATAAGTATGTAGGAAACTTAAATCAGTTCATTAAAAAAAAAAAAAAAAAAGAAAAAGGAAGAAACCTGAAGATACAAGAAGTGTGGACGATCTAAGTAACTGATTTAATTTTTTTTTAATCATTGTTTCATCTGAACAGACAGTACAATGCTGGAAAAAGAGAATGAAACCCATAAATATATCCCAAATTATTTATTATTGCACATCTAGTTAGCATAAGACTTAGGAGAGAAACAAATATATTGTAAATACAAACATTCAAGTCATAGCATGTGGAACTACGTTGGTATTCAGATCTTTAAATTCAAGTAACATGATTCTCAGAAATGCTGATTGCCTCCCTTCCCCCAAGGCCCCAGAGAACTGGAAGTGAGAGCAATTTGCTCTTTCTGCTGACAGGGTTCTGCCCAGGTGGGACACAAAGCAGTGCCCCTCTGGGGTTTCTCACGGCACAGTACTGCATGCTGTAAAAGTGCAAAAGCTACATTTAGAAGCAATCAGTAAGAGTTTAGCTCCTACATAAAGAAAGGAGTATCCATTATTACAAGAATGCATCCTATGGCATAAGAGCTCTTTATTTTGCTTGCCAGCATCACTATCTGTGATAGAAGCAGCTCCAGAAGGCTGGCTGAATAAAAACCTGATTATTGAGTCCTAAACAGCTGGCCACCCTTCAGAGAATGCTGTTTTCCCTTTATCTGAGGAGCTGCCACGAAGGATTTAAATGATTCCTCTGAAGTTGAAAACCACAGCTCCCAAACTCCTGCTCTCAGTGCCTTTCCTTCACAGTTGTCGGGTGTTTGCCATGTTTGCTTTCAGTACCTCAAACACAGAACTACAAACCTTTTCAAAACTTTAGTTGGTGTTATTTGAAATAATTCTGGCAAACAAACTAGGTGCTTTCCTATTTTGGAAGCTCTTAGGATTTTCTTAGAATGAATCACATTAAATGCTGTTTCTGTTAGCAAAAATAAGTAATTGTAGGATGGCTAAACTCACATTAGTTTCAAATAACGTAAGCTCATCAAGTAATAATAACCAGTAAAGAGACAAGTTTCTAAGCTGGTCTGGACAGGGGATTAAGGAGATCTGAAACGGAGAAAGGGCATTGAAATAAAAGGAAAAGCTCAAGAAGTGTACATTTGAAAGACATGAAAAAACATAAGGTTCCAGGTCTCATATTTGAATACAGTACATTTAAAAAAAAATACCACAAAGTGATAAAATTTGCTTGAGAAAATATGGAAAATCATTTTCATACTGTTTTTCCAAAATCCAGCCCCAACCTTACACAAAGCTTGATTCAGTCTGGATAACTCCCAGTTGGTGATTTCAGAAGGGTTCTGTTTTTTCTCTGAACTGTTTGCATTCTCTTTACTACTTTTTATTAGCCTACAGAATCTATGATTAAAAAGAGTAATGCTGAACATATGTAAGTTCAAATTTACTCGGTTTTCTTTCTAAATGAGACAGCTCCAAAAGGTTTGCTGGGAATATAAAATAAAATCTATTTATCCCAGATGATGACTGGGAAGAAGGTTGAGATGAGAAGGTGGATCATCATGGCTAGGCTTCGCGAACGAAGGTTTGGGAAGGGCTATAAGTGCGCTGGTGGCTAAAAAGGCCAATATGAGATAGACAAGTCTGGTTGCAAAAGGCACAGCAGAAGGACTCCTTAGGTGATATTGGCAAGACATGATTCTTTCTGCGTTGTCTTTTCTCCTCGAGAGTGATCCTGTGTGAGTTCTCCAAGGAAGCAACAGTGTTATAGATGGTAGGCCTTCAGGCCTCCTGGTTTGAGGCCAGAGTAGACCAGTTATGTTGATCAATATGGCCAAGACTGAGATGTTGTTTCAGGGAGTCCTTGTATCTCCTCTTTGGGGCTCCTCTCTTGCGGCAGCCAGTGGTAAGTTCACCATAGAGCAGGATCTTAGCGACGCGGTGGTCCTTCATCCTTGAGACATGTCTTACCCAATGCAACTGTGTTCTCAGCAATATGGCCTCAATACTCGTAGTTGCTGCTTGTTCTAGAACAGACATAATCTGACCAGTGGATGTTTAGGATTGTAAGGAGACAGCGTTGATGGAAGCGTTCTAGGAGAGGCAGGTGGTGATGGTAGATGACCCATGATTCAGACCCGTATAAAAGAGTAGACAGCACAATGGCTCTGTAAACACTGATCTTTGTACTTTTCTTCAAGTGTTTATTTTGCCAAACTCTTTTATGGAGTTTTCCAAAAGCACTATATGCCTTTGCTAACCTGTTGTCTATCTCTGTCAATCTTACTGTCCAAGGAGATGAGGCTGCCTAGGTAATTAAACTGATTTGAGCAGTGATTGGCCAATGGTGATATGGGGATGATGGAAGACTTCCTGAGGTGCAAGTTGGTAGAAGACCTCTGTTTTCTTTAAGCTGACTTCCAGCCCCAAAAGATCAGCAGTGCCTGCAAAGCAGGATGTTAAACGCTTCAGAGCTGCTTCTGTGTGGGTGATGAGAGCGGTGTCATCAGCACAGAGCAGCTCCCGGACAAGATCATTTAAGGTCTTAGTGTGGGCCTTCAGTCACCTTAGGTTGAATAGGTCACCATCAATACAGTATCGAATGTAAATACCATCTTCGTCATTGAGGTCTGCAGTGGCCCTTTGGAGCATCATGCTGAAAAAGACTGTGAATAGGGTTGGTGCGAGAACGCAGTCTTGTTTCACACCATTAGTTATTAGAAAGGGCTCAGAAAGTGAATCACCATATCTGACTTGGCTGTGCTGATCCTCATGGAGTGAGATGATCATTTTAAGGAACTTGGGGGGACAACCTAAGCGTTCCAAAATCTGCCATAGACCTTTTCTGCTCACAGTATCAAAAACCTTGGTGAGATCAACAAAGGTTACATAGAGGCATTTGTTCTGTTACCTACACTTCTCTTGCAGTTGCCTGAGAACAAACACCATGTCTGTGGTACTCCTGTTGGCTCTGAAACTACATAGGCTTTCAGGTAGAATTCCTTCTTCTGTAGAGGGTATTAGTCTGTTCAGAAGTATTCTTGCCAGGATTTTGCCAGCAATGGAGAGCAGAGTAATACCATGGTAATTTGAACAGTCTGATTTAGTACCTTTCTTCTTATATAAGGTGATGATGACTGCATCATGAAGGTCTGATGGTAGTTCACCTAGTTCCCAGCTACAAACCACACCATCATCATCATGGCTAGGCTTCTCGAACGAAGATTTGGGAAGGGCTCTACCCATGTTTGTTGCAAGCACGTTGGTGGCTAAAAAGGCCAATACGAGACAGGCATGTCTGGTTGCAAAAGGCACAACAGAAAGACTCCTTAGATGGTATATTCTGCAAGGCACGATTCTTTCTGTGTTGTCTTTTCTCCTCAAGGTTGATCCTGCGTGTGTTCTCAAAAGCATCAGCAGTGTTGAAGATAGTGTGTCTCCAGGCCTCCCAATTGGAGGCCAGAGTAGACCAGTTATGGTGATCAATATGGCCATGGCTGAGATGTTGTTTCAGGGAGTCCTTGTATCTTTTCTTCGGGGCTCCTCTCTTGTGGCAGTCAGTGGCAAGTCCACCATAAAGCAGGATCTTAGGGAGGCAGTGGTCCTTCATCCTGGAGACGTGCCCTGCCCAACGCAGCTGTGTTCTCACAAACCGCACCACAAACTTGTGAAATTTAGCATGGAGTGCTTGGCCCCTATGCTTCCAGACTTCAGATTGAATTCCATCAACCCCAGCTGCCTTGCCAGTTTTCACCTGCTGTATGGCCTTAAGAGTTTCTCCCAAAGTGGGGGCAATATCCAATTCGTTCTTCACCAATTGTTGTGTGATGGACTGAATAGCTAAGTCTTGCACTGCACAACTAGTACTGAAAAGAGTCTGAAAGTGTTCAGACCATTGATTCAGACTGGAGGTTTTATCTGTCAGAAGCATTTGACCATCAGCGCTGAGTAGAGGGCTTTGTACCTCGTATGTAGGTCCGTATGCTGTTTTCAAGACCTTATAGAATCACTGATGCAGTAAATGCATAAAGATAAACGACAACTGAACAGAAAAATCAATGTTGCACCACATGTGAAAGCTTCAATAACAGTATCTAAATTATTTATTTCTTTTAGAACATCCTTAGTTTTCCTATCTTCACAGGATGATTACACAGAGGCTGTCTGTAAATATGATGAAAATATCTCTGTCAGCTTCTTTGCAATCTTGCACTGCGACAAGTAAAATCTACATAGAATAAGAAGAGCCAGATCTTGCAGATCTCCCATTTAGTGAAGTGTTTCTTAATTTAATTAAGAATTATTCATACAACTATAAAAATGTGAGAAAAAGAGAATCCTAGAAGACACACAACCTGTCCTCCTTTCCTGTGTAGACTCTGCCTAGCCCACTCCTGATAGTCTGTTGAGATTGTTTGATGTTTTCAGGAGCTATACAGCTATGACACACTGATGCTCTGACCTGCGTCCTCAGATCCTCCAGAATTAAATAGGAAGAGTAACTGTGTGTTGGGATTTCAGGCACCACAGTTCATAATCCTACATATTAGTTAATGAAAACAGATATACTGATGTTGAATTTTCAACATTAGTAATTTCAGCTTGCACATATATCTGGTTTTGCTACTCATGATACAAGAGAAATATTTCCAAACAAAGAATGGGATGGAGAATGGTGGAATTACAATTTTTAATTGGCTGAGCTTTTTGTATCTCAGAACCCTTAGGGAGGTTTAATAGATACCTCCTTATAACAAAATATTCTGGTATTTAGTAATTTTTTTTTTAGAAAAGCTTTCTATTGCTGCAATGACTCACTAACTTTGGTCCTATCTATAGAGAAATATAATTAAATTATGAGACTGTACTGCTCAGCTGAGCAAGACTGTGTGACTGCTGCAGATATAGGTGAAATCTGATGATGGACAGAGAACATCCTAACTTGAACATCATCTGTGAATGAATCATGGACTTAAGGTGGTGGCTGAGCTTTGATAGTTCAAATTAAGGAGAACAGACTTTATATTGGAACAAGTATAAGAAAGTGATTACAACATTTAATGAGAAAGTGAAAGAGAGCATAGATACATTATTAGCAGAACACTCAAGAGACAAGTTGACAGGAGAAAAATAGTCATGTAGAGAAGAATCAGGCAAGAAGTTAATGAAATTTGTTGCAAACAGGGGAGATAGTAATTGAAATTATTCAAATCATATCAAGCTACTGTCACGATCTTCATCATCATCATCATGGCTAGGCTTCGCGAACGAAGATTTGGGAAGGCTCTATCCACATTTGCTACAAGCACACTGGTGGCTTATGAGGCCAATATGTGACAGACATATCCGATTACATAAGGCACAGCAGAAAGACTCCTTAGATGGTGTATTCTGCAATACACGCTTCTTTCTGCTTTGCCTTTTTTCCTCGAGCGTGATCCTGCGTGTGTTCTCGAAGGAGACAGCAGTGTTATAGATGGTGTGTCTCCAGGCCTCCCGATTTGAGGCCAGAGTAGACCAGTTATGGTGATCAATATGGCCAAGGCACGATCTTATGGTTTCTACAAATCTACATAGCACAGTTTCCAAGCTCTCCCAAATGCTGTGGCTCTTCGGGCTTTGCTTTGGAAAACCAAATCAGTTGTTGAATGTAAACTAACAGTTGTTAAATTTTATGGGATCTGGTAGCAGAGAGTGTTTAGTTCACTGAGTATAGTATTGGACTTTAAGCTCTTGTTTGATTAAAGTTTGTATATTTAATTTAAGCAATAGTAATATTTCTCTATTTTTTCTTAGGCAAATTAGGTAGGTATTCTGGTATCAGAAGCCTTTATGTAATGTTAATCTTTGATTTTTTATTTAAGGTAGAGGCTATTGAGTTATTTGATCACCATTAGGTGAACTAATGATGGAATTTATTGCAAAAAATTCTCACATATTTCTGTAAGGTAGAAAAAAATATATTTGTTTGTTCAATCTTTAAATTGTACTAATGAAAATGCTGTAATAGTAAGTATTATTTGTGAGTACAACTTTTAAAAACTGGTTAATTAAAAAACATATTCCACATGGTATTACTATTTCAGAAGCAGGACATAAACAGGCCATTGTCACTTCCTCGGCGTACAAAATGTCATTTTTACATGTTGGTGTGGTTCTTTATTAACCAGGCTTTTCAGTGATGTATTTGCTGCAAATAAAATTTTCTTCTTGGGTCACTTAAGTTTTTTAGGTAAAACAGGGAATCATCTTGACTTGTTTTTTGAGCCATCTGCTTTGCTTCTTCTGTGTTATTTCTAGCACAGTAAACCTTCAAAGCGTCTACTCTCAAATGAGGAAGAAAAAGTACACTGGGGAACACGTAGAAAATATTTAGCAAAGGAAAAATAACAAACACAGATCCTCTTGAGACCCAGTCCTCTGCCCAGACTCCAGTATTTTTCCCACCAAATATGAAAATTACAGAATAATTCAAAAAATAGACATGGTGCAAAAATTTAAGCCCATAGTAATTAACTTTTCTTTGGAAGCTAGAAATTCAATTTGGAAGTCTATTTCAGAGGAAATATCTATGCAAAATCCTATTCACAGACAGAATGATATCTGCAGTATACATGCTTTCTATGATTTGAAAATATATTTCATATATTTTATAACAATGGTATAAAATGGATAATATGGAAGAAAATATTTAATATCTCTATGTATATATAAGTACCTGGCTGAAACAGTTTTATTTTATTTAACAACATTGTCAGCCCAGTAATATTCCATGAAGTCTAACTATTAGAAGTGCAGGGATTCAATTCAATGCCTGTTAACCAGTGGTCTTTCTGGAATGAGGCCAGTGTTGCTATATTATATTAGTGACTAAAACTCACTGGCAGTCCATACACTATCTCCAAATGTAAGCAGAAATGAAATATAATGATTCCTCTGACTGAAAGTTGATGTAAATGTACTTATAGAATTTATGAATAAAAAAAATTTATCTTAATCCACATAAATCCCTATATATACTATCCCTCCACAGCTAATCATTTCCCACCTCTAACTACATAAATTTCATTTATAGTTCAATATACAATAGCTGTGACTATGCTGAAGCAGGAAGCTTTCTTCTTCTTTGTTATGGGATATAATGAGAATGCAGTGAGACATGCTGGCTACACTGTAGTAGAGCTGAAGACTTAAGAAGAGGATCCAGGGGCTCCTGAGGTAATAGGAACCAAGAAACACCAGTGAAATACCTCAGAAGAATTAAGGGTTATTCTTCTAAGAAGGTAACACAGCTGACAGCCCAGCTGAAGTGCCTTTGCACCAATGCCCACAGCATGGCCAACACACAGGAGGAGTTGGAAGCTGCCTTGTTGCTAGAAAGCTAAGAACTAGTTGCCATTACTGAAACTGGTTGGGATGAATGCCCTGACTAGAGTGTGGCTATCAGTGACTACAGACTGTCCAGAAGGGACTGGCAAGGAAGGAGAGGTAGAGGCATTTCCCTCTACATCAGTAAATGGATAGACTGTGAAGAATTGTTTCTGAAGAACAGCCACAAGCAGGTTGAAAGCTTATGGGTAAGGATCAGAGAATAAGGCAACAAAGGGAACTTTATGGTCGGTGTCTACAGGCCACTGTAGGAGCCTAATGATGAAGCCTTTTTGCTCTAGCTATGGGAGGCCACACACTTGCAGGATCTTGGCTTGCTGGGGAACTTCTGTCACCACAATATCTGCTGAAAAATTATCACAGCAAGCTGTAGACAATTCAGGAGAGTCCTGGAGTGCACTGAGGATAACTTCTTAAGCCAGATAATAGACGGCCTTACCAGAGTGGATGCAATACTGGATCTGATGGACACCAACCCAAGTGAGCTGATCAGTGACATCAAGATTGGAAGCAACCTGCACTACAGTGGTCATAGAATCACAGAATGGTAGAATGGTTTCAGGACCTTAAAGATCATCTAGTTCTAACTCTCCTGCCATGGGCAGAGACACCTGCCACTAGACAAGGTTGCTCATGCACTGGTGGAGTTCACAGTCCTGAGGGATATGGAACAGGCAAAGAGCAACGTTGGAACCCTGAATTTTAGGAAAGCAAAATTCCAGCTGGTCAACAAATTAGCCAATAGGATCCCCCTGGGAAACTGTCCTTAGGGACAAGGAAGCAGAACAGAATTTGTATATCTTTAAGGACGCTTTCCATAGAGGTCAAGAGTTAGCAATCCCCACGTGCAAGAAATCATGAAAGGAAGGCTAGAGAGCATCACAGCTGAGTCAAACCTGTTGATCAAATTAAAGGCCAAGAAGAAAATACACAGACAGAGGAAGCAGGCCAGGTATCCTGGAAAAAGTATAGGGACACTGCCTGGTTATGAAGGGATGAATTCAGGAAGGCCAAGGTGCAGCTGGAGCTGAACTTGGCAAATGGAAATAATAATAAGGACTTCTAAAAGTATGTCAGCCAGAAAGAGAAGGTCAAAGAAAGTATACCCTCCTTGATGAGCAAGACTGACAAAGAGCTAACAACAGACAAGGAGAACACTGAGATACTCAGCAAATTTTTTCCTCTGTCTTCACGGACAATGTCTGTTCCCACAACTTTCCAGTGAATGGCCCACAAGATGGGGAGTGGAGAAGTAAAGTCCTTCCCACTGTAAGAGAAGATCAGGTTTGTGACCATCTGAAGAGCCTGAACATACATAAATCTATGAGATCTGATGAGATGTATCCCAGAGTCGTGAGGGAATTGGCTGAAGTAGTTGCCAATATTGTGATATTGAAAAGTCATGGCAGTCAGGTGAAGTTCTTGGTCAAAGAACTTTCCCTTGGACAAAGGGAAATATTTTATCCTTTTTTAAAAAGGGTAGAAAGAAGAACTCTGGGAACTACTGGCCTGCCAGCCTCACCTCTGTTCCTGGGAAGATCATGGAACAGATCCTTGTAGAAGCTATGCTAAGGAACATGGAAAACAAGAAGTTGAATCAAGACAGCCAGCACGGCACCAAAGGCAAATCTTGCCTGACCAACCCAGTGGCCTTCTATGATGGAGTGACTCCATCAGTGGACAAGGGAAGGGCTACAGATGTCCCATTTAGATTTCTGTCAGGTCTTTGACATGGACCCCCCCAACACCATTCTCTCTAAATTTGAGAGAGATGTATTTGATGGGTAGACTGTTCCGTGGATGAGGAACTGGTTGAATTGTCACATCCAATAGGAAATGGTCCCTCAAGGGTACATAATGGACCAGAACTGTTTAACATCTTGGCTAATTACACACACAGTGGGATAAAGTGTACCCTTAGCAAGTTTGCAGACAACAGCAAGCTGAGTGGTGAAAATGACACACATAAAGGATGGAATACCATCCAGAGGGACCTGAACAAGCTCGAGGAGTGGGCCCATGGGAATCGTATGACGTTCAATATGACCAAGTGAAAGGTGCTGCACCTGGGTTGGGACAACCCCTGGTATCTATACAGGTTGGAGGATGAACAGATCAAGAGCAGCCCTGGTGAGAAGGACTTGGGGGTTCTGGTGGATGAGTGGCTGGACATGGCAATGTGAGCTTGCAGCCCAGAAAGTCAACTGTGTTCTAGGCTTCATCAAAAGCAATGTGGGCAGCCAATTGAGGAAGGTAATTCTGCCCCTCTACTCTATTTTTGTGAGACCCCACCTGCAGTACTGCATCCAGCTAGTGGTTCCTCAGCACAGGAAAGACATAGACCTGTTGGAGTAAGTCCAGAAGAAGGCCATCAAGAAGATCACAGGGCTGAAACCCCTCTCCTATGAAGGCAGACTGAAGGAGTTTGGATTGTTCAGCCTGGAGAAGGCTCCAGAGACACCTTAGAAAAGCTTTTCAGTACTTAAGAAAAACAAAGACAGAGTTTTTAGTAGGGCATGTCATAGGACAAGAGACATTGGTTTTAAACTAAAAGAGAGTAGATTTAGGCTAGATATAAGGACAAACTTTTTTACAATGAGGGTGGTGAAATACCAGAGGAAAATGGTGGTAGATGCTACATCCCTGGAAACATTTTGGATCAGGTGGAACAGGGCTCTGAGCAACCTTATCTAGTTGATGATGTCCCTATTCACTATGAGGGGCTTGGACTAGATGACCTTTAAAGATCCCTTCTAATACAAACTTCTATGGTGCTATGATTCTACGATTTTATTATATTATGATACTGAATATTGTAAAGGATTCATATATGCAAGGTCAGACCAGAAAAAAATGCAATTTATCAGCAAATATCTGTTTAAAAATGTTTTATTTTAGTCACAAATAATGCTTTATTTTAGTCACAAATAATGCTGAACTCCTTAACTTATCAGTATCTAAGATATGGAGGGAAATTAACAGAGGTGTTCCATAAACACTGGAAAATTCTTTACTTCAGGTTTCAGGAAAGTACTCATATACAAGCTTTACAAGATGTATACTGTTGTTTGTATAGCAACCTTGTTTTCAAAGAGGAAAGTAAAGCCTCTAGTGTAGGTCACACTCAGGATTTATCTGATGTAACAATGGCCTAACCATTTTTGTGTATCCACTTATTCATCAATAAAAGGTAGATATCTGTTATCTATTTTCATTATCAGATCTTTCAAGCTATCTCCAAATTGGTGATGTCTTCAGTCTTGGTTTTCTTTATCCTTTTTCCTCAACTGGTTAATTTTCAAATATCTTATCCAAATTGATATATTTCCTTCATCAAAACTGGATAATTCTTCTCCATATATTCAGTTTCATGTGCTGGCAAAAACCACCCTCCAGCAGTTTTTTTTAGGCTATTGCTAATAAACTTTCAATAGTTAAATTTGATCGTGCTTTTATGTTTCTAGAAAATTTTCTTTCCTTTGGCATTTTAGGGCTTTTCAACCACATATCTGGAGAGAAGCTTGTTTTCCAATGTGTTCCACTACAGTTATCACTATGGAACATAGTGGGCATGTCATTATCTCCTCCTCCAGACTCCTAGATTCATTTTTTAAGAAAAGCAAAATATATGAGCAAGAACAAAAGTATCTTAATTTCCCATAAAACTTATCTACAATAAAATAAACATCAACTCAAACTACTGATTACTTGAGGCAACAAAAAAGATATTTTGTAATAATTTTCTAGTCTTAAGCATCAACCTGGATTTAATGAATTGAAGTGATTAATCACAAGGCAGACTTGTTTTCCTACAGGTAGGTAAGATAAAGATTTTCACTGCTAACATTAAAGCTGTTGAACCCTAGGAACAGACTGCAGGACCCTATCTGAGACACTCGATTCCCTGTGCATGCCTGGAGGGAGATAAGCGCCTTAGACAGAAGCCAAATCAGGTAACATGCAAAACAGAGAGCTGCCCAGAGTTAACCATTAGGAAATTCTGAAAATAGCAAGGCATCCATTTATATCCACTGACAATTCACAGCTCACAGCCTGAAGGTAGGAGACAATGTCTTGTCTTGGAAAAGAAAGGAAAGACCCTGGGTTAATGCATTCATTTGCCAGAGGGTATCCAGACCACAGTTGTTGCTTCCCAGGAGAAAGCAGCAATCCATGCTGCAGAGAAACAGTCTGGTCATGAAGCTCTGACAGTTACTGTGACAGGAAGAATTCACTGTTCAGTGAATGAGTAGGTACCAGGTCACTTGTCAGTGAGGTGGGAGAGGGATTTCTCCATGTCTCATTTTGAATTAAATAGGTTTTTATTAAATTATATGTTATGAAGCCATGAGTTCTTTTCTGCTACAGGCTTACGTTTGTACTCCCTTTGAGGATCAGTGAATCCCGAACAATTTCGTTGCAGCAGGACACATATTGCTGATTATGGCATTGTTGTGAAGGAAGTTTTGTGGTTTTAAACCTTTCTGTTGCTGAGTCAGTAACACCCACAGTTCCTGCATGGTAGGTAGTCACTCAGATTGATAAATTGTTACATGAAAAGCGAAGAGTATCAGCTGCTAGTAGCTCACTCACTTACTACCTAGTGAGGATTTCTACAGAAAAAAAAATTAGTAGATTTATGTGGGAATAATATAATGCCAAACAAGAACAAGGTAGTGAAATCCTTGCTGAGGGCTACTGCGCAGGCACATAAGTCTGAGAGAACTCTTTAATGTATGTAAGTATTGGCAGAAAAATAGTCAATAGAAACGTGGTAGTGATCTTACTTTTTACATATTATAGCTCAGTGGAAATTTCACCAGCTGTGTCCCAGCTAACAGGGGGAGACAGAGCTTGATGTGGCGCCTAAGAGAAAGCTGCACAGACATTAATAAGGTGTTGGCCAATTTTTCATTCTCCAATTTAAAATGACTACTCTCATCTTGTTTTATTATCTTTAATCTATATTATTGGTCTTCCTGTAGAGTGTTGCTCTTTTAAGGCTTTGTTGCTTTATGCTACCTCTATATTTGCATTAAGAACACCAAAGAAGTATTTTTAAGACATTTATATGATCCTGTTGTGAAGGAACTTCACTGTCCCAAGGTAAGAGCTCCCACTTTTACCAGCTCTCCTTACCAAGAAGAGCTATGTTTCTTTAAATTCTGTCAAAGCATTTACAAAGAGCTTAAACCTATTGATGTTTGTATTAGTGTAGAATTTAGCATAGAATCCAGTAATATTGTTTCTTCCTCTCCACTGGGCTTTGACATGAGAGAGTTCCTGAATAAAAAGATCTTATGAAGCTAAGACACTTCTGGATATTTTCCATGCATGAGGAATTTTTTTTTTGTCAAAACTATTATGTGTAGAATATTCAGACATATCCAAGAACTTATGGCATTAAATTCAGACTATTTATCACAGGGACATAAGTTATGTGATATTTGCCTCAACTTCTAATAAAAAAATAACATAATAACTAAGTTTTAATGTTTAATGTTACAATAATTTTCTTGTAACTTTTTCACTCTTTAAATTCACTTAATTCTTGTATAACGTAAGTGTTAAAACTCTCTGAAACTTGTAATAATTATCAGAATGTAGGTTAGCATAGTGAAAATTTGTGTACAAAGTGTAAGGCATATGTGTAAGGATATCAGATAGATACAGCATCACAGTGTGAACAATTAGAGTTTCATTAATGTTTGCTAATAAGTGATATGCTAACAATTTAGGATTGCAGTATAATGCATCTATAAGTTTAAGGATGCAAACTGAAATGTTAAGGCAAAAGTAAAATGCAGAACGAGATAAAAAAATCTCAGTAAAATTCTTGATTACAAAATATTTCTGCATTGGAATAGTTTCTTTGATCAGATTCCGTGATTGCACCGTTCCCCTTGCTATTATCTGTGAAACTTGGAAAGCAGAGTACATTTTCGGGATCCAAATTCAGGTCCAGCTCAAAATACTTCACTTGGACATTATTCTTGTCATAACCTTGATCAAAACTGAAGAAACTGACACTTTCAAATGTCAGTCCAGAAAAGGTTGAAATTTGGATACAAAGAATGAGATGTGTCTCTGATTTCACTCAGAAAAGTTATATTCTTCCTGTGAATGACCAAGATCTTCATCAGAGTGAACTTGACCACTAAGTGTTTACAAGATTATGATGAATTTATTTAGCATTAGTGACAATATTTCCAGAATTAAAAAAAAATAAAAAATAATAATAATAAAAAAAAGTGCTGCTTGGAAAGTTTCCAGAAATGTCCATAATTTTTACCATTAGCCAAAAATCAAAACTTAAATACTCCACAATGCAGAAGTATGGGACTGGTAGGCCCCTTTTACAGTTTCTTACACAGAGATGTGTGCTGTCTGTGCCCCTTTAGCTATTGACTCTCTGTCCACCCTCTGAGCTAAACAGAAGCTGGGTAGACCTGTCAATGTGGCATCGAGCCCAAGCATCCTGTCCTTGAGTAGGTTCAGTGTCACACTTATTACAACAGTACAGTTTCCAGCCAGGATGGAGTGTGGGCAGAATGAGCTCATGTCTGCTCAGAGAACTGACAGTGAAAGCTTTCATCTGCCTGAAAAACACATGCAAAAATTCTTAGAGTGACCCTTATTTAATCTAGTATGTACATGGTTAAAAGTCTCTGAAGTCTGTTACCAACATCCCAGACAACCAACCCCAGGGCTTTTTTCACCTCCTTTTATCATGAACAACTCTCTTGAGTTGATCCTGAGAATACTTTTTGCACTGATTCACTATATTTTCAGGATAACACCAGCAAAGTGATGTGGTATTTTCTGTAAGTTTGCTTCTTTCATGAGTCAAAAATTAAAGTGTACCTGTGGGGTAGAGAATTTGGCCAAGGGATCATCCCAGATGTTTCCATAGTCATTCATTGCATCAATCTTTAAGAATTTCTTGTTGTTTTGGGTTTGTGTTTTGTTTTTATTTGGTTTTTTTCCCTATTAAATGGAAAAATACTTGATTTTGCGCTCTCTCTCTTTAATGTCAATGAAGAGTGATATTATTCATTATTTGGTTCACAGCAGCAACGCAGTAGATGAGTTAGACCGTAAAGTAGAAATATACACCATGTCTAAGAAGCTACTAATTTACATAGACCTACAAACACTTAACAACTTTGAACATGAGAGCACAGAATTGTTGCAATATCCACTGCAGTGTAGCGTTTATTGTTTGGTTGGTCTGCAAGTTCTGCAAGAAGGAGGTACTCAATAACAATGGAAGTCTAATTAGAAAAAGAAAAACAAGTGCCTGGTACCATACAGAGTTTGATCTCTAGTTTTCTGTTCCATCAGATCTCAGAGGCTGAAGTGTTTTCAATTTTAAATCAGTGCTGGAACTTCTCACCACACTTGACCTAAGTGCATGTGCACTGTTTGTGTTTTGTTTCCTTTTATTCAGCATTATTATTCAGTTGCACTGAAGTAAAACCTCTTTGCACCAATCTCAATGCCATTTGAACCAAAGAAGTCATTATTGTGAATCACAGGTCTTGTGAGGTCATGACCTGGGTTCTTAGGGGGAAAAAAAGCATGTAAAACATGCTGATCCCTGTTAGCCTGGTCAGTGTGGCACCAGCAAAGAACTTGGATCATAAATGGGTGACAGTCAGTGAACCTTTCACTCATATATGACTGTTTATTGGCCACAAATGACGCCAAGGGAGTTGAAATATGTTTTAACAGTCTGTTTATATTTTTCTACCAAGGTCTTAGTGCCACATAACTCATTTTGGCATTTTTTAAACTTAATTTTGCATTAAGAAAACCAAGCAAACACTGAAGCCAATATTTATTTTTCAAATAGCTATAAACATTTCACAGAAACTCTCTGTGCATCAGTCACTTATAAAATTTGTTACCTTTTCCTAGATACTTGCCCTTATAATGAAAGCTTAACCTTTGTGTGATAATGGAGATAAAGGGCAGAGGATGAATGTAGCATTTACAATACAGCCATTAATGACTAAAGGGATCAAGCCAGACCTGTTGCATATTATTCAGGCTGAAGGTGGGACACGCTTGTATATATAAGTACTTTTGTTCTACATCCTGTTTTCAATATCATAAACCTTTGATCAAAAAAACTAATATTGCTGGTGCAAATGATACTATATGAATAAGAGAAGCCTTGGCTTTCTCTTCCCCACCTATTTCTTCTCTTTTCCCTCCTCTATTTTTTTAATTTTTTTAAACATACTTAGGCCCTGGTTCAGCAATGTACTTAGGCAATTTTTTTAATTTAAGCACATAAGAAGTATTTTGTTGAGGCAGGGCCACCAGAGCTCTCACCGAAGGTCAAATCACTCTTGTTTCATTATGACTGCACACCCTCTAAGATGACATCAAACTGTAAAAATAAATTAAAAATATTAGGTTCAGAAAGAGATCATAACAATTACATTGTCATTAATACTACCTTATATGGTTTCTAATTTGGAATTTATTGCATTTCCTGTCATCTCCACAAAGTGATTCATCAAGGTCCCTTGCTGTTTACTGATGTCATGAGTGTGAGTACACAGCAACCAGAAAAAGCCCTTTAATCTAATTAGTAGAAATTCATAATGTGAATTGGCTTACTCATCAGGATTGAACAGATTCCAACATAGGTAAGTGAATGAAAATCCTGATTAATGTGTTGCTTTGAAAATAATATCCCCCAAAACATCCCTGTATTTTCCTCTGGGAGTCATGCAGCAGGAAGCACACATCTCTTGACATGAATCCCAACATAAATCTTGAAAATCTCATGCAGAACCCAAAATATTTATTTTAATGCGTTATTCATTAAGCTATTTCTTTAAATTGTAGTCTGTTGGCAGCTGCAAACTCATTCCATTCCATCCACATTATAGCAATGCTGTAGTATGATTTGATAGGGTCATTATGTCATTAACACTGGAAAAAATATAAAACCAGAATCTACAAATGCCCAAAGGAGCACAATTGTAAAAGAAGATTGCACTGCTAGCAAGGAATAAAGTATAAATAATCAAGTCAAATTGATGAAATATTAATTGCAGGCTATTTCCACTTTTATCAATAATGATTCATTTCCTTACGTTCAAACTCTTCGCAAGGAGGAAAAAGAAAACCCAAACCAACAAAACCCCCACAGATTGTTACAGCATGTCCAATAAATGGCAATGAAGCTGCTGAAGGGTCTCGAGCACAGGTTTCATGGGGAGTGGCTGAGGCAGCTGAAATTGTTTAGCCTGGAGAAAAGGAGGCTCAAGGGAGACCTTGTCACTCTCTACAACTACTTGAAAGGAGGATGTAGCCAGGTGGGGATTGGTCTCTTCTCCCAGATAACAAGTGACAAGATGAAATGGCCACAAGCTGCACCAGGGGAGTTTTAGATTGGATATTATGAATAATTTCTTCACGGAAAGGGTTGTCAAGCCTTGGAACTGGCTACCAGGGAACTGGTTGAGTCATCATCCCTGCAGGTATTTAAAAAATGTGTAGATGTGGTGCTTAGGAACATGGTTCAGTGGTAGACCTGGTAATTCTAGGTTAATTATTGAACTCAGTGATCTTAAAAGTCTTTTCCAAGCTAAACTTTTCTATAATTCTATGATATTTGAAAGATATCTTACACAGTTTCAATTAACTATTGTGCCAGTGGAAACATGAGGAAAAATGTTATTCAATCTAGATATTCTGTCCAATTTAGTGTTTAGATAATTCCTTAATGTTGGTTACATGTTACACCACACTCAGCATTCAATTTGATAAAAACAAAGTTCAGTGCTCCTATTTCAAGCCAGGGATTCTTTCAGGCAGTGTACCTCTCATTGCTGTTTTAGACAACAGCCTTAGATTCTACACACAGCTTCAAGCAATATAAGCCTGTGTGAAGCAGTCATGATTCTTGTACAGAATGACAGCTTCTTACTTTCACTGTGTAGAAGTGTAAGTATTTCTATAAAGTGAATCACAAGAACTGACTCCTTATAGGAGATAATTCAATGTCAGTGACATTTTGGTTATTTCAAAGACATTGTCTCATTTTGGTTTACTCAAAATCTTTGAGATCTAAAGACATCATCTCAGTGCTGGTACCTAGTTTTACTCTTACTTTTCTACTCCTCACTTATCTGATTCTTACCACTTGCTGTCATAGAAAATATTTTGTGTCACTATATACAAGTCTTGATCTGTTTCTCCTGCCAGGCAGGAGTGCTTAAAGCTTAGTTATCTCACTGCCTGATCTGTGACCCGAGAGGTTATCATGACCATGGAACTTTAGGGAAATAGTCTAATATTAAGGAGGGGACAATATCAATTAAACTAGCACATCAGTTTCTTCTCTGAAATGTACTTTGAGTCCTTGGGATAGTGACTTTTTTCAGGTAGACTTCAGTTCTCTGCAGAACTGTATAAACATTTGACTGAACCTCCACAATTAAGAAAACAGTGAGGGTCCAGTATCCAGATGAAATGAAAAACTATGTCAACTTTGAAAGTTATTTCTATTGATTATTACTTAAAAAAATAAAATATGATAAAATAAGATAAACCTAAAACCTATGGAACCTCAAGAACTAGATACGTACATATATGCATATACTGCTGTATCTCTGTAAATGGAAAAGAAATAATACCTTTGAATATCATCACAGGTTTATTCTTCTAATTGAAAAAAGTAACATGAAACATATTGAAGTTTTAATTAATGTAATTCAGCAATAAATATAGACTTGTGATACTTAACCTTCTTAGAGCACAACTATAATTAATTTCAGTCATAATTCCAGCATACTCTTTACAAAGAAATAAAAAAGCAACCAAACACTGCACAAGAAACCCAAATCAAAACCCTGACATTCCTCCCCCCAAAACACATTTACTATATACCCTTTAGACACAGTAATTTCCAAATACCAATTTATATCAGTAAGATTTATATAAAGTTTTAACTAAAGTCTGTCTATGATATTTGTAACTTTTACTTATGATTAATTACTTTAAATTAAGCAAACCATGTGATAAATATTTCACTGTGGCTTGTAAATGGTATTTTTCAATGACACTGCATGGTAACAAGAATCCAGTATCTCTACAGTAGCCATCAGGATAAAAGTCAGCACAAACAGCATGCTGATACATGAAGTTTTCCATTTCCATTTTATCTAAAACAGTTAATTAGGATAATGTATAACTTATGTGGATGACAGTGGGTAATTAATATCATCCTCAGTACAACTAAAGCATGGATTTATGAAATCCACTATTACAATACATCTGCATGGATTTCAGCAAACTATATTTATGAGATTTTTGGAGCTTCCAAGTATATTTTCAAGAAGTATTAAGTTAAATTTTACTGGAGTTGTGTGTGTCTCTTTTACTGGATTTTTGAAGAAGATTAATCAATTTAAAGATAAATCAAATTTCCAACCAATGTTCACTGAACTTTTTCACTAACTTCAATGTCTGTAAAACAGATCCTTAAAGAAAGATATACAAGCATCATAAGATTCAGCAATTCGGTAAAGATAAGCAGTAGAAGGTCTGATTACTTGTATAAGTCTTAAAAACTTTTAAAGTGTGAGTTTCTCTGGAGAGTCCTTGTAGTTCTGTGCTGAAAAATCCCTTAAGAATCAATTTTGGCATTTCTGCTGTTGGCTTCAACCAAATCCAGGAAGTGTATTTGAGTAGAGAGAAAAATACTTTTTCAATTTAGGTTACATTTTAAGTTAACCAAATTTCTCTAACCTTGTCTTTGTCTGTGTGCTGGCAAAAGTTCAGATAAGTTCTAATTTTGTATTTTATTTTTTAAGAAGCTCATCCATCTTCAATGATATCAAAACAATTTGCATTATCACTTAGGATATGCTCAGTGTTTATATGTCTGTCTAAAACATTGATCATCTCTAGTTATTTCAAGCTTGAAATTAAGTCAGCCCCTATACTTTCTCAATTATTCTTTATAGAGCAATGAATCAGGACAAAAATGGTAGTTTCTGTAGCAACAGGAAATCTCAGCATTTATATAGCTATTGAGTGATTCTTTTTTTCTCTAGTAAGATTTTAAATTTCATTTAATAAAAAAAAGTAATTAATAACTGAAAGGTTTCATTTCAGATTTCCATGACAAAAACCATTGGTGGGTGATTTTGTTTTAATAAGTATTGTGTTGAAAAATAGTTTAAACAGAAAATGGTAGTAGCAGATTAATGTATCTGTTCTGTGCTGTGTTTGGTGACAGATTAGAGTAGAGGGAATTATTTCTGTTCAACACATCATTGTGATAGTAGCCTTAAATATGTTTCTGTCCCTGTTAGCGGTAAAATCCAGTTTTACCGTATGTTTCCTCTCCATCACCACAATGTTACTGACATCAGCTGCAAACCTAGCAGCTCACACTGCCACAGTGACTGTTTCTGTGGCTTCTGTAGCATGTATTTCAAGTAGTAGAAGCATATGTTTGCTTGTACACTGTCCAGAATAAACATATTTTTAAATATTTTTTGTAAACTGTGACAAAGAACCATTTGTCTGCATACAGCACGATGACAGGCCATTTGCCTTATGGCAGGAAAAATTCCTCTGATAGTAAATCCTGATGTCTTTTAATTATCCTTACTCAGTATTTACCTCTTCCCAATGAGTACAGTGCCTTAGTCAATTATTAATCTAATTTAATATAGAAAAAGCAAATTTGTTGTCCTCTTTATATAAACTCACATTCAGTACAGCATCAAGGTTCACTAGACTATTGTATAGCTTGCTGTAATGTGTAGATGTGTTTTTTATTCATGGCTTGTTTTTTTGCTTGTTTTCTGTCCAAAAATAAACATATTTTTCTCCTTTGACCTGTCAGGTGTACAGTTCAAACACGAGCTAAAATTAACATGAGCTCTTAGAGAAAAAACGTGGTTTTTTGTTAACAATGTGCAATCCCAGGGAAAGATCTCTCTACTATATAGCATTTGTTGTCCCATAGACAGGCTGCACTTAAACCATTTTAAAGGAAAACTGATCATATCAATTTATTGCTGTATTTTATATTAACATTTTATCTTTAGAATTGGAAGATATGTGTTCTTACTCTGGATATATTGAATTAATGTTTTCTTGGCTGGCACATTTCACTTGTCTCAACGGGAGAGTGGGCAAGGAGCTGCAGTAATGTCAGACAATAATTACAGCAGTGAGTCATTGCTACAGAGCAGCAGAGGAGAAATACAGAGGTCATTTTGTCTTACATTTTTGTAAAGGAAATGTGGGAGGATATTATTTTCATGTGCGGGCAGCAAAAATATTAAGAACCAAATTAAAAATCTGTTCAAGTTGTCAGAGCTACTTACTGAATTATTCAGGTTTTCAACAGTTTGCAGAACTACTGTTTGCAGTTAAAACTCTATTAGGAATACAATAAAGTTAAATAAAGAGTCCATGAATTTACCATTTACACAGTTTCTCAAGTCTAGGCTAAAGATAGGAGTGGGAAAAGTTTAATATGGTTATGGTTTTATGGTGGATATTGATGGTTTTCTCCAGTCAGAAAAGAATTGTAACATTCTCTTTCTTCTTCTCTTTGGTACTGTACATCACTCATTCATTCAAAGGCAGGCAGTGATAAAGGTGGAAACTGTTTCTTGCAACTCAGTTAAATAAGTTAGAAACTTCAAAATTTTGTGAGTAGTGGTGACTAAGTTTTTGTCATCTTCCACCATATCTAGTTTCTTCAATTTCTCCAAAGTATTTTCCTTTCTTTTAGAGTTGCTTTTAATTTACCTCCAAGGATTATTTACTTTATCTGGTGTTACATTCTTGTTTGTTAGTTAATCTTGATTTATGATAAAAAATTGGGGTTTGATTCAATTTTGTTTGTTTTCATAAGGAGAGTATGCACTGCCCTAATGAAATCTAAATATTTCACCCTCCTATCTCAAAAAAAAAAAAATGTTATGTTTAAGAAGAGGTTTTATTTCCTAACAAAGAAAAAAAGATCCAAATGGGTGCCCAGATAATCTAGCTGTAATCTGGATGAAAGCAACAACTATGATGCCTTCTACTCTACAATTGAGCACAGTTCAAACTCACAGGAATCTCCCAGTTCACCACAGATGGCTCATGCTCTATCTCCCACAAGTAGATGGTCTTTCCACTGGTTTTAAAAATTAGCAAGCACAAGGGATGTTTCCCTTTGTCCTTTAGTGGGAGTATTAAATGACGAAAAAGTTGAATACCAGGGTTAGGATTCCCAGTGAGTTATCGCAATATATTTAGTTCCATGTTTAACAGGATTTTGGCATACATTTTAGTTTCAACCTCAGCAACAGCAGTATTTCTCTAGAGTGATTATTTAGATATTTTTCTCCTGTTCACAAAACATTATCTATCATGAAGTATTTGGAAGATATCTTTGTTACAGAAGTGCTTTTGTTATTCATGGACAACTGTTACTATTGGGAGACTTCATGTGATTTTGCAATATGTTCAGGAAAAGGCTAATTGGGAAACTTTATAAGGAGTTAATGATATTTAATGCAGACATTATGTTTTATTAATTGATAAAAAAGGATTTTTAATTCCTAAATAATTAATCAAAGCCTTTTTGAGAAAAAAAAAAAACAAAACCTGAACTTAAAATGAAGCTTTAGGTTCTTTTGTTTTCTTTTGTTTCTTACTTAGTATTATTATAATTAGTGTCTAGAATTAAGAGTATCCTGATGATAATCTCATACTGGGTCCTCCTAAATGGTTGCAGTCCAGCGGGCTTTAGTTACAGAGGGACTTAATCTCCTAAATTTAAATTTCATTATAAATGGAATTATTTGACTAACCCAATAATTCATAAAACTCTACCAAATTCAGCATCTTTAGGAGTGGGTTTCATTTCAGAAATTGAAACTGTCTAAAATTTAGATGTAAGTGTGAACCAGATAGAAGATACAAGTTAAATCCTTCCTCAAACTCAAAATTTTCCAAACTAGAGGACAAAACAGTGGCAGTCACATGAGTTTTAAAAACAAAGATGCCTTTCACAGTCCTAACACGAAGGACAGTCAGTGTAAGTTTATATTTGTCCACACTTATCTGTGTACGTGTATTCCCACACACCAGGTGTAAGTGCTGACCAGTAGGTTAGAAGAAGGGCTGAGATGTAGGTACCCTCCATTCCTACTGAAGGTAGGAAAATATGGAAACTCAGTGAGGAGAAGATTCAGAAAAGGAAATTCTGGGCATAAGATTCTGATCTGCATGTATCCATTTTATTCCATGACCCTTTCCGTCAAAATTAATAAGCCCTCCTTTGAGGAGGAATCAGAATTTGGGGTTCCATCCTGCCATATGGAATGAGAAGGCAGGAGAGAGGATATTTTAGCCTGCAGAGACAGACAAGAGGGAGGAGGGAATTTGGAGACATCCTTCTACAGTATTTCCCAAACGCAAGCTTTGATGTGTCCCTCTCCATTCATCAAGCCGAATCTTTTAAAGCCTACTTCAATATTTCTGTTTCTCTCTATTTAATGCTTAAGAACATTAGGTCATTACTCATGTTTATGAATTCCAGTCATGAAGATCTGTGCTCAGATTTTTAGTACTATGGCAGTGGTGAAATTGGATCTTAACTCATAAGATATTAAAGACCGTGCACACTGGGATAATTGAGGTGGTTCTCTACATCCCTTAATGATAATTGTTAATATTTGCAGTAAAGTAGTGTATTTTTTTTTTTTGTTTACAGACAAAATAAGTAATAGTCACCAACAAAGCTGCACAGGACTTCTTAGCTGTTTCATTAAGGGTCTACTTTAAATAAAGGACTGAGTGATCTCTGCTGACTAACAGAAAAAAAATAGAGAAAAAAATAGTTAATGTTAAATTGCGTAAGCCTTACAAACATTTCACTAGTTCTAGTAAATAAATAAATAGAAATTCTAATTGTAAACATTGCATCAGAAACTATCTCCTACACTTTAATGAGATTTAGCACACAATTTTTTTCACATGGATTTATGATTGCATTTACTTCTTATTCTGTATGTTGCACATTTCATAGCTGCATGTTGCAGAACTATACTTTTTTTTGGTAATTTATTTAGAATTATCCCAGGTTTATCTGTTAAACTCTTTAAACATGGTGTGAAAGCAGCTAAACTGTATATATTTGAAAGAATTCCGGGTCATCTAATCACTTCAACAGGAAAAATTTCTGCTTTAAGTTTGAAATGGCTTTTCAGGATGCCTTGCAGCTGTTTATGTGATATTTTTAGATCTATTATTTCCACACACTATACCTTACTTTTGTTTCAAGGAACTGCAGATAGTCAAGTTGTGTCATGGAGAAGGAATGGTGAAAAGTAAAACATTCTTAAGAGAGTTTTTCCTCACCATTTGTGAAATCCCAAGCTGCCATTGCTATAATATCACAAGAATAAAATGCAGAGGGTATTTCTAACACCCATACTAGATAAGAGGTAACAGTTAAAATATTTTTTAAAATGCACCATTTCCTCTTAAGTATGTCAACTAAGAAATTTTCTAGTTTCCAAAGGAATGCTGTCAGCTGCTCTGTTCCTCATAGTGATTTTAGAATTTCATATAAATGTCATCGGAAGTCCTCAAAACTTAATATACAAATGTACTATTTCTCTTACTCCTATTTACTCATAATTTATTCGCTATTCTTTATTTGTTGCTTTTTTAATTCCACTTTATGCAGATAAAGTATAATTGATCTTTTTTATATGAGCATGAATTTACTTTTCCTGCCTATTGTGTAAATCTGAACAGCCTTTCCCCTTCTTTCTTTGATCTTTAGAATTTCTTGGCTGTGAGAAGTGGAAAGGCTGGAGATGTAGTCCTGAAAATGGTTTATAAAATTTAATTGGAATAAATCCCTTTTTATTCTAAATTTCCTTTCCTTTATCTCCTTCAAGAAAAATCAAGATGAACTCAACTCTGAATTGCTATCTTTTCTAAGGGAAGGAAATTATGTCCTCGTAGTTATTCACAGTTTCTTTTAAAGGTTCAATTTTTTCAATCTGAATCTGAGAATACTAAAAAATTAGCTGAGTCCAAGCGGTAAGATATCTACTGCTCCTGGCAGCTAACAGGCTCATCAATTACTCTAGTGCTATCAGAATTGCTATCTCAAGCCAGGCTAGTTTGGACCCATATGGCTTGAACTGAAGCTGAGAACAAGAAGAACTGATTGCTTCAGGACCAGTTTTGGGGTTTGATTGAGATCTGATTTTGGTGTAAAGTAGTGCCAACTTAGCAGTGTCATTTTTTCCTAACTGTTGGCAATGCCAATTCGGGGAGAAAAGCCCAAAGAAATAGAATTACTGTTTCACCCTGCGGTTCATCTGCATGCTGTTCAGTACAATAAGCCTACTGGAGTTCAGAGCTGAGCTAAGATAAGCTTTATCCTTTTAAGGTCACTGGAGACATACTAGACAAATGGTGTTGAGGGAAAGTCAAAGGTAACTGGCAAGACCTAAATCTGTGATGAGTGGAATGTTTGTAAAATATCAGGGCAAGTAAAGAGCTTGTAAGTAATCCTAATGCCCTACCCCTTTGGGGAAAACATTGAATACCAAATATTGTGTATTTCTTTATTTTTTATGTTTTCTTAGATTGTAAAATTTATTTTTTTTAATCGGACTAAGTGGGTTTTATAGTATTCTTGCTAATAAAAAGGTCTGGCTATCCTTGTCTTTCTTATTTAAGTAAACAACATTTGCTTTTTAAATGGACTTTATGAGACTTCTGTGAGTGTCAGTGTTGCAGATATAATGAACTTGTATGGCCATTTCAAATCAGATCATAGATATCATGTGACAAAGTAATTTTTCTATCAACACAACCTCAGGGAAGTTTATTTTGTTGTGCAAAAAAATAGGCACAGCTTACAAAACAAGGCCAAAGTCCAATGGATGAAGATGGGACCAATTCCAGCCTTTCACTTGTATAAAACAAAGAAATTAACATGAGCAAATAGGATCTCGGATTAATTTTGTCTAAAACAAGCATCCTTTGATAGAGTAACATGGTCATTACAGGTTAATTTCCACTATGATTGGGTAATGATCTTCCTGGATTCCTGTTCCTAGGTTGTTCCTTGTTAAAACACTAAGAACTTTCACAGTCTTTTATTGAGGCTCACACTTTGCCTTATCTTTTTTGTGCTATCCAATAGTATTTGACTATCCATGGTATTTGTATTTAATCCAAAAATTTTTATATGTTTGTGTGTGTGTAGTTATCTATACACAAAATTTTCTCTAAGGATTAAGTCCAAAGGTATGTCATCATCAGTCTCAGTCACGTAACATTCAAAATTAAAATCAAATTAAGGTAGGTAGTGCTTTAGAAGGATAGCCCTGACAGTTATCTTTTCTTAATATTTTTTTTTACTTTAAAATGTTCATGCTTCGCATCTACTGTCTTCATTTTTAAAGATGGAGAAAGGACACACAGGAAGAAATTTGTAAAAAGTTAAGTGAAGTTTAAGTCAGTCTGCAAGTGTGAACTCTCTAAGGTGCCAAGTGCTGGTTCTGTGCCTTCATGTTTTGTGAGGACTCAATAACCTCACTGGATATACAGAAAAGGCTTTTCTGTAATGAGTTTCCATGACAAGTTTAATCCAATTGGCTTTGTTTGGATCTTATATCCACCCACAGATGCATGCAAGACAAAAAAAACCCTCAAAACTAAACCAACAAAAACCAGTAGCCATGCACTTGACTAAGGAAAGCCATCGTATGTTGCCTTTGCCCTCATAAGCAGAATTCCAGTCTCAAAGTTCTGTGGGAAAACTGGGTTTTATTTAAATCTCAGTCTGGGGGACAGACTCTCCTTCTCATCTCAGAAAAATGTCAATGACTTAACTACAACTGCAGGCTAAAATGGGTTAGGGATATTCTCTACTCCTGCTGTTAATACTCTGACCACTTTGCAATAAAGTATCTGTCTTCCATCTAAACAAATGGATGAATGAAACTTTGGTAAAGGCATTTACGTTTTTATTCATAAAAAGTATTTGGATAAAAATACAACAACAAAGAGGTAGCAACAGTCAGTGACTCATAACTGCTCTCCTTGTTCACTGTGTCTGTGGGAGAAGTTGGGAAAGCATTTTCTAGGATAACACTCCAGCTGTAAATCACAGAGAGAAGCACATGTCTCTCCTACTTTACACATTTAAGTCCTGTTTCTGCTCTCATTACTCCTTATACATTTTGCATGTGATATTTAAAAAATATATTTACCCCTTTTCAATAACCCTAGAAGAAACAAAACTGATGCTTCTCAGCTTCTCTTCAGAGAAGTCTATCCCACTGTATACAAAATCTTGGTTACCTCTGGGGCTCATTCATTCCTACCTGTAGGGGTTCAATGAGACAGATGAGGGGTGTGTCTTCCCCTCTTGTTGCTCCAATGGCTATGGCTTGCTCCTGGGATGTAAGGATTATGGCTTCATATTTCTCCATTGAGATCCTGTCTCTTCCTTCCTCTGTATGAAGCTATTACGGCAAAGGATATCTTCCTCCTCCAGTAATGTTTTATGAAAAAAATCCAAGAACATACTAATCATATATCTGATGTTGGTAGCTATTTACTGGAAATAGGTTTTTTCTGTGAGCATCCATCTCCCAGTGATGTCTGTTTCATGGAGCTGCTTAAGTAGAGGCAAGGGAAACCATAGTTTTTAACCTCCCCTCCCCTCCCTTCCACTCCTCTCTCTCTCCTCTCCCTTTCCTCTCACATTTGGCTGCTGGTATCTGAGCTTGAGCTTCTAGCTCATGGTTGTGGTTTCAACTAGTTGACAAGCCTCCTTAAGAAACGGGAAATTTAACATTGCAAATTATGAAGACTTTTGTGGCTTGAACTCTAAGTTATTCTCCATTCATCACTCCGAGACAGGTTTGGCAGAACTGTATTGCTGGCTTGTGCTGTAAATGGTGGAATTAAAAATTCTGAGACTGCTAAAATCCTCTTTCGAGCCCAGGGATTAATAACAGAACTGCTGTTAACTGGGAGTGCTGTTTCTGTGCCACAGTAAAGAGACCAGCTCCTCAAGTACTCAGTTATTCTGTCAATGTATTCCAGAGCTCTGGGCATTTCTCTTCACTCCTCTGTCTCTCAATCCCTCTCTTTTGCTGCATTTTCCAGTTCAGATTCCTTGAGCTCAATTCTGCTCTGGGACAAGGACAATGTCCTACTACAGATACATAAAGGGTCCTGATTACCCCCATTTTACACCTGAACAAAGAGACTGAACCAAAACACAAGACATTTCTGAAGGCAAATCTGATGTGGAAAAATATCTGTATCTCTTATTTTTCTGTTTTTACTTTGGTGACACTGATTGTTTTCCCTTGCTGTTTCAGACTTTATTTGAAAGGTCATAGTGGAACTGCTGGAAAACAGAGCAGCCTGATCTTACACGGTGCTGAATTCAGTACAAAAGATGCTGACAATGACAACTGCATGTGTAAATGTGCTCTCATGTTGACTGGAGGTGAGTACCACTCTGAAAATATGTGGTACATTGATAGGAATCAACTGTTTTCCTAAAGCAACCATGGATAAAGTTGTATTCATGGATGTGTAAGTTCTGAGTGAAAATTCCTTTAATTGTTTTTACTTCCACTCTTATCTATGCATATATTGTGGTAGTGCCAATACCTCAAGATTCCTATCAGCAGAGAAGGGATTATTCAGAGATGCAATCGGAATATTTCTGCACTGAAGCTGTTGCAACATTGTCAAAGGGAAAGCATAAGCTAGTGTAATTGTTTAGGCAAGAAAGGAAAAATAAGAGAAAAGAAGCTAAGAGAGAAGGCATTTGCGAGAAGTGGGAGAGTGAACCAGAAAAAGAAGAGAAAAAATACAGGGAATTAGATATGAGAAGGTAAAGTTTAAAAACAATCAGCATCTAGGTTTGTAATGTATTATCTATTTCACTTAGGAGTGTGATTCTGTTATTGAAATAATTATAATAATTAAACTTTCTGTGTTATATGAGCATAATACATAAAGATACAGTTAATGTAGGGACTAATTCGCTCATCTGTGAAAGACTAGACCTGCAACCATCTGTTTTAATCTGGAAGATTTAAACTGGTATCCTAGTGAGCTGAGTCAAACTGCAGAAGGAAAGAAATAGTCGAGGTGGAGAAGAGCACAGACAAGGTATACCGGGTAGTTTAAAGCACCAACTCAATCTGACTGCCAGCAAGTATCTCCCCATACCGTCACCTAAAGCTTTAACCCAAGAGTGAGAACTTTCTCTGGAAAATTATACTTATTCCTAGTCCCTATATGGAAAAGCTCATTTTTATCTCTAGAATACCACATTGTAGCAGAAAGCTTAAATTGGGATTCTTTGGTTCATTGACTGTATGACCAAGAACAACCCTTTCTTATCTTCACATCTCATCTTTGGAGACTCTCAGTGATTTCTAACTTTCCTGGAAAAGATCCTATAGCATGTAAATTTTTCACTCTTTTGGATCTGATTGCTAAACCAGTATTATTTGTGGTTACTGGCACTCTGAATCCAGCTCAGGTCATATTCAGGCATATATGAGCCTCTAAAACTATCATCTGCTAACAGAAGATGGTTTCCCATCACTGAGAATTTATATCAAATGCACAACCTAGCTCTTCGTTCTCTTTTGCTAACCGGAAATGACCCAGTTGGGAAAATCTTTAAGGAGCCAATTTTTCAAATTTCCATAACTTCCTCTAGTGATATCTTATTGAAAAGTCATCCGGGAAACTTCTTACCATATACAGGAGATCAGAAAGTACCTTTTTTATTTCTATAAAAAAATAGAAGCTAATCAGATAGTTCTGGAGACAGACATTGGATAAGAGTGTCAACAGTTTATTTTAATTAAAACAGTTGACCTTTCCCTTTAGAATCCATGCTAAATCAAACTGTGTTATTTCCAGGGCGGTTCAGAGTCTAGTGGGAAGCTCCTGAGTATGAGTCGTGTCTGTGCTGAAGTGCAGACTCATTCGTGTGTCTAAGCTGCCTGGAAATACCTCTTCTCCCAGACAGTTAATTCTGGGAGAAGAGTGGTTTGTTTATTTTCCTGCTCTGACTTCTATGGCAGGTCAATGCCCTGCTAAGGTCAGTCTGCTATTGAACAATGGTTCCACAAGGTTCACATATATTGCTGCAGCAGTCCTGCAAATCCACCAGAAAACCACATATTGGAATATACTGGTAACAAATTAGTAAAGAAGAAGGGGAGAATTACCAAAGGCTGAGGAAACCACAAATATAGGAAATCACTACAGAGTAAAAAGAGATGGAACTAACCTTTGGAGATAGATAAGTCTACTCTTGTGAACAAGACTCTGAGTACCAGTTCCTCAGAGTTAGGCTGTACAGCACTGAGTAATTTGTAGTTTTTCAAGAAGAGAAAGACTTTAATCAAGTTAGAGTTCTCCTCAAACACTCTGCTATGCTTTGCTCCTTGAAATGACTTTCTCATTCCTTAAGGAACATCAGAAATTGAATTAAATACCAAAACATTTTTTAGTGAGTATATTTCAGTTTTGTACCGGACAAAGACTAATTAATAAAAGTAGCAATGATAACAGGGTTTTTTTAAGCAAAAAATATCAGACTTTGTTAGTTTTGGCAACATCACAAAGAACTCTTTAATGATGAATGATATGAAATCTGCAGGCAGGTTTCTAGCTATCTTGACAGTTTGGGTGAGCCTGTTATCTCTATGAGGTGAACTGAGTATATTTATGTCAGGAATAAAGGCTGAGATAAGCTGAAGCTCAAGACTGTGATATGGTTATAATCAAGGCTGAAAATAAAATGTAAGGAAAACACATATTTCTCTCTGTCATCTTGCTAGTTGTCAGTTTTATTTGGTCTATATCATAACTATTATTCTATCTCCTCCTTTATCTCCCCCTTCTTCCCCAGAATGAGAAATTAAATACTGGGAGAATAATACAGAAGCACCAACAGTGTTTTGTGTGTATGTCTTTCTTCTCCTTTAGAGAGCCACATTATGCTACTTGAATTTCTCTTAATGTTGATTTTAGGGAATGGCTTCAAAAGTACATGCATGAGCTGGATTCTTAGTCCCTGTAAACTTTCAAGGTATTTAAATGTTTTAGCTGGTTTTTTGTGCCTTTGAAAATTTAAGCTAAGCATGCTTGTTTTACTTTAAAGACAAATTACATTTATTCGAATAATTTCTTCAGTGGTTTAATATCTCAGGCCAGTAAACTGAGCACAGAGTTATACATACATATGTATCTGGATACAATTTCAAGCCTTTCTTGGAAGAGTACCCCAGTAAGTTACATACACGGTTTTTTGCAAGAAATCTCTTTAAAAATGCAACAAACTGTCACCAGAATGGAGCAATGAGTGGATGTCCAAAGTGCATCACATAGATTTCCAATACAACACTTAACGTTTAACATCTCAGGATCAGATTCATGGACCAAGTTCTTGTCCATCTGTTCACCAGTCAGCTGAGCCCCAAACTGTTTGTGCAATTGCTTTCAATCACTGGAAAGTGACTTACAGTAACTTGGCTCACAGGGAAAGAGTTTTAAGGTGGTTTTCCTTGTTTGACATTGGCTGCAGTCTGAGATGTTCACACAGGCATTTACCTTGCTTCAGGTGAGAAGCTAAACTTCTGATCCTGAAAATAGTTTGACAAAAAGACAGGGAGACTTTCTAGATATCTTGCCAGGTTTGAAGCAACATAGAATTACTGAAATAAATGATTGGTTTGTTGTTGGTTTTTTTATTTTACTGAAAGCAGAGATCCATCCAACTTCGGTCTCCTGTCTCTGAAAGAAGTCAGTACAGGCCTAAGAAAAATGCAGATAAATTAAACATCCCTTGAGTATTTTCCCAGTATCTTTTGAATCTCAGGATCTTCCTGAACCAGAGACTCCCATGTATTTATTAAACCTCAGTGGATTTTCCAATGGATTTCTCGTCTATTAAGTCAGACTGGTAGTCTTGACAATCCAATACTCTAAGGAGTACATAGGCCTAGAAATTACTTCTAGAGGTCATTTAGTCCTTTTCTAAGACAGATTCTTCTCTATCTGTTCATTTCCATATTTCTGTTCGCCTTCAGGATTTCTAGTAATATTCATTCTCACAATAAAATCTGTTACTGAGTTTGTCTACACAATATAAGAAAGCTTTGTATGCTAACTACCTGATTCTATGATAATTTAAATGTTTTCCATCTTGTTCTATCCTCCACCATTGGAAAGCATAGACCATTTCTTTGCATTCCTTTGAAAGGTTTTTGTATTAATTTGAGATTGTTGGCAATCTCTCTTTTGAATTCTCTTACATTCACTCTTTTGGAGCCTGTCCTGTGGCTCCACAAATAGCTTGAGGTGTCATCCAAAACTTCAGCCAGTCTTCTAGCTGAGAAGTAATCAATGCAAAGTCAAGCAGATCCTTTGTATTATCAACTAAATTCTTTAAAGTATAGAATGTCAGAAACATTGAAATCTTTCCTAAAATAAGTTATGTCTTTTGATCATTGAGGATTATTTCAATGTTTTTGCATTAGAAATTGTTCTTATTGGTTTTGTTGCCAAATGTACTAAATTTTATGGACAAACCCAAGGGCTACAAACAAATATTGGCTTTTCATAGGATCCATTTATCCCATAAACCCATACAAATGTACCATTCGAACACACTTGGATCTTATTGAAAGACCTGTATTGATCTTACTGCATTCAGTGATCTTACTGCATTCAGTGTTCTCAGGAGGGAGAACAGAGAGGTATGTGAGGAAAGGGTCTGCCGTCAAATGTGCAGTGTTAAGACACCTATTCTTTTACTTTATAAAAGACAACTAAGAACCTCCCATCAAACCTGAATGATCACTACCCTGTTCCCAGGATTTACAGGGCACTCATTTCATGTAATTGATGAGCATTATGTTACTAACAAAGAATTTTAGATGGATACATGCTTAATTACAATTTATACAACAAGCCAAAAAAGCATGTTAGCTTTGGCATCCAAAAGCCTTTTCTGTGTTGCTTTTGACAGAGAAGGTTCTATCATGCAAAAGTTACACTTAGCGCTTCAGAAAACCAATATAAGAGAGCAATGCTTCTTTATTAGATAGTTTTTGCAAGAATTTGTGGAAATTATTTCAATATACATTCATATTCATCCAAAGATATAGTACAAGCAGATCAGTGGAGCTCAACTGCCTGGCTTAAGAATTCAAAATATATTTATTTAATGAAAAGACCTGACATGTAATTTCACAATGCCCATAGGTAATAGCAACACTAATTAAAGACCAAACCACAAGTGTCCTCAAGGAGCGAGCATACCTTAACTGCTCCAGAAAAGCAGCTGTCTACAGTGAGGATTCCTGTTTATTTGTATAGCTGAATTTTCAAACAACTTATCAATGTATATCAATGTATTATCAATGAATAATTGAACTTCTATTTTGTCTGGACAATATATTTTATAACCTAGGGATTCTTATTGCAAACAGAGATAGTAGTGCTGCTGTTACTACACAAATTATTAGGGGTGGGCTAACCTAAAAAAAATGAACTTATCCTCAGTTCAAACAAGCAATTAGTGACTTTGTAATCACAACAACTTGAAGAAACAACCTCTGTTTCTGAATAAAAACTCTCTTAACTTTCCCACATAAACCTTCTCTTTACTACTCTATTAGTCACTTTAAAATCTTGTTTCTATTATTATTTCTTACAATGCCCACTTTTCATGATTCTCATGCCTGATTAAAATATCCTATGGAAATTATTGTCAAAAGTTTTGTTCCAGGTTAAAATCTTACTGCTATGCAGAGAAGACTATATACTTATTTGGGAAAGGCATTACCTTGTAGTGAAAAATAAACAGGATTCTTCATGTGAGGAAAATCCTGTGAACTCCAGGGAATAAGCTAACATCTAGTTACTGTCTTTTCTTGGGTCAAACTGTCACAGCTCTGGAGCTTCTTCATTTGGTGTGTTCTGCAGTGGCAGTGCTGCAGGTATCTCTTTCAGAAACCTCTGTTTTATGTTCCCTCACTTCCTCATAGCTACCAAGAAAGTCACTGCTTCCATTCCTCTTTCCCTTAATATACAAAGCATCTGAAAAAACATTTTCTGTGCGTCCATTCACAGATTTCATAAAATATTCTGAGTTGGAAGGGACCCACAAGGATCATCGAGTCCAACTCTTAAGTGAATGGCCCATATGGGGATCAAAACCACTACCTTGGTGTTATTAGCACCGTTTTCTAACAACTGAGCGCCCTTTCAAAGGTATTGATTTGGTGTTGAGACATGCAGTGGGAAGTTTTGTGATAATATGAGGCCTTATGGGGAAAGAAGACCCATCAGAGGATGCAAGGGAGCATGGAGAGACATAACCATATGGAGAAAAAAAACACACCAGAAAACAAAACAAAAAACCCACCTCATTTATAAAAAAAAAGATCGAAAACTTTTAATGTAATATTAGGAGACATCTTTAAAAAAATGATACGTTCTCACTAACAAGAACAGTATAGTAGGAAAAAAATATGCTCATTCAAACACACTTTGAAAGAAGTATTTATTTAGAAGAAATCTGAGATAAGAGATTTGTGCAAGTCCTCACAAATGTTTTATAAAATTATGTGTTTCTTCAACTCATTCAAATTTTTTCCACAGATTTTGTAAGGCATCACTAAAACCTTCAAAAAGTCCATTTATGGAACTATTCCTGTTCCTTTATGATGAAATGGTAACTAACTCAGCTTGTCATTTCTTCATCCCAACACTGTAAACAGAACCCAGGTGCATCTGGGTTCCAACTTTGAGAAATGAGGGTTAGGATTTCTCTGTTTAACTTCATCTTAAGTTTCTATAAGATTATACTATGGTTACAGTAAAATATCAGCTGTACAGCTTTCCCTTTCTTTGGTTATTGCCCCCATAAGTATAACATTGCAACCAAAGGGAGGTCAACTGTACCAAAACAGAAGATTGTCAGAATTTATCTGGTATAGATTCTTCCCTGAAGATTTCCTTATGAGGTGCTACTTCTGAAAAGAAGAAAACCCTAAGTATTATCCAAAGTCTAAGGAAATACAAGACTAGAAACATAAATTACATGGATCTGAATAAAAATGACAGAGTAAACACTGGACTCGAAGGCTAAACATGGTCAATGTCATATCTGTAATAATAAACCATAGTTTAAAATACCTTCATATAATGCATTCATTATAGGTAGATAAAAGGCTAACCACTGAAGGAATCAGATGATTCCCTAGGACTGTGTACATTGTCTAAAAGGAGTTTCTCACAGTTTAATTCTATTTCCAGCAGTCAGAGTGGGAAACACACTGAAAATTTAAAATTCTCCATTTGATTCCACAGTGACAGCTGCAGAATTAAGTAGGCACTCATTAGATGATCAGTTTGCCGCTACCAGCGCTGTTTGAAAAGGATTTACAAAGAGTTCCGAGAAGATTACAATGCTGTGATGTGCAGGCTAAAATAACTTTTTTAAAATAAAATGGCATTTAACTACCAAAGCAAAAGTTGCCACCTGATCTTTATGCTCTTATTTGTCTCTATAAATGACACAAATGTTCAGTACAACCATATTACATGGAAAGATGCATAAAACCTGTGCTAAAGATTCAAAAACCCAAAGATCTTACATGAAAAAAAAAAAACCAAACAGAAGTCTTTCTGACAAATAGAACTCCTAGCCACTGAGGTAAATACATTTTTGACATTGGGAATATTAGGTCTTTGCAGTCTGGGAATTCATTCTGCCTTTCTCAGTCTAAACTAAGCATCTTCCTTTTACATTACATAGATGCTCTGAAAGGTGTTGGAGAGAAAATTCTATTCCCAACAAGACATCCAGCAAAACTCCCACTACTTTCAGTGGAGTCAGCATGTCACCTAGTTTATCTTTGTCAGTTTGTGTTCTGTAAGCTCGATGTTGCCAAGTTTCATGTTATTTAGAGTTTTTCTTAAAACTCTAGCTCCCATGGTAATCTAAAATTCACCTTAACAAGAAAAGATCTTGGAGAGAGAGACAAGAGAGTTCACTGACTAATTTTGTCTTAAAGCAACAGTTTAAAAAAGATCTGAAGATTCACACTTCTTTTCACCACTGACTCCTTTTTCTCAGCTGGTTAAAGACATACATGCATATTTTCACTGCAGAAGTCCGAAGGTGAGATGCCTTTTTTTGCTTACATTTTGAAACTAAACCAGCACTTCTAGCAAGTTTAAATTTTCTACATTCAGTCACACAGATGTTCCAGAGCTGTTACACTTCTTTTTTATCCTAACTTCTTAGTTTACTACTCCTTCAGTTATGCCCATGCAACTGTTCACAGGGTCATTTTGTAAACCAGATTGCTGTTTTGCCCTCCCAAAGCAAGGTTCTGAGTTTTTTTCTAAATCTATCTCACTTCACTTTTCAGAACAGTCTTGCATTGTAGCTTCTGGAGCAGTGAACTAGAATCACAAACATCTGGGCAAGACATTTCTTGCCCTGTCCTTCCAGTATAATAAAATATATGCAATTTCACAGAATTCAATGGCTTAATATGTAGGAAGCTGCATCTTGCTGGGAAATAGCAGGTAGGGTAGGGAGGCAGAAAAGGTAGTTAGCAATTTTCTAAGCCTATTTTTCTACTGATATAAATCAGTAACAGTTTTAATATATTTTACCATCAGTGTTAGTCGAGTAACTAGGAATTTTTGTCTACCTGTAGACACCTAAATGAGTGTTTGGCACTTTTCAAGATCAAGATTAGAAGGCTTACAATTTAATATAGGTTTTCACATTCAAAATCATAAGACTAAGAATTGAATGTTATTGTCCTGTCACAAACTGTACATGTGATGAATATACCTTGACCGAAGTGGGCCACACTCTCACCTAAATGCACGTACACTCAGATAATCAGATATATCATCTACCCCTGCACACTGTTATTCTGACTTTCAGCATCCTACAGTGTTGTAATTATCTTCTTCACTCAGTCCTTCCATTCTTTTGCTGTCTTGTTTATAAATCTTAAAGAAAGTATCTACCTCTCGCCTAGTACACAATTTTAAATGCTGATTATCTATTACTACAACATTGTAGTTACTATGACAGGGAAGCACCACCATTCTCACAATACAGTTACTAAAAAGATCTAACCTGGGAGCAAAAACAACTGAGCAGTTGAACAATCACAGTTAAAGCAACAGAAAAGGACCGGTAAATAAAATTAAATCATACTTGTATTCAAAATGACCTAGCAATGTGAAATTATGCAAAATAATTTTGAATTATAATCTTTTTCTGTGCTTTAAATGAAAACTGCAATACTGTCTAAATATGCAAAGCAGTTTGTCTTTGATGTTCTTGCTTTGGCTTCACATACTGCATATAAAACTAGAATGAGTTGGGATGTAATTACTTTTGCAATTCTGTAAATACAAGTGTGTGTTCTCCTGCACTGCTGACTACAGTATAGCACAAAAGAGCAAAAAAGGAAAATATGAAAATAGCACACTCACCACACCAGGACTATTTATGAGTTATTTACCAGAATTTGATAATCAGCTAAACCTATAAAACAAAAATACTTAGTGCAGTTGCAGTTTAATTTTTGTTAATGGTTTCAGGGTGGTGGTTTGATGCCTGTGGACCCTCCAATCTCAATGGGATGTTCTACACAGCTGGACAAAACCACGGAAAGCTCAATGGCATCAAGTGGCATTACTTCAAAGGCCCCAGCTACTCCTTGCGCTCCACCACCATGATGATTCGGCCCTTGGACTTCTAAAGACATTAAACAGTGGGTCCCAGAACCAGCCAGGATGGCACTGCCCTCAGCAGCAACACTTTACAATCTGAAGGTAAAAGGTGAAGGACTTCTTGAAAGCAACATGTAAGGATGATGCAAAGTCACTTTGTTATTACTTCATAACCTACAAATACTACCCAAGAGTCACCCCATGTTTTGATGACTGGGGAAGGGTTGGTTTAGAAGAAGATGGCTGAAATGGTTTTCCAAAGAACTGGATTTGGCTATTCTTCCTAAACTTGGTGCTTTTCAGTGGATGTATTTTTTTTTTTATTAAATCAACAACAGCATCAGAATTTGAAGAATTGAAGCATATCAGCCATGGTCTATTGAGTAGAATGTTATTCAGCAGTGAAATGCCAACATTATACCCACGAAAAAGGATTAGAGAGACACCTTTATTAAAACTCATTGTAAGCACTCAAGGTGACCACTCTGAGTATTGTTTTTCTTAAATGAACTGAATTTGAATAGCGGATGGATTTATGTTAATCCTAGAGTCAAATTATTTGTGTGAATATTGTTTTTCATTAAATCCTTTAAGGACATGTTTCTCATAAATAAACTGAGTCAAACTTATGAATAATGGTAAGGATAATAAGCATAAATTCTTCAGTTGCTCTGTAGAGGTAAATCAGATAATTGGCATGATCCCTGAGCTAGGATTTATAGTGTGATAACAAAAGTAGCTGTGTTTTGAGGCTTTTCCTTTCTTTCATTAAAAGCAGTCTGAATGTCATGTAGAATAATTAATGGAAGGTTTAAAGAATGTGAAATATTATCTTAAAGAAAATATGGGATTTTGCATGGAATTTTTCCATCAAAAGTACATAGGAAGGCAAATTGTTAGGGTATATAAAAATTGCATAAATGCATAGCTTGAGGCAATGGATTCATTTTACCGTATCCTTGCATGTGAGCATTTTATCCTTAATTACTTTACTTTCTTATTACATTTTGGTGAATATCAGAAGCATGTCAGTTCTACCCAATGCTTAGGCTACAAATATAAAAAATATTCATCAGAACTGTATAAAAAATAAAGAATTGTGAACTTGTAAATAGCATGTTTATATTTCCTGCAATAGTCATTTAATTTGTACAGGCAGCCTTGACCCTATGCAAAGGGTGAGAACCCTCAAACAGATATAAATATTAAAGGAATTTCAGATTACTGGTTACATGTTACTAACAAGTAATTTTGTTCTATTTAATGCTGCAGAAGTGTGGGATTGGAAAAGAAAAAATTATTTTAATAACAAGCAACAAAGTAGCCTGGTCACCTATGCAAGGATATAAAGACAACTCTATTTACAGTCCTTTGTGATTTAGTTACAGGAATAAAGTCCATTTGGGAAAGCAACTTGCAGTCATTTAACTTCTGCTATATATGAAATGAAAAAGTTTACCCCATTCCCATTGAAATCAAAATTAATATTCTCATCAACAAAATTGGGACCAAGTGACATGCAAAATCTGCATGTAGTGAGGTATTTGCTTATCAGTTTGTTACTTTGTTTTATTCAATACACTGTTTCCAAAATCAGGCACAACAAAGATCTGATTCTTTTTTAAAAGATGATAATAGCAGAGTAACTGTGCTTTTCTTTGGTTATTTTTTCACCTTTTTTTTTTTCCTTTAGTAGTTTATTTCTATGGAATAGAGAAAAAAGAACTTGGATTTTTTTAAGCATCCCTTCTTAAAGATCACAAAGCCCCACGGGGTTCTCTGGTTTTTTTACAATTTGATATTTGTTTGGTTTCAAGTGGGACGTTTTCTTGTGTAGTTGTATATATTTATATATATATTTGAAATAATCTTGACTAAGAGTTAATTTGAAGTTTTCTGCTGAATAAGTTACCAAACTACTCTTCACTCAGCACTTTCTCACAGAGCTGTTTTTTTCAGTTTCCAGTAGATTTTTTTTAGTGGTCTTCATTTATATGCAAAGTATGTGGTCTGTCTTCCACCACATTCTCAGAAGATGTATTTTTGCAGGTCTCCAAGTTAAGAATGCCATTTTTGCAGATCCTATCGTGAAAGACAAAACACATTTAAAATTAAAAGCATGATATTTACTGTTTATTTATCTGGATTTGAAAAAAATGTGGATTTTGTTTCCTATCCTTTATAATAAAACATTTTAAAATATGTGGAATCTGTGATTTGCTTTGCTTCAAGTACAACTTTCTGTTACAGGCTGGTAACACTTTAAAAGCCATCATCACTCTTTGTA
Source organism: Manacus candei (assembly GCF_025592945.1). Classification (NCBI taxonomy): domain Eukaryota; kingdom Metazoa; phylum Chordata; class Aves; order Passeriformes; family Pipridae; genus Manacus; species Manacus candei. Next base: position 7,469,120 of record NW_026138067.1, on the reverse strand, counting down.
AGAAATATTAATAAATTTAGATAAAGCTTAGAAAAGGAGGAACTCTAATTCAAGTTTGTCCAGTGTTTATTATTTCTAACCTTTCCAATACATATTTCAGAATTTTTTATTCAATTTCCTTGATAAAATCATGCGACTGTATTCCTTATTTCACTTCAAATCATATAACTCTCTATCAAATTTAAAATAAAAGATTTCTTTAATTCCACAGGCAAAGATACAAACTGAAGTGTGATGTTTTCCTTGCCTTATAAAGTGTTCTTCTATCATCCATTCAATCGTGTTGCGTGGCAGTGACAAATCACCTGTGATCTCTTGCTGAGAAATGCCTCTTGCTCCATTTGTATACCTTTTAACACTATAGTGATCAGTTTTAATATCTCTTAGTAGTTAATTTATTCTCATTTTCTCAGGAATTTTTGCTTAATTAGACTTGTTCGTTCAGAGCAACGTGGCTTTTCAAATCAACACTGAAGTTGTAAGGATCTACACACATAAAAGCACATTTTGCTCCTTAAGTTGAATGTATATGTACTGCATGATTTGAAGAGTTGCAATTCATTAAAATGGTCTTTCTGGAGTTCATTTATATTACAAAGTTATATATATACATTATTTTAAATTGTTACTTGCCTTGAAAGATACTAAAATTTCAATGGTCAGTGAAAATAGTAACTTTACTATTTACCCTTCACAGATAATTTGTTCCTGATTCATAAAACAAGAACACACAAAATTTTTACAAAGCAGTAGATGTGTTTTCCATAGGATATAGATCCTTAATTTTTATTCTCTTCTGATGCTGGAGATGTAATTTAAATGTACATTTTTCTAAGTGCCCTAACATGGCACTGTTAAGTAGGTAAGTCATCTACATTTATAGTCATCTGTAAAACAGGTTCACAAGACACCATTCTTTAAAAAACTCTTCAAACTATAATAACAATTTTCTTCTCTGCAGACCTGCAGCTCAAACCACAGCTCTGACCATGCCTCAGTTAACCTCGTTTGGGATTGGCACAGTATCCACTTCTCCTTTGTGGAGAAAAAAACTGAAACAGCAACCACAACAAGAGCTTAACTCTCTAGGTAGAATCAAGCACAGTTTGCAACCATTCCGTGCTACAGTTGTGCCAAAAGGCATTCCTATCTACTGGCTTTTATGGGAGCTGGACAGCTTGTAATCCCTGAATACAGTTGCTGCTGCTGCTGTTGCCTGACTCTGACCTCTGGTGTGCACACAGATACAAATACACACACAAATCCATATGTCTGAAGAAAACTTGACACAGTCAATCAAAATGTCCTCTCCTAAATTTTTTCTAAAGGATCTGTAATCTCAGGTCAAGCAAAAAAAAAAAAAAATCCAAAAAGCACCAAAAATGAAATTAATTAAAAATGCAAATGCCAAGGAGCGAGAGCAGGAAGGAGAGAAGACAGGGATATGGAGCTGTAATGTGGAGAGGGGAAAGACAGACAGGGAGGAGTTGAAAGGAGGGGATTACCTGTGAGACATAGCAGTTTCCTATTTACTGTACCACAACTGTCACACAATGTGGGAACTCCCTTCTCCTCTAGGAGTGTCCAAACCCCCTCTTCCTGGCTCTTGCTCATATGAGCAGAAATCTCTGGGTATTATTTGCTTTTGTAAACTTTGAGGGGTTTGGTTTTCTCTGTGTTTTTAAAATTTTTACACGGGGAGAAATTTAATATGGTTCTTTGAAAAGACATGCTTATGGTTATATCAAGTTAGCTGTGGAGCAAGTCTGTAAAAATGGAAAAGTTCATCCAGAAAATTCTGCATTCTGTTGCGTGAATTTTAAGTACTGATGATGAAATAGAACCTAAGCCCATTGAAAATCTCATGAAATTAGAGCCTTCATTCTTCCACTAGCTAAAACTTCTATTTTAATTAGACCTTATTGTCCATATAAATGGTCTGTGTAGTTTTCTGAACCAGGGAGTTCAATTAAAGAACACTAAAGAATGGTTATATACTGTAAATATGACCCCCAAATGATATATTAAAGTAAATGAAAGCCTAGACACCAGTTCTGTGTTTTGGTAGAGAGAATCTTGAATCCTGAAGTGTTATCATAAATTTCCTTTCTCTCATTATGCTTCTCACCTTTCTCTCACTTTAATAGTGCCCCTGTTCCTCCTTTTAGACTGTTGGCAGTGTTTGCCTTCTGCTGCCTGGAAGTAGTCACGGGAGGCAAGCACCACATTTAACAGAAGGTGTAGATATTTTTGTTCACAACAACAGCATCACCTCTGGGAAGAGTAAAGTCAGTCCCCCACCAAACTACAGGGAAGAAACTTTTCTTGCCATTTGCTCTGCAAGACCGTGGACAGAAAAACAGGCCCATAAGCACACAGAGGACCTTCTTTCAACTTAAACAGGAAATGGTGCTTTGCCAGGTCAACCCTAAAAGGACCCCAGAAGAATAACTCATAGGCAGCTTCTCCAGCACAGGAGGAAACAGAGGGGAAAAAAGCTGAAAGGAAAGCAAAGGAAAAACGAAGATTCTTGTTACACTGAAATGCGTTGAGGAAGAGCGAGGACATGGGTGTTATAGAATAAGACAGCTAAGAATGCAAAGGAATTAGATAAGGAAGCTGAAGGCAAAGTGGGCAAAAGAAGACAGTCAGTCTGACAAAAAGAATATGGAGAAATGACAAAGATGAAAGCATTGGAAAAGAAGTAAAATGAAGAACAATTTGGCAGAGGAATCTGTTAACATATTTATTAGAGGATAATTAGTATCCAATTAATTTTTTAAAGCCTAAAAGAATTAGCATCGCACTTTTACTTTCTGCTTTTATTTATTATTTACAATGTAAAAGAGGTACATTGACATCTGGTAAAATAAAGCAATACTTTAAAAGCAGTCCCTTCTTAGAGGAATTTTTGGTAGACTGCAGCTTGAGAAACAGTTCATGCTTTTAGCATGAGACACAAATCTGTCAATAGATAAATCAGCATTGGATAATGTTTACTCTTCCATTAAAAGATGTGCATGTCCATCCTTTTGCAGCCCTCTCACGCTTATATTTAGAATCATTGTCTGCCTGAAAGGAAATTACACATCTCAGACCTGAACTCATTTAACTGCATTGTTGAATCACTGGTTTGTTTTCTTCTGAGTAACTCCTGAATATGTTTTACTCTTCTTTTGAAGCAAATTTTTCTTTCTTTTTTTTTCCTTTTTTTTTCCTTTTTTTTTCTTTTTTTCCCCCCTTTCTTTCTTTGATTTAAACACCTCTGGATTTCATCTTTCATCCACCATAGATGATTATTTAATCTCTTTTTGATTGCTTCACATAGCACTGTTTGTTCTGTAAAACCCCTAGACAAAGTTCTCCTGAACTAATGCAGTGGTTCTTGTTGCCACTTTCTGCTCTGCTTTCACGTGGAGTATCACACTGCCAGGCACCAACACTGTCCTTTTTGAGGGGTTTCATTCAGTCCATTCAAGAAATCTGGAACTTCTTGAAGTAATATCAGTGCAGGTCCTGAGTCCCACAAATTCTGGCCCATCCGTGTGTCCTGACCAGCAGCTGCCAAAATCTTTCTAGCCGCAAGTCACATCAGGGCTATCTGTACCAAGTAGTGGAGGTGTCATCAAGCCCCCATATTCCCCTCCTACTTATTTCTTCTGGAATAGCTCCCTGTCCCAAGAGGGAGAGAAGCATGGCCTAGCAGTTTCTCATGAGGTGATGTCTCTGCTCACCTACCTCTAGTGCACACTCTGGAGCGAAGGGGCTGAACTTTTTAGACTGTCTGGTCACAAGACAAAGATGATATAAACACATTTCAATATTTTTGAGAAGTACAACCACATTAGCCGAAGGCTTTTCCACTAATTTATTCTGTCTAATAGATTAAGAAATCAATGCTAATTTTGCTACAGGAGCAGACAGAGTTGTCTAAACATGTAGGTGGAGTTGTGTCTAGTGTCCCTTTCTTTTAGCATGTTACAAAATCTTTGGCACTCGTTTGGAGTTTTCAAGGCTTTGGGAAAAAATAACAAATATATCAGACTTTGTTTTGCAAAAATAAGTTTATAAGCAAGAGCAGTTTTACTCATAATAGTGTAAAATGCAGAGACAGAATTTACATCTGTAAATGTGACTATGGGTTTATGAACAGAGATTTAAGCAGGAGTCAACATCTCTCTTACTGCTTCTTTTGGGTTGTGTGGCTTGTCAGTACTCAGAGAGAAAAAAAATCAAAAATGTTTATATTTTCATTGCAAATAGGTATAATATATAAAACATACAGTTTAAGTAGCCATTGGATGTGTGGAGAAAACAATAAAGAACGTTTATCCTAGAGGAAAGCAAACTATCCTGACAGCTCATTCGGAGGTGCAGAGAAACCCTTATTCCCGACGTTTCTGCTGTCTGCTGCCACCTGTGGTTCAAAGGGAAGCTTTTCCAAAGATGAACTCGTCGCCAGAATCAACTAAACACGCAATGACAGATCTAAGAAAAGGACATTGAAGAACCTGATAAAAATGGTCAGGATGTCCAGCATAGATGGTCAAAACGAAATCTGTATTTAGGTACATGCTTTCAGTTTTAGAAGTACCAAACTCCCACTGACTTCAGTTTGTCCAAAATGGATTAAAAATACATTGGTTTTATAGCAGTTTAGACCTTTCCTAGGGAAAATAATTATATTTACAGAGTTAAAAGTTGCTAACAAAACCACAGGTGATGGAGAAAGGGGAACCACACAAAACCACTCTAAAAATTCATGTTGTATTTACTACATTTTGACTACACCAGAGATATGTATATGGAGTACAGACATCAGGAGGCCTAAGGAAGAAGCAAAGAAAAGAAAGCTGTAGTTCAAGATGGGAACTGAACTATTTTTGAAAGAAAGAACACATAAAAGACTTTTCAAGACAAATGTTCACCAGTTGTAAATGCAAAAATTCAATTTCTTCTTTGAATCTGACTTTAACCAACTGATGCATAATGCGTTATCCTGACTGTCTTTAATTCCTCTCTCACAGGTTTTATCTTATGGTCCAAGAATCACATTGCAATAGGGCTTTTTACTCATGATTTATTCATAGTCAGCAATCCAAAAAATACTGAGCCTTTACAAGAGTTCAAGAATTCTTTTTCTCCCCTTAAGTGCATCTGAGGGATATTTGCCATAGGATGGTCCAAATTAATATCTTCAGAGCAGCCCAAACTGCTAATCCTGTTGCCATACATAAGCTATCTTGTTTCTCTGACCTTTCACTTTCCAGTGTTCGAACCAGAGTTGCACTGAAGTTATGATTTACAGGTCACAAGGCCACAGATAACCTTAGATATTTGCAGGATTCCATGTCATTTCTTACAGAAACCAGAAATAAATCAATATTTAAAAAGCTGGAGAAACCCAGTTGTTTGTGCCCTTTTGTTCACTTTGAGTTTCCAAAGCAGCCAACATAGCAGTTCCCAACAAATGAAAATGAATGCAGATGAAACAAAACCAGAGGCAATTTGGTTACCCACTGGACACAAGTACGATGGACAAACAACCTTTTCATGATTTCCCAGGTGGGGCTGTCTCCACAGGCAGGTTTGCATGGTGCCTGTGGTACATCATGGAGGAGCTGGTGCTGTATTATACAAACGGTGAAGATTTCAGTCTCAGAACCTTGGCTGTTAAGAAAGGTAGGCTTGTGGAATAGGTGCCCTGAGAAAAAGCAGCATTTTGATGTCAGTTTAATGGCTGAAAAGTCATTTTTCATGGCAGCTGTTCCCTGGGCCTCTGATTCAGTTCTCATCTGCCCTGCACATGACCTGGAAACTGGGAGGTCCGTGATGAAAATGGGTCCCTTGTCCTTCCTCCCATCTTCTTTGGGTCAGATGAAGCTCTGGCCATGAAGGAACTCAGACACCACATCCCATGCTAACACAAACAAGCCTTCTTGGGATCACTATTACATACCTGAAAGGGCCAAATCAGCATTATTATTTCACATGCTTTTGTCTAGATAGACATTTCCACTTACGAGTTAGACAACAAAAAGTTTTACAGATATGGTTCTACACATCAGTTTACTGACTTATAAAAAAACCTTGGTGCCAACCAGTTGTGGAGAACCCAGCTTTGTATTTACTGCCAGAGATTTCTTAAATGGGATATTTTCCAGTTGTCTACCCTTTTAAGAGCATATCCAGGAACCAGCACTTTCCGAACATGTCACACCTAGTGAATAAGAGAAGATGAATGTCCTACTCCTACTAAAGGCAAGGGAAGCTAGATAATAAAGTCAATATAAAGCTTTTCAAACTACTAGCATTTGTGATTGCATGGACAGTCAAACTGCTTCAACTGGGACTGAATTGTCCCCCGTTCATACTTTTTCTTCGGGTTTTAACAATGTGTCTCTTGATGCTTTTTCTCCTAGAACTCTAGGGCAGGTTCAGCATCTATCAAAATGGATCCTGAATTTGTAACCTTTAATCTGGAACACAACGTAAATAAAAACAAAAGTGGAATCAGGGAAGGCTAGTTGGCTTTATTTCTTTCTGTAATCACTTTTCCAGAAATAACACTCAATGAGGCTTTTATACAAAATAGTAAGGCAGGAAAAATGAGGATTTTGGAGTCCATGAGATTCCTGCATCATCAATGACAATGTAGAGAAACTCCATTCATGCTTGCACCTGTCTGACTCCTGCTGGCACCGCAAATCATCATATTAAACTGTTATCCAGGAAGGAACATAAGCAGCAACATACCAAGCATGTCAAAACACTGAATGGGTTATCAAACATATCTAATTTGTAAGAGAAATCTTTAGCACTCAGTGACTGAGTTATGAGATTAGTGTCATGGAAGGGATCAACTTGGTATTCCACCAGGAAATACCAGGTTACTCTATGCATCCCAAAGTATTTCTCTCCCATTAATGCTCTGCACATCGTTATCAGAAAAAATGGTTGCACAAAAAGCAGCTCTAATACACAGGCAGCAGAACCCTGCCAAAGTGAAATGCCCTCTTTGGTACTGTAAAATGAACTTCCCTGAAAAGGCAAGATTTCGCCTTCCTTCTTCCATAAAAGCCACATCCTTGAGGTAATCTTTTCAACTCTTGCTGATTTTCCTTGTTTGCACTGATCATGTTTAAGCTGAAGCTTCCTTAGGTTGTCTTTCTTTTTTCTTTTTCATTTTTTTTTGCCTTCTAGAAAGTACATGTGGAAATGCTTTAAAACATTACTATGGGAATGTTCCTGAAATGGCTGCATTCATACTGAAACTTTCAGCAGCCATGTTGCAACAAATAATTTTGAAACTTTTTTACTATTCCTTCGTATGATATCTGTGAGGATGAACCAGAAATTTGGCTAGAGAGAGATATGCAAGACAGGTTTTAGTTTTAGGAAACTGCGGCTGTACTACTGGGGCAGTTAAGTAGGTGCCACTTGAAAACTTGTCAAGGAGCAAGTCATCCTTTTCAGGCTTCATGTATCATGTAGCTAAAAGAAAACAACACAAATCCTCTTATTTCCCTTTTTCAGTTTTCTGTGAGTAGCTAGGGGCTAGGAACATCCTATGTGCACTGCCACGAGAGTACAGGTTGACAAGGTAGTTTGAAAAGCTTCTGCTGGAGAAAAATAAAAGGAAAAGTTCTCTCTCTAAAAGTTATGTAATTGTTTGCCAGGGGCTTGGAAAGACTCGTGGGCACTCCAGCATCCAGGGGTACCTGGGAGAGGGCTGAGGAGGGCACCTGAGGAGTTTGGAGACTGTTCTTGCTCAGCTTCAAGAGAAGTCTTCTGTTGTTGGTCAGGGTTTGCTTTTTCAGGTTGGACTATTGACATACTTCCAAGATCAAGCCCTTTGTGGGGTGATGTCCTGCTCACCAACAGCTGGTGATTACGGGTGCAAAAGCTATCTCTGCAGAACAGTCAGTGCCTGGGCTATTCTCAGCCAGCAGCCTGCATATTCCAGCTCAGCTGGAATACATGACCTACCCGAAAAACTGATGGGCATTTTCTCAAGAACAGTATAAATTCAAGACTTTCTCATATTTCACAGGCTAAGAACTTTGGATCACCACACATTATTTTCCGATGGAAATCTGCTACTAAGTTTTGCTTCTTTTTAATTTTATTTTAGACTCCTTTATTTTACTTTGTATATCCAGGTGAGAGACAACCACTGCAAAATGAGAACCTGTCACTTCTTGCCAGCATCTAATGTTGCACAGAGTAAAAGAACAGCAGGTTGAGGACATATTGAGAGATTCCCACTGAAGTTTTCTTAGTAACTTGGATAAACAGAGTTGTGGAAGAGGAGAAAAAAAATGTAGCAATGAAAAGGGGTAAAAGTATATCTGAGGGTGCAGGCCTCTCAAATTATCCCAGGGCTTCCATCTACTGACTAGAAACAGTGGTAAAAGATGGAGCACAACCTCCACAGAGATGAAGTTAAAAATAGTGGTATGGCATTGATGATGATCAGACAAAGAAAAGAATTAAAAAAAAGAACAAAACCAACAACCAACATGTTGTATGTCTTTCTGACTCAATGTCCCATTCTGTATGAAGCAGAAAAAGTGAAGGAAAAAGGGGGCATGATCACACTGAAGTCCTGGATGGCTTTGTTGTCTACTCATTACTACAACCCAGTCACTTCATTTGCCAGTGATGGAGCTGCCCAGTTTGTGTTTGTTGTCCCCTGTGCTCCCTGCAAAGCTCCTTCTCAAAAAAATGGACTTGAAAGGAGAAACAGTAATTTCAGGAAGCCTCCTAGCACAGCAGGGTTACATTTGTAATATGGAAGGGTTAAGATTGAAAACCAAAGTAGTTTAATTCTATTTTCAGAAATCAGTACCTAATGCAGGATTATCTTTAATGACAGACATCAAGGTGTCAAAGGACTGTGTCAGGTTTCAGACCTTTTCATAGTTTAAATTCCTGTGTTTAATCAAAGGTTAACTGAATCATTGCTGGTAGTGAAGAGTTACTTCAACGCAGCACTGTTGTGGGTGGCCTACAATAAGTAATACCATATTCAAGCAGCAGTCTCTTACACGCAAACGTATTTCCCATGCATGTCTCTGTGCATAGAAAATACATGTGACAGAATATACAAACTGTGTCTCAGGAGATAATGCAAAATAATTCTAACTCAAATTATTTCTTAACTGCTGAATAACCTTAGCTGAATAACCTTATTTTTTATTCATGACTCTTCAAAAATTATTTCCACTCAAACTGGATAAAATGAAACAATAGCAATTAGCTTTCTTTAATTCTTGAGTGTCAGAACTCATATAAGCAGAATTCCCTTTCGTTGTGTCAGGCTACATTTTCCTATTTTTTTCTGGGCAACACATTACTTACAGAAGAAATAGGAATCAAACTTTTGTGAACTGATTGTTTATTGGTTTGGCAATACTCAGTGAATATACAGAAAGTAGGACATAAAATAGAAATTGATTCATACTCTGCAGTTGAAACTTGTATGCTATTTTTTCCGTCTCTAGTAACTGGTATTGCAAATAATTTCAGTGAAAAGAATAGTGTATCTACAGAATACATAGGTATTTTTTATGTTCATATGGAGCTTTGTATCAAGTTTTGAAAAATATTCCTTCATATCCTTTATTCTCTGCTATGGTAGTTCTATTGTTGCTCAGTTTGCTTGAGGTTAACCTCTAGAACGTTAATAATGTACATTGATTACCTTTCTCCAAAATACTTTTTTTGATGAAAGTTATATTTTCGTACTTCACAGGACTTGGCCAATTTTATATAAAATTTCTGTGATATCATGAAACGTATTAGCTTATAAAGGATTGATGACACTTATTCTAGATTTTTTTTTTGTAAAGTTTCTAATTCTAAAAAGGTGAATGATGTCATTAACTGACCCACTTAAAAAAAATAATTACAAAATCTTTCCACTACAACCAACTATTAAAAATATGCTGATATATTTTACAAAACATGTTTTTTTCAGATTTGCTATTAAAAAGAAATATTCAGGGAAGGGGGATTTCCTTTTAGAAATATATGTGGTTTCACTGAAAACCTCAGAATGAAGCGTTTGGGTTTCCAATGTAAGGTCCTCATATTTTGGTATAATGGTGAAAGAATTCTGCTTTCCACCCCTAAATTTCACCAAGGAAATCAACAATTAAATATAAATAAGGAACAATAATTATTAGTTTTCTAAAAATAAAATTGTGGGAAAATTTGTAATTCCTGCCCCTTCTATCTATATTTTAGGTAATATAAGAACATGATTAAGTGTCTGAAAGTGTACTCCTATTTAGTTGCTCTGCAATACAAGCATAGCAACTAGTCCAGCTCTTCTAGAAATGCAATTGCCTCAAGGAAGAAGTGATAAGCTGAAAGATAAGCTGAGAAAAGGAAGTATTCCTTACTGTGACCCAGTGTCTTGTACATAATTTAACGGCAAAACTGAGTATTTTTTGATTACATATCTTTTTTCAGTAACATCCAAAGAAAAAACAGTTTTCCTCAAGTGCCTCCAAAAATAACATATGACTTGAAAGCAATCAAAATTTATGCAAGCCATAAACTGGAAGCCAATTTCCTACTCTTCATCCTGAAGCTCTCAAAATGACATGGCAAACTATGAGAAGTAGCAGGAATTCTCTTCCACTTCCAGGTGGTGCAAAAAGTCTTTCTTGCTGTATATCTCCTTTTGCTTTTGCCTCTGGCTTGATTCCAAACACACCTTCAATCAAGCAGCCCACATGGAAGTTAATATTTTCATAATTAGGAAGGCACAACATCCACTACAGCCTCCTGAAAATCTGTCCCTTTATTCAATGAAAAAAAAATCTAGGGCTCTGTGCTGTCTTGACAGTACACCGAATTTCTCACCATTTTTGGTCAAATATAAGCTCAGCTCTTGAATGGGTTAATAAAACAGCATGAAATCTGCTGGGCACCGAAAGTTATGTAAATGGACTGCACAGCTAAGCCAGCTTCTCAAGGTGCTGGATACGCAAGAACGTTAAGAAAAAGGGAAACCTGCATCTGCTCTGTGTTTATAGACAGGCATAAAATGATTATTGCAAGACTTGTAGATAATATGATCCAATGTGGATACAAACCTCTGGAGTATCCAAGGAATTCATTTTAGTTTTGAGAAGGCTTTGATCTGTCGACATTGACATTTTCTACTCTAAATGACAATTAAGCCATTAGAGCAGTATGACTGAAGCCAAGTTTTCTGTAGATTCCCACCCCACAGCAATAGATGTCAGATTGTAACAAAGGATAATTCACATAACAAAAGAAATAATCCAAATTTTGCTCATCAAAAAAACCCTAATATAAAATCTAATCCAAAAATGACATCTGCAGTTTTAAGCAAAGCAGTGTTATTTGAGTGATTAGATATCATGTTTGACCATAAAGAATTGATGGCCTCTCTGTTCCAAAAGCTGTCTAAACTGTGAATTTATATTAGTGATTTGTCCAATATTTTAGACTGCAGTAGAAGTAATGAAATGTGTCAATAATTTGTTACGTTAGACTCCTTGCCTCAGAAATCTGTTTTCAATTCCATCTGGACTAACATCTACTTCTAACAAGCTTAGCTATTTCAACATATCCAAGGCCAAAAAGACAAGTCTATGCTAAATCGAAAACCTGGGGAACATTTCAGTAACTCAATTGGAAATAAGAATCATTAGCAGTCACAATTTCAGCTCTAAAACTTAGCAAAATAGCTATTGAACATAGGAGTTTACCCCTAGATTTTGTGTTCTCTTCAGGGAGAGTGAGCTTCAGTGAGATTTCGCAATGACTAAGGCTGATGATTATGACAACTTCCACAGCAGCTGCAGCATTCATCTGAAACCTTCACCAAAGCCTTAGGGATAGTGCTGCTCCCATTTGGCATTGCTGGCACACACCAAACCCAGTCTACATCATCAAAAAAGAGAACAAAAATGTTCCTTGTCTCTCACAGTCACTTGTTTTCCCTAGTAAGACTAAGAGTGATTTAACAGAGATATCTGGGAGACAATTCATTCAAAGAAGCCCAAAAGTCTGGGAGACAGAGAAAGGATTGATTTTCCTGATGATGTCTTGAGAGCAGTCAAAGAAAGAGAATAATCTTCAGTCTTCTCTTTTGTTTTATGCTATAACACAAATTTTATTTTTTTATGTAAAGGCAAGGGAGATTTTGTGACCTGTTGTCTCATGTTCTTTAAGGGAGAACAGCAGCCTCAATTTTCTGTTATGAGTAGAGGTTTCACTGTAGGAGTTTAAAATAAGTATTGAAGGCAATCATTATTTGTAGATTTTCTTTTTATGTTTTTTTCATTTCAAACCTGAAAATTTTAGGATGTACAGCTTAAAGTCTTCCCATTACATGTGTTTGTCACTCCTAGAGTAACAATCTCTAGTATTGTCAATACATAAAGGGTCTCAAATTTGTAGAATAACTTGGGATATATTTATTTTGAGAATTTAGCTATTACTTTAGCTTATTGTAATCCTATGTCACTCAAAATAATTTACCCATGATCTGATTTGATTGTTAAAGCTCTTTCCTTAAGATCTCTTGGAAAGCTTTCATTTGACAGCTGTTCATTTTGCTAACTGACTCTTCTGTCTAATCCACGCAATCTGAGAATTTTACTGTGGTCATGAAACCTCAACAGTCATCCAAGCTGCAAAGTTTACAGGTCCTGAAGAAATTCTTCTTGGAATAGAAACTTTGGTATCCTCTGTGTCCCTGCCTAAATCTTTCCTGAATACTTTTCACTACTGGCAGTCAAAAAGAAACCAGTTGATCCCAGTAGGTCGGCTATAATTTGCTGCACTAACCCAAAACCAAACCCAAAACCATTAATCTCAAAGTGATTCTAGCATTAAACATACTTACACAAGAGCATTACAAAGAATTGCTAAGCCTGTACTAAGCATTACTCATGTTCACTAACTAAGCAAACCAAATAGTCCATCTGCTGTAGTGGACTAGAGAGACAAAATGCTCTGCTTGTTCTCTCAGCTGACAAAATATAGCTTAGAGAAACTCTAAAATGTTTTCAAGTTCTTTTTGCTTCCTATTTCTTTTGTGTTTCTCTTGGTCTTAATAATGCAGAAATGGGAGTATTCAGAAGTATTTCTTTTCATTGTGTCCAATCCTAAAATGTCCAAGGAATCCTAAATGCAAAGTTTAAGTCTGATAATGGTTTAAAAAACATTAATCCAAAAGACTTCAAGAAAAAACTTTAATTTCATTAATCAGTTTCACTTGTCCTTGAAGCAAAGAACATTAATCCTTATCAGTTTAAAGTTCTAGCATGTTTATATGATCAAAATATCTGAATAACCACAGTGCAAATTCTGTGGTTTTTGTTTGCTACTCTAGCAAATCAACCCGCACCTCTGCAGTAATAATATCCTTCAGGAATTCCAACCAGCTCAAGCATGATCTCCACTTCCTGAGAGCATGTGGCTGTTCTCAGGCTGTCGATTTTTCCAAGGGTATCTTTATTTGATCTCATGAAACACTTTTGTCCCATATGAGACTAAATGCATTGATATACAATTTCTATGTAAATCCCCAGAACACTTTTTTAATAATGGGGTTATGCTAACCATGGCCCAGTCCTTGGAGATCTTGTTTGTACTAAGTAAAATCATAAAAATAGCTGCTTAAGCTTCTCCAATTTCTAACCCCTCTTTCCTTATCAGCTATGGACAAATATTGTTTGACTTGGTGCCTTGTCAACAATATCATCCCTTGACTTCTTAATAATCTTTCCTATGGTGGTTAATGCATTCTTTGACTTTTTTATTATTTCCATAAAACCTGCATAGCTATTTTAGCCTTCTCAGCCTTTTGCAGTTCGAACTGCATTTACAGCACAATCATTCTACACCTTTGCTATTCCCTCAGGTTTGCTTTTAAACTTCAGACTGTCCACACCACCAGCCATGTAATTGTAGTTTGTAAAAGAAACTTGATAAATGGAGAATTCTCAAAGAAAAATTGATTTCAGCAGAGAGTTCACATAAACTACAGCAGTTCAAAGTGACATATGTTACACTGAAACAAATTTTGTTTTGATGAAAAAGATATATTTTTTGGCTTGATGGCTATTCCTATAGGGATTTAGTTTGTGATTGGAATTATCTGTACAAGTTTAAAAATTTATTTTCCCTCTAAATTATTTAATGAAGATGTCATTGTCACTAAATGTATTTCATGTCTAATCAGGTCCTTTACTTTCTCCCATTTTTACAACTGGTTGGAATCTGCCAGTTTTCTGAGTCTGGCACTTTATGTCTGACATTGCTTCAGTCTGAAGTACTTGTTGCCTTTTTACTATGATTCTATACTGCTGAGGTGACCCTCAGTGAGTCAGAAATAAGTGTGTTTTGAGAAGATCAAAAAGCCTTTCATGTTTTATTATTGTAGAGCTTTCACACAATGGAAGAACCTAAATACCAATTAGAGGAACCTGTACCCACACAGTTCTTTTCTGCACATACAAAGATATACACAAGGCAGTATGTGTCTTAATAATTTACAACCTGCCAGCAGAGAACAGATGGATGAGACAAACATACTGAGTTGTAAATATGTCATCTGTTCCCAAGAACTCTCAAAGCTCTAATTGGAGTCAAAAGGCTAAATTTATACTGAGTTTATAACCAATGAAAGGATGAGAAAAGTTCACTAACCACTGTTTTTTCATCAAAATTGAGAGAACAATTTTATCAAATAGATATCACATTAACACAAGTACTGTTACATTGGAATATGAAAAGACTGATTCAACTATGTTCGAAAACTTAAGGAATAATATAAAAATAAATATGAGTTGTTCTTAATTGTCTCAAAAATCATACTGTAATCATGCATAGCACTTTGAATCTCTATAGCTGGAAAAACTGTGTGACTGTATTTGCAAATGTATCTCAACAAATGTTTTTCAAAGTTATTTGTTGAGGTGTGTGGGCAATCTGATATTAGAAGGGGTCAAACCTGACAGGTTGGCAGCCATTCTGTTTCAAGCAGATGCATTGCTCACATATATTGCCCCAGATGAGGCACAGCACTATTTCACACAGTCCTGCTGGAGCTGAAGCAGCCTCCAGGCCTTTGAAAATCATACTAGCAAGGGACAGGACTTAGAGCCTCAGATGGGAAAAGGAAACTAAAAGCTGATAGTCCACAGCAATTTAAATCCCACATGAATTTCCACTCAAGTGATGGCAGCTGTCCTACTCAGTGCACTGAGGGTACAGTCAAAGACCTCCAACCCATGAGGTTTGCTGTAAGCAGCTGTGGGTGGTACCTTGCTTGTGGTTTGTGTTCTCTCAGCACAGAAGGGAGTATCCAGTCACACTGACCAAAACATTGCGCAGACAAATTCTACAAGAAGTAATCTTTTCGGAGATCAGCAAGCATTGCAAACTTGGGACATAGCATTATTGCTTGGTGAATTATGAGTAAAACATGCAATAATCCCATATGTACTGTTTAGTCCTGTTGCAGAGACTGAAAAATGAGGAGTAATATGATAAAGTTTTATCCTTTAAGAAACCATCTTTTAAATAAAGATTTCTATGTCTGTTTTATCAAACCTTCTGTGTTGTTTTATTCTTGTCTTTCTTTTGTGCTTTTAACTTTTCATTTTAAACTAAACTGACACTGCAATGGTAGTCTAGCACTTTGTGTCATTTCTCATGAAGACTGCAGCCCTTCTTCCTCCTCTGGACAACTGATATTTGCAGCAAAATCAAACTCTGTCCTGTATTCTCTTTTTCTGTAGAAGAACCCCTATGCAGCAGTTAAAGTCTAAGAAAAGGGATAAAAGCAGGTCCAGAATGTAGGGATGATTTCAATGAGTATTGATCAAGATCTTTGTTCAGAGGCAACATCTTTTATTTAATGACTGTAGAGTTCTCCTAATATGTTTTCAAAATGCGTATTTTAAACCATTTGAGTTTTTAATATTTCCAAAACTCCTAGTTAAAGATATTTTTACACCGTCTGGTGCCGGAAAGACAGAGAACAATCATTCGCTGTTCTACACCATCTATAACTTTAATGAACTGTATATTACTTCCTTTATCTCTTGCTTATTAGAGATTCCTTCTTATTTCTTGTATATAAACTTCTCCAAACGTTTAATCACTCTTCTCATCCTCCTCTTTTTGACCTCCTCTTCCTCTTTCAGCTGCTATTGTATTCTCTTTTTAATGGAGGCAACATAAATGCAGTCAGAATTCAATATATAAGAGCCTCATAGTGGCAGAAGGTTTATCATTCCAGTTTTGTTTTCTTTTCTGTTCCGTTCCAACACCTGATTTGCTTTTCTAGCTACTGTCAAACAATGAGCTGACTAGACAACAAAGTAAACTCTAAGCTTCTCTAATATGGCTCTCTCCCGCTCTTGCATATGCACTAAAAGAATTGCAGATCCAGTCAAAGAGCAGATTTTTTTCAAATGCTCTTAAACCAAAATTTAAATACAAGTTTGTAAAGCCAGAAAATAAAGTCTGTAACAACATTTTTCATTCTATTAAAAATAAAATTTATAATCTCTTCTTGTAAGTTATTTCAGATATATTCTGGAATAATTTTAATAAAAATTTTACTGAAAGCTACTTGCTTTTTAAAATCAATAAAGAAAAGAGAAAAATCCTACTCCTTTTTCCCATGTAATTAGTTTTTTTAAAACATTATCTGCACTGACTAGCACTGACCTAAACCCAGCATAACAACTGGATTAAGCCAGTACTGGTTTGATTGGAGTGGATATAGTTTTGGAGTTAGGTAGCACTTTGGCAAAATTCTTTCAGGAAAAACTTTTATGTGACAAAAGCAAAAAATTGTTAACTACCTTTGAAAAAATGCTTGCTAGAACAGTGGATGTATTCTCCATTACGCAGTCTTTGCTAAGTATATGTCATTTGACCCTGACATTACTTTATAGTGTGCAGTAAGCCCAGAAAAATCAGTGGGAAATCTTCAATTTTTCCCTGTATTTGCAAATTCATTCCTCTCTTCAGATATATATGTGCAAATCTATTTGACACTGATGTGTTAAAGCCTACTGTCTTTTCTACCAATTAGTTTTGACTAATTCACATGATGGAGTATGAGTTTTTCCACACATATCTAAGATCAGAATTTGGCAGTGTGTTGACAATGTATCTTAAGATATAAGATATTGCATAACTTTCCTCATATGGTGCACTGTTGAATAAATACTTTCTCTGAGACCAAGATCAAGTTGTTTCGGCATCAGTTCCAAATGGGGAATGGAGGAACATTGGATTGCAGTACTCAACTTTTCCTTAATACATTCTGTGTGAAGGTCACATGTTTGTGTCAAGAACAGTATGTCAGAACAGTCACCTTATACAACTGTCATGTAAAGTTAATTTTCAGTTGCCATAGTTGGTACCTCCAAGTGAGTAGAGATGTTTGTACTTACTGGCACTGGTCTTGGTGGCTACTGTGCAGTCAGCACCCTTGAGAGCAACTCCTCATTTGTGAGAACGAATCATTCAGAAACTGCATGGTAAATAGCTTTCGTTCCTACTCAACAGGAAAATTGTCATTTGAACCATCAAAAACATTAATGTCTCCAAGAAAAATTCGTCAGAACTGGACTATTGCATGAAAAATTAGTAACAATTTACTCACAAAATATACAAGTTAACATTGGCATAGGAGACTTAGAGTAAACTAACTCTTGCTTGGAATGGTCTAATGTAGGTTTATGCCACTCTGATGAAACTTATGCAACAACAGGAGTTGCCCCAAGACCTGGAGATGACTGGCAGAAAAGGTAAGGCTTGCAAAGACTACACTTTTATTTCAGTGCAGCAGTGCTTGATGAAATGTGAAAGTAAATCCCCATGCAGGGAGTTAAATAACAGTAGCATATTCATGTATGACCATGTGTTTGCATATTAAAAGTTGATATGTCCACAGTTCCATGAAATACCAATGCCCATGGCTGCTTATTTTTTATTTTTGAGACTTGAAATTATTCATCTGTGCATATTTTGAACCTGGTGCTGTAGCAGCTGCAGTGCTGCATACACTCTCATGCACACACATGTTGTTCCCTTAAATAACTCACCACTGGATGGAAAATTAGAATATTCAAGCATCTAGTATAAGGCAGTAGGCTGGCAAAACAGACATCTCATTTTATATTAACATTGAGCGAGTGTGCTTCCCAAATGTTCTTCTTTATTTATGTGAAATGAAAAAGCAAGTACATGATAAATCATTAGAATATATTTATGTTGCACTGAAGCCACAGAAGTATGGTCTAATTCAGAGTTTCTGCTGAGATCTATGTGAACGAGGTGTTTGTTTTAATTCTCCTGGGAGTCCCACCTAAGAGACCCATGGGAAAATGAGCTTGAGATGGCACAAGGAGTTTGCTTGTGCCAGTGAGACAACAAGAACTGCTGGTGCTGAAAGGAGGTAGGTTCCATGTAGTAGGAAAACTGGGAATGATTATCTTGGCAAAGGGTTGTGTTTATTCAGCATTTGCCACCAACAGGACTACTGTGTTATTGTTAAGGTTTCTCCCTGTAGACCACATGATAGATATCAATGATGGAGGCTCAGGGATGGTTTTTGATGGCACATTTCAAGTTGCGGTTGCCATTTTCGGCTTCTTAGTCATTCAGGCTTGAGCATGGAAAGGGGCTGTTGGTCAAATAACCTTTAGCTCAAATAGATTCCCCTCCAACTTTCATACCCTCTGTCTTCACCAAATAGTCCACAAGATTCAGGGAGAAAAAGAGAGGAAGGAACAAAAGAGTACCTCACTCTAACTGCTCCAGCTTCCTTTACTTCTCAGAAGCTGTAATTTCACCAGCTCATGTTTCTTTGCCTCCTGAAGAAGATCTGTTGGACTTTCAGCTATAGTGTCCTTGGGCACTCAGGTTCCTCACTCCTTCACACTGCTTGGTTTTCCAGTTGCTTCCAGATTCAATCCACACCGCCCGGATGTTAAATCCTGGATTTTGCAGTTATGTCTATACTAGTAAAAATGGACTAGGACCCATCCTGTGTGTCCCCAAACAGTAAGGACAAGAAGTCAATACCCTGCCCAAAAGATGTAAGTCTGCTGCAAGATGAAAGAGTCTCAGCTGGTGAGAAATTGAGGGAAAGTGTTTGTGTCCCTTTGATCCAGCATCACTCCATCTGTTCCATGGCCTCTGAAGGCATTTATGCCTATTTTCCCAGTGGTTTTAGTATATTTTCACAAATAGAGCAACTGAGGAATCTTTTGAGTAATATGAACAAATAAGACCCCAGAATACTTATATCATGTTTGTTTTGTTATTCTGAAATGCCTTTACTGACATTTATGGGGAAGAAAGTTTTCTTTTTCCAGTGTGTTCTGTGGTGTTCTGGTAGCTTCAGCTGAACATTTTCCAGGACTCAAGACAAATTCAGACTGGGTCAAATAATAAATATTTCATGCAGCATATTTTAGAAATAGAATGGATCAGCAAAAAAATGCAGAATTATAAAGCATTATGAATTAAATTAAGAATCAAACACTCTTAAAAAGTCTTGCCAGGTACTGCAGTATATCTTGGATTTACATTGAAAAGATAAGGCTATGACAAAAGTGTGTTTTGGAGATATTTGAGAGTGATCAGATGAGAGTCTCAGAATGAAAATAAGATGTGAAAATCCAACCTCATTTAGGCATACGTAGAGGATTTACTTTTGAAATTTGATTGTTTAAATTCACTTTATGGAAATGATTCAATTAAAGATCTATGGACCATGCATTTCATCGATATGTTTTTGAATGTCACTAAAAAAATACTTAATATTGATTTTTACTGGTGAGGATTTAATATCTGCTAAAATTACCCAAAAACCCTAAACTATATCCAAATAACAAAACATTTCCTATTATGTGAGTTCAGACAAGTCTAATCTACTGAAACATGCTTTGATTCACAATTTTAACTAATTTTAGAAGCTTCAATTCTGTTGTCAATGCTTCTAAGTCATGTTTCATTCCATGTGTATCCCAGTGCCTTGCAAAACAAAAAGATAAAGGACACAAAAATTTATCATCATTCAGCAGTCTGATTCCTTGCAACAACACTGATCATTTTAGTCATTGGGTTATCTGCTTCATCACTCACCTTGGACTCTCTATGACAATTTAGCATAACTTTAGGACACCTTATGGCAGCTTAAAGGGGTGACTCCACAAAGAGTAAGGCTCGGGACTGCAGTGTTTGACTCATAGGCTTTCTACTGGCATTTTCACAAGGAGAAACAATTGACCAGGGTTTTGAAAATCTCTATTTTGGACACTGGACTGTGTCTGTGATAGTGGAGTAGCACTGCAGACACTTGGAGGTGAACATAACTGAGTAATTAAGGCACCTATGCAAGTTTCAATTCCCCATTTGCTTAGAGCCAGTTCTGCAGATATGTCCTGTTGTAGATGTGGAGATATAGCTCTCTCTTTAGCTGTCAGCTCACTAAAGTGTCAAACATTAATAAGATTTCATAAATAAAATTAATTATATAAAAATAAATATGAATGTAATAGGAATAATTTGCCTACATTTATTTTTTGAGAGTAAGATATAAAGTCAAAAAACTCTTCTGTTGATTCAGTGGATGCAGATTAACAATGCTGGCATTTAATTTTTTATTCAGCATAAAGTTCTTTATTATAAATATTAAATTTCAAAGATGGAAATGATTTCTTGATTTGAAGTTAATTCTGGGAGAATAAATTCAGTCAAAGAAGGAGAAAATTCAGGAAACTTCAATTGATGTTTGGGAAAGCATTTCAGTTATGAATTTTTAAGAATTTGCATTTTGAAAGTTGCAAGTATTCAAAAATTTCCTCCCAAAGATAAATCATCAAACATGTTTATTTTTAGCTCAAACAGTTATTTTCTCCATTCTATACAACATATCTCTACCTTTCATAGACAAAAAGGAAAAATTTCTAATGTTTAACTTCCAGACAAATATATAGCAATTGTAGATAGTCATGTTTATATGTATGTCCATGCAGCGTCTCAAACACAAATTCTTGTTAAGTTGCCAGAACTACTATTTTTGACACAGAAATTTGCTCCCTAACATTGACCTAACTCCACAAGACAGTGAGTAACCTTCGTACTGTGACGACATCAATTCGCTTGAGAAGTCTTTGCATATACATCAGACAGTGTCCCTGAGTGTGATAAACTGATGAATAGGAAACAAAAATTTTGGGGGTGTAGAACTCAAATTCAGTTTACTGTTTCCCAGTGAATACTTAGTAGGGGAAGAGTGCATCCAATTACTCCTTTTCCATGGCTTTGGAAAAGAATTTCCAGTCAGTGTATTCTGGTTTACAGAAATAACTCTCTCCAAGAATAATCTCTGAGGGCTCTATTAAACAACAAACAGTTCCTAAGGTCTCTGAGCAGAAGCCAAGGAAAGGCCACAAGTGACACAAAGACTGGCTCTGTACGCAGATGGCTGATTTGGCAAGACAATAACCAACATACTGAAGAAGGCCTCTTTTGGTTTTCATTTCCTTTAAATCTCTCTCAGCACTGAAGCTGTGAGAGTTGTAGGCAAGGTGGTGTAAATAAAAGTGTTCAAAACAGTCTCTTTCTTGTCTCAGAGCTACTGCATAAGGTGGGATAATTCCTTGAACTGTTTGAGGTGACCACTACTTTGGTGAAAAAAAGCATTTTAATCCAATGTCACAACAGCTCTTTTTCTGCATTTGTTGCTATAAAAGTGGTCTCAAAAGAGATAGCATAACTATTTTTATACTTAAAGCCTTTTTTTTTCCATAGGTGGAATATTCCTTTAACTGGAAGGCATATGGCCCATGATGTTCTCTGTGTTTAATTTTCCCCCATTTTTGCTTTATTTCTGTGTGTATCTTCAAACAACTTTCTGGCTGACCTCTGTGCCTGTTGGCTGACATCAGCTGGGAGAGTCGAAGTGTCTTGAGAATACCCTCATCATTACAACCAAAATGTTCAACTGACAAAAGAGTCAAATAATTTTTGGACACTCAAGTACAGATTGACAAAGTTACAATAATAGATTTAGAAGAACCTATTTGTAGCTTTACCAAAAATGCAGACAGAATATAACAAGAATAATTTAAAATGTCACTAGAAAAACTCACGCATATTTTTAATTAAATTATATAATAATCCTTACTACTGTATTATAGTATCATCTCCAGATTTCTCATGTACTGATTTCCTTCTAGCAAAAGGTTGTAATGGAGTAAAGAGAGAACCAGCAAGACACCAGCCATGTCAAATTCAGGACAAGCAAAGACTGACACTGACTAGGCAGCAAGTCTAAGCATTCTGGAAATCTTTACAGTTTTGAAGGGTTTCTTAAGATTTATAAAAATATATTCATTTTAAAAGCCCTAAAATAAAAACTAATATTTAGAAACAATGTAATGAAGTAGCTGGAAATAACCTGGAATGTAGAGACAATTACCAAAAGCCTCATTTGGGAGAATTGAGTCAGTGTGATGCAGAAGTTGGGGCAGTTCTATTGACATCACTGGAGTCACACTAACCTGAAAGGACATCTTACATCTGGGATCTGCTTTGAAGAGTTCACATTCTTCTAAAAGATATGAAGACAACTGGAGTCAGTCCCAATACCAAGATGCTTCAATACCTGTGGTATATAAAACTGCAGGTGGATTCCGTGGGAAAATGTGCACCTCATGGTTGGCCATTTTTAAACAAGTCATATGTTGGTAATTTTAAGACAAATTCTAAAAAAATGTCACCCAAAGACTGTCCTAGTTGTCAGTGCCTTGGAAATCAGGTCATTGTGAGGGCAAGGAAAGATAAAGTCTTTGGGTGCATCCTGCCCCCCCCCCCCACTCTCCCTTTTTATTGTCTCCAAGGGGGAACATGATTTGTCCTAAGATGAGAAGATCAGGTGGGAATTAATTGTGGAAGGAACTCTGTGGATGCTTGCATAGTGGATGCATTGCAAGTTGTGGGAACTGTGATGACTGGATTGACTTTGGTACACGTAGGTCCGAAAAGGGGTATAAAATTCTGCTGGAGACTGGGCAAACTGTGCAAACTGATCTCCTGAGGTTGCCAGCAGTTTCCAAGTTGATCACCCCCCTAGCAGGGACACCTGCAGAGTACATCCAGCCTGAAGATGGGGAACACTCACTTTTGGACAGATGAGTAAAAGTGCTAAGATCTCCTACTTACAGAGATAAAATCCAAAATTATCTATATAGATGCTTTGTTGCTTTGTAATTGTTCATTCTGCAAGGCCAAAGACTGTTAACCTGGACATTTCTAGCCAAACCTGCTTATATTATAATCCTTTAGACCTGCTT
The DNA here is from genome assembly GCF_025592945.1 of Manacus candei. Classification (NCBI taxonomy): domain Eukaryota; kingdom Metazoa; phylum Chordata; class Aves; order Passeriformes; family Pipridae; genus Manacus; species Manacus candei. The sequence goes on along the minus strand of NW_026138067.1, from coordinate 7,445,739 downwards.
ATATTATATGCTGCACTGACAATATTTAGATATTATATTAGCAATAAATCTAATCATAATCATCCACACCATCAGTGCCATATTTCTTGCACCTGACTGTGTTCTCCCTACTACTTTGTTGCAGCCTTTATTAATTCTCTCATAAAAACAATCAATTTTCGGCCTGCTGTTACACACTGTGGAAAATGAACCCTCATCGAGGCTGTGTTTCTCAAAGGCTGCTTGATCTTATGAGACACATCACCATAGAAAAATGAAACCTCTGGTAAAAAGGCTAATTATCAGGAGTTATTTTGAGATCAATCAAAAAGATTCCTAGAACAAACATGTCTTACTTCTCTCCCTGAAGGACAAGAAGGACTGTATCATGAAGGACTCAATGCAGTTGCCCAAACAAAGGCTTCTGGTGTCATTTGAGACATCCTAAGATAGCTGAACAAGGTGTCACAGGTGACAGGCCCTACAGGGGAACTGTATTATTCTGGAGCAGCAGTTGGAGGTTAGGTGCCCTATGTGATTCACCTCCTCCCTTTAGGCAGATGAAAGGAGACTGAATGCTACATCTTCATTAATAGTAAGGCATCAGAGAATAGAAAAGTTCTAAAAAATGAACATATTCTTTTGATACCTCTAGCACTGAAATGAAGATCCTAACTCATCCTAGCATTAGTACTTTATATTCAGTTGAAGTTGAAAATAACTTTGGGGAACTATTTTGCCATGACGAAGATGGAACTCAAAAGTTCTGGGAAAATCTTTTATTAAATTGAAAAAAAAAAGAGATTAGTATAAACACCTCAAATTCAGTAAACTCTTGGGCACAAGTTTTAGAAACAAATCAATGGGATACTAGCTAGAGAATTGATGATTCTGGATTTTCTTTGGGTTTGTGTGACCTACTTTGTAGATATTTAGCTGGCAAAGTGCTAATGTAGATGATTTATGACTGATAATGTTCTTATATTTTCGGTTTGAAAGAAATGTTCACTACTGTGTCCCGCTGGCTTCAGGATAGCATCCGGTTTTCTCTGACTCAGAGCCAGCAATGATAACTCATTTCTTCACCATGTTCCATTTTGGTTACAACAATGCAATTTACTGAAACTGGAAAGCATCAGCCCTGGGAAAGTTGCAGCTGGTACAAATGCAGGAGCAGTTCACTTCCTCAGTCCCCTCAGTCACAAACCATGTTGATTTGCACTTGCAGCCCACACACCATCTAAACTGGTCTCTAGAGGTGATCTCCATTTTCTCACCAGTTAAATAAAATCATGTGGGGCTGTGTGATGCCTATTTGGGACACTCAGGCCATGCAGTTGGTGAGATGAACTCAGGCCTAAGTTAGACTGTGGTTTCTATGCCATTTTGGTTCATGAGAGGCACACCTCAGTCCCTTTCTGGACTTATTCCTTGTACAGAAAATTACTATATTAATATTCATTTTCCTATTTGGGAAGCTGAAACAAGAGAAGTGGGTTTTGTATCAAAGGGAAATATAATAAGATTTGTCTCACTTCTTATGGGATGGAGGAAGTTCCTGGGTATGGAGGCAACCCAGTTACACTATAAATTAAGATTGCATATAAATGTAAAGTTTATTAGAACTTCAATTGAAAGCCTACATTAAAACCTTGATGGATTTTTACATATATTTATAATACATGATGATAATAGATGTAGACTATCTCTTTTTCTAAAATATCCTGAGTTTGCATACATACATAAGTATATAATAGAATAATAGAATGGTTTGGCTTGGAAGGGACCTTAAAGACCAACTAGTTTTATCCCTCCTGCCATGGGCAGAGACACTTTTCACTAGATCAATGACTATTTTGCTTGTGCATGCATAGTCATTGCTATCAGTTTGGTCTGCTTGCCAACACCTGAAGGAGACCTGACTTTGTTGGTTTGATTTTCAGCACTGTTTTAGGGAATATTTTGTGCATATTTTGCAGTAGTTGGAAGGGGATTACATTCAGAAAGATTTATTTTTTTGTTCCTTTTGTCTGTCATCTAATTTCTGCTTTGAAAATGCCTTAATCCAAAGAAAACTTGAAAAAGAACCTTTGTCTAGAGGGTGTGTACTGTATTTTGTAAAGTTGCTGATATCAAAGTGCATCCAATTTACCTCAGAATATATAAATTTAAAAAAAACCCACAAAGATTTAAAAAAGCATGAAAGAACTATGCACTAAGAAAAGTATGTGCAAAAAAAGTCAGATAGAAGAACAAGGAGAAAAAAGAGGGAGGGTAAAGAAAGAGAATGTCACCATAATAGCCATACCAGAGAAAATCTTGGTAACAAAATATGTAAATAATTTCTAAAGTATACTGTAACCTATGCACTAGCCGCAGGGTAATAAAGACCTCACATAAGCGAAGACATTACTGAACATCTAATCTTCATAGGCAGATCAGTTCCATACAGTCCCAAAGTTCAGAGAGGAGCAGTCAATTACATTTATTGTGAACATATTGCCAAGTATGGACAGGGTTCAATTGTACTGAGTGGTTCCTGAGGTCATCAAATATCATTTTGTTAAGGCTTCCAGCTGGCAAATTCATTCCCTTACTCTCTCCTTTATTCTCTTGTGTTTATTTAATAATTTTACTCATGACAGCGGAATTACTGAACCAGCCTGTGAAGCCACGAGGTGGTTGTTTTCAATGAATAGTGTGTGAAAATTATTAACTGGTCTGTAAGCAAGTGATTCAGATTACCCAGTTCAGTCCTGATCTCATGTTTATAATTAATTTCCAACCTCTAATTTGAATTTTTCACAGTATTTTCTACTTCTGAAAGCCATTGTCCAGGAAAAGGAGGTGAAGTGTTTTACCAGATTTTATTATCAAATAATAAAATTAGAGACTACATTTGTAAATGGTGGCTAGCTGTATTCTGGGAAAACATGATGGAATTAATGTGAGCATTTATTGTTCTTAGGCCATAAAACTAGCTGCATGTTGAGAATGAGCTCTTTGCTATCATGGACAGTCTCATTAGCTAATCCACTGTCTACAACATGACAGCAGTGGGGTCCTTTAACTATACGTACAATAGAAGAGTTGTACCATTGAGCAGTCAGATCCTTTTGCCTTCAAATCTGACACCACTGGCCTTGTTTTATCTTGGCAAGTGTAAAGTTGAAAGCAGTCCATCACTGAGGAACTCACAGCAAGGGGGCTACCCACAAGTCTTTGAAGTTTGCACAAAAGACTAGAATAAAGAAATCCAGTGGCATCTGAAAAGAAGGGTAGTTTCGGTAAAGTAATGAGGGATGCTATCTTTAGATGTTTACATGTAAGCATTTCCACAAGAGACAGATGATTGCTACAGATCAATGGGGATGAAGCCAGAAGAGTCTTGGGCAAGTCAAGGTGCTGAGAATCAGAAAGCCCTGGCTGATCAGATGAGTATCTCTCACCGACTGATGTGCGCAGACCGTAATTCTGAATCACATAGCAGATACACTGTTACCTACATATTGGTTATGGTAGTTTGGTCTAGGCCTTCCTTGGTGACCAGTTTGTAACCAAGGAAGGGTCCAGATTTACCCAGTATTCCCTACAATTTTTACATAAGCCAGGCTATAAGAAGAATGGAGGAGAGGCCTTCAGTCTCTTTCCTTCCGGCGGCTTGGAGGTGCAGGTTCCCTGCTGTTGAGTCTGTCGTGTTGGGGAGCGAGGCCTGGTTGGGCCTTGCTGACCTTGGGAGACGAAGGTTGCTGGCGATCGTTCCAGCGCGACTTTCTGTTGTCCCAAGGAGAGTAGTGAGATATTCTTTGTTAATTCTTTTAATTGCTAGATCTTGGGCTACTGATCGGAATATATATATATTTTATTTTGGTTTTGTTCCTTTTTTCACTTCCCCCTTCCCTTTCCCTTTTCCTTGTGAAATTATATATATATATTTCAATTGTATATAACTGTAATATAAGTGTAAATATATTTATATATATTGCTTTAGCTGTCTCTCTCTCGTTTCAGTTTTCTTGGTTGTTTTTTCCCTCTTCTCCCTGAGGTTTTGCGGGGGGGGGAACGGGACTTCTTGTGGTAAGGTTTGGAGACTTGGCAGGGAGCCAGCTTCAAACCATATCTCATAGATAGATACCTCTCATATCTGAGAGATATCTCATATCTGTCATGTCTGAGTTGTATGTACTGAGGTGGCCTCCATCCTCTCCTTAAGGTAGGTGAGTTTTTCTCAGCTCCTGTGTCTGTGTCTGTTTCGCATGGATAAAAACCTGAATAACAGAACCAAGTCCTAAGAGAGCGACCCCCCCAACACACACTTTGAGGAAGGAGAAGAAGTTTATTATAGGATTTTATTTCTATAAAGACTTCTACATTGCTCTGGCAAAGGATGTCTGTAGCAGCAGGTGGACCTCTTTCAGGACAGTGGAGAAATTTGCACAACAACGTTTCTCTAATCATTTTATTATTATTTTTTAAATCCTATGTCTCTAAAGCAACTTGCTCTAAATGTTCTAAAGTATTTGCTTCTATTAACTTGTTTAGTTTGTTTTCATTTCCTAAATAACTACTTTGGGTTTTTGTACAACAGCACTGAAACTGCCAGGTTTGCAGTATCCCAGCTTGCTTCAGCACAGAGCATTGGTTTTCATTTGGACATTTCTATTCCCATCTGCCCAGGGCTAGCAACTTTATGTTTAATGAAAACATACATTTTTCAGAAATGGATGGCTTGAGATTTCCTGGATTTTTTAAAAATTTGGTATTAAAAAATGGTTGAATAAAATCCAGAAACATTCCAGAGAGCAGATAAGGACCTTACTGCTGCATGTCCCAGCCTGCAGAGGGCATGTCCTAGTGGGCCTGGGTCCAGGGTCAGACACTAAACATTCAGCAGACAGATTTTATATTGCATTTTCCTATTCATTATTTCTTCTTTCCCTCAACATTTGTTAAATTTATACAGATTTAGTAAGACTGTTGAATTCTTATTTTTCTATTGAATTTGAGGCCACTTGTTCCTACTCTAGTAAGTTCTGTTTACACTCCATGAAATCCTCACGTTGTCAGATTGGTGAAAATATACAACATTATACAGGAAAATGATGGTTCCAAACTTATATTTAATGATATTTTCTCATTTGTTTTGATGTGGTCTGGGAGCCAGTATTTCTGTGTCTGGCAATTAGGACTCTCAGACAGAGATGTCATGTTCATAGTACTGTAATTTTTGGCTTTTTTCTTTCCTTAATTGTAAATCCTTTACCTCCCTGAAAGTAACATTTTCCAGAAGTGGAAAACTAGTCATCCTAGCTACTTAAAAAACAGAAAAACTCTCCAGATGCTACTGTCATGCAAAGGAGTAAGTGAATTTAGCATTAAGTATTTTAAAAAAAAGTCAGAGTTGAGCATACTTCACAATAAACTTCTGCTGCTTCAGACTGTGAACTCACATAAAAATGCAGTTGTAACTGCTAGAGTATGACAGGTTATAAAAGATAATTTTTTTTCTTACTGTTGCTAAGTTGATAGTGGATAATTTTCCTTTAAAATACACAATGAGTTGATTTATGTCAGCACTTTTCTGATATATAGAAAATGAGAGGAAGACAAAGACGTGGAACTAAGAGAATTTATTTGTAAAGTTGTAACTCTTTGAGAACATTAAAATCTGGGATGATGTCTTTCTGACTGTGAAGAAGATGACTGCAGTGTACTTGACAACCTCTAAATTCTTAGATTTTCAGTTGAAGACCTCTGCGTGAGAAAATGTGTATTGGAAAAGGAATATAGCAATTCCACTGGATTATGAAGGAAGGCTTGAAAATCTTCTGCTTTTGCCACAGCTTTGCAGACTGAAATTGGGAAGATACCCAAAGCTACCTTTTTCAGTTAGAGCCCTGCAGCTTGAGAGTTTATGAAGCTCCAGTGAGATGTTGTTTAAAAATTCAGTTCCAATTTTTCTAGAATGAAATGTTTTGAGATGTTCTTCCAAAGGAAATATTGCATATCTATCCATATTGTGTGTGTCTTCCCTTCTAAAACACTTCAGTTTGATAGTAAGAGCTCCCTATACATGAGAAATTTAAGTTCTTAAACAGGTCTTGCATATTCTCTAATACACATATCTCTCGATGTTGGGGAAATTCCCTATTTAACTGCAGATTATATGTCTGTCCTTTCAGAATCAAAACACTGGAAACATGAAGAGTGCTTGAACTTGACTTTGCCTACAGTCAGTATTTCAGGTGATCTGACTTCCAGGAAAACAAATCTGTCCCTTATTATTCACTTCCCCCCCTCTATAATAATAACATCGACAGCAACAATATTAATAATAACAATAACAATAATAATAATGACAAACAGCAGCAACAACGACAACCAGAGACGAGGAGTTTTAGCTTTGATCTGTTGTGTAAGAGTTTAAATGAAAGCTGAAAGGAAGCTTTGGTAAAAAAGTTACAAGTTTACCAGATGGCTACCTTCTCTTCCACCTAATTGTAATGACAGAATCTTTCTGAAAAGAAGGTGATTTTTGCATTTTGCTGACAGAATACCAACTCTTGTCATTCCTTTTTTTTCCTCTCTAACCTCTCAACAATAGAAATTAAAAAGGAATTTGGCTTATGAGCGATAAGAAACTGGCTTTAAATAGTTCAACCTAAACTAAAAGAAAACTATTATTGCAAGTGATTTCAGGGTTTTTTTCAATTCAGAAGTGGAATTTTAGTCTGTGTGACCTTGTATTTTGACTATAGGTACGGGAAGTTACAAAAGTTAGAGGCAAGAACCTCTTAGACAACGGGAGAGGAAGGGAATCAAAAGAAGCACCTTTGGAGAGTGTCTGAACCACTGAGAAGGAAATTTCTCTCCAACATCACCTTGCTACATCCATTTACTAAATGCAACATGGAACTAGCGGGTACTACTTATAGCCCATGTGCAGGCAGCCAATGCATCATTTTTATGCTAAACTTATAACTTCACTCATATAATGCCTTTACACACCCCTTTGCAGAGGGACGCAGTCCCACAGTAGAAGCAGTAGTCATATTGCATGAGCTCATGTCAAATGCTTTCATCAATCAGTACTTTAATACTCTGCTCTGCTTTTCTTCCTATTGAGTAAACCCAAAGGTATAGAATTTTTGGTTTAACAAGACTGGACCCCATCTGCCCACCCAAGCTAAACATATGTTAAATAGAAAACCACTCCCTGGTCAAATTTTTAAATTTAAAATGTAAATTATAGCATTAGGTCATTGGCCTATTTTATGGGTGATTAAGTGATGTTTATAAAGATTTTATTACCAAGTATTGTCTTTATCCAAAGCATGAACAATTACTAGATCCTTATTTCCAAATTTAAGCACACCTGGGGAATTCTAGCCATTGGCAGACAAAAAGTTCTGTATGAAAATCATTGATCCTCTGGGCTGAATTGTCTACATCTGAAGTTGGTGATTAGGAGACACTTTGTTAAGCATCCAGTGTTTCTATCATAAAGCAGTTGGTTTCTTTCTCTCTCATCTTTCATTCTTTACCACTTAGCTTCTACAAATTATGTCTGAAATTATCAAAGTTGTGAGATGTTTAAATCAACAGGACTTGGCTTGCAGACTTTCTGAATGCTTGTACAGAATTCAATTCAGCTGCACAAATGTCAACCAGTGTGCTTTACTATATGCTTAATTCCAGAAATTTTATGTTCATAGAACCTGGGAGACTAGTGCATACAGTGCTGTGCAGAATTCCATTGTTCTTATGTGACAATCACTGTATGTGGGAGTTTTGAGAAATGGGAATGCATATTTTTATATATATGTGGCAGTTTTTAACTGAAGAATAAAAACTAATTGTGACCTTTTTTGAGAAAAAAATGTATACTATCCTGAGGTTTCTTAAAGATACAGGCTAAGAGCTTCCCGGGTTTCTTTGTTCTTCTTTTTTTCCTCTTGGCTACCGTTATCTTCCTGCTAGCCAGTGGGCCTTTAGGGTGAGGATCTCTGAACCACAGCTGGTTTGAGTGATAAACTAACTTTTAAATCTTAGGAAGATAGCATGACAAAGGAAACCTAACAAAATATTTGCATTTATGTTAGCATTATGGAGTAAGCAATATATAGAGGCATCAGTCTACAACAATCCTACATTATTGTTTAGAGTATTCCTAAGTAAAATGAGGAATAGATTAAAAAAACCCAAACCAACCAAACAAACAAGCAAAAAAACCCAAAAAACTCCCCCAAAGCACCAACCTTTAGAGTTAACAGGTAGGACAGAAAACGGATGGAAATATCTTTACTGATGACATTTATAGGTTGAGAACTGAGACACAGAAAGACTGAACCACTTGATATCACAGATGTACTTTGTGACACATCCTGAGACTGAGCCTTGACCACTTGGATCTCAGCTGGAAATGAACTAATCTGGTTTCCAGAAACTACTGTAGACTAAAATACAAAGTCATAACATCTCGTCACTGATCTGTTTTATACACAACTAAGCTACACTTACGTGGATTCTGTTATGAAGGAACTACTTGATTTAAATGGGAGCAACCCAGGTTCTTGACCACCAAATACATTTTTCTTGAGCACCTTCAACTTTCAAGGACAGGCATCCATGACACACGTCCTCAACTTACTGATGCAGTTTCATGTAGAATAAGGACATATTGCTTAAGGTTCACTTCTGAAGTGAGTAGGAGTTTTATCACTTTTTTAGGGAACTGAACTTCATCATATTGCGCTCATCTGAAATGCATGCTGACCAGAATACACATTTAGTGCTGTGCACAACAGGTCTGAAGTCTAAGAGAGGACAGAATACTGAGATTTGCATAAAAGAGAGTGTTACAAAAAAACCTAATTAATTAAAACAAATAAAATCAGAAAAATACATAGTAAAAGATTTAGTGATAGAAGTGTTATTACCAGTGTATTTTCCCTTGCATAAAGTCCTGAAAGTAGTTTGGATAAAAACCTAAAAATAAATGGATGTGAACTGTCATATAGTAGAAAAAAATTCCTTCCAAAGTAGCAAGCACTAGCCAGATGACACACCATGAGAATAGGAAAAAAAAAATAAAATATCTTTTACTGTCAATCTCTTCCCTTTTTTTACATATATTTATTATTTTAAAGCTTTGTTCTTTTCAATTACCATCTATAATAAACAACTTCAGCAACTGAAGTTAGGAATTTCCTCTTAAGAGTATTATGATATTAAATGATTTGTAAATAACAAATATATATCAACATAGTTTTTTCAAGACCTCATTGGATCTACCATGGAAAAAACTGCAGCTGCTGTATCAATTCTCTTCTTCTTTCCATACAATTGAAAGCTGACATACCTTAAAAATTCTCTTTGTCTTCAATGGCATCTTTTTCAGTAATCTCTGTTATTAAGGAGAAAATGGTTATGCATTAATGGATAGCTGTTGTAGGAGTTACTAAATGATTGTGTGTTTTAGACACTTGAAAGGCCGAACAGCTTGGAGTTAACTTCAGCTATTGATAAGATGAGGTATGAACTTGGTTCACACACTGAATCTATTACACAAAGATGATAACTGGAACAGTTGAATAAGTCTTAATTCTTTTCCTAACCTAGTAAGGCTAATATAAGACTTTGGGGAATAGCTGCAGACTATCTTAAAACTTTCATTTGAAATATTTGTCAGGATTTCCTCTGAGAAGTTTGGAGGACAAAACTATCTAAGTATGTCTTTCCCACAAGGTCTTCAACAATAATATCTTCAAAACACCTTTTTCCATTACATAAATTTTTTACCTTGACATTTGTGCCTCAACATTTATTGTATTTGGCTCTTTTACAAACCACCTCTTTCCTATTTAAAAATTCTCACCATTATCGTTTACACCTACATCCCTTCTACTTCATGTAAGAGAGCAACTCTTACTCCCCTGTGCATATTTCTATGCACCAAGCTCTTTTAAGTAGCAGAATTACTGGGATCCTAGATGTTTTGGTTGGTCAAGAGTAGAAGGAAAAAATATATATACTTGAACACAAGATACTATTTATTAGGATGTAAAATAATCTCTTGTCAATCAGAATTAGAAAATAATATTTCTGACATGGGAAAGATTTAGACCACTGAAGAACTTGGGAGCAACCTTGAATCCATGCTGGGCCATTATTGCATTAAGTGTGCAGAATCTTGATGTTAAGTACAAATAGAGCTAGGACATCTCAATGTGTTTTCAAATGCAAGGTTATGTACTGTGTCCTTTTAAAATTCAAAAGGAGAAAGTTGATATGGCATAAGAGAAAGAATGAAGGTGCAGACTAGGCTATATTGGGAAAAATTACTAGAGAAAGAATCAAAATAAATGGGGCTGTATGATACGTTAGCAAAGACCTTCCCACTGAGGATAAAATAAGAAGGCACAACAGGAAATCTGGAAAACTAGGAAAGACAAGTTGTTTTCATTTTATGTTTGTAATGCAATAAAATTACTAATATTTGCTATAGTACCTTCATTTGGCTTAAGGATTCCTTTTTATGTTGGATTCAGACAAGTGTCAAATAATTTAATGACAAGAAATCAAAACTTAGAAAATGCTGCATAATATACAAACACTGCTGAATACTGCTTTAGTTTCTAATTTTTAAATTAGGTAATTTTTTCAGAATTTTGTGCTATCACAGGGTGAAACTACCTATAACCTGACCTATTTCACAGAAACTTTTTATTAGATACTCAAGTACTTTCAAACCCTAAAAGAGTGAAATTAGCTCTGTGTTCTGAATACAACCTTGTGTCAAAGTAAAATTTCTAAATCATTTAACTTTCAACAGTCAAAACTCATTGGATTTCTCTTTCTAAGGGTGTTTCCAATAAAGTGACCATTTAAAACTTTCTGATTCCTTTGCAATGTAGCTGGAATCTAAAAAAGTCTGTTGTTTCATTGCATTAAATAAATATTTAAGGATATATTTAGGTCATTTGCCTAAAATTGGTCTCTTGTCATTAAAATATGAGTGTTATAAATAATGAAATATGGAAATAGAACAGAAATAACTAGCATGTAAAACTAATTTTACTTCCAGGTGTACACATGTGAGCTTATTACAAAGTTATGCCTAAAAAAAGCTCTCGAGGAATAATGTAGTAATGATCTTTCGTTGATTTTGAGTTAGTGTTTGCATTGCACAGTCAGAAAATACCTCAGACTACTTTGCTTGTCCTGCCCACAGCAGTAGAAGCAAAGACAAATACTTGCTGGGGGATAGAAGAGAAGATATATTCCTTTTCCTTCCTTCACATCTAGCAACAATGTGAAGCCAGAACATCTGAGAAAGTGTGTTTCTGTAAAGTTAAGAAATAAAGATTAAATTAAATTCAAGTCCATCCTGCAAGGAAAAATGGAACTGTAGCAAAAGGCAGTACTAGCAGTAGACAACAACGCTCAGTGAGCTGCCTCATAGATCCAGAATCAGGAATCCTTTCTGTTAAGCACAATGAAATATCAGCATTGTGTCCTCTACTGTTGAACACAGACACTCTGACACATTGCCCATGTTAGCAAAACTCTTCTAATTTGAAACACACAGCATGTAGTCTTTGATAAGGGGACAGGAGACTATGGTTAGGATTAAAAAGTTTTGTGTAAATATCTTATGTTTTGTATAACAATTGCTAATCCATTTGAGTTGTACTTTGTCAGATCTGTTAAACAAAATCTGCTGCTGGGTAAATTGTGGTTAAGAAGATGAGGTGAATGTTTTCATTGTTGTGAGTCTCCCAAAATTATTTCATCCCACTATTGGTGAACAGAAGAACAAACCATTATTTTATCAGTCTGTAAAAAAGCTTCCCACCATCTATCTTGAAACTTAACTCCAACACTGATTCCGCCTTTTGCAGAATTCCAGATTTTCAGATTCTCCTGATGAGCCACACTTAACATTTCAAAACACTAAGGCTTTTTGTTTATTATTTTCAACTTGGGCCACTTTTTTTAGTTGTTTTTTTGGGGTTGTGTTTTGTGTTTTGTGTTTGGCTATTGGTTTTCCATCACTTGTGTTGGTACACGTCATCTTGGCACTGTAGGCACCTATACATCAGCATCATTTAGTTTTTTATTTCTCCCTTTCCTGGTCAGTAATTCAACAATCAGCTTTGGAACAGTTCTATGGTACTTAGCTCTGCAGACTTACAGGAAGTGTGTGTTAAAGAGTTACAAGTGTTCACCTCCCAGCTTACCCATTTATAACTAATTTGTAAGTGTCTGTTAAGAATTCAATTTCCTCATTACCTTAAGGATAAATCCCTGGCAATCTGCCATGTCACTTGTTTCTCTTTATCAGGAAGATTTCCTTTTCTAGTAAGGTGAAATATGACCTGTTGTCAAATGATAACATTTTTTATGTCTTTCTCAGATGAGAACTGTTGGCAGGAACATGATTATTGCAGCAGAAATGGCCTTTGTTATAAATGTTATTTCTGATTACTGACCACAGGAGCCTTGTACCGTGACAGGCAACAGCAGTGACCCCTGTGCTTGATCTGGTGTCAGCTGCAGTTCTACTGATGAGAGTAAGAGAGACAGGGGTGACAATGGCAGTACATAAATCACTGTTATAATATGATGAGTGGAAAATAACATTAAGAAAAATTTCAACTTTGGTATGAATCCTAGCCAGTACTGTAAACTTAATGTCTTGTTCTGGTGATGGCTTGGTGCCGTATCATGAGCAATGCTCAACCTTGCCTTTATTTTCCATGAAATATTTAATTCTTTATTTCTTAGTCACCACTTATTTGGGTATGAGATAAAGATAAAAAAGAAATCAAGAAAAGTAATCAGACATCGTATATTTATTGTTCATGGAACAGAAATAATAGCAATGTCACAGACCACGAAGGGTTACACCATTTGCAGATTCTCTGCATTCCCGAGAGCCATTATGGATTTGGAGTGAATGTGCCAATTGACTCAAGCCCCATTGTCCTGTGATCCCTGCCTTGTATGTCTCCCCCTGGAGGGGGAAGGGGAGTGGTTTATGGTTTCATTTTTAGTGGCAGTACTAAATTGGGGAGTACCATTCCTAAACCAGGACACTCATGCAACATAAATGTCTCTAAAAAGATGCTGCTTCTAATTTTTATAGATGTTTCTCAAGCAAACATGATCATATCCTGTTTTATATTAAGTGACTATTTACATTGGTGCTATTCCAAATATGTTACCTTAGACATGAACAGTGACAACTATAGGTAATGCCAGACAATGTAAGATCACGTCCTTAACATTTTACAATCTAGGCTTTCACAGTCGTAAAATATTTTGCCAGTTGTGATCTAGGAGAATCCTGTAGGTTCATGAAGGTGCTGTAAATAATTTTGCAGTTAAAACTGGTTCAATATAAGTGTCATGTGTTACTACAGGGAAGTTGAACATGGAATACAGGGTTTTAAGTGCAAAATAGTAAATTTGTTGTTCAAAAGATTCATTAAAGTTGTTTTAACCTCAAAATATTGACAATACAGTAACATCATCAGTAGGATTTTGCTAGTGAATCAGCCACCCAGCCAAAGTATCATCCAGATAAGGCTTGTTTCTCAGAAAGTCACAAAGTTCACCAGCAATATTTTTCAAAGCGCAATGCATATTGACTTAGGGCTGTTCCCATTTAAAAGGTCATAGTAAAAAAATTGTTCTCATGTAGTATCCCATGATTATCAATACCTTCCATTTCACAAAGAATAAAACAACTCTGCATCACAAATAAAACTGCAACAGGTTGAAGTGCAGTTATTAATTACCTCAGCTTTACTGGGCTCCTTTATATCTAAAGAAAGGTGGATACCTCCTGTCTTTCTCCTCATCATTTCTTCAACTGTTTCTCTAAGCATGAGACACATTTCGGGCCCTCTGACTGCTGTAACACCTCAGAGTTAACTGGTATACATGTAAGAATATTTACTCTTTATTTGTTGACTTACAGGCAATTGTATCATCATAACAGAGCACAGATCTTAGATTAGATATCAGAGAACATGAAGGAGTATTTGCAAAATATTGATATCTCTGAAATAATAATAAAAAGTACATCTCAGGAAAAAGCCTGTTTTTCATTAGAAACAGCCTCTAGTATATCTTGGTACTTGGCATGGAATAACCCTTGCCCATACTAAATTCTGTTTCCCTTCAAAACATGGTTGGCCATATCCAAACTGCCCACTGAGAATAGTTCCTGGCCTGTGTTGAGTCCTAAATTATGCCTGGAACTTGTTGGTCATGGCTGTGATTGTTCTGGAGACCACTCCAGGAATGTAAGAGTATGGGTGATGGACTTTCAGTGTCTGAGAGTGGTATTTGGCATCACTTTATTCACTATTAAAGATGTAGTCCCAAGAACTGCTCCTGGGCTGCAATACAATCTAAAATACCTTCAAAGCTGGGGAGAGAGATCCCCTCCGCATGGTTTGTATACCAAGTACATATTTCTGAGAAAATTATTTACAGGAAGAGAAAAGAGAGACCTACTTTTTTTCCTAATGGGAAATAGCAGGAAGAATGAGGTGAGAGAGTACAGTGAATGTTGTTCTTGTTTTAGGAAAACCTAAACTAGAAATACACTGATGACTTTGGTTTTTATAGAGCTTTAATTGTGATCCCAACAATTTTAACTCTTATTCTGCAAGAAAAATAAGAGAATAGATCCCAGAGTAAACAGTGAAAATAGTAGTCAATAGACATAAAAAAAAATAGGACTGAACTACTCAACATCCCATTTATATAATTTTTTTCTACCAAAATTAAAGATTTAATGTCTGCTAAAGGTCAGTGATACAAATCTGAAGTTAAATGTCTAGTTTTCAGAGACAGTGGTTGTCTGTTTTTCTCATAGACTTCTGAAGATTAAGTATAGAAAATATTTTAAAATCCAAAGCTTTGGACTGGCAGTAGGTTTTAGGCATACACTTGTGAGGCACTGTGGTATACTGGATGTAACAGTGACCATGCAAGAAATCCATATTTCAAATGCTTGATAAAGAAGGTTTGCATATCAGTTCACTCAATGAAAATGTCTCAAGGCGGGCCAGGAGTGTAAGAGTGATTAGCAACTCCCTTTCTATTGTTTAACTATAATGTATCAAGCAAAAGAAACACCCAGACAATTCTACATTTTACAAGACTGCTGGATTCTGGGAAAATAAAAAATTCACAGCTTCAGACAGCTTCTCTGAACAGTGCACCTTGCTCACTTGCACTTTTGGAAAATCCAGGCTAAGTGTGGACCTTCAAGTGACTCTGGACACTTATGGACTGATTCCAAATTAAGAAACAGATGACAGTTACAGGTAAAACATCTGAGCTACTGGAGGTAGAATGAAAAGAAAAAGTGTTGACATACAAGTGAATCAAAAATATAATTATGTCATGTATCTGAATCCAAG
Source organism: Manacus candei (assembly GCF_025592945.1). Lineage (NCBI taxonomy): Eukaryota > Metazoa > Chordata > Aves > Passeriformes > Pipridae > Manacus > Manacus candei. The sequence goes on along the minus strand of NW_026138067.1, from coordinate 7,430,317 downwards.
AAATTTCTCAGAGACTCTTCAAAGAAGTTCTGTCAGTTGCCATACATCATTGAGATAGTAAACCTGCAGAAAGGCAGGATGGATTACATTTCTTGGATGTGAAAGCCCAAGGCAGTCTCCTCCCAGGGACCTACCAATGGGATTTTAAATTACGTGGAACTTCTAAGCCAACACGAATACAGGATCAGTATTGGTAAAGTGCCCATAAAACATTTGAGAAGCAAAAAAATAAATTAAACAGATAACAAAAGTGTAAAATCAAACACATTACAAACTATAGACAACAAAACACTGAAATTCACAGTGAAACCCTGTTGATGAAGAAGGATGAGAAATATCAAGAAGAATAACTTTTAAAAGCAATAAACTATATCCCACTAAAAATAAAATAAAAATGTCAAGAATATATTTATGTTTTATTGATAAATGGAAAATTAAATATTATCAAGGAAAAGTTTCTTTGCTTTTAATAAGAAAGGTAATAAATCATAGCTGTATATGGAAGAAAAACAAAAAATAATGAAGTTACAAATAAATAAACGATGCTGATTTGTTTTGGGGAAAAATGCAAATAAATGAGCTTGTTGGTAATTTAGTTTGCCATTTTTCAATAACATGGTGGAATGATGTCAGTAGAAGATCCAATATTTTAGAATATTAGTTGGTTCTAAAGAAATAAAAATATTTGATACTGCATTTTCAACTATGTCACTCTTAAGCATCTCATTGAAAGGAATGATGCTGTTTGTCAAATAGCATTCTGAACCTCAGCTGATCTGTATAAAGAACTTTCTTGACCCCTCTGGGATTCCAGCAGTGTCCATCTGCACCTTCTCTTGCATGGGATATGCTCTGAAAATAGCATATCAGGTCCTGTAGTATCAATTCACATAAAGACGGGTAACAGAATAGAATTTCAAATTGAAATTTGTTACCTCTAGGAAATGTCCTGCTTCATTTACAAGTAATGACAATATCATTTAATCATGGTGTTCACCATCAGCTCCTGCCTCTCCTACTCCACAATACCTCAGTGGAGCACGACCTTTTCTAATACTTTACAGTTTAAAGATACCACCTCTCCACTTTAATTTGAGATGACAGCCACCACAAAGATGTTTTTATCCTCCATCCTCACCAAACACCCAAGAGGATTCGAGACCTATAGATCCTTCTGCAGTAAACATGACACCATGGCAGCCCCTTCTCTGTACTTCCATTTCTCTGAATACCTCTCCTTGGCCTATTAGAAAAGGAAGACATTCCTACAGATAAGCCTTTGATCTTATTTCAACAGTTGCTGTGCTGAGAACATAAAAATAAGGTCTTACATGATCTGAAATGTTAAAAAAAAAAAACCAACAACACCAACAAAAAATCCCTAAAACTTTTGTTCTGGAAACAATTAAGTAAGGGAAAACATACAAACATACAAATAAAATGACCACCAGGTATTTTAAAGAAGACACACAATGCAATCTTACAATTTCAAAATCTTGAAATTTAGAAGTTTGGCATTAGAAGACCTAGGATTTTTAATTTATTTACATAAAATTTAGGATTTTATATTTAGTTTTAGAAAGAAAGTGCTCCAGGTCAGGAATTCAGCAAAAGGCATTAGTATCATGTAAACAGTCAGATACACAGATTATTCCGTGCCTGTACAGAATGTACAACACATTACAAACTTAATCCTGACTGAGCCTTTAGACATTAGGATGATTCCAGATAATTGGAAAAATAAGGAGAGCCATGACAAAAAAATTGTGATAAGATCTTTAAGGATGTGACAAGTTACACCAGTTACAGCAATCTCAAGAACCATTGAATCACTTTGTTGTATTTTGGATTATACAGACAGTCTCACTGCTTAACATCTCTGAACAGCTAAAGCATGACAAAGAGAATTCCAGCACTCTTTGGCAAGAAGGAAGGAGAACTGAATTTACTGCAGGAATATTTCTGAAGTAGATAGTCATGATCCTTTCCTTTTTGGGATCTGACTTCTCTTATGTCTTGTTGAGCATATAGATATAAGCAAACAACAGTACTTGAACAAGTGAGGAAATAGCCAGCACTAGTCCATGTGATATCTAGAACCAAGCACAAGAAGCTGTTGACACCTTTACTGCTCATGATGTATTTGCAGGATCAACACTTGTATAACCCTGAAAATAACTGTAGCTGACAGTGGGTGACAGTTCCTATGACAGACCCATGCAGGGTTTTTTTTTATGTCACGCTGCAGCCCTCTCCTTTAGAATGTGTTGACTAATCCCTGTTTGCCAGAGGCAATTTATATCCCTCCCTTCTTTTCAGGTGTGAACACTGCTCTTCAATATTGTCTTAGTGCAAAGTGCTGTGTTAGGAAAAATCTGTACTATTGTAGGGGTTGGTTTCATAACCGCAAAGATCCCCATAGATTTCAACATCTGATAGGCAGTGACTTGTAGTGCCAGAAATAGGGACACAATATCATTAGGCAATGGAAGTTTCGCTGTGAAGTACTGTGAGTCTGGAACACAGCATCATGTTCAATGTGCAGAAATTATATCTTCTGTTATTTTCAGTGGTGTTAAACCACCTATAAAAGGACTCTATTCTGTGACTGGTACTTAAGAGGAGTATGGAAAGTACAGGAGTGGGAGGGACATGGGGAAGAGAGCTTTGCATTTGTGTAACGATCATGACTGTCCCCCATCCCGCATCCTGGCACCTCCTTATCACGTACTGTTGAATGTTCAAGCCTTGCTGATGCAATGGTTTGTATGGTGGCAGGAGGGGGTGCAGGTCATGCAGGAGAGAGGAGGGTGAGATACAAGCTGCCCTCCTGCCCCTTGGGAGCAGGACATGCCGCAGGCTGGGTGAGCTCATACTGGCATGGAGATGCTAAAAATATGAGTGTAAACCTCAGGGAAAGCACAAATGGCAAAAATCATATTACTTCATGGACAAAAATGGCCACTAGAAGCACTACCAACTGTATCAGTCTCAACAGCAGCTGAACACAGAGGGTAGGAAAACATCTATTTTAATTCCTTTTCCTCAGCTGTCTAATTTGTGTCTATTATATTGTGTAGGTTGAAACTAGTTGGTAATAAACAATGGTAGTACATGGCACATCCATGTTTCTTTGCAAATGAGACTGTGGGTAAAAAAAGGTATTTCTTGCATTTTCCTTTCTTTTACAAAGAATACTTGTATTAACATTCTTACACTTGTGGAGAGTACTTGGTTTTCTTTTTAAGAACATTTTTCCTTAAGTGGTTATGCATGGAAAACATCAAATAGTAATAATAAAAAGCCAGATAAAGTGAGGATTAGGCAGCAGGATTAAAGTCAAATGGCTACAAAAGCAGTAATGGTAACATATAAATACTGTATGCTAAATCACATGATCAGTTATATTCATCTGTGTTTTATCTGTACACAATCATCCTAAGAGAAGATGATAACCTGAACTGGAGATGTTCAAAAGACTTCACTGAAAATTGCAATCACATATTTTGAATATTTTGAATAAAAATCCCCAAACCAATAATGTTGCATTTGAAATTAGAAAGGAAACAATAATGTAATCGTCAGTTAAATCTATACTAATGCCTTATTCAACTGTAGAACATATATCCTAAGAAAAGGCAAGATTGAGAGTCATGAGTTTGCAGGTGACGAAAAAAAATTAAAATCATTGCAGAAATTAGTCAAAACAGCTCATCTCCAGGAGACAAAAAAAAAAAAGTTGTTGATCTAGTAGTAATCAGTACAGAAAGAAAAGCAATATGTTAGTTGATGGTAGGAATTTAGCAGATCTGAAGCCAGTTAAGTACTGAAGATTTATGTACTCAAAAGAACTACCTTAATCTAGGGAAAAGGACTGTGGATGCCACGAAAGCAGACTGTCTGCTTCTCATGGTTTATGAGATTTCATGGAGATCCCTTTCTGAGGCAAGCAAAATGTCCGATTTTGCAGTCTTGAGCAATTTTTATGTCTATATATATTCATTCAAAAATGCCACATACTCTTATTTGTACACAATATTTTAGGTGCCCTGAAGGCAATAATCAGATACAAAATAAATACTGCAGTGAGGAAAGAAAATAAAATCCTACACACAACAGAATATCCATTGCCTTCTAAAAACCCTAAGCGTCTCTTATGTTCCATGAGGAGTTACTTCTCTGCATCTCACCACTGCTCTGTTTGAACACCAGTTGAAGTCACCCTTTGCCCATTGCTACAAAAATCAAGAGTTTATTGTTTGCTCATTTTATGGGAGGAATGTAGGTGCTCTCACACAAATTCAGAAACTCCTGCAATGAGATGACAAATGTTTTGTTCATTCCTTAAGCACTGACAGGAATATGTAAATATTTTTGGAATATTTATGTTGAATGGTGGTGCCAGCTCTATACTTTTAAAAGGAACTTTTCAAGCCATCAGTCTGAGAAATGTCCAAGACTTTGAGCATGCAAATAATCATAATCACCAGCCCAACATGAAGAGCCAGGATATAAAACATCCCTTTATCTCTGTATCACATACGCATACCTGTTATCAATATTTGGTGTTTCAATATTTGTCACTGCTTCCAGACCTCTAATTCAAGGACAGAAAACACACTTGTGCTTGTCTATATGTCAATAACTGTTATGTATCTAACTACAGGAATGCCACAAAAAGCAAGCTACAGCTGCTATGCAGATTTCACCAGTATAAAATCTATCGTAAGTGTGGGTACAGACAAGTGGTGATGGATCTAGAATGTCTTGGACTCCATCCCTCACAAGCATTTCAGCATTAGACTTACTACCTTTTATTTTCATTTTCATTTCAAGAAAAAGCAAGAGTATTTTTAACATAAAAACATACTTCCTAAGATTATTTTGTTCTTCCAAAAAGTGAAGAGTTTTATGTGACTTTGTGCTTATTGGGCATGTGCCTGCACTTTGCAGTAAAATTACAATGCAAAATGTCTCTTTACCTTGTACTTAATTTTAGAATTCGCATGATACAAAATCACATGCTGAGTCCTGAGGCTATTAAAAGACATTACCTGGAAGAACTTCATTATCTTTTGAAGTCAATTTTTTTAAGTCACATGCTGATTTAAAAGAATTTTCATTATTCTTTGTTGCTGTACCAGAAAATAAGAATAAAAAAATTGTAGGTATTTTGCTATTTTGAGAACCACATCTACCTTTTGATTATTATTTCTATATTAAGATCATTATTACACAGAGGGTTTGTTCTGGTGGCCAGTATATCTATTCTAGCCTATAAAATGAAAACACAGTTTAATATTATGTCTAAAGGTTTGCAATATATTTAAATGGCAGTGCTTTTTCTATCACTAAAATCTTCTGAAATCAAAATGTCTGTATATGTGCATCAAGCTATATGGAAAAGAATGAAGCCATGTAACTAAAAGCAGGCAATATCTGTTTTCTTCTAACTTCTTCTAAAAACATCACAAGATCTCTGACAGTCATGGAGGTTAGCCAAATTTCTGGGCAATGTCCAGTCCTGGTCTATGCTACTCCATGAGTTAAGCTGACTTCTTAAAACTGAACTCCAAAATCTAGTATTGATGTCAGAAATAAAGTCATCCTTTAAAATTCCTCTTTTCCAGACAATTTTTCAGACGTATTTTATGCTTCCGAGCAAATAAAATTATTCTTTCACAGTTATATTTTAAAATACCTGAGAGCACATATTCTGCTGCTACAGTTCCATCGACTGCAATTTACAGTGAAGTAACTGCCCCCAATTAAGGTGAAGTGTTAACATATCTGAGAGCTACATTCTGGAGTATGGAGAAAGCAGAACTGAACCAGGAGAGTGTCTAATGAACTGAATCTGCTAATTTATTCAGCGCTAGACAAGAAATAGGGTTGCAAATCTCATAACATTATCACAAAAATCCCTATGGAAAGCAATACAATGATGCAGACAACCCTAGAAAATGATGTTGAATCAGGATATCTAAAATGAGAGCATTGCATGTGAAATCTGACCAAACATATATCATAGTTAAAGACAGGTTTTCTGCTGATTTCAAAGGATCTAGACACACTGTTCATAAGCAGAATCATAGAATCATAGAATGGTTTGGGTTGGAAAGACCTTAAAGACCATCTACTTCCAACCCCCCTGCCATTGGCAGGGGCACCATCCACTACAAATATGGAAATAGCCATTTATATATGCACACAAATATATACACCTATATACGTATATATATACACATATATACACACACAGATATATATGTGGCAGTTACCTATGAAAGGAGAGTAGATTGTGGGGAGAAAAAGAGGGAGAGGGAGACAGAGAGCCTCTGGGTAACATAAATAAACATTCAGGTTACCACTGATCATTTTTTTCTTGACCTTATTAACACTCAGATGAAGAGAAGATTGGGCTAGATTTTAACCTCAGTCACTTCTACACAACTCAGAATCATGGAATCATTATTCAGGTTGGAAAGACCTGTAAGATCATCGAGTCCAGCTGTTAACCCAGCACCACTGTTTTCACATCTAAATCATACCACCAAGAGCCACATCCAAGCACCTTTTGAACACTTCTAGGGATCATGATTCCACCATTTCCATGGGCAGCCTATTCCAGGCTGATAACAGTTTTTAATGCAAAGATTGGTGGTACAAAACCACTTGTAATAGGAGTAGTAAGTTGGGCTGCTGGTTGGAGCACTCTCTGTAACCACACTTACCTCCCTTTTCTGACAGTATAAACTGCTCTGGCAACTAGCAAAGGGTCCTGGGCTGAGTTTATGCATTAATACAAGAGCACTTCCTACAGTCTGAGCTGGAGCAGAATTTAGATTTATCTAAGCATAGTTTGGGGGAAATTATTAAGGCATACCAAAGAACTCCAGGATAGGCTGCAAATTTCAAATGAAAGTGGTAGTTGTAAATTGATAGCCTTCAGATGTTCTGACCCATAAACCACTCATCACTCTCTCTCATTTCTACTGTACAGGAAAATGAAGAAATCACAAGAGACAGCTTTCGGTTTCAATTTTTTGAAGGGTCAGGCTGTTGACAGGAACATCTGGCAATTGAAAGTGGCAAACTTCTAATAGCTACCTAGGAGATGAGGTGTGAGAAGCACTATTACTCAACTGAAATAAAAAAAAAATTACTAGACATGACAGGAGAGAAAATCACAGCTTTTAATTACATCCAGTTTTTACTTTGGATATAAAATAACTACCTTTAGTGATGGCTTGATTATCATATTGGCATCCTGTCATCTCATAATCCATTTAGGAATAAAATTGTTGATAGCCTGGTATTTAGTGTTTATCTACTGTGTATTTTAAGGTATTGAGTTACACTTGAAGGCCAAAGTCATCTGTAGTGTAAGTGACAAAACACAAACTACATTCTACTTAATCTCTGGACAGGTGTTGGAAAGAAGGCCAAATAACGACATATTTATCAACACCTTCGCTTAGAATTCTTTGCCAGTGATGTATTTTCCAAAGGGCAAAGTTATTTACTCCTGACACTCCTTTTAGAGCAGAATCATCTTCAGTAACACTAAAATAGAAAGTTGCATTTTTTTAATCACCAAGGAAGATGAGTCATTGTAATGAAGAAGCAGGAAAAAATTGCCCTGTCAGGCCTTGAGCTGTGCAGGCAAGAGCAGGGAAATTCTATGAGAAGGGCTGAGTTGCGAGAATTGGCTCAAGCTGGTTTTTGTATGCAAAGGCACTGTAAATGAAATTTGCCAGTTAAGCTGTCACCTCTCCATAGCCAACCCTACAAGCACACCCAATATATGCAACTAACTGCCAGGCTCACAGTTTGCTCTTCAAGGCACAAAGTGCCCCCTCAGTCTGCACAGCCCCAGATCTGCATCCCTTTTCAAGGCCATGCCCCAGCCCTTGAGATACTGCCTCCACTGCCCACAATCCCTCCTGTCTGGTCTGATTTTCTGCATCTCTGGCATATGATACCATTCTTCCCAGTGCAAGGTATTTGCCCTTCCACCTTATGTCTCAGCTCCACAATCAAATAAATCCCCTGGAAATGCTTGTGCTGAGTTGATGTGGCTTTCTCATCCACTTGAGGCTGAAGGGAGGTGCTGGGTGAGCGAAGTCTGAAGAAATATCCTTCCTCTGCAGCGCCTCAGGAGGAGGCTGGAATGAAGGAGAGCCTGCTGCAACTGAGCATGGAAAAAGGCCGACAGGCCACTGCCTGTTCTGAAAGAGAGGGCAGGAGAACCTGCTGCCATTCACCATCCAGGCTGGATCTGCTCTCAAAATGTTTCACTTACTGCAGTTTGCAAACTTGAGTTATCCATTGTGTGTGACAGCAGAAGAGAGAAGGTGACTTATATGCAGGTGAATGGTTATATATTTTTTTTTCTTGATTTTCTTCAGCCTTAAAGCCTTATTTATTTTCTTGAGCACACAGCAATATTTTTCTGGATGGCAACAGAAATAAGAAAATGTAAGGCAGTTCAATATATCAGCATTTTTGGTGCCCCTGTCTCCTTTGTTTGCATAGATACAAAAGTTCTGTCATAAGACCAATAAATTTTAGACTAATTAAGCCAAAAGGTGGCATGAAGAAGGTCACAATCGCTACAGACATTTGCATGTATCTTAGGACAAGCAAGGCAGAATTTTTGTTTTTTAATCTTTATTCTTGCAATAAAGCTCTGAGCAAACTTGATATACTCATTACAGGAGAACCAAAGACAATTTGTCCTGACCCTGTATTCTATTTTAAAGGATGATTTCCACTTATTTATTTTGGAGTACTGTTATTTTACCCTTGGGATAAGAGATGAACCAAATTTAAAGGCTCTAATTCAGAGTTTAATGACTTCGGTGGCCTCTTTTCCTCAGACTTTACTGGAAGTCTCTGGCACACTGAAATCATCACCCCAAATCCTTTATTGTACAGAAGTAATTCTGTCAGAACAACCAAGTATTTTCCATGGGATGATTAAAACCTGCTTAATTTTCTCATGTGAACAATTTTGAATTTGATATAATAGGAGTGACTGGAACAGCAGTGGTTATCAAAGTGGATTAATGGGCTTCAGAGAGTTTCTGTCAACTGTGATATGCACAGATCATGATGACAACTTCCAACATGTAACAGCATAACCCATGTCTGTGAATACAAACCAGAAAGTACCAAGATAATAAAAAAAATACATTTCAATGTCTCCTAACAATGTAAAGAAGGTAAATGTATAGTCAGAAAAAGGTTTTCTTAGTTTCAAAACAAATATCAGTTTAAACTTTTTAGAGTTTTGTTAGCAACAGCTTTATAAAAGCTATACTTTTTAATTTGACAGTGTTACCTCACCCAACTATGGCAAACAGCTCATTTGGCTTCTAGAATTACATTTATTTCATCTAAATAATTAAAATAATTTTTTTTATGTGCTTATACAGTTCCTTGGTAAATGTCACTCCTTCCATTTATTTTCCACTTGTTCAATTAGGTTGCCTATCCACAATAAAAATAAAATTGCTCCTCTCAAATGATCACAAAGATCAGCATCTTTTATTAAGCCTGTTCAAGACATGTAGAGCTTCTGAATTAAATATAGCCAGAATAAAAGGTGGTAGTAAAAAACTTCATGTTGCCTACTTCCCAACTCGTTTCAGTGTATTTGATTCATGATGATTCTGAGTCTTGTGCATAACCTCATTTCTGCATAATTTACCACAAAGACTTGATCAGTCAAGAAGGATATTAGACAACTGTTTTATTACCAGTCAAGACTAATACTGTAAACTCAGGGATTAAACAACATGTACAGACTCATGTCTGGACATTTCAATTTTCAAGTCACATTGTCAGAGCCCATTTATAACATTCTCCTCCTTAACCAGAAGTGTAGATTTACACACTGTCATTTTCATGGAGAACTGGTCAAGCTGAAATATTTTCTCAAGTTTTGCTGTATAATAAAGGTAAATTTCAAGAGTATCCCCAACTTAGTCCAAAATTATAAGGGATTTTCTCTCATCTGTATCAAAGCACAGAGTGGGAAACGTTTCCTTTTACTAATGGCGTATTTTGAACGTTAACCCATCTTAAAATTGAAATTAAAATACTCACTCTCCACAAGAATTAATTTCAAAAACACATCTTTATATTATACCTTAGTACATGGGTCAATGTTTTTTGCTAAGATCATCCATGGTCCAAGGCAAAACTGAAAGCTGCCATTCTGTCTCCTTTCTTCCTCCTTACATTAATTTGTTTTATTCATAAAGTTAAAGATTATTTAGTTTGTTTTGGCTGCCATTGGGTGTCATGGGAGATGAAGGGTATGCCATGCTCAGGTGGGTGCCGCTCAGTTTGCCCATGGCCATCACCAGCCACATGCGACTCAGGTCTCTACTGCAAACCCAGAGGTTGCATTAATGGGCTGTTATGTCCAATCCAAATGTTCCAGCTGTAAAACTGGACACAGAACAGCCAGACACCATGGAATGACTTCCTGGCCAGGATTGTCCTGTGTTAGGTTAGCAGAGAACAGGGAGGGCAAAAGCTGGGCCATGCTCACCCCAATGCAGCAGGCAATAAAAAGAGTAGTCTGTCATTTCCTTTGGCCTACATCTTTCTGTCTTTAAAATCCTTGTGGTTTTAGCCCTCTTGCCACATTTTAGAATGCTTTGGAAGAAAGTTAAAAATCAGGACATTTTTCTGCTTTTGGACATCAAAGATGCCCCTCTGTCACCCAGTCTTTTATTACGTAGCCTATTATTGTTCCTGGACAGTAAGTTTGAGCTTAATCCCCAAGATCTCTCACTTTCTCTTGCTCCTGGTTCCACTACTGGGCTTTCAGCCCACATTGGACATTATTTTTTTTTCACTGAGAACAAAGAATATTTTTGAGCATCATTAGACAAGTTCTATGCATGTGTCTTCCATTTTATCAGTCAGAGAGATTCTAGGGAGATTGCTTTCTTTTCCAGTATCACCAGAATGTCATAAAGCTGTTAGTATTTTCATATTAAAAGCAATGGGATATTTGCCACTTGTTTTTATGAGGACAGCATTAGGGCCAAAATCTTAACTGAAGGGTTGTGTTTTGTTTTTTTTTTAAAGAAGAATTGATTCATACCAGTGTTCCCTTCATTGTTGTTTATCTGGCTAAACTGTATACTCTGTGTTAAGTATTTGTTTTTAACTCGATAAGGCCAAAATCATTTTGGTTGGCATTTACTCTGAAATGGAGAAACCCTTAGAAAACCGTCATAAAAGAATTTTGTTAAAACCTTGGTTCTAAGCAAAATTTAATATTTTAAAATTAATCTTGTAATTAAAAATTAATTTTTTAAACTATTTGATTGCAACATTGGATAGAAATTGCATCTTCAAATAAAATAGGTTCAAATAAGGAACTACATTCTCAGTCCACATTAAGTTAGGCTTAAAATTTTGTAACAAATACTTTCATTTGTATTAAGTAGTTTGTGTGTGCTACACTATCTTAGACACTTTTTCATGACCAAAAGCATAAACATTTTTAACTCAGATCCTGAGACTAATTGTATTTTTATTTTCGTCTTTCATTTCAGCTGCATATTGATCAATCCTAAAACTTCTAAAGACTTCAATTGTAAAAATGGCAAAATATGATTGAGAAACACACCATAGAAAACAGACTCCAAATAGATTTTTGCCTACCAGTTTATCAGTTAAAACAGAAACATAAAAACTTCAAAAAAGAAATAAAAAAATATTTAATAATTTATTAACTTTTACACTATCCAATGTCATCTGAAACAATAATGGAGATAAGAAAGAACATGCTATCTTCCTATGTAGCTTCAGTTTCCCTTTGATGTGTAACAGCTCATTATGTATTATTTTTAGTAGTGGTAAATCAGTTTTTTCTTTTGCTTTTATGGGTGTTTCATACAGTGATCAGTGGGAAACAGTATTGAAACCATACAAAAAATTGTAATCCTTCAAATTGATTTGTTTTTTTTATGCAACAAATTTTTAATTAAGCCACTTATCTACTTTTTTGTCTCACAATGTTTTCCTCCTTTTAATTCATAGTAGTCTTTGAATATACTTTGCAGATGATTATGAAAAGCCACTGGTAGAGCTGCAGAAAAATTTATATTTTGCTTACTCAGCTTGTCAGCCTCTTCTCCATCTGTATGTCACTGGCATTGCCAGACTGTGGAAGCCATATATTCCTGTTAAGAAATAAATATTGAATTCAAGATCTTAAGTTATTTTCTCTAAGTTATCTGCACTATATATTCTCTCTTACCTTAAAACAGTTTAGAATATTTTATATAAAATGTCTGTATAATAATATATTATGAAATGTTATGGAGAATGATATGACAGTCAAGCTGAGTTTTCTTAAGCAAAATCATCAGATATTGCTTTCACTGTTCCTTATAACACAGAAAATTACAGATACTTAAGAACCCATGGCAGTCAACCATTTGTTAATCTTTAGCATCTACAGAGCTAACCCAAACTGGTTGAAAACATCATAAGATTTTCAGTTTTCTGCATAAAATTGTTTCCTATGAGCAGCACAGCTTTCTTGAACTTATTATTAAAACCAGAATACTTTCATCAAAGTAGTTCTGATGGGACACCACGTCATAGTTTTTGAAGGAGTTGTAGCCCTGCTTTTTTTACCCCTACATTTAAAGGATTGACTGGTTTTGAGATATCCTATGAAATTATATATTTAAATTCTTTAGGCATGCTTAAAAATCCAAATTTCTGTAACTATCTGAATGAGTAAATGAAACTTCTCACAGCAAAAAATATCTGAATGTGAATTGAACTGCAGGCACATACTTAAAATTCATTCAACAATATTTTATTCTAGTTATTAAGTTCAAAAAGGCTAAGTTGTCAAGGAAAAAAGCTGATTTTGCAGTTATCAACAAACAAAAATAACCTCATAGATCCGCTTCTAATGGAATTAGGTGATACTGTAAAAAATGTGGGGAAAAGATATTGTTTGCAATCTTTCAACCATAAACTATTATATTGTACTATTATAACAATACTATTCCATTTTATAAGCTGTCATTAGTAATAAAACTACCATTTTCTGCATTTGCAGTAGATTTACAGCATATCTCCCCGGTTTAGTTCTGGAAAGCATTTGAGGTGACCTATTGCTTGATTTTGCTCATTATTTGAGGCAGATTGAAAGCCAGACTTGCATTTATTACTGTCACTTCATCTGAGGGAATGGCCCCCTGGCTCTCAGAGGCTCAGAGTAGTTTCAAGATTGCACTGAAAATCCTGTAGCAACTCAGCTCTGCGTTAAACTGCTGGTCTGTATCTAGTTTTGTTCTAGTATATGAGAGGCCTGTTAGAAAGTGGACGAAGTTATCTTATTAGCTTGATTTTCATGAGATAGCCAATATTTGGAATTCTAATAGCACTTTTTCTTTATTTCATTTTCCCATCTCCAGTCTTCTGATACTCATCAGGAAGTTTCAGATGTAACCAAATCTTCCAAATATTTCCTAACATTCTGTGCCAGTGATTTGTACTTGAGGTAAAACCCTGGTTCAACTGAAAATAAAAACAGCACTTGATTTTGTATTACTAGGAAGCACTTAATAAAAATGAGAATCTCATTTTTACATCAACCCAACACACATTTCTCTCAAAAGTATCAACAAAATGACTTACGCTTAAATTTTACTATCAGAAAGATAGTTTAAAATCCTCTTCCCTCCTGTTTAAAACAAAACCAGAAGGCAATACCCAGTTGGTTTCTGTGTTGGCAGCATGGATTTAGACGATTGTGTTGGCACACCTGAAATGGAATCTTTGACATGGGGCACACAGAAGTGGTCAAAGAGTTCAGTTTGGTGATCAAGTTATTACTGCTGATGAAGTAGCTGATCCCTCAAATGACAGCTTGGGGAAAGATCTGAGAGAAGAAATAAAAGCTAAAAAGGAAGGGTGACTGCCTTCTGTTGTCATATGACTCAAAAAAAGAGTGTATGAGCCTTGTTTTCTTAAAGTTTTTGTTCTTCTGTAGTGTTACTGGAAAGTTGACTCATTTTAGGAAATAAAATTGTTGTTCCTTGCAATAATTATGGTTGCTTACCTTAGTTTCCATTATGTGATTGTGATTTCGCCTTAGAGCAAATCTAAATCACTCTTTGGGGCCACAGAATTAAGTAGGGCTGCTGGAGTCTTAAAGCTTAGTAATGTGCTGGGTCTCCGCTGGAGTAAGAGGAGGGTGACTACCCATAGACGTTAGGACCTAAAGAAAATCCCCTTGGTACAACCCATGACAGTAGGAAACATGCAGGCCTATCCTGTAGAGTCAGATCTGGTAAAATGAGAAATAAGTAATTTTTTTGGGGGGTGTGAAGGGATGAGACCACTATTTCTGGTCTCTCCATGAACAAGGGAATGGGAAATGACATTCCCAAGCCCACAGATGCAGCGTTAGTTCTGTTTGACTGGCAGAAGGAAATTTTGCTTCCTTTCCCTTTAAGTGTGTCTTTTTTTAGAGAGGCATCTGTGTTTTCTGATGTTTTCTAATACAGATAGATCTAAATTTTTTTTTTTTTAGTTTTTTTTTTTTTCTGTAGGGGGTGCATATGATATCCAAAAATTTAGGAAAAACCAGTTTCAGGTAGTAAGGAAAAATCTCAGTGGATTAGAATTCAGTGGGACATCAAACAGTTGTTTTGATAATTCAGAATTAAGAAACTCTATATCTTGCTTGGAAGGTTACTAGTATTCCTGAGTTGCAACCATACAAAACTAAAATTAGATTTACACTTCATATCATCACCCTCATTTCTAGGCAAGTGACTAGCACTGTTTGGAACTAACTTTCACCTGCGTAAGACCTCTTCTGTGCTGTCCGGTCTTTAATTCTGACTACAAGGAGGTGCTCTTGCAGCCATTTCATTATTCAGCTTCTTGACAATCTCATGGGATGCAGATATTCACAATTCCTATAGACATACATAATCAGAATAGATATTAAATTTGTATTAGTAGAAGTCAAAAAAGTACATTAACCCTCTTGGCTTTCCTGAGCAGCTGGGAGCAGTATCCAAATATTTTCTATTGCAAAAAGTTTATGTCTAGAAACAGGGATGTTGTAGACATAAAAACTTGCCCCAGTACTTTAGACTAACTCCTTGACAATCTCATGTATTCTTATGGTCATCAGTGGGGCTACCTGTCTGGATTCATGGGGATGTTGACAAATCATATTACATCATTTAGCGTTTCTGCATTACTTTCACACTGAATTCACAATTACAGCTATGTAAACATATTCTGGACTTTTAGAGTCATAATTTTAATGGTTCATGATCTCATGCTGTCATTTGTCTGTTGTAATATGATAAACACATTGAAGTAAAAGTGATACATTTACTTTAACTGATATCATCAGTTACTTACAGTATAAGGTTTTTCCCAGGTTAGTATATTAGTCTGACTACTGTAAATAGTACCTATTGTTTCACTGACTACCATTTTGGTATGCTCTTTTTGGAAACAGATATTTATTTGCTAAGACCTTGTTTAAAATTCAGAATAACTGATTTTCAGTAAGGAAACCTGAATATCCCAGGAGCCACTTCAGAGCAAGTGGATTGACATAGTTAGGTGAAGGGTATAATATTCAGCAATGGCTAAAAGACATTCACTGGTGAAGAGATCAGCTTATGAGCTGCTTTGACCAGCAAGCATTTTATATCTAGCTGGAAACAAAGAGATCATTTATCTTACCTTTAAACCAAAGATGTCCTAAAAGAATTGCAGTGGTATCTTTGTCTTTAGCCATTACCACCATTCAAACTCTTCCTTTTATTTGCTAGCATTTATTTTGAACTAATTCATCAATAAAAGTCAGAGTTGGAGGGGCACAGAGGTAAAGACTGCATGACAAAAAACCTGTGCTAGCCCTAAATATCAGCCAGAGCTGCTTTTGACTCTGCTTTCTTGAGCACTAAATGCACCCAAGTTCTGAAATGCAAGACGTAATGATTATTACAGACATTTAATTTCTGAGCATCTGAAGAGAACAGGTTACATGACTAAATCCTCCTCTGGATTTAATAATTGAATTTACCAACAAATTTACAGCAGCTGAAGATGTGCTGTTCTCACTAAAATTAGATACGGATCAGATTTTTCAATGGAGAAATAGATAATAGACTGTGAGACTATATTTGTATTTCTAATGAAAATGTTTTCTCATCCAAGCTTTCAGTCTTGGACTTGGCCTGTTTTCTTCATGTGCTCAGACTTTTCTCACATTAGGCCATCTCTACTGGTAATGTACATTATCGCAATGAGCTCATTCTCATGTATTTCTTTATACTTCTCAGAATCTGGAGAATGAAAGAGCAATTAATTTGGCTAGGATAAAATTAAATAGACACATCCATAAAAATTGTTGATGCTGGCTACAATAACTATTTATTTTTATTGTACTATTTTTCTTTGCAATGTACCATTACAAGTTGGAAAATACCCTAAAACATAAAAACAAGCTCACAATGCTGCAGTCCAAAGCGTTAACATTACTCTCCACTAGATCTATTGACATCACCAATTAACTGTGTTAAATAGTGCAGAAAATGTAAAAATTAGATGCAGCACATTTTGAGCCAAGCCCTACCTTGTGTTATAATTATGCTTCAGAAAAGTCCAGTAAAATACTTTTGTGTACATACAATGTGGCAACTACAACTTCAGGTGGCAAGAGGAATGCCCTAAGAAAGTGCTCTACCTTCTGTATGCCAGATATCAAGAAAATCAAAATTTCAATGGGAAGAAAGAGATTCCAAAGTAGGAGAAGGGGAAAATTCTCAGCTAGTTCACCACAGGTCTCTCTAAGTAATCTCTCTCAAATTTATACCTGTGACTAGTACTAAAAGGAGACGTGTAGCATTGATTTAATACTCCAAATGCTAATGACAGTATTGCACTTGTATCTTCATGTTAAATGCAATGCTTTCATAGTTGTCACAGATTTATAAATCCTAGCATATCAATTTTCATCTGCTGTTCCTATGAAGCTCTGATAGAGCTCATCAGAAAGCATCATTCATAAAGGATTGTTAAGTAATTTTTGGTTTGATGGAGATCTCGTTTGAAAAGAGATATTTCTCCATCTTCTCTCATTTTCATAAGAAATAAAAGCTGCTCATGGAAAACCAAGTAAGTCGTCAAACAACTTGAAATTTCTGGAAGTAACTTCCACCATAGAGAACATGGTAATTTGTCTTGTCACTGCAATAGTTTGACAGACAAAAAATCATTTACAACTCTACCTACAATTTCAAAGTATGGTTTCAATATACTGACAAAGCTACTTCAAATGTGGAAAGGTTAACAGAATGTATTGTTTGCTATGATTAGATGGTACTTTGTTAAAATACCTAAAATTGAGAGCCAGTGGCAAAAGGTCGTTTTGTGCTGTTCGCAAAAAGTTACAACTGTTTTATTTAGTTAAGTTACTACTGCTGATTTACATGAATGCAACAAAACATAAAATCTGTTCTGGTAGTTTGATCTACCACTGCATATGCAAATCCTCTTTATTCAATTGGAAGATCTTAAGGAAAATCTTAATTTTAAAGGAGAGAGAATTCCGGGGGAGGGGGGCGGGAGGGGGCAGGGGGAGAAGGGGGGTAAACAAAACCAAAACAAAACTAAAACCAAGAAAAATGTGAGTTTCACCTTCGTCCATGCTGCCTTTCAGGGAGGAGTTCATCTTACCAACAAGGAACAAAGATCTCATGTCAATCAGCAAGAGAGATTCTCTTACATTCGTGCAGAAGGAGTGACTCATAGCCATATGTTGGATAAAGCAGTGGCAGAAGATGAAAGAAAGTATTAAAAGAAATACTGTGATTAAAAATTGGACCTGTAACTTTAGTACATACTTGGTTATATACAAGATTAAACAATCATTTTATGAAAAGGTTTCATTTTATGCAACATTTTTGTCAAAGAAGACAATTAGTAAAGGTAGAATGAAACAAAAAACAAAAACAAAAAAGCCAACAAAAACCACCTCTATTTAAAGATTGTTTAATGAGTTTATTTAAAATTTTATCATCCAGAGCTCTGAGGAACTGAATAGCACTAAGAGAGCCAGATAAGCATATGTGCAGAAACTAAGGAAGCCAAGTTCCCAGCATCAGACAATTATGTAAATATGTGCTGATTTCCAGGTGCAGGCAAATATCTCCACAGGAACACTGTCACTCTACCTAGAATTTAACAAGCTGGAATTAACATCTATACCACTTGGTGTATATCTCACCTACCATATGTGATTCAGTCACTAGTGGACTGTCTATAATAAATTTTGGTGAGTAGTTTTTAGTTTGACTACTTGACATATAAAATGCCTACTTTTGTGAAATCTTAACCTGTTAACTGCTAGTTTCATTTGACCCTCTACTAGAAATGATGAAAGGATTACTTCCAATCTCTTCTTCTCACAGTTTTACACACTTCAGCTACAGCCCCTCAGTCATCTCTTTTTCAGCTTGACAAGTCCTTGTCTACATAAACTGTTCTTCGTACAGAAACTCTTACACATTTTCAGACATCCTTCTCTGACCCTACTCCATTTTTGAATTTTTTTCTGACACAGGAGGACAAGGTCTGTGCGGAGCAGGCAGGACATATGCACCTCTTAGCGTATATGGTGGTGTGCTGATGCTCTGTTTATTGCCTGCTCAGCACATACCAGACTTCTCCCAAATACAGATAGTTCTCTCTATCTTATTTTACACCTTTGTAGCTTGGAAACAGACCATTTCACAGGTAAGAGATTTCTTCTGTAAACTATTTCTCCAAATAGTTTTTTTTTCTGCTTGGTAGTCTATATATGACAATAAGTCTGAAACAGATAAATGTTGTTTAAATTGCAAATTAAATTAAGAGTTTTACTGCTTGCTAGTAGCAAATCAGGAAAAATCATGCTTTTTTCAAAGGGGAATAGAACCATGAAGTGAAAAGAACTGAAATCTATCATAGTAGTATGAACACATTTTCCTTCTGGAAGAAAGTACTACTGATTATCTCTCCTGAAGTGAGTTAGATCTGGGAAAGAAGGAAAGCTTGGTCTGGTTCTTGTGGAGATTTCAATACCATGCAGAGATAGAGGAGAACTCATTTAGAAAATCAATAAAATTTGGAACAGTCTTCATCATGAATAGAATTTGAATAGTACCATATGTAAAAATCTACAGATACGAGCAATATTCATACAACTTGTGCTTCCATCCAGCCCCTAATATATAGAAAATGAGAAACATAACCCTTCTTTCATTCTCTTTTACCCATTATGGATAAAATTACAAGCCCCTCTTGGACAGCATAAACTCCAAAGCAGGGATCAATAGTTGATTCAGCTGAAGGGAGTAAAAGGTCTACAGATCTCTACAAACAAGAAAATGCAGACACAAAGAAGGTAGCACAGTTGTAAGGTGACTTTTTAAAGAATCTATATATTAACAACACAGTAAGAGTATATGTTAAAATCAGACATACAGTTAAGAACACTCTTAAAGTAAGTGTGGAAAATCAACTTAGCCAACAGCTGTTCATGGGACAGACAGAAGTGCTTCTAAGAGCTGAACTTACCGAGAATTCGCATTGACTTGGCAACAGATTAACATGAAAATTCACCTTAAAAAACTGTGTAAGCTTGAACAGTCTTCATTTATGTTGAAAACTAATTTTTCCCACAGTGAAAAGCTACCTAAAAGGATTAAAAAATCATTAGTATTTCTATATTAAGCTATTTAACTCTATGTTATATAAACCAGCTCCAGCTGAGGTTAACTCTAAAACCCACAGCATACCTTGATACCTAGTGCTAACGTCCTGCTCTTTATTTTGGCAGCGTTGTCACTTTCACAGTATTAGGATGACAGATAAATATTTGACACTAGAGCTGGTTTTCACTTGGTTTAGCCCATTTTTGTGTAAAGTCCTCCAAAGCCAAGTTTCCACTGATTTACTGATATCTGAATCGATAGTCTGAACACTTTCAGACCCTTTTCAGTGCCAACCGTGTAGTCCAAGACACAGCAATTCAGTCCATCACACAACAACCGGTGAAGTATGAATTGGATACTGCCCCCACTTTAGGAGAAACCCTCAAGGCCATAGAGCAGGTGAAAATTGGCAAAGCAGCTGGGGTTGATGGAATTCCACCTGAAATCTGGAAACATGGGGGCCAAGCACACCATGCTAAATTTCACGAGTTCTTACTACACTGTTGGGAACGTGGTGAACTACCATCAGACCTTCGTGATGCAGTCATCATCACTTTGTATAAGAAGAAAGGAATTAAATCAGATTGCTCAAATTACCGTGGTATTACTCTGCTCTCCATTGCTGGCAAAATCTTGGCAAGAATACTCTTGAACAGACTATTACCCACTATAGAAGAAGGAATTCTACCTGAAAGCCAATGTGGTTTTAGAGCAAACAAGAGTACCACAGACATGGTATTTGTTCTCAGACAACTGCAAGATAAGTGTAGGGAACAGAACAAAGGTCTCTATGTAACCTTTATTGACCTCACCATGGCTTTCAATACTGTGAGCAGGAAAGGTTTATGGCAGATTTTGGAAGGTTTGGGTTGTACCCCCAAGTTCCTCAAAATGATCATCTCACTCCATGAGGATCAACACAGCCAAGTCAGATATGGCAATGCACTTTCTGAGCCCTTTCTAATAAAGAATGGTGTGAAACAAGGCTGCGTTCTCGCACCAACCCTATTCACAGTCTTTTTCAGCATGATGCTCCAAAGGGCCACGGCAGACCTCGAGGATCAGGACGGTATCTACATTTGATATCACACTGATGGAAGCCTTTTCAACCTAAGATAACCGAAGGCCCACACTAAGACCTTAAACCATCTTGTCCAGGAGCTGCTTTATGCTGATGACGCCACCCTTGTCGCCCACACAGAAGCAGCTCTGCAGTGTTTAACATCCTGCTTTGCAGAGGCTGCTGAGCTCTTTGGGCTAGAAGTCAATTTAAAGAAGACTGAAGTTCTCTATCAACTGGCACCTCAGGAAGTCTTCCATCATCCCCATATCACCATTGGCCAATCAGAGCTCAAATCAGTCCAGTAGTTTAATTACCTAGGTAGCCTCATCTTCTCGGATGGTAAGATTGACGGAGAGGTAGACACCAGGTTAGCAAAGGCATACAGTGCCTTTGGAAAGCTTCATAAAAGAGTTTGGGGAAGTAAACACTTGAAGAAAAGTACAAAGATCAGTGTTTACAGAGCCATTGTGCTGTCTACTCTCTTATATGGTTCCAAATCATGGGTCATCTACCGCCACCACCTGCAACTCCTAGAACGCTTCCATCAACCCTGCCTTCTTACAATCCTAAACATCCACTGGTCAGATTATGTGACCAATACATCTGTTCTAGAACAAGCAGCAGTCACAAGTATTGAGGTCATGCTGCTGAGAACAAAACTGCGCTGGGCAGGACCACCACCTCCCTAAGATCTTGCTTTATGGTGAACTTGCCACCTGCTGCCGCATGAGAGGAGCCCCAAAGACGAGAAAGAAGGACTCCCTGAAGCAACATCTCAGCCTTGGCCATATTGATCAACATAACTGGTCTACTCTGGCCTCCAGCCGGGAGGTCTGGAGACACACCCTCTATAACGCTGCTGTTTCCTTTGAGAACACACTCAGGATCCCTCTCGAGGAGAAAAGGCAACGCAGAAAGAATCGTACCTTGCAGAATTTACCACCTAAGGAGTCTTTCTGCTGTGCCTTTTGCAATCGTATTGGTCTTTTTAGCCACCAGCATGCTTGTGACAAACGTGGGTAGAGACCTTTCCCTAATCTTCGTTCATGATGATGAACCCTTTTGTAGTAAAAAATAAGATCTAGTAGCATTACTCTGCCTTTTGATAACTTACAGTCAAAAAAATAAGGAACTTTGAATTAAGGGAGAAGTTACCCTAATTTCAAAAGATAAAACATAGGGGTGTTAGGTTTTGTTCTTGAATGCATTAGTAATTAGTTCTCTTGCACTAATAACTTTGTTTGATATACTGAGATCAGTGAGAGGAAGGAGGTAATATTGAGATTAACTTATTCTGAGTTCTAATTGTCTGCATGCTACAATCTGCAGAAACAGACATAAAGGGAATCAGTGCAGAAATGCAGAGAAACATTCCTCTGGATGCCTGCAGATTCCTCTTTTCAGAAATGCGCAGAGGAGGATATAGAAAGGGATCAGGATGGGATCAGGAAGGATTGTGTTCTGTTCCTTTAGAGGTATAAATCTCCTTTCTGATGCAGGAAACTCTTCTTAACCAGACTTAGGAAACTGCTGAAAATGTCAAAAATGTATTTAGTGGTCTGTGTTAACAACTAAAATTATGGATAAGTATGATCTCTACTGAGACACTAAACAGATTTAAGTGTGACTCAGTCACATTAAGGCATTCGAGAAAGAAAAGGAAAAAGGTGTCATTCTGCATTGATAATGTACAAATGAATGACACTTCCTTTTAATTCACTAATTGAGCTGAAGAATAAGAAGGCATTAAAAGGATAACAAGTGGGGAGTGGGGAGAGAACTGCTACACTTAAACAATTTAATGGTATCTTTAGGTTCATTAGTTACTTTTAGATATTAGCCAGAATGTTTCATAAATTACTGCTGCTATCTGTTGCTGACTCATCAATTCATAGTCTAGATAAGTTTCTTCAACCTCTAATTGCACACAACCTTAGTTCAGAGGAGCTCTGTGTCTATTTCCTCAGAAATTAAGAAAAAGTACAAAAATAGATTATTGGATTTGAGAGATTTGGAAAATATTTCTACAAGTAGAGTAGAAAGCTTACATCCTTGTTGCTATGAAACATCCAGCTAACACCCATGTGCTTACTTTATCACATTAATGATAATGGAATGACACCTACAGAAAACTCGCCTCCCTATTCCCTTTCCTCCTTCTTTCGTCATTTCTTTGTGCCTTGAGGGAGGCACTTGGAAAGAGATCTTCCTCTTGTCAGTGCTACTGTAACTAAACAATGATGTGCAGCAGCAGCATTAGAGTCTGAGGAGGTATGGAAAAATTCAACACTGTACATATACCAAGGAATTTAAAAAAGAGGATGTCTCACCGTAAATGAACTGTATTGCACAGGTCAAATTCTACCAGTGTGGCTCCCTTCAATCCTCCTATATTTATTTAGGCAACGTAAATGAAAATTAAAATAGAGTTTGCGAGGAAGGTTAGAAGGTTAGAAGTGCTCTTTCTTGGTCACATTAGATTTGCTAGTCATAAAGAGTTGTAAATATATTCTGCTGCTAGCAAACCTCTTGCTTTTGATCTTTACATAGAAAAGAACACAATTTAATTTAATTTAACTACTTTATAAATCTAAGCTAAAATATCAACAGACTAAGCCAGTAAACAAGGAAAAAATACATTAATGTTATGATTTCACAAGCTAGTACTGTGCAAAATCAATTTGTACTTACAGGACATGCTTTGCCTTTGAACAGTGAAATGTTTTAATACCTATTTTGTTAGTCTGGTCTAGTTTAATCTGTTCCCTGACACAAGAAATACTAGTGAATCCTCATGTTCCTCCTAATCCTTCTTGTGCAATTGAAAAAGATGCATCTGGTATTGTGTTTGTTCTGTTTTAGCTAATCACACAATCCTTCTTTTAAGAAATGCCATCCCTCCTCTGGCAGACAGGGGTCCAGTTTCCCCTAGAGGGCAGGAAGTTACCTGGCCAGAGTTCCCCTCCTCCTTCCCTGCCATAGTAGGTTTTCTTTCCAAATCTGGTCCTAAAGGACAACAGAGTGAGATCTACAAATTTGGAATCAAGTCACTTAGGAAATGTCTGTGTAACCTTTGACAACCCAAGAAGAATGAACTTTTCCTGGCTGGATCCTCTCAGGAGTTGTGGTAAGGATGACCCATCTGACCTGAGTTCGTATCCCAAGTGAAAACAGCAGTGGAGAGACACCACATTTATTTTTTTTAATCTTAGTTCTAAACAGTTTTCACATCTCCTCCCAGTCTTCCTGGAAAAGGCTCAGATTCAGTTTGGTTTAAGCACTGGGCAGAGATTCAGTAAGACAGCATCCGAAACAGCAGTTTTCCTGAGAAGAGAGAATCATGTTCAGAAGAAAAATAAAGTAGAATAAACAGTTGAAGAAACCTAAAGCCTTTTCCTACTCCCATCTCTATGAAATATCAGCAAACGATTAGATTATATTTCTCCTACTCATTTTCTTTAATATAAGAATGGGACATACATAGTTTAACTCCCAGGAGTAATTCAGATTAGTCTGGAAAATACAGTTCTCTACTGAACTCCATTTACATTTAACCTATTAGATAAATGCTCAGCCAAAGTCTCCCCTCACTTACTCAAAGAAACCTACGAATTATAGCACAGTTTGGTTGTTACATGAGTAAGAATTTACTCCAGTCTCTTCTATATGGCCTGCACTTCTGGTAAATTCCTCACAAAGATCTATCTTACCACCTTTCTGCCAAAATACTCTCAAGCTCAAGTAATTTTCAACCCCTCCTTCTCCAACCTCATCCTGGCAGTTTGGCTTTGGTATAGGTGCTGAAAACTAGATTAGAGGAGGGAAAGAAAAATAACTTGATAATGTGGTGTGGATTGGCATGAAGGCTGTGTTGGCACTCATGTGAGGTTACTCTAGAGTAGTAAAGCTTCAGTAAAATTGTTCAGGTCACCCCAATACCTCCTCGCTTTAGCAGTTCTTGTGACAGGTCCAAAATATACCAGAAATGCTCATTTAGATCAACGAAAGTATTTTACTCAATATGGATAAAACAATACCAAGTGTATCATAATATTATCTAAGGAGATAGGACTGGTCTTCCTAATGCTTGTTTCATGATTGTTTTAGTTTTAAATGTAGGGTATGGAACAATAGTTCACTAAATATCTTTTATTGAAGTATCTTCAAAGGTATTGTAGCAGAAGAAAAATTAGTTTAGATTTGTGTATAAGTATCTGCCTCTTTCTTGCTTCCCCTATATATGTGTTTATTAAAATATATCTTTTCAAATGTCCTTCCAAGGCACTCTCTAAAGAAAAAAGTCATCCAGTAAGTGGAAGGCATTAAATAAAAACTGAAATCAAAATCATGTTTTACACACAGACATTGAAGCAGCAAGACAACCCTCCACAGGGATGAACTGCAAATTTGAGGGGCACAGCACTGAAGGCAGACTCACCAAAGGAATTCCTTCTGAAACCTGGTGTTGACAGGGTAACAGTAGTGCTGGCTCCTACAAGAGCATGCCAGCATAAAACTCAGTGTGCAAGCTGTGACACACATTAGCAAAAATTAAAAAAAAACATTAGTCAGAGCAAGGTGATGGATTCTCAGTTGACAACACGCTCAGGCATAAGAATGTAAATTCAAATGTGAGATTATATCATGAGATAATCTCAATGAGATCAGTCATGACACATGTGGCATCTGCTATTAAATTTAGTGACCAACATTAGTACAATTTGCATGAAAGAAAATGGAGAAACAAAGATATATGTGACTACACATTCACAGAGGAGAGGGGAGGGGAGGGGCCCAATATTGCAAGTTAAAGGACTTTTCATCACGCCCATTTTCATCAAAAGACAAACATATCACCAAAATATTTTATATTTTAAACATAAAGTTAACATATCCTTTTAGAATATATTTGACTTTCTCTGCACTTTCTATATCCTGGTATGAACTAACAGCAGTTTTATTTTTGTTAGCTGGTAAATCTATTAGCTTGAAATATCTTTCTGTAACACTCTTCTAACACATCAAAAATTAATATACTGTAAGGGAACTGTAGCCAAAAGTATATAACCTCTCTTATGCACTAATTTTTAATCTGGATATTTAAACAAGCCCTCAAAATATGAAAATTCATTCTGACCTTTTGTATATAAGATATGCATTTGATTCACACATGACGAATGAGTTTTTAAGCTATATTTTTTTTAGCAGGAAACTACTAATTATACTGCATCACCCACTCTTTCCACCTTCCCATCTTGCACAATTTTTTTAAAGCTATACTTTTTTCATGAAATAACAATTTGTACCAGTTTTATAAACTTAAAGTATATCTTTCCAAATAATTCTTGAGATTTTGCTTTCTCAGTCTATTTACATTGTATTCTTAAACTGTTCTTAGTAAAGGAAGCATACTACTGTTAATCCTTCATTCACATCAACAAAAAGCTTTTTAAATTTACACCAAACAAGATTGCAATTTAAAAGATTTTTTTTACTTATGAAGATTAAACATTTACTGCTACCAACTAGAATATAAAGCAGGAGCTGTGAGATATATGTCAAGCACTGATCAGAGATATACTGAACAGAGGCATCATGCATAATTTATATAAAAAAATAGACATTCTTATTTCAAAATTTAATGTGAAATATTTTTCTTGTGAAACTTTAACCACAGGTAATCTCAGCTGAATTTTAACAAGTTGTGACGAGACTTCTCCTCCACTATCAATGAAGGGAACTGCTGTATGACTGAGGCTGGATCACCTTCAGTCACCTCAGAGAACCTCTGGAGCTCATCCAAGCTAGTCTGGCTCCATTCTGAGCAGGGTCAGCCAGACTTGGTTGCTCATGGCCATGCCCAGTCAAGTTTTGAATATCTTCAGGGACAGAGACTCCAAAACCTCTCTCAGCAACTTGTTCCAATGTTCAATCACCCTCACAGCACAAAAGCTTTCTCTAACATGCAGATGGAGTTTCCTGTATTTCAGTTTTTTCCCATTGCCTCTTGTCCTGTCACTGAGCACAACTGAGAAGAGTCTGCTTTTCTCTTTACACCTCCCACTATGTATTTCTTCACATGAGTAAGGTTCCCCTGAGCCTTCTCATGTCTGGGCTGAACAGTCTCTACTCTCTCAGTCTCTCCTAGTATGACAGATACTTCAGTAACTGAAGCCATTAACATGCCTTACAAGACTCAGAGTTGGATGTTTCAATATACAAAATCTCTATGTGTCTTTTCTGTAAAGTTATTTGCTTCATTAATAAACTTACACAAGTAGCGTGGTGGGAGAACCACATTTCATTTTTCCTTGCACTATCCTATTTCTCTAGCCTGTATATAGAACTTTGTAGAAATTCTTAAGAACTTTGAATAATCTAGTATGTATATCAAGATATTAAACTGTACAGAAATATAAATTTATTTTGTATCTTCCACAAAATATACCATGGTTGCCACAAATGACAGTTCATAATTTCATTGGAACTGCCAGAGAGAAAAGAGTGAACATTTTTATCTTTCACATTTCCTTTTAAACTTGATTCCCAGAACTGTGTTCCAGTCCATTGTTACAGTAATGTGAAGGCTAATGAGTTTATTGACTTTATAGATAGTTTTCAATTAAGAGGAAAGTAAAATTCTTAGGAACAAATTACAGCTAAGATCTTCTGTCACCAGTGAGAACATTTCTCAATTAGAGAGTAATAACTGTCTCCAAGAGAAATATATTCAGAAACTGGATGCAGAGTTATTGTCTACTCATATCAGATACCTTTTCAATTGGAGATTAACTTCCACTGTAGGAAAAATGCAAAAAGCTAAGGCAAATAAAAAGTTCTGAGCAAGAACAAGGCACTGAAAATTAAAGCAGCATAAGTATCACTGCACATGTACCCTTTATGGCACTGAGTTAGGAAGTGATAAGTGTCTTCTCAAAGGAGATGGTGCATTCACCTGAAAGACCACAGCCATTTGAGGTTAAGAACAGAGATAAACTGAAGTCACAGAACACATGTATATACTTAGATTGTATCTGAAACGGAGAGCAGGGTGTAGTTTTCAGGTCCATCAGTTGCAATCAAATCACCTAATTTTGTACGTCTAGCTAATCCCTTTGTCAGTTCTCAGAATGTTACAACTGGATCATTTGAAGGTATCTATTTAAAAAAAAAAATCTTCCATCAATTATGTTTTATTTCCATATTTTCTTTATTTTTGCCTTTTTTTTGTTACGACTTGACATGGAAAACCTGGTAAAATAAGGGCTATAGGTTTTAGCAAAATAATAAGAGAGATTTTAAGCCAAAAATAATAGCAAAATTATTTTAATATAAAATTACATTTACTCAAATTATATTATTAACCCTCCACTCACAATATTTGAAATGTTTTCTATAATGATGAATGTATCATTTAAGTAATTTCAAAGTGTACAACACTAGAGAGATATTGTTTCTGTTGCTTTCCCTTGGTATTATACTGTTCTTATTTAAAATTATTTTATATCTATTCTCCAAAGTTTGTCTTGAAAAGAGGATTTTCTTCTAATTTTTCATTATTGAAGGTGCATTATTTTCCGAATTTATTATAAAATCTTAACTTCTATTTGTAAGGGAACAGTAATACTGCTATTTTTAGCAGTTTAAATGTACCTCCATTCTAAAGATATGAGTAAAATACAATGAAATTCATTAGTACATACCATAAACCTATCTGTAATGCCAGTTATAATTGTAAAAACTGGTACTGGAATATAAATTAATTTTGCTTCTATATTTCATCAATATATATAACTATGCCATTAATTAGATAATTAGATAATTAGACTGTATTACTCATTCTTAAAGAAAAAATGTACATATATGAGTGGACAGGTTACTGCTAAAAATATCCCTCTTTCATTTCAATTTCCTCTTTGTTTCCAAAAGGACTAAATAAAAGATAAGTACAATAACTTTTGTTCTTTCAAAATTTCTGGACTGTTTTTCTCAGACAATAATAGATCTAGATGAAGATTAAAATACTGAATTAACTCATTTTCTCTCTAGTTATTCACACATTCATCTACACACGTTCATATGCCATAAATATATCAGTCAATACCAAAAAAATCTGAGAACAAGAAGAAAATATGGTTTATGATTTTTTTGTTCTTTTGCCATAAACAGCATTTCAGAGAGAAAACAGTTGTGCCAAATTCTAAAGCTGCTCTGTGTCAATGGTTTATGGAAGTTTACAATATAAAACACATTCTTCAGGATTTTAGCTCAATTTTTTTCCCTGATGTAATATTAATACTTTCATAAATATTGCTGATAAGATTCTGAACAACACTATTTCCAACTTAACTTCTTTCTCCCACAGTATAATAATGATGTCATTTAGTCCACTTGAGTCAAAGTGAATCATGCTATTAATATAACAGACTGTTAAATGTAAATCTAAAGAATCCTTTGAACTATTTCCTTAAAGGTTTTCCACCCTGTAGTGGTTCCATGACAGTACATTTGAAGGGCAATGCAGAGAAAGGTCATCAGTCTGAAAAAATTATAGTCTAAGTACAGACCCCAAATTTGCCTTCCTCTCTAGATCTCAGATATATCCTCCTCTCTCTTCCACTCAATTGTTACAACTGTTAACAAACTACCACTTAGCAAGCGACCACTACCATTCTCAGGAAGCAATTTAGTGAAGAAAACAAAATTTTCTGTTCTCCTATTCCACTTGGGAAAGCATATAATGGAAAGCAAAATAAGGGCTCACCTCCAGCATCAGAGGTGTCATTTGTGAGGGACAGATTGGGAGAAGCTAATATGAAAAATACAACATTGCAGTGATGTTTTAATTTTGTACATCTATTTTAGCAGAAGTCTTTAAACTTGTTCTTTAAACCTTGTGCAATCGAATCTCAGAATGTGGATTAATAAACTGACCAAGAACAATAAATATTCAACTCTCTGGAAATTTGGACTGGTTGTTGGGTTTCTGTGGTAGAAAAAGAAGAAAATGAATCAAGGAGGACAGTCAAGAAGGACGCAATCAATACACTAGGTTTTGCTAATATGTGTTAATATATGTTGCCCTAAGGAAGTTGATATAATAGGGATTGTTTGTTTTGTGAAATAAGAGCCAACAAGAACAAAAATATCATTATACTGGATGCTATAGTCTATGCAATATGATGCAAATCTCCAGCATTTTACAAAGTAAATGTAAATTTTATCCTAAATGTAAATTCTATCCTTAATGTAACTTGCAAGTGAAGTCTTCCCAGTGTCAATATTCCTAAAGTGCAAGAAATTTAAGTTCAAAACTCTTTCCATAATTCAGTGTGATTTGATTTTTATAGTAACTAATCTGGAAATATGGAGTCTCAGCAACTTCCACTTCTCCAGTTGTTCATAATTTCCTTGATCAGCTGACCAGAAATAGGAGTTTTATCCAGAGTATCTGACACTTAAGAACTTAAGGTGAAAAGGTACATGGATGGTGTAAAATTAAGATTTAAGAAAAAGAGACAAAATCGACATTACCATAAAATATTTCCCTGTTGACACAGTGTCAAGTAAACACTTCTTATAATTAAGGACAGGAGTACTTTCTCATTTTTGTTTTCAAGATAAGCTTAATTAAAATAAATAGTGAGAGAAATCAGTCATATATAGAAAAAACAGTCTTCCAGTGAGTGAGAGATAATCCCTAAGGGATAAGGTTACAGATTCAAGGAATATGTTAATGAAACCTTCGTATTTTAAGGCCGTGACAGTCCTGGCACTATAAAGCACCCATATGGCACCAGCAGTAACAGCAGCAGTATCACATTAGCACCACATTGTTCTGATATTGTGAGTAGTTTTACACAGAAACCTTGACACTGAACTAATCTGATTCATGTACTGTGCTTTCTGGTGGTTTGGCTTTCTTTTGACAGGATCTAGTGGTAACAGAGCAACTTTCCTTGCAAAAACTGTGCGATTTTAAGGACCCATTCTAAGCACAACAATACATTGAAATTGTTTATGAAATGAAGAAATAAAAATGCAAGGTTTGGAAGCATTTTTAAGATTGTGACCCTGCACAGACTGGCATACTTTACTTTAGTCCATATTCATATTTGAGTTTCAGTCATAGATTAAGAATATCAAGTCAAGGGAGGTGATAACACTGATGAAACTGTCCCTTTTTATTCATGGCCTGGTGCAGCAGCAGATGGCATCAGCTAGTACACAACAGAAAATGGACTTCATTTGTAGGCTTTTGGAAAGCACGCTCAGAAAGAATCTCTTCACCTTTTTTATACATGCAGTATTTATTCCTGAAGTATTTCTTAGAAAGACATTTGTGGAAAGATTTCTAAGTAAGTGTCTCAGTCTAGAGAGACTAGACTGTTTGCTAAAGAGGGTGAGTTGTGAGGTAGACCAAACTCCTCTCTCTCTGCAATTGTAATGTCAAATTAAGGGGCTTTACTCGAGGAAAATGTGGAAAAACAGAAGAAATAACAACCCTTTATTAAGAAATATATGAATGTTGGCAAAAAAAAACCAAAAAAAAAAAGAAAAGAAACAAAAAAAAAAAACAGTAACACCAAACAAAACAACACCAGCAACAACAACCACAACAACAAGTCTAAAAGAATACTCCTCTGTCCTTTAACACAGTCCTAATTGCGGTCTGCAGGGGGCGCTGTTGGGCCGCTGGAGCTGTAGGGCCTGCAGTACCTGGTCACGGTCGGCAGGGGGCGCTGTAGGACTGATGGAGCTGTAGGGCCTGCAGTACCTGGTCACGGTCGGCAGGGGGCGCTGTAGGACTGATGGAGCTGTAGGACCTGCAGTACCTGGTCACGGTCGGCAGGGGGCGCTGAAGGACTGATGGAGCTGTAGGACCTGCAGTACCTGGTCACGGTCGGCAGGGGGCGCTGTGGGCTCCGTCAGTCACCCGCGGGAAGAGGGGACCGGAGAGAGAGAGGTCCCGGACCACGAGGGGAAGCCGAGAAGGAGATGAGGGGAGTCCTCGCCTCCGTGGGGGCGACAAGGAAGGCAGGCAGCACACTCCCACGGGAACTCACCGCTGTCTCAAGTGGCGAAGACTCACTGCAGTCTCAGGTGGTAGTGTCTCCAAAAACTCCTCCTCCTCTCCCGCGGGCAAGCAAAAACTCTCCGATGAAACACAGCGGCTCCGGCGGGCGGGACAGTCAGACAGGTTGAAGCCAGCAGGATGGGAGGGCGAGCCCCCCCAGGATTAACAGCCAAAACAAGCTAGACCTCCGGTCCCCCTCCCCAACGAAAATGCCCGTCAGCACCCCAGAGAGCCAGCCACACACCCACACTGCCTCTCCCCTCCCAGCCAGAGTCTCCACCAGCCCCGCCTCCGTGCCTCTTCCTTATCTTTCTCCAAGATCGGTCGTTAACCCAACCCGGCTACATCTTTGGTAATGCTAATAACCTCCCTCCCCCCACTCACTCCGTTTCTTCTCCCTTGGAGTGGGGCAGGGGGAAGGAAAATTCCCCTGATTTCCTAATCTATAACATTATCCACCCCTAATTTTTCTTCCCCATGCTGCCACACTTATTAGGTTAAATCTTTGATCCTCATACGTACATGCAGTATTCCAACTATATACTCATCCACTAGTAGGTAGATACACATACAGATACAGGTGCAGGGTTACATACAGATACAAGTATACAGTTACAGCCAGCTCACCCCAGAGTAAGGTTTCCCTGAGGTATGCACCGAGTTTCTCCATCTTCCTGCATCACCCACCAGGTGCAGCCGGGCCCTTGGGCAAAAACAATCCCACGAATGGGTTTGTCTTTGCTCGAGGTAGGGTCAACCCAAACCTTTTTTCCTAACACACCCCTCGCGTGAATCACGGGGACCTTATCTCCATCCACGGTGTGGAGGGACTCTGACTGGGCAGGGCCGGCTCGGTTGATGGAACCTCTGGTGTTAACTAGCCATGTAGCCTTTGCTAGATGCTGGTCCCAGTTCTTGTCTGTCCCTCCACCCAACGCCTTCAGGGTGGTTTTCAACAGTCCATTATGTCGTTCAACTTTCCCTGCGGCTGCTGCGTGGTATGGGATGTGGTACACCCACTTGATGCCATGCTCCCCTGCCCAGGTGGCAACTAAGCTGTTTTTAAAATGAGTTCCGTTATCTGATTCAATGCGCTCTGGGGTACCATGTCGCCACAGGACTTGCTTTTCAAGGCCCAGGATGGTATTTCGGGCAGTAGCGTGAGGCACCGGGTACGTCTCCAGCCATCCAGTGGTGGCTTCCACCATAGTAAGCACATAGCGCTTACCTTGGCGGGTTCGTGACAGTGTGATGTAATCGACTTGCCAGGCCTCCCCATACCTGTACTTACTCCAACGTCCACCATACCATAGGGGCTTGAGTCTCTTAGCCTGTTTAATGGCAGCACAGGTCTCACAGTCATGGATAACCTGGGAAATAATGTCCTTGGTTAAGTCCACCCCTCGGTCTCGTGCCCATATATGGGTGGCATCTCTGCCCTGATGGCCTGAGGCATCATGGGCCCACCGTGCTAGGAACAACTCTCCTTTGTGCTGCCAGTCCAAGTCCACCTGTGACACCTTGACTCGTGCGGCTCGGTCTGCCTGTTCATTGTTGCGATGCTCCTCATTGGCTCGGCCTTTGCGCACATGGGCATCTACGTGGCGGACCCTCACAGTGAGCTTCTCTGTTCGGGTAGCGATGTCTTGCCACGTATCAGCAGCCCAGATGTGTTTTCCCCCGCGTTTCCAATTGGCCTTCTTCCATCTGTCCAGCCATCCCCACAGAGCATTGGCTACCATCCACGAGTCAGTGTAGATGTACAGCTTTGGCCACTTCTCCCGTTCTGCAATGTCCAATGCCAGCTGGACTGCTTTGAGCTCTGCGAATTGACTCGATTCTCCTTCTCCTTCAGTAGCTTCTGAAACTTGTCGGGCGGGGCTCCATACAGCTGCTTTCCATTTGCGCTTCGTTCCTACAAGGCGACAGGAACCGTCAGTGAAGAGGGCGTAGCGTGCTTCTTCTTTCGGTAGTTTATCAAATTCTGGAGCTTCTTCAGCCCGTACCGCCTGCTCTTCTGCTTCCTCATCTGCTAGACCAAAACTCTCGCCTTCCGGCCAATTTGTGATGACTTCTAGGATCCCAGGGCGATTCAGATTTCCAATACGGGCACGCTGTGTGAGCAGAGCGATCCACTTACTCCATGTAGCATCAGTGGCATGATGTGTGGTGGGGGCCTTTCCTTTAAACATCCAGTTCAGCACTGGTAGTCGAGGTGCCAAGAGCAGCTGTTCTTCTGTGCCAATCACCTCAGAGGCAGCTTGTACTCCTTCATAAGCCGCTAGGATCTCCTTCTCTGTTGGGGTGTAATTGGCTTCAGATCCCCTGTAGCTTCGGCTCCAGAACCCAAGTGGGCGACCTCGAGTCTCACCAGACACCTTTTGCCAGAGGCTCCAGGAGAGACCTTTATTCCCAGCTGCAGAATAGAGTACATTTTTCACATCTGTCCCCGTCCTGACTGGCCCAAGGGCTACAGCATGTGCAATCTCTCGTTTAATCTGTTCGAATGCCTGTTGCTGTTCAGGGCCCCACTGGAAATCATTCTTTTTTCGGGTAACCAGATAGAGAGGGCTTACGATTTGACTGTACTCCGGGATATGCATCCTCCAGAAACCTATGGCACCCAGAAAAGCTTGCGTTTCTTTCTTGCTGGTTGGTGGGGCCATGGCTGTGATCTTATCGATGACTTCCGTCGGGATCTGACGACGCCCATCTTGCCATTTCACCCCCAGGAACTGGATTTCTCGGGTAGGTCCCTTAACTTTACTCTTCTTTATGGCAAAACCAGCTCCCAGGAGGATCTGGATGATTTTCTTCCCTTTCTCGGAAACCTCCTCTGCTGTGTCCCCCCATATGATGATGTCGTCAATGTATTGCAGGTGTTCTGGAGCCTCACCCTTCTCTAATGTGGCTTGGATCAGCCCATGGCAGATGGTGGGGCTGTGTTTCCACCCCTGGGGCAGTCGGTTCCAAGTGTACTGCACGCCCCTCCAGGTGAAAGCGAACTGCGGCCTACACTCTGCTGCTAAGGGAATGGAGAAGAATGCGTTTGCGATGTCAATAGTAGCATACCACTTCGCTGTCTTGGACTCCAGTTCATACTGGAGTTCCAACATGTCTGGAACAGCAGCACTCAGTGGTGGGGTGACTTCATTCAGGCCACGGTAGTCCACAGTCAGTCTCCATTCTCCGTTAGACTTACGCACAGGCCAGATAGGACTGTTGAAAGGTGAATGGGTCTTGCTGATCACCCCTTGGCTCTCCAGCTCACGGATCATCTTATGGATGGGGATCACAGAGTCTCGGTTTGTCCGGTACTGCCGGCGATGCACTATTGTAGTGGCGATTGGCACTTGCTGTTCCTCGACTTTCAGCAACCCTACGGCCGAAGGGCTCTCCGAGAGGCCGGGCAGCGAGTTCAACTGTTTAGCCTCCTCGGTCTCCACAGCAGCTATTCCAAAAGCCCATCTATGTCCCTTGGGGTCCTTGAAGTACCCGTTCTTGAGATAGTCAATGCCCAGGATACATGGGGCATCTGGACCAGTCACAATGGGGTGTTTCTGCCAGTCTTTCCCGGTCAAGCTCACTTCAGCTTCAACTATGGTCAACTCTTGAGATCCTCCAGTCACCCCCGAAATGGAAATAGTCTCTGGTCCCACATGTCCTGAGGGCATTAACGTACATTGAGCGCCAGTATCAACCAAAGCCTGATATTTCTGTGGGTCTGACGTGCCAGGCCATCTGATCCACACAGTCCAATAGACACGGTTGTCCCGTGCCTCTACCTGGCTAGAGGCAGGGCCCCTCTAACACTCGTCTTCATTCTGCCAGTCATCGTTTTCCTCTTGTGAACGTCGACGGGAGGTGCCCTCTACCGAGTCAGATCCCTGCCCGCAGGATACTGGTACGGCACTCACTTTCGCAGACTTCCCCTTTTCTTTCTCTTTCAACTCTTGTACTCGGGCTGCTAGGGCCCGGGTAGGTTTCCTGTCCCATCGTCTCATGTCTTCTCCATGGTCACTTAGGAAGTACCACAACTCAGTTCGTGAAGTCTGTCTGTTCTCTCTAGCTGAGGGGCGTCTGGTTCTCACTGGGGCCGTATGGAGATTGTTTCTCTCAATCTTCTCTTTCAACCCTGTAGTTAATTCCTTGAGCTCATTAACTATTGTCTCTACAGAGGAGATACGGGCCTGTATCGGTCCTCCGATCATACTGTCGTACAACCGAAGTTTATTTATTACAGACATCACTGGCTCCCGCTTCTCCCCAGCCTCCAGTGATGTCAGGTAACCTTTATGTATGGACGGCCCCATACGTGTAAAGCTCCACCACATCTGTGGTGTACACTTAACCTTGTCAGGATCGTTGGTAGGTTGCCCATCCCCCCCAAACAGTACTTCTAGCAATGCCATTTCTCTCAGCCGTAGGATTCCTTCTTCGATGGTCTTCCAGCTCTTGGTGTAATGATCTGCCTGCAAGGAATCTCTGTAAATGAACCTCTCTCTCACACCATCCACGAGCCGTGCCCAGAGAGACAGGGGCTTCGATTCCCTCACAAACACCTCCTCAATACCCACATCTTGGGCAATGGACCTCAGGAACCTCGCTTCACCACCATCAAGGTTTACTGCATCACCTGTAGAGTCCCAAACTCGGATCATCCAGGCCAGAACGGGCTCACTCGGACGACGAGCAACATCTGCCCGTAGATTCCGGAGGTTATTATACGATAAAGACTCAGTGATGATTTCTGTCTCTGGAGCAGCTGCTTGTGAGGACCCTGCCTCTCCATCATCGTCAACTAGGCGAACTGATTTGGCTTTACATTTCTTCCTGTGGATAGTGGCAACCTCCGTTGGTTTAGTCTGCCCCTTAGTTTTTTCCTTATCCTGAGTCACCTTGATATTAGGCATCTTGTCCTCGTCTTTTCCTTTCCCCTGGGAATGCTGCACCATACCAAGCAACTTCCTGTAGGCAATGGCCAAGACCCCGCATGCAGCTGTCACCTGCTTCTCCATGGATCCATCACGACCCCTCTCCCTCACAGCTTTCATTATTTTTATAGGGTTCAGGAGTTGTTCAAGGGTAAGTTTCCATGTCATGGGAGCTGAGCAACTTTCTAGGAATTTACCCATGTCCTCCCATAACCCACGCCACTCGAGGTTTTCCACCCCTGGGTCAGGCTCCTGAACGCCTTCTCGGTAATTCTTGGCCTTGGCTTGGTATATCAGGTATGCTATAGTGGCACAATTTAGGATGAAAAGCCCAACAATTGAAATGTCTCGGACATCTAAAAATGATTTAAACTTCCCAGAGGCCATTGTATCGTATCCAAAAGGGAACTGAATAAAAGGTTGGGCGCGTGCATTCCCCTGTGTGTCTCCATAAGAATGGGTACTATTATCCTTAAAACCCCAGAGGAAGCAGCTTAGGCTAGAGCAGTAGTGTATCCTTGAGGATATGTTCCGGATGAAAATCACAGGTGCTGAATTTGCCGTGTCATATACCCAATGCACAAACTCAAAAGTACTTATTGCAATGTAAGTACTAGTATGCGAACTGAAACACGTTGACAGGTGGGACAGGTATCTTGGCATGGTCATATGCCAGAGGAGAGCAACAACCCCTAACATCATGGTGCCTACAAATTCAAAAACGCGTGTCAATCACACAAAGGGTAGTTATTCTTTTTCCACCTTTCCTCTTTCGTGCCCCACGTTGGGCGCCAAAAAATGTCTCAGTCTAGAGAGACTAGACTGTTTGCTAAAGAGGGTGAGTTGTGAGGTAGACCAAACTCCTCTCTCTCTGCAATTGTAATGTCAAATTAAGGGGCTTTACTCGAGGAAAATGTGGAAAAACAGAAGAAATAACAACCCTTTATTAAGAAATATATGAATGTTGGCAAAAAAAAACCAAAAAAAAAAAGAAAAGAAACAAAAAAAAAAAAAACAGTAACACCAAACAAAACAACACCAGCAACAACAACCACAACAACAAGTCTAAAAGAATACTCCTCTGTCCTTTAACACAGTCCTAATTGCGGTCTGCAGGGGGCGCTGTTGGGCCGCTGGAGCTGTAGGGCCTGCAGTACCTGGTCACGGTCGGCAGGGGGCGCTGTAGGACTGATGGAGCTGTAGGGCCTGCAGTACCTGGTCACGGTCGGCAGGGGGCGCTGAAGGACTGATGGAGCTGTAGGACCTGCAGTACCTGGTCACGGTCGGCA
Organism: Manacus candei; assembly: GCF_025592945.1. Taxonomy (NCBI): domain Eukaryota; kingdom Metazoa; phylum Chordata; class Aves; order Passeriformes; family Pipridae; genus Manacus; species Manacus candei. The sequence continues at coordinate 7,392,173 of NW_026138067.1, read as the reverse complement.
GGGGGCGCTGTGGGCTCCGTCAGTCACCCGCGGGAAGAGGGGACCGGAGAGAGAGAGGTCCCGGACCACGAGGGGAAGCCGAGAAGGAGATGAGGGGAGTCCTCGCCTCCGTGGGGGCGACAAGGAAGGCAGGCAGCACACTCCCACGGGAACTCACCGCTGTCTCAAGTGGCGAAGACTCACTGCAGTCTCAGGTGGTAGTGTCTCCAAAAACTCCTCCTCCTCTCCCGCGGGCAAGCAAAAACTCTCCGATGAAACACAGCGGCTCCGGCGGGCGGGACAGTCAGACAGGTTGAAGCCAGCAGGATGGGAGGGCGAGCCCCCCCAGGATTAACAGCCAAAACAAGCTAGACCTCCGGTCCCCCTCCCCAACGAAAATGCCCGTCAGCACCCCAGAGAGCCAGCCACACACCCACACTGCCTCTCCCCTCCCAGCCAGAGTCTCCACCAGCCCCGCCTCCGTGCCTCTTCCTTATCTTTCTCCAAGATCGGTCGTTAACCCAACCCGGCTACATCTTTGGTAATGCTAATAACCTCCCTCCCCCCACTCACTCCGTTTCTTCTCCCTTGGAGTGGGGCAGGGGGAAGGAAAATTCCCCTGATTTCCTAATCTATAACAGTAAGGTAGATGGCTTTCCCTGTGTCAGTGTCATCCCTGGTTCTAACTAGATGTGGAGGGTTGCTGAATACTGCTTGATTCTGCAGGAATTTATCAGCCCTGTCATTCAAGCCAGGGTGCCTTCAGCTCTTGTTCTCCCAGGGAAGCAGTTTCTCAGGTCACTTGTCTACACCATATTTCCAGAAGGCAGGCAGCCAAGAGTTGGAGGCATCATGACACTGAAGAGCCACAGCTCCAGAGGGCGGAAGCCTGTTCAGTCATAGGAGGGGGAAAAAAGCTCAGACACCTAGAAAATAAAAATAAAAAAAGAAAAAGTAATTTTAGGTCTCCCAAAGGGAACTCATCAGAATACTCTTTTTCTTCCAGTTTATTCTTTCCTCAATTTGAATAAAACCAAGCATGCAAGCAAGCAAACAAGAAAACAACCTGGAAAAACTCAATTATACAGACAGTTTCACTTATGTCTCCACTTGCTCCCAATGAGTGTGTGATGAGTTACATCAGTGTATGGCACACTATTTTTACAGGATTTCTCCTTGAATCTGACTGTATTCTGAGAGAAATTTTTCAAAAGGGTGTGGATACTTTTTAAGAGTTAGAGATCTCCCTTGGGGAAGTTTTTATGTCAGCTAAACCATCTATAGTACTGTACAAGTGTTCTGTATTAGAGTTTCTACACAGGCTTATGTATGCATAACCATGAGTACTACGTTTACTTCTCTCACATGTTCTTTTTCCTTTGGATTTCAGTCTCTAAATTATTTTTGTTAGCAGAATTTTGTGAACACTTCCAAGTTTGAATCTTCGTGATTATTGTTCTTCCCAAAAGAGATACTACCAGTTCCAACACAGTTCATGGATGACTGGATGTTATTGAAGTTGGAATTTACCTTTTTTTTTATGATGATACTAACAGCCCAATATTAAGAATTTTAAAAATAATTTTTTAATTTCCCTATTTTTTGTCTACCTGTTTGACAAGTTCAGTTGGTTTGCATGCTACTGGATGTATCTTTTTCTATTTAAATCTTTGTTGAAAAGAAAGGAGTATTTATTCCAGGTTCTGTGTAAAGGGTTGCCTGGTTATTATCCTGGCAATTGTTATTGCAAGCTTACAGTGTTCTCTAATTTATGAAAAGTAATTACATGAAGAGAATATTTGCATGCACATTATGTGCTAGAGTAACGAACATCTCAGTTCTTGCTTCCCTCATTTCCATCTTCCAGTATGTCAGGTCTTTAATTTGAACCTGCGTGTTACAATTGTTGGTTTAAATTTCCGTAACGGAGACCTCCATATTACAAACAGCTTCATTCAAACCAGGATACTAATGACTTCTGTCCATTAACTGCAACATCTCTGGTAGCTTCTTGGTTCAATGCCAGCCATACTGCTGTGGGAGATTCCTTCTTACAAGTCACGCCGGTGCTTTGCACTCTGCCACCTGCTGGTGCCACCTGGATCTGCTGTCCCCAATGCCACGCTCTGGAGGTGGCTGGATTGAGGATGCTGATGTTGTGCCCATCATTCAGTTTTCCTTGCTGTGACAATACTGTTCCATAAAGCAGTTCCTTTTGATATGACGTCCTCAGTTTACCAACAGTAAAGAAATAAGGCAGTTCCCTCACTAGAAACAAAATGGAGCTGAGAAAACCTGATTTGGCTAAGTTAGAGTGCTGCTACTAACCTTAGCACTGAATATATCGCTTCAGACCTCCTGTCCTCAGTTCATTAGTCAAAACTCTTCTGACACAAGCATGGTTTTGGTATGTTTCTATCTCACAGCCCTTGTTTCTGTCAGTTTTGATGTTGTTGCTATGTATAAAATCAAACTATGTCTTATTTTACAATCCCAGTGTTGCCTGTGGAATCTGAGCAGTGCAAGAGCTCCATTAGCAATGTTATTCTTCTCTATGGTCACTGTCACACTCAATTTAGCTCCAGTTTTATTTTTTGCCATAAAACAGCATTTGTGGTCACAGTAAATCTGTTTACCACAATGATCTAAGAGTCAGTAAAGGACAGTAATGAATTAGCAAAGAAGTATGTGGTTTAGTGTAGATTCCCCAGAGGATGCTTTGCCTGAGGTGGGATGACCAAAGGCTGTATCAGTAAGTGTCCAGCCTTGGGTCTAACCACAACTCAGTGCGCTGAGAGTGGTCTGCTTTAGTTGGGCATCAATTCATAGACTCTCAGGGACTGGGAATCCTGAAGTGAAGGCAGGACAGAAAAGACTGTTTGTTCAGAGGGTTCTGTGAAGAAATTGCACACTGGACTCTGCTGGTAAGGAGAGCTCTGTCAAGAAGAGAAGCTTTAGAATAAAGCAGTTCCCCAATCCCTAGTAAAACGCACTTTCCAAATGTCATAAAACACATGAATTGAAAACACATGCTAATGGCCATCTGTTTGTCCCTCTACTGAGAGATGACCATTGTTGTGCATAAGAGTCCAGCATTTTGATATGCCTCTATGAGAAGATTATCATCTAACTGGCAACCAAGGGGAATGCATCCTGTCTGCTTAGTCATCTGTGGGTGCCTCCCAGCTTTTGGGTTCTTTGTCACTTTGAATCCCCCGTTGCTTGTAGCAGAAAGGGAAGAGTGAGAATGGCTTGGCATTTGACCAAGGCTCTGCCTGAAATTAATGATGTCTTAATGATGGTACAAAGATATGACAGGAAGATGTTGTAAAAACGTCAGGTTATGGATGACTTCTATGAGCCGTTACCATATCGCTGGGCCTAGGAATGAGACCCACTTACAGTATGTAGTCAGTTCGTCTTCCTATGGGATCAGTAATGACTGAGGCACAGATTAAGGACAAATGAAAACTGAAGCTCTTACTTTCTTATTTTCATATCTATCTATAACAGTAGAAATTTAAAAGCAACTTTGAAATAATGCATTAGAGGATAAAGTGTCAATGAGTCAAACTCACAGTCGAGGCAGGCAGTCATTGCAGCACACCTCCAACCTACTTGTTCTTAAGGTTTCCATAAGAGGGAATTGTGTGAGAAGGGGTGAAAATACTTTATATGTCTAATAAGTTAAAAAGTAGCATCTTACATGTTCTTCCTGATACTTTCCATTTTAGGCCCACAAGATTTACAAAGGAGAGCAAGAAAAGTTGGAACTATTCTATTTTAATCTACCACAATCTCCTGGCTTTTATTCCAACATTTTGCCCTTCCTTTGAAATATTGTACATGTGATCATTTAGCAGTCACTATCTCTAATATGCTTCTCTTCCAGAGATTTTGGACCTGAAGAACTGGGAATAAAGCCACATATTAAGAGTCTGACACATGGAATATGATGGCAGAGTACTGGCTTCTCCAGATGTGGGGAGATAAAGTTGATAGCTGTGTATTGAACTGACAAATAGAAGCTCTACAGAAGAGCTGAAGAGCCTGTGGTGATGAATAAAAAAGCCCAACTCTCAACTGAGAGTTGACTCCAGCTCTTGCTCTAGACATCCTTTGAAGCTTTGGTTAACTCACTGCTCAGTCCCTCTGTTCCTCAGTTGTAAAGCCATCCACTTGCATTGTTATTCTGGTCTTTAGGGTCTTCAAGGGGAAAAGTTGTATTATGTGTCTGTCATTCAAGATGGGATATGTTTTAAGCAACAGAGTGATAGTATCTCCACCCTTCCATTCTCCAACCACAAATGAAAAAAACCAACAGCAAAATCGACCCCCAAAATTTATATTTTTCAGAAACTATAAATCATAGAATTAATATTTCTATATGTATATACACTATGATATTAGTTTTATTCATATAATCTTTCCTTCATCAGTCTTCACTACTGTAAAATGCAATGGAAGTTAATGTGTAAAAAATGAAGTTCTATTGAGGATCTGTATTTGACCTCAGCAGTTATGAAAGTGGGAAAATACATAAGGATTTGGAGAAACTAAGTACTTCCTTTTATGGTCAGAGCACAGAGAAAGGGTCCAAAGGCCTTCAACGTTGGATTACTGCAGCATATAAACAGATAGATGGAGACATACTTCTACAAGCTGATTCACTTCTTCCAGTTTAAACAAGAACATTAAGGTGAATTGTTCAGTGGATGTGTTTGTGCCTTAGTATTGACTACAGAAGAAACCTAGAGGACTAGGTTTTGATTAGACATTTAACTTTGAGATGGCACAAGTTGTTCAAATTAAACCATTTCCTAAATGACAAAGTGACCTTAGATAGTAGAATATGAACATTCATTTTACAGAAACAGTTTTATAGAGAAGACCATTCTCCTGCTGCTTTCTAGACCAGGAATTCTCTTTAATTTAATCTGTGGAGCTCTCAGCACCTTGTGTATTGATGAGTGAATAATAAGAAAATAATTACTCTTTTTTCCTGGGAGTCACTGCTAGCATGAAGTAGCAATATTTCATGGTAAGGAAACCATTCTTTCTGCTGTACAATCAACCAGTACAGAAACTTGCAACAAGAAGATGAGATGATGCATGTTTCAGAACTCCATTCAAACCAAGCTATAACTAAGAAGGTTTTTGGTTTTGAAAGATTTTTTTCCTGTTGTTGTTCTGCAAAATATGAATAAAACCACTCAACAGAGCAATTCTTAACAGATGGTTGCTATTTCAGCCTCAGATGGCAGAAAGCCCTAGAACCAAGCAATTACAGAATTCTTTGATGCAGAACCAGCTGAACAGATTTTAATAATTTCTTCCAAATTGGAGACACCTGGGCCCCCAGAAAGTGCTGCAAGCTGAGTAATAGAGGTGTGTGATAGAAATATATTCGTGATGTCATCAGCAAGATTTGGGGGACAAAACCGTGCAGACCAAGAGGAAATAATGTAAAAATTACCTTTTGGTCTTCTAATATTGATGCAAATGGCTTAGTAAAATAATTTTAGAAATACTCTGAGGCAAGACTGTATTCCTTTGATTTTCCATTACTGCTGACGTTTACTTCCCTTTAAAAAATGCTGTACAGGATATGGATACTCAACAACATCAGGTTTTATTGCTCACCTTTATAAAGCTCAAGGTCCTAACCCAGAAAAGATGAGCAAGCACATGTAAAATGTTACTTTGTCTTACTTACTCTTATTCTATTTTCTGGATGTAACTCCTTCCTTTGGAAGATCTAAAAATATTCCCCTAGATGAAATATGTGTTTAAGAAAAGCCATTAGGCCAAAGCCACTGGTATGACACTTTTGTGGCAGCTCTACTGCATGGAGAGAAAGGAAAAGGGGTGGCCTATGTTATTGCTAAGATTCAGCTTCACCTGTGTTACTGCCAAATTATTCCATTCTCTTTTCATTCATTCAGCTCTGTCTTTGCTATCATAAGGTCATGTCTATCTCAGGCTCAGCAAAGCACTGTCATGGCCTTGTTTGTGTTTAGCTAAAGCCAGCTAATTGTGTGGCTTTGGCATGGGATATTAGTACTCTGTGTGGTACAAGTGGTCTGCAGGGGATCTGGAAAATCAGTTTGCTCAGCAGCTGACAGCTCTGGTCTAATAAGCCAATTGTGTTTGATAAAGCAGAAAAAATTATGAAGGAATTTATAATGTTGTTGCTGGACTTAATAATCCAGGAGTTCCCCTCCAGTCTTGAGGTTCACTTTTCCTTAAAACCTCTCTTTCTTGGTATAATTCATTTCTTGGTATAATACATTACATAAGGTAATCATGCCTGTGTTTTTAGAATATCAGGTATTCTCTGGAATTTGAAGTGTGAAAGGCTAAATATTACAAAGGCTAAAAAGGCTAAATATTACAAATTAATCTGCAGGATTGATTTGGCTGAGTTCATAAATTTAATTGTGAGAACTGAATGTATCTGTGGTAAATTTATTAAAACTCTAAAGAAACCGCTGTTTTACAAATAAGGTACCCTCCTCCATCCCAGCACCAGCATAGCATTTTTTGAAGGATTCATGTTTTCCAAAAAGGAACAAATGACAGAAATAAAATAATGCTGATTTTCTCTGTTGACAGTATTTTTGAGCTGTAGTGAAACGGGGTCAGTAAAAGTACGGGGAAGAAGTGTCATGATTTTCCTTATGAAGCGACATCTCTTAATCCAAACTGAACATTGCAATGGCTAAAGCTTAAATCCCTAGGCTTTATATGTACAATATGGCCAACACAACACATTTTTTAACTTGGCTACTTTTTATGTTTGGAATCACATTTCAGTTTCATGAAAATCAAAATCAGAAAAGCTCCCTGTGCTTAAGATACACAAATTCAGTACAGACATCACACGTCCTTCTGGTTTTCCTTGTCCGAATTATATTTGACTGATTTATGTTATGCTATCATATACAATAGCTTTTTACAATGTATATCTGGCAAAGTTATCCATAAAATTGAATACAATAAACATTATAATGCAATCATTCGGTTTTGGTTTGAGATTTGGGAATTAGTTCCATTTAAGTGGACTGGTTTTCATAATATGATACATTCAATTGCATGCTTTCTCTATTCATTGGAACAACCTCAGTAACAGAGTAGATTTTTACTCAGTGCATAGTAACTTAATTTGATCTCTTTGTTTCCTACAAAAAGAAATCTGTAGAATCAAACACATAAGTGACCATTTTTACAGTCAGAATGAAGTGAGGCCCAAGGGAAAGCAAGCACATCATTTCATTCCCATGTCTTGTAGGATACTTTCACACGACAGGTAAAATGGCCATTAGCATGTGTTACACTGCAGTCTATTTTCAGACCTTTTCTCACCTTCACTGTAAACAGACAAACAAAACATTTGGAAAACTGACAGAAACAAATTGTCTGTAGTCCTCCCAAAAAGATTTAGGAGGACTCTTTGAACTCTTCCTCATTGTTTCTTACATTATTTTTAAATGTTTGTCTTCCACCCTTGCAATTTCTGTAATGTCAGTGTTTTGTTTCTGTTCCCAGGGTTGGACATTTTAAGACTGCAGGATGGTAAGACCTGGTGATGGAGTCAGCCATATTATGATGATCAAGTACCATGATGCTGCCAAAGTCAGGAATTAAAAGTGAATGCCTGCATTTCTGCACTGATGCAGAAGATAGTGCTGTTGAAGGAAAAGCATTTGTAAATGCCCATTAAGAAGAAAAGGATTGTGAAGCAATTGCTGATATGTTCTGTGAACGAGCTGCAGTTAATGGTGCATATAGGTGGAAAGAATGTGCAGCCTTTAGCTTCCTGCTTGAAGTATAACTTCCCTCAAAAAAGGGGTGAAGGAGGGAGGGGTGTCTTTATTGCATCTCAGATTGGTAAAGATAATTGGAAAATGATTGTCCTAAACAGGTGTCAGGCATGGAGGGTTGGAGGAAGATTTATGCCTTAATTCAGAAATAGTTGCAGTTGCCATTGTCCAGTTGCTGTGAAAAGAAGAGCAGCTACTGCTTGTGAAACCTGATGATGCTATGCCTTCAATCTAGAGCAAAGAGATAAGTAGAGAACGTCCAAGTAGCAGATACTTGCATTTTTTTATTACAGTACTTTGTAACAAACACTAGGACTGGCAAATATAATGAATTCTGATTCCATTTGAAATAACTAAAATAATTGCTAAAAACCCTCTATTAGATCACATTATAATATGGACAAATCAATGATATATTTAATTCTAGGACAGCATTTATTTAAGATCAGAGTATGAGCTATTAGACTGCAGAGTTATTGACTTGTTATATCTGTTACCATATTGATTCTTACTTTCCATTAGTGATGTCATTTGCACACTTCTCTAAAACAATGTGATATGTATTCTTGCCTCATAATTGTTGAAATTTGACTGAAGTGACTCAGTGGATTATTACCTGGGACTCCCTTGAAAGCAGAGAGTATTCCTCCATCCCTTTATGTTTTGCAGATTACATTTTCAAGGTGGATGTAGCCATGGTGTGCTTCCTCACTCTGCCCAGCTGTGTTGTGATCGATGTGTGGTTGTTATGGAAAGATGATGATAGGACTCCAGTTCAACCATATTCCAGAACTAACTGGGCTGGGTCCTTCGCAATGATCATTAGTACCAATAAAGTGGGATATAATCTTTGTGGAAATTAAGGGAAATTAACTTCATGGTAACTACTGATTTCTAGGAGCTTAGTAGGGAGTACATATTCATCCATGCAGCCAGCATGAAATTAAACATTACTGATCAAGAAATGTGTTTTGTTTTTTAGCTTGGTGTTTTTATCACTATAGCTGTGATGATTCACAAATTATTTCCTCAGTCTCTATTCATCTTCTACTTTCACATAAAACAATGCTGAAATGGCCAGTTAGTCCTTTGCTTTTGTAGTCAACTTTTCCAAGTTACAGTACTGTTACAGTTGTTGTCATTATTTATCAAAAGGGAAGGCAATCTTCTGTGGCAGAATAGATAGTTAAAGTGTCTCATCCTACAGACCCTTATCCTGGCTCCAAGAATGACTGATTATAGACTAAGGTGAATGTCAAATTCCACCTTACTTTTAGGTGCTCTTCATTCTTTTGGGCATTAATGTTTGTATGTGTAAGTCTCCTGCCTTCTGTGTGACTGAGAGATACTTTCCTACTGTGTGGTTTTGGTTCTGTTTATTTTCTGTGTTCTTTGATGGAACTCACCCTCTTTTTTCAATATTTTTCATGATTTCTAGCTGCCAAGCACCTCTTAATCTCTCTAATGTCACCATGTTTTTTCTCAAAGAAAGGAGAGGCTTATGTGCCAAGACCAGACAGCCCATTTGACTCAATCTCCACCAGCTCTGTCTCCTTTACTAAGGCTAAAACCAGATGCCTAAGGAGGAATTTCAGAACAGAGAAACCATATAGGATATACTCAGTCAGTGATTTAGTCATTCCAAAGTATCCTTTCAGCCTCCAATATTTTGTGACTCAGGAACTTCTGAGCCTGCAGTTGTGTGTCTGAATACAATGATCATCATTAGAAGAGGGGAAATTCAATGTTATTAATTTTTACCTAGTACATTACAATAAAACTGTACTATGAAAATGAAATGTATGCATTTCACACTTATTTTTAACAAGGGCTTAAGTAGATGAATCTAGTCATGACTGTAAAAGTGGTGGCATGCTAATGCTGTGTGCCCTCATCTTCTGCTGTTAATTACTGACACCGTAGCATGGGCAGCATCACAACGCAACCCTTGTACTCTGCTAGCACCTTTCCTGAAGCTGTCTTTTGTGGATTTATGTAACTGTGAGCAGTGATGGCTGAGGACAGAGCAAGTGAGTTTACAGACATACCTATCCCCATGATGATTTTCAACACAGGATCAGTTAGGACAGCCAAGGGTGATGTTTGCTTTACACAGCTGCCTAATCTAAGAAATCCCTAACTTCCAAGGTAGGAGACTCAAAAGCATTCCTGATGTGTATGATTCCTGCATACAACTGAAGCTAAGCTGAATGAAAGAACAAACATCTGGATTCTCACTTGAGGCTTCTGGGAGACCTCTAGTCACCTTATGAAATTTTCAGCAGACCAAACAGAAATTATAAACTTCAGTAAAAAAATATCTGTTACTTATTGACATTTAAAAGAGCTAGGGAGCATTATTTGGCAGTTAGTTTACTGTGTTTCAATAGTAAAAATGTTTTAGTAAATAAGACATCCTTGTAAAACATCTGTGCATTACACAAATTTAAGGGCTACAGGAGTTGTTAAAAATAAGCACGGATTTAGCAAAACCATTTTATGTCCAAATACCTAATTAAAATGCTGTAGCCAATGTAGCATAACTTCAAACTCTTCCTGCCCTGCCTTCTTTTACAACTGTATCACATTCCCCCATAAAAGGAAAGTTTCTGTTGATAATATTTGATATTCTATAGCCTACTGGAGCCAAGTATAACTAGATCATATTATTATTATACTTCACATTATGCTTACTAATATTTCTACTATGTGTCTGAGTTTCACTAGGAAAACATTCAGTGTACCCAGCAACAGAAGTAGAATGGAAAAGAGTAAATTAAAAAGCTTGTTTCAATAGTGTAATTTATAGACTTAAGCAATGTAAATCTTAGGCTGCCATGCTCTTCCTGATTTCTCAGAATAGCACCTATGGGTGTCTGCTGCTGTACAAAATGATAATATTTGTATAGGTTTCTTCAACTCTGGTCTTAGTTATAAATATTTCAATAGATTTGTATTTTAAATAGATTTATAGCTTTTGTGTCTTGTTTCCATGACCTTTCCAATTCAGTCACACTTTTGTCTCCTCTTTACCCAAATGCCTTGGGTCATTTGCTTATTTTAATCTGCATGAAATAATTCTATCTCAAGATGCTCAGATAGACCCAAACATTTTAAGAAAAGTGATGTATAAATCTCATGTGGAACCAACAGGGAGATATCGGTACCAAAAATATTTCTGCCTTCTTCTGTTACCACGAGGTACTTTGAAACCCCAGTTCTGTTTAGGCATTTATTCCTTGGAGTTTTTAAAGAAAAGTGAGAATATTTAGGCTTCTAATGTGGGCATCTAAGTTGGACAAGCTGAATATAAAACATACTTGCAGTGATTCAATTGGATTATAACCTGAACAAGCATTTGGTGGGATAGGTAAAAGATATTTTGGTTCTTGCTCTGACACCATAACTGAATTGCTGTCTTGCTCTGAAAAGCTCATGTGATCTCTTCATTGGTTTGTTTTTTTTCTAGTAACTGTCTGCCTTGTTTGATTTTTTTTTGTTGATTTTTTTTTAAACCTCATCAGAGTTGGGGCTGTCACATTCTAGCAGATTGTGAAGTACCTCTCATAACCCTGTCCCAGTTCTTATACAGGATCAGCATTGTTCCTGCAGTATCATATATAAACATCTGGGAATTCTCAATATTAAAATTCAGGGATTCAAAAGTATTAAAATTTTTTTTTGGGTCAGTCACTCTGAACTAGTTTTTTCTTGGGAATTTTCAAAAAATATTTGTTATATTAGAGCACAGTATCCATGCACAAACTGTCAACCATTAAAATAAAAAGTCCCTTCTTCATGTCAGAGTACTCAACAGAGGAGTGCCTGAGGCTTCTGTTGGGTAAGGGAAAGAACCAACAAAGAACACACACATAAACACAGTGCTAAATTCTGGACATGGGATAATTCCTCATACTAGGCAGGTTATATTTGCTTACAGAATTTCCAGGATCACAATTTTAGGAAGAGACAGAACCTCAGGTGGAAAACAACTTTGGCATTCTGATATCCAAACTGATGATTCAAGTGCTAATTGAAGTAAAAATACACATTCCCAGACCTTTGTCAAGAAGATTGTCCTGTTCCAAGTATCATACTGAATAGGCAGCAGATGTACAGAATACAGGAAAGATACTGAGATTTTCCTGGGTTTAATGACATTTTCAGAAAACTCAACAACAAAAAAAAGTTTTTCTGATGTAAAAATGAGCTACCAGCTGAGCACGACTTTTAAGCTGTTTATAAAATAACAGTGTGTGTGTCAGTGGATTTAATGAAATGCTACCGTGTGTTATGATTGAAATGAAAAATCAGCTACCTTTTTAAAGAATTTGCACACTTCAAAAGTAATGATTAGTGTAAATTCACACTTATTCTCCTCTCTGAACCGCCATGAAGAACTCCCTTAAATTTTCCAGGAGACAAGTGAGATGGCTCTAATACCAAATCTGCCACTTTCATAAAAATCACAGAATCACGGAATCACAGAATATGCTGAGGTGAAAGGGAACCACAAGGACCATCGAGTCCGACTCCTGGCCCTGCATAGGACCATTCCCAGGAGTCACACCATGTGCTCAGAATATTGTGAAAATGCTTCTTGAACACTCTCAGACTTAGTGCTGTGACCACTTCCCCGGGGAGCCTGTTCCAGTGCCCAACCACCTTCAAGGTGAAGAACCTTTTTCTAATATCCAACCTAAACCTCCCCTGACACAACTTCAGGCCATTCTCTCAGGTCCTGTCACTGGTTACCACAGAGAAGAGATCAGGTCCTGTCTCTCTTCTTCCCCTCACGAGGAAGTTGTAACTGCAATGAGGTCTCCCCTCAGTCTCCTCCAGGTTGCACAGATCAAGTGACCTCAGCTGCTCCCTTCATCGTCTCATTGCCCTCCTTTGGACACTCTCTAATAATAGCTTTATATCTTTTTTATACTGTGGTGTCCAAAACTGCACACAATATTCAAGGTGAGGCCACAGAGCAGAGAGGGACAAACCCCTCTTTCAACCAGCTGGTGATACTTTGCCTGGTGCCACCATGACAGGATTGTCCCTCCTGGCTACCAGGGCACTGCTGACTCATGTTCACCTTGCTGTCAATCAGGACCCCCAGGTCCCTTTCCACAGTCATTATTGACAGAGCAAGAAGAAATCACTTTACTGATCCTGCCAGCAATTTCATAACCCATCAGTCTCTGAAAGAAAGACACTCAGCTAAATTCAGTGCAACAGAATGGCTTATGCCCAACAGAAAGCAATAACTTACAAAGCCGTTTTCATGCCCTTACCTAACTTAATTTCTTTATCCTAAAAGGGCAATTTCAGACAGCAGGATTCAGATGTCCATCATGAAACATGATGGACACTGCAGCCTTTCATTTTGCAAGATGGTTTCAAAAACCTAGAAGGCATTACATTCAAACCTGGGTATCCTGTTTGAAGGTACAAGGTCCCAGCTCACTGGAACTCCTGGGCAACAGGAAACTTGGTAGATCTTTGGATGTTCAGGTAACTGTGTTGGAAGCAAGTCTGGCATGTAGGAGATGCAGATGGTTCCCAGGACATCAACAACAGAGGCACATGACTTTTGCATTATTTAAATCTTGGGTTTAAATGCTTCACCTAAGCCTCAGTACTAGTGTGCTCTACTACAGGAAACAATTTAGCAGCAGAGACTGGGACCAGTTTGACATATGTCCAGAGATCTCTGTGGTAATAATACTTTATTACATTTTAGAGAACTTCCAGCAAGGTTCCTGCTGCATAACTGCTCAGGACAGGTGGACACCACACTGCAATAATGCACTACTATAATTTTTTTTTGGTCCTATATGATGCCTATTAAATTTTAATTACTATGATTGTTTTACAGGGATTTCAAACATAAATTGTGTCATCAACTTATAGTTTAGTTGAAATAAAAATGCCTTACATATTTTTCTATCTTGGAAAAAAATCCTCCCCCATGCCCACTAAAATTTGCACAACTTTTATACAGAATTTACTACTCACAATGGAATTGTAGCTTAAAGGATTGGCCAGCTCAGTATGACTGAACTCTTGTGTCTGTAAAAGAAAAAACAGTCAGTGACCCAAATGCAAATACATTGATATTATAGACTAGATTAGAAACTTCTCTTTTACCTTTCATTTATCACCATACAAGGAAAAAAATACATGCTGTAAAGCATTGTGATATTCAGATGATAATAAAATTAATTTTCCCGATTTTCCCAAGCACACACACTCTTTATTAGTAGTTTTGGGCAAAATGTAATCATTTGTTTCCCAATATACCATATTTAGTATTACCACAACTCATTACCTGTTACAGGGAAGACTTATATGTAAAAAACTTATACTGGCTAACTTAGGTCTGATTAGATGCCTATGTGGCCTACTGATGTTTTTTAATAAAGACTTCTCTCAATTTCTAAAATTATAAGTGTCATCTGTTTTGGTTATGAACCATAGTTCTCTAGATGAGAAGGAAAAGAAATTAGGTACAATAGATTGAACACCTTAGAGGTATATTATTAGGAGACAAAAGTTGTTTTATGGCATTTAATGTCGAAACACACCATGTGAGTGACTTTTACACATGTTTGGAAGAGCTCATGGTCTGGGTTTGTAAATATCACAGCAGATCTGCCTGTAATACAACTGTTCATGTGTGTGTGGCCTTTCGGACAGAGGATTTGCATTGTAAAGAAATACTTGAGCCTAAATGCTCTTCTTTGGCACTTTTTTATCTGTATTACAAATACAAACACACCCCTTATTGATATACTTTAAGGGTTTCTTTGTTGTGCTTAGTGGCAGAACTGTATTCTTACAGGGTAGAAGGGAAAACATAAAAATATAAAACCCAAAAGGGTTAAAACATTTATCCAGTGTTCTACTGACTGCTGAGGCTCTAAATATTTACTTCCAGTTACACTGCTTATAAAATGAAGCATTGTTCTCACATTCTTGAGGTTTTCAAGCTATTGTCATATGCTACTGCTCTTTCCCTTCAAAATGAATTTAGGAAACTCAGGTGTATTATTAAACATTCATTCTTCTTCTTGTGTTGTTTTTTGAGATACTTTATTTATTTCCACATTCTTGGATTAAGATTTTTTTTATTTGATAAGCACATAGTTATATAATTAAGTTTGGACTCTCAATACTTTTACTAGAAACAACATAATATATTGCATCAGGGACCTAATGCTACCATCAATCACGTCAAAAAATATTTCCGAACTTTTATAGTTCCTATCTCCTTTATTAGATCAACCTAAATGGAGATCTGGCTAGTGTTTTGGGATGCTACGTAAAAAAAGCTTTATTTTTGTTAGCTATTGAATGCCTGTGTAGTGATCAAGCCTGAGATGCGGTTCCCTTATTTTTGTTAATGTAATAAGCTAATGTAGTTTTATACTCATAGATCACAAGGGTGTTCTTTGCATGCTGAGTATCTTACAAGAAAAATACAGTGGCAAGTCTTGAAATGTTGATGAAGTGTTCTCTATGTTAAACATAGGCAAGTAAATTTCTGTTCATGTGTTGTCAGAGACTGAAATGTTTAATGATTTATGCATTCTAGGAGACTTTTCCAGGCTTTTGACTTGCATTTTGGATGGACAGTTGGGCCCATCCCTCCCTCCAGTAAAGATCCATGTTTGCAGGCTTTTGACTTGCATTATACCTCTGATGAGCAATCGGGCCCCTCCCTCCCTCCGGTGCTGAAGGTGTGAAGCCCTGAAAAGTTAAGAGCCTTGCAGGCTTTTGACTGTTGCATTATACCTCTGATGGGCAATTGAAGGTGTCAAGCCCTGAAAAGGCAGGACCTCTGATGGCCCATAACAGCCCATCCCCCCTCTGCCAATCTAAAAAAAAGGTGGGAACCAGGCCAGACACAAAAACTGTGCAGGGCCCAGGGCAGAGGTTGGAGGCTCGAGGCATGGCCCATGACACTGACCATGGATATAATAACTCATAACTTCTTGGAGTGTGGGGGGCTTCCCTCCTTCACCCCCAGCAGATCAAGGCCACCACTTCAACTGATAGACATGGAAGCTGCAACTACCAAGTTTCATCGCTGGACCCCGTGGGCGGTGACTATAGACATCTGTCCACTCTCAGCTTTTCTTTCCCTTACTCTCCCTTAGCCTTATCCTGTCTTTCCTTTCTCTCCCTTATGCATTTTCCCCCCAGGGGTTATCCCTATGATATATAATATAGATGACAACACCCAAAATGCTAACATACCTGTTCAAACAAAATTGTTAAAATAAACCCTACCTATATATGTTTTCAGACACTGATTATTCAGTGTCATTTCACTCTAATCCACTCCAAGGGAATTATTGATAAGAACCTGGGTTACTCCTCTCCCCTTTTTCTGGGGCGGGTCGTAACATGCGTACGTGCATTTATGACTTAATACCAGGTTAATTTTTAACCATAAGGAGAAAGAAAAATCCCGTTTGTGCTAGTGATAATACAACAATAGTTCTGAAAATCTGTAAAGCATTGGACCATCTACACTTTATTCCTCTGCTAGAAGTACCACCTCAAAGGTGAAGCAAGTCATAGTTCTGTACACACTAACCTTTATCCCTGTTTGCAATGTGTATCCCTGTTTGCTGTGAAGATTTTGTCATTGAGATACGATCTCCCTGATTTTCCTCCAGAAGACCAGGATACCCACAAGCAGCTGCTGACAGAACTTTGGCATATCTTCTCACTGTCAGCCCCAGGTCTACCCTGAAATATGATCTGGAACTTGGCAGAATTTAATTGATCATATTTGCATTTACATGTGCACATCAATTTACTAGCATAAGTAGAATATTGCTGCCAATATGGACAAACAACTGTTCATTGTTCTACCAAGTATATCTTTCCTCAAGACAGATGGTTTACACTTTTTTCATGTAAAGAATTTTTTTACACTCATATCCAGATGAGTATACTTGAAAAACACAACCCAACAATGACAGTGTAACTTGTAATCCTCTTTCAAGAAGAGGAAGCAGCTAAATAAAAAGTAATGCTATGTTAAATTTGAAAAATTAGATGCACATGTGTCAGGAGATTCTAAAAGCTGAATATCAAATTTTGTTTTTACAATTGATGTGTTTTAATTAATGGACAGGTGTGATTGTGTTTTAAGTTATCTGAACATGGTTTTGTTTTTGTTATATTATTACTGCTACTAATTTGGGCAGAGGTTGAACCTCTTGATGCACTACACAGGAATGAAGGCATGGCACTGTGTCAAGCAGAGCCTTTCTTAATTAAAGACTGCCTACATCAGTTTTCTGCAACTGTGACAAAAGAATGAAAATGAGAGACAAAAAATGGTGTTTTTAAAGAAAACTAGGAGTAAAAGAAATGAAAATTATATGGAAATTTCAAGTCAAATACTGAACTATCAGATTGTTGACCCTCAGGTTCAGAAATTGAGAACACGTAGAGTGATATAACCTTATAGGTGCCTGACCCTATTGAAATCGATAGAAAGAATTTAAAAGAATTTTGAGAGCTTTGGATATGATCCAAAAAAGTAAACTGATACTCCCACGGGACAGATTTTGCATACCTCTTCTGGATTGCCATTTACACTGTTATTGAAAATGTCATTCACCTTAATATTAATGTACAGAACTAGTAGGGATCATTTAGCAACCAAAAATTATATTTTATTCTAACAATTATTACAGAAATACTGTACTTTTCATAAGACTGTAGATGTTTCTCCTCTATAAATATTTAATAACATATAATCTTGCAGCACTTAGTTGAATAAATGGCTTTTGTCAAGTGCATCGAGACAGTAACTATACCTTTTTTTTCTGCAGAAATATTTGCATTTAAAATGACTTTTTAATTGTTTGTTGTTTTAGGCTTCAAGTCTAAAAATAGGATAGAGTATAATCTGAGCTTCTGGTCTTTCATCTGTACTGATAGAGATCATACTGAGGACTGTTTTATTACTGAGGTTGTATTCTCATTTTGTAGAGACTGTAACGTTACACTCAGGTCACTAAAGGAAGAGCTTCCCGACCAAAGGTCTCAGATTTGTTTTCTTCAAACAAAGAATGTTTTTAAAAACATTTTTATGTTATCATTATGCTCACTGTAAATCACCAGCCTGCAGTTTTTAAGTTTAAAAGCTGACAAGTTGGGACTTGGAAGCTGCCACCAAATTATTTCTCCACTGGACTCTTACTCATGATGGTTCAGTGTTAATGCAGGAGTAGTCAAGCTTTCTGTACTGATCACAATTACATTACTCCATGAAAACTGAAGTACTAATCTGCTCTACTTCCCTACTGTTAGGCCGATGGACTCACCAGACTGTCTCCAGATAATCTTGAATCCTTCCACAAGGTCACCCAAGTAAATCCCACAGGGTGAAAGAAGTGAGATTCCCTTCCATACAGCTGGAAATCAAGCAGAGAGGGAACAGAGAAATCAAGACTCAACAGCAAATACTAGTTCCTCTGACGTCTCCAGAAGCTCTGTATATCAATCAGCATGGGAACTTTTTCTGGAAGACTTACAGAAAAATTGGGCAATTGGGGTGTTGACGTCCCTGTTTCTTCCCTGTCATACCAGGACATATTCAGTAAGTATTCAATAAGAGCTGCATTATAAAGTATGAGGGATTTATATTCAGAGTATATGTTTTTTCGTTAAACACTCCTCCTCAAGGACAGCAAAGTTGGCAATCTTGTCTTATGACACTGTGTCAATTAGTAAGCTAGACAGAAAACCTAGCTACCAAGTAGGTAGCTAGGTCAGCTCTTTAATATCAGTTTTGGTTTTAGGTTTCAATAAGCTTTGAAAACAGGTATTACATAAAGAAATCCTTTGCTTTCTGAACTACTAGGAGAGATCAGTGTCACTGGCTAGTATTTGAAGGAGTTGTTTGGAACAGAAAGGCATAAATAAGTTGTTATTGTTTCCATGGAAAACAAAAAATATACCTACATTTTCTTTTCGCTTACAATCAAGACTAGCAGCTATTATTTACTTATAGCTTTAATTTGTGTCCTGTATATAACAAGTCTGTTTCACCCATTGCAAACCCAAAATAGTTACAAAATATTACATCTTTTACTTTCTTGTTTTCTTTTTTAGTTCAGCTTTTTTAATGATATGAGATGGTTTTTTATGTTTAAATGAAATGTTTTCATGTAAGGCTTGTGTTTTGTATGTCTTGGAACAGAACTGTGACTATTGAAATGATTACTGAGACATCATGAAAACATAATTTGTTATTCTTTTAAAAATATATTTTAGTACACAAAGACTAAAATGCTGGGGAGACCTTACAGTATTACAGTAACTAAAGGGGTCTTACAAGAAGGATGGTGAGAGACTTTTCACAAGGGCATGTAGTGATAGACTAGGGGGAATGGCCTTAAGCTGGAGGAGGGCAGGTTTAGATTAGATATTAGGAAGAAATTCTTTAAGGGTAATGAAGCACTAGAATGAGTTGCCCAGAAGACTGTGGATTACCCATCCTGGAGGTTATCAAGGCCAGGCTGGATAGGTCTCTGAGTAACTTGGTCTAGTGGAAGATCTGCCTGCCCACAAGAGGGATTTGGAATCAGATGATCTTTAATGCCCCTTCCAACCCAAACCTTTCTACATTTCTATGATTCAGATCTTTTGTATTTACAAAATATTCATCAAGCTAAAAAAACCCCCACAAAACAAAACAAAACCCACATATTTGGTTTTGATTTTAATTATGAAATACAAATTAAAAGAATAATGAAAAAATCTAAATCAGTTAAAAGTGTGATTGACATATTTTCATGGTTCTACAAATAACTGCTTACTCAAGAGCCTGTCTTCTTGCCCAATAATAGCTAAAACATATCGGCAGGAACACAAAAAATTTCACTGGTAGCTTATCCAGGTTATCTGGAACTTCTTCATCCCTCTTATCTGTATATTTATCAGTGCATCTGAGCATGTGAGTCACACCATGTAGATGGTTAAAGAAGATTGATATTTAGATGTGGTGTTACCGGAATTTATGTTCTGATGCTTGTTTTGTTGTTCACATATATTAAATATCAGAAGAATTGTTACAGACAAATGGGTGAGAGATTTGCAACTCTTTAATCAATAGATATTGTCACAACTTTAAAAGAAAAACTTGACTGAAATAAGTCTTAGCTAGTGGATAAAAGGAGGAGGCTTTCAGGAAGCCATGTGAGTATTTAACATGTAAAACAGTCCCAGAAATTATTTTAAAATTAAGTGCATGAAGTGCTATTCTGAGCAGAGAAATATTTTTTCCTGGCTGGTGCTGTACTGATGTCAGTCATGAGACTGACAGAGCAACTGCTCTCCCTATGATTAACCAGCACTGCACAGACACTTGACACATCCGAGATTTGTATCTGCTCAGGGGAGGATGGAGGTAATGTGAGCCTCATGTTCTCACTCTTACTGTGGCCGGCTATTGGCAAGCACTGATCCTTACAGGATCTCAGGCTGACAAGCTCCAATACTATTAATCTGATTCATCTGTGTTTGCCTTTCATTTACACTCAAATGTATCCTGAGGAAGAAGGACATGTTTTTTAGAAAAGCAGAGTATACTAGCCTGAGGGATGATCTATTTTGATAGAGATCTTTTTATTTGCCATACCAAAGGAGAAAATTATTTACTGTATCAAGCCAAAAATACTTTGCATTTCCAGCCTTTCCCAGTAAAATATTATGTTTAATGCTCTCACTGCTTTTGAAGGCATGGTCAATAAAGCTGCTTCTTGACAGGTTCTTGACTCTTAAAGCTGTTTTTCTTTGGCCAGGATCTGAAAAAAAAGATACTAAATGTGTTAACAATACAGTCCTGATGTATAATTCTTGAAATAAATGTATATATTTCAAATGGTTTGAAGTGAATCAATTAACACTAATGTTTGTGTTTTTAGCACTTAGGTACCAAATTCCATGGGTTCCTTATTGAAATTCAGGTACAGGAACCAGTACCTTCTGATTCCTAAGTCACCAAATTCCTGCTAGGCATAGAGCAGTGCAAAATCCAAAGTACCTGAAGGAGCTGATCCCAAAAGGATTGGGTGAAGGAGATGAAGAGTTCCCTAAGGAAATGATCTTCAAAAACAGTTAGGTGGAAAATTGTTGGGGTAGTCAGGGGGACAGAAGCTGTCTTGTGCTGTAACTACAAAAAATCATGAGTACATCCTGTTTTCAAGTTATATGGTCTGTTCTGGATTAGGATGCTGTCAGTCTTCACAGAGTTGTTTTACTTGGTGTAATTAACTAAATTGCAGGCCAGAGACGCTGCAACTTGTGACTCTTCTCTGAAATACAATGTTCCTGAACAAACCTGGATTTCGCTGTCACAGGACCCAATCCTTGCAGATATTCTTAACTGTGGTCTATTATAATAAGTTGAAGAGTCCTCTTGAACTCAATAACTAAAGTCAAACAAGTCTATCAACTTCAGTAGGGCTAGAGCCTG
This sequence comes from Manacus candei, assembly GCF_025592945.1. Lineage (NCBI taxonomy): Eukaryota > Metazoa > Chordata > Aves > Passeriformes > Pipridae > Manacus > Manacus candei. The sequence goes on along the minus strand of NW_026138067.1, from coordinate 7,370,870 downwards.
AAAGAATGAGAACAGTGTTCTTTGAAATAGATACCTCTCCTGTCACAAATCTCAAGTGTTCATAATCTAGCCAGTGCTAGCAAGGTAAATTTTGCTCAGGAGTCCTTGAAAGTGTTGCATAGAAGTTTGCTTTGCAACATTTGGAGTAATACAATAGGACATTTCAACTCTAGGTTCAAGTTCTCAGTGTCTGAGTATGTGCCTAAACATCTATGATTATGTGCCTAAACATCTTCTTGTGTAGTAACAAATTCTGCCTAGAGAGAATCTCCTTCTCTGCCTCCATGCATTGGTGAGGTCAGAGAAAAATTTTGCTCATAATCAGGATCCTGATCTGGTAGTAGGGCCTCTTGGTCTTAATGGCAGCACAGCCTGTCCCCAGCAGTGCCACCAAGCTCCCAGCCAGTGGATGGGTGGTGACTGTGCAGGTGCTGGACCATTTTTCACAGCGCCATTTCCTTTCTTTTAAATTGAGATCAGTGAGACATAATAACCAGATAGATATCTTATCATAAATGGGAGATATTATTGAATTAATTTTTTTCTTTAAAAAATATTAAAAAAATAACTAATTTGCTTGCTACTTCACTCAGACACACTGAATAAAAATGAGTTGCCTTACCTTTCCTAAATATGAAGATTATATTCAGCTCAGTTTTAAAACCTGCTTCTTTGCAGCAAAAAAACCCTCTAAGTTATGATTTGAGGCTGCCTAGCTTTCCCCATCCTTGTTAACTCCTTCTGGTCTCTGCCAGATATGGAGCTGATCCCAAAGAAGATGCCTTAGCTTTTTCACAGATGTACCTATCCTCCACCCAGATCCTATCCCTTAGACCACAGGCTATCTGACAAGAAGAAGTAATAGGAAACATTCATTTACTGGGTAAATGATGAAAAATTAATTTTAACACAATTTAACACATTAGAATGTCAGACGTAGTAATTAATTTCATGCAGAATATTAAAGAAGACAATTTAAATATCATCTGTTTTGAAAAGAAACACTGAAAGCTATTCTTTTTTTTCAACCTGAATTCCACATCATCATTGCTTTGAAATGGGCTACTTTGGGAAGTGGTGGAGTCACCATCTGTGGGGGTATTTAAAAGACATGCAGATGTGGCATTTAAGGATGGTGTTTAGTGGTGGACTTGGTAGGTTAATTGCTGGACTTGAGGATCTTAAGGATCTTGAAGATTTTAAGTCTTTTCCAGTCTAAATGATTCTATGATTGCTTTGTCTTACTGATTATGTTTTTATATTTCCCTCACTATAGGAATAACATTCTGTAGTACATGACAGATGCATAGACATGTAGACATGAAGGAGAGGTATAATGTCCAGCATTAGCAGTGAGAATACACTGTCACCATAAAAGCATCCATTGCCCAAAGGATCACAGAAGTTGTGACCATATAAAAAAACACTTTATCAGTAAGTACACAGAGTTCTCTAGATTATTTGGCAGCACTGCCACAAAAATAGGTTTCTCATGACCAAATGTGGTGGATTGTGATTCATTGTAAGGAATGAGTATCCATTACAGTGGCAAATTGAATGAGTCCATGTCTTCACAAAATTAATTATACAATATCTTCTCTACTGCATGATTTGTCATAGTGCAGTTGAACTTGTCTTTCACCTAGTTGGCATCTTTTTGCCTCATTGTTTACTCCTGCTGGCAGAATAACAACAAAACTCAAATCAGTGCTGAAGCAGTCCCAGAAATAAAGCCATGTGATCTCGGCTCGGCCTAGAGCATGGGAAATGAAGCTTTGCTCTAAGTCAGCATCCTAGTAAGTGACAGTATATGACTGTGGCAAGAAAAGCAGATAGTTAATTCACTGGACAGCATCACAATTTACTTAGTCCTTTCACCAGGAATGCTGCCAGTCACATCAGAGAACAGTGTATGCTGCATTCATCAAAAGGGGACTCCCTTTCCAGAAATCATGGCCCACCTAAAACAATCATGATTTATTTTTATTCTCAAACCCTTCTACTGGCTTAGCTTCAGTATGAGGTTCAGAAGTCCGGATCTGTTTATAATGCCTTGGTCTGTTGCAGATGATCATACTGTAGCTCCCATTAAGTTAAAGCTTCACTCCTGGTATTTGAAGAGCCTCTGCCAAGATGCCTGCACATAGACCAGGGCCAAGGGGTCCCTCACTGCAGAATCCATAGGTTGGTGGTTGCTATTTCTTTCCTTAGATATGCTATCCCTTCCCTTCTTGTAGAATATTTCTGAGCTGTATGAAGCAACACACCAGGATCAATTTTTCCTCACCATATGCTGGAATTATAGACAGAAGAAACCACAGTTGCCTCCAACATGGACTGAGTCAGAAGCGACCCATGCAGTGCACCAGTCATGTATATAGAGAAAGAACACAACTATCTGCACTCTTGTATCTGTGAAAACTGGAAAGGCCGTGGGAGAAAATATTAAGCAATCAATTCTATTTCCTTAGCAATTTGTTATTCTTCAGTAGTAGGGCCCAATTCTTCATATAAAGATGCCAACCCTGATCTCAGTCATTTAGTGATTGAGTGGTCGCAATCATTTAGTGAAATGCTAAATATGTAAAAATGTATTTGTGGAAGACTAAAGAAAAGTAAAACACAGATATACTAAAGAGATAATAAAAATGAAGTATAATTGTCTCAACTATGATAATCTTAGCTTTTCTAAAATGGTCTATTACTGTACATTTTAGAAAGAAATGCAATAGACAAATCAACTTCGTTTTTGTTTTGAGAGAGTAATTCCATGTAACTAAGAGAATTATGCACTCCACCCACTTTAAATACTTTTAACATATGGTTTTAGCTTAAATGTTGAATAATTTAACAAAATTACTGTTTTCTCAGTATGACTGTAATATCATGATATTTTACACACAGACTGTTAGTCTTTGAATGTTCTTGGGTCATTTCTAAGGGACTCACTAAAGACAGTGAAAACATGCATAAGTCTTTTAGGTTTAAATAGGGATACACAGGGATCTAGGTATTTTAAGTGTCTGTACATTGGTAAACCTGCTATAATATATGTACCAGTGCTGTAAGTAAAAGCAAAACTGGAGTGGGATGTAAAATACCAGAATTCAAATGGTATGATTGAACTGAAAATAGCAGAGAATAATTCCAGTTTGATCTGGAGCGAATGGGGTAATAATGAGTTTGTTATCCTAAAATAAGTCCATTTCCTTGTGTTCAAATTCAGTTTCCTTTTCCCAGACTCATCCCAACCAGCCGCAGACATTTTGATAGGAAATACTCACCAGCATCTAATCTCTGTACCTAGAGATAGCAGTTTTCTCCACTGATTACTGGGCATGAGAATTCTAGATGGCCAAAAGCAGAACAACATCAATCTATTCCTTGCTTATTAATTGCGGACAGTTGAAAGAAAAGGAAATATGTTTCTCTTTTCTGTGTCAGCCACTGTAACTCACAAGAGATGGGGTCTGTTTCCTGTTTCTTCCTTAAGCTATTGCATTGCATCACTCTATCATTCTGACTTTCTAAGCTTTACAAGATTAACTTATTTTATGAGTGCTGCTTAATGTAGCAAACATGGTGAATGTTTATCAGTGAACTGCTTTCTCAGAAGTCCTGTCTTCCTGTTTCCAGGTATGTTTTATCATGATCTTTCCACCTGAGATTAACTGCAATTAGGGTCTTTCTTGATTGATCCCTTTTCCTTTGCAGAAGGAAATGCTTTTACATTTTGCAAAGAGAAAGCAATATCTCTTGTTTACAGTAAAATGTTTTTATGTATGTGAATTAAAATACAATTCTTTACATTCCTTTGAATTTTTCAGTTTTTTATTGACATACGTTCCTTGAGTTTATTTCCATGTGTTTCAACTTCATTTTACCTGTTTCTTTTTACAGCATGCAGAATTCTGATGATCATATAGCCTGAGACAGGTCTTTGATATGTTTCATTGGTAGCTTCAGTAAAAAATTTATGACTGTAATGATTTTATTATTGTTGAAAATACTGTTGAAATTATTTTCTATATACTTGTTAGGGTAGGCTGAGATATGTTGCATTATGAAAAACTGAAACTATAGTCCAGTCCTGTAATCCTCACAATTTGTAACCCTGAACAGTGAAGTATAGAATGAACCAAACAGGAGGAATCATCTGGAAACCATCTTGACCCACTTGCTGTCCCAGATCACAGAATCACAGAAAGTAGAGTTGGAAGGGACCGTAGTGGGTCTGTTGGTCCAACCTCCCTGCTCAAGCAGGATCATCCTAGAGCACATTGCAGAGGATTACATCCAAACAGTTCTTGAGTATCTCCAGTGAGAGAGATTCCACAACCTCTCTGGACAATTTGTTCCAGTGCAAGGTCACCCCCACAGGAAAGAAGTTCTTCCTCGTATTCAGGTGGAATTTCGTGTGTATCAGTTTCTGCCCATTGCCTCTTATCCTATTGCTTGGCATCAGCATCACTGAGACAAGCCTGGATCCATCCTCTTGAGACTCTCCCTTCATATACTTATACACAGTGATAAGGACCCCTTTCAAATGCTTCTTCTCAAGGCTGAATAGACTGAACTGTCTCCTCTCTATCCTCATAAGAGGAGTGCTCCTGTCCCTTAATCATCTTTATCACCCTCTGCTGGACCAGCTCCAGGATGTTCATGTCTCTCTTGTACTGAGCAGCCCAGAACTGGAACAGCACTCCAGATGTGGCCTCACTAGGGCTGAGAAGAAGGGCAGGATCACCTCCCTTGATCTGCTGGCAATGCTCTTCCTGGGATACCATCAGCCTTCTTGGCTACCAGGGCACACTGCTGGCTCATGGACAGCTTGTTGTTCACCAGGACGCACAGGTCCTTGTAGAGCTGTTTTCCAGCAGGCTGGCCCCCAACCTGTACTGGTGCGTGTGGTTATTCTTCCCCGGGTGCAGGACCCTGCACTCATCTGTGTTGAATTTCAGAAGGTTCTTTTCTATCCGTCTCTTCAACCTGTTGAGGTCTCTCTGAAGGGGTGCACAGCCCTCTGGGGTGTCAGCCACTCCTCCCAGATTTGTATCATCAGCAAATGTGCTGATAAAGCATCTGCCCTTCATCCAAGTCAGGGGTGAATAAGTTAAACAACACTGGGCCAGTATTGAACCCTGAGGGACACCACTAGTGACAGGCCTCCAACTAGACCTTCTGCCACTGATTATGACCCTCTGAGATCTGTTGTTCAGCCAGTTCTCAACCCACCTCACTGTCCACTCATCCAGTCCACACTTTCTGAGTTTGTCTTCGGGGATGTTGTGACAGACAATGTTGAAAGCCTTGCTGAAGTTGAGGTGGACAATATTCACTACTCTCCTCTCACCCATCCAGGTAGCTGTTTCATCATAGAAGGCAATCAGGTTGGTCAAGCATGATTTGCCTTTATTGAATCCAAGATGACTACTCCTGATCCCCTTCTTGTCATCCATGTGGACAGAGATGGCCTCCAAAATGAGGGTCTCCATCACCTTTCCAGGCATTCAGGTGAGGCTGACTGGCCATTACTTCCCTGTTTCCTCCTTCTTGAACTTTTCTGAAGACCATGGTGATATTTGCTTTCTTCCAGTCCTCAGGTATCTCTCCTGATCATCACGACCTGGTGTTTGCCAGCTCTCTCAGCACTCATGGCCCACATTGAAGTCAGATCCAACTTCAAAGTTAAATCAGTTGAACCTTATATTGAGAGGCATTGCTCTTTTCATTCTTCTGTTTTCCCCCACTTTTCTGCATTCTGCAGTGACATAGTTTTTACCATAGACATTGGAAACTCCTGACTAACTGAGAGAGTATGACAAGAATGACTCTGTCAATATTCTAGCTTTTCCATCTAAATGCTTGATTTTTGGTTCTTCCGTCTTAGGTATCTTCAAGGTTTGATTCATTCCTTCTGAAAAACAAAAAGAAGAAGTGAGTCTAAACTATGTGGTTTTACTTTTCTCTACACATAAAAAAATCATATTGGCAAACTAACTTCAAGAAAATTTCAACTCAGAGAGAGACAGGTAAATTTAGGTAAAATGTGATCCATGTCTGTTTTCTGCAGGCTTTACACTCACAGGTAGATAAAAAGAGTAAGCTGGACCAGGGGAATTGGTTTGCCAACAGGAAGGAGATGCAATTCCTTCTGCCTCTGTATAGCTGTGCTTAGATTAAGAAGATTACAGTGAGATACATCATGAATTCTCACCAGTGCAAATGGAAGAAAAATCAGCCTCTTGGTAATTGTTTTTCATGCTGGAATATGTTATTTATTTCATCTTCATTCCCTCATCTGTGAAAAAAAGTGGCTTGGTGACAACCAAAAAGGCTTAGGACAGATTAGATCCAGACTTATGACACAAAACATTTATTTTCAACTGGAGATTCAAAATGTTCTATTCAGCAGATGTTAAAATAACTCAAAATGTCATCTCTGTCTTTGATGTATGAAGCCTGAAGAAGAGGCTGCCAAATCTATCTGATTATTGAATCTTTATGGCCTGATACATTTTAGGATGCAGAGTTCAAAAAATGTTTGCATTAGAGTATATAAGTAACCTAGGAATTGTCAGACTTTCACAGACCAGTTATCAATTATTCTCTCCCCGAGTAAAGTATTAGCTGCTTAAGAGAAAGGTTCCAGAGGTCATCAGTAGGGAAGGATTTACATAATGCATGTAACTCGTCCTACAATCTTGTTGCATATATTTCTCTAAAAAAGTCAATTAGGCACTGAAGATTTACATTGTATATGAAAAAGTAGTTTTTAAATTTTGCTAAGTTATTTACTTGCATAAATGCCTGTAATAATTTTTTGATATGTAAATGACTCTAGAGAGAAAAAAGTTTCATTTTATATGTGTAGAAGACTCTGCCTATTGATTTTATCATGTTTCATTCTTATCCTTCTTAAACTAATGAGGAGCAGCTGCATCTTAAGGATACTGAGCCTAAAGAGCACTTGCATGACAAAAATGCAACATTCCATACACTAAATAGGTTATTTGGTTGCTTCTTTACTTTCTTATTCAAGTTCAGTGAATCAAAGTGAATCAAAGAGGTAAGACTGGACTTGAAGAGTCAATACAGTTTCTATTTCTTCTTTCTGCCTACTATATTCCTTCTCTTTCTCTTCTATATATAACATTTTATAGAGTATTTCTCAGGATTCAGATAGCAAGATTTGATGAGCTAAAATGTGCTATAGAGATGCCCAGAATAAAAAATAATTGGCTCTGTCTTTTCATTCATTCTTTTTTCCTCATTCATTTTTCTGAAACCTTAAAATAATCTAAAACATTTTCCAAAGGGTTTGCTAGAGAGACAAACCAGTGTCATTGAACTTTTTCATTACTTTAGGCATTTTTCCTCCTTATCATGCTTTTTATTACTTGCATGTTTCCCCTTCCCCAATCTCTTTGCTATCAATCTTAAATATTTCTCAGTTTTTCATTATTTCAATGTCCCATTTTCTCCTTTTACCTGAGATCACTTCTCCTTGGTTTTCAATGTTGTGATAAACAATAAAGTCCTTGTATTTTATATTAAAAATATATTAGTATTTGATTGTGGAATGAATAAATTACAAATTACAAATTGACGTGGTGTTTCTGACTGACCAGAAAGCCTCTTGCTTTTTATTAAAACCTACTGTCATGTGAAACTGTCTTGCCTGAGCTCAGCAGCCTCTTACTCTGTGCTCAGTTGTAGGAAGAAGAGCCTAGAAAAAAAGTTTTGTCGCTCTCTTACAAAAAAATGTTTTTACGCTTGTTGGCTACACTGGTAATCTGAAAGTATGAGAAAACTGTCCACCTTTTCCATCATAGGAACATTCTCCGTCCTAAAAATATTAATTTCCAATGTTGGTGACACATTCTATTTTGTTCAGTGCTAGACAGCTGAGGAGAGACAGAAGATGAGCCTTGTCTAAAGAGAAGACGTATTTTTTTTACAAGCTGATAGAAATCAGGCTCATTTAGCGCCAAATATCTTGCTTTTGTTCTCCCCATCCCCTGCAAAGTCATTAGAGGAAAAGTTTTGTATAATTATAGAGAACAAGTTCACAAACATTGTAACTTTGATTCTCTTAGAAGTTTTGAAAAAAATCATGTCTTATTTTATGATACACTTACAAACTTTACTTCCTTGGTCTCCTTTAGAAATCTTCAGAAGAAGTGTCATTAAGTCCTTTGCAAAGGATTAGAAATGGGATTTCTGCTGAATGGCTTTCAAATCAGTGACATGCTTAACAAGACTAGAGATGAGACACTGATATAATTAGAAAATTATAATTACCTTTGTATTAAGGAAATGCTTTGTATTAAGGAATTAAAAGTAATTCTGACCTTGGAAATTCACTAGATAATAGCTTTTGAAACTGTTGCATTCATGAAGAAAAGAAATCTACTTTGGATAAGCTAGTTAATTGTTTTTCTTTTGGTGTTTTCTTCAGTTCAGAATATCTTTAATGAACAAGATCTGATCTTAAACAGAGAAGTAGAAACTACACCAGTGGCATATTTATGCAAATGGCAGCTTTATACTAGGGATAAACAAAACTCAATCAAATGCCTACTAAAATCTTTGGAATTTCTACATTCCCACTACAATTCTGGGTTCAGCAGCAGCAAACATATTTCACTGACACTGCTTAGGAGGTGCCAAGCATGAATACAATAAGGGGGAGTTAAAAACGCTTCCCAAGCAATGGTAACTGAGTATCTTAAAAGTCAGGCTAAAACTTCACAACGATGGCAAAAGGACTTCAGGGTCCTTTGTTTTCCCTCTCTTCTCCACCTAACCTCAAGGTCCTATTTCACTGCATTTGATTTGAGACTTTTTAACAACTGTTCTCATGGGAAAGCTATTATCTCCCTCCTCCCCAGTCTTACTTCTCAGGAAAAGTTAAACTGCCTTGGTTCAGATCTCCTTGAAAAATTTCATTTTGAATCACCTATCCTTGGTGGCTCAAAATGAAAGGGACTGAAAGAAGGAACTTATGACAAGAAGTCTTACTGAAGTCTTAAATGACTGATAAAACTGAAAATCCAGCCTAAAATGGCACATAAACTAACCTGTCTGACTCAATTGTACTTTAAATGAAGTTAATTTCCAATTTTTCCTTTCTTTATTTCTCGTTGGTTTTGTTTTGGTTTTCTTTTTTAATAACTTATTTAAATCTAACTCATATCTATTTAAAGAACTTCTTCTTTTAAGGTATGGAAAGCTGAATCTGATTTTGGCCAAAACCTATGAATATTTTACATGCAACTTTAGTTGTTGAGCATCTGGGGTTGATCAAACTGAACCTGTGTTAAAAAGAACACATTCGATGAATCCCAGATGTTTTAATATGGCACTCCCTCCCAAACTAACTGGATCAGGATGGGAAACAAATGAAAGGTAAATGCTTTAAAATTAAAGACCTAAGCAGGCTTAAATGTAGGCGACTTGAAGGTAATGGAGAGGGTGGAGTTGTGCCCATGTAAGTGTGAGGTCTCTATATTTTCTCCATTTGCTTGTTTTGAGGGCTGAAATCTCACGTGCACAGAACTAGAGAAAAATGATTAACCTTGACAGTGAAGATGGTGTTTGGATTAAGTTTCTCTTGCCGGCACCTGTGCTTCAGCCTTGTTTTTTCTATGGATGGGCATGTTAAAGGTTTTCTAGCAAACTTTAATGGCAAACTAATACACATGGTAATTCCAAGGATAAGGAAAGCAAAACACTGAGACAATGGGCTGGTAAGCTTTTACCAGTTCTGTGTAGTTTAATAAGAGACAGAACAGCTCATTGATAAAAAAAAGCACACAGTAAGTTTGTTAACTTTTTCCTACAGCTGACATACACAAGCACAGTAACATCTTTGACTGTATCACTTTTCTGTTTTGGGCTATTATATGACATTTAATCTTTTCTCCTTTTCTTCTTACAACCCATTTAAAATGTGAGAGAAATGTTTATACAGAAAGAAGTTTGATGTTACTGCAGCTTACAGTTGTCCATGGTTTTTGCTAGAGTACAAGGAACATGGAGAGGGGAAGGGTCATGTGTTTGATTGTGTCAGCAAAAGTATAATTCTTACCTTTCCCAAATTGCTTTGCATGCATAAACAGTCAGTAGTCATGGTTTATGGCCTGTGATTAGGCCAAGCAGAACTAAAAAAAAAAAAGTGTAATAGTATTGTCTAAACGTTGCAACTTAGGCCAAGTAGGAAAGGAGCATGAGGTCTATTGAAGTAAAAGTAAATTTCCCATTGTTCGTGCTTAAAAAGGACAATTTTAGCTGAAATGTAAAGTAGAATTTATCCTCCAGTGTGGGTTCCTAAGCACAGGTAGAACTGTTTTTCTGTTCCTTTTCACTTATGATAATGTGGCTTGAGATGTTACATGGAAATGTCTCTGTCAAATCTCTCAGGGTAACCTTGTAGTGGGTTGACCTTGAATGGATGCCAAGTGCCCGCCGAGCCACTCAATCACTCCCCTTCTAAGCTGGACAGGGTGGGGAGAAAAAAGATGGAAAAATCTCATGGGTCAAGATTACAGCAGTTTAATAAAACAAAACTAGAGGTCATGCACATGGAAGCAAAGGAAACCAAAATATTTTATTCTCTATTTCCCCTCAGTAAGCTATGTCCAACCACTTCCCAGGAAACAGGGCTTCAGTGTGCAAAGAGGTTGCCCTGGAAAATAAACATCATGAATAATGAATGCTCCCCTTTCCCTATCCTTTCTGCTAGATTGTATTGCTGAGCACACGTTATATGATATGCAATATCCCTTTGATCAGTTTGGGTCAGCTGTCCTGGCTATGCACTTCTATATGCACTGTCCTGGCTATGTAATTTTTCTAATATGATCATATCCATTCCAGCCTACTGGTGAAGGGACAATGTTGGAGGGATGGCCCTGGTGCTGTACCAGCACTGCTCAGAAGTGGCCAAACGTCTTTCTAGCTACCAGCACAAAGCACAGCACTGCGAGGGCTGCTGTGGAGAAAAATTATTCCATCTCAGCCAGACCCAATACAAACCTATAGCTGATTTTGTTTGCCCCATTCTTGTGTGGGAATTGCCTTCTATTGTTCCAGGGTATCCTGGGCATTAACATCCTTATTGTTCATATCACTTTTATTTTCTTGATTTTCTTTTACGCTTGGTTGGACTTTTTCTGTTAGTTTTATTTATAGCCAGAAGTAATGTATATACTGTCCTCTAAGTGTGTGCATGTGTGCACACATTTGCTACCCCGTGGAGCAATACTGAGGAGAGATTGTTAACATCATGAGCAAGTTTCTCTGAAAAAGTATGTGCCTCATTATAGAGAAATAAAGTGTTTCATTTTCTTGAATGGGAATATACCCCAAGCCTGTACCTGTAGAAGTGAAAGCAAATGCCTTTTCAGGGCATAGTTTTATTTCGAGACAAAGTAATTAATTTTGTAAGTTGTGATTTAAAAAAAAATTACCTTTAAGATGTCTAAAATATTGACTTGTACTTTTTCCACCTAAAATACAGAAGTATATCTAGTCAAGACAACTCCTAAAGTAAATGTTATGATTTCATGATGGATAAAATTATTAAATCATTAAACGATTTAAATTGGATTAAAAAGCACTGAAAGGACACATTTCAAACTATATTAAAGACTTGATCAACATTCCAGAAAATTTAAAACTAATATATTAAAGGCAAATAAATCAATAGTGACAACACAAATACTACATGAAGACAGACTATATGTGATATAATATTACAAATACTTTTACTTTAGAGGAAACATTAATGATTTAATCAAAATTGATAAAAGGTAAATAAGTCTTAGATAAGGCTCTTTGAACTAATCTTGACCTTTTTTAGTTGTCTTGCAAAAATGAATTATCTTTTGCTGCTTAGCATAGGATGTCTCAGGTGCAATAAAGTATAGTCTAGGAACTTGTTTTTTAGAAAAAATCCTGGGTTTCAGGGAAAAAAGGCCCTGCTTGGGCTCTTGTAAGCATGACTGTGGTAGGTCAGACTAAAGGTTCTTCTAGTTCAAGATCCTGTCTCCAACACTGTCAGTAGCAGTTGTTTCAGAAAAAGGAATAAAAATGAAGTATAACACAATAGTCCCCATGGCATATCATCCCAGCTGCTGGCAATCCGTGATTTAGGAAAATCCTCAGCCAGAGGTTGCAACCTTTCATCCACATTTCGTAATGCTCCATGAACTTACAGATAATTGTACCTAATAACTTTATGAACCATTTATATTTCTGGCATCCTGCACACCTCATGGCAATGAGCTCCACAGATAAAGTAGAAAGATGTGAGCAACTGTGTCTTTAGTTTGTTCTTAAATTTGATTCTTCATTACGTCTTCTTTATTCTTCTAATATGAGAGCTGGTAAGTACTCACTATTCTCTCATTATTTGTGCTGTTATGTTACTCTAGTCATAGATCTTCTCAGTTGTCTTTTTTTGCTGAGTTTTTGAGGGTTTTAACTCAAAAAGGCTATTCTAGATTTCTATCTCTTAAGAATGGGTTAATCCCACTTACTTTTCAGAACTGACCTGAATTGTCTGAGTTAGGGACTTGTTCACTTATGATTCCCGAAGCAACAAGACAGAGCATACATCTTTATCTGCCAAGAGTAAAAGAAAACTCCAAATACAGGCATAACATTTATCTTTGAAAGAGTCTGTTAGTGTAAGAAGCCAACCACAGGCTCAAAACCACTGAAGACAGGTTGATCTAAGGGCAAATTTTGGCCCTAAAATTGCATTACATGAAGTAAGTGCTATAGGGAGCAATTAACCATTCACCATTTGCCAATAAATACACAGATATTTTCTGCTGGAGGAATAGGGAGTGAGTGATATATTAGGTATCATTTTTTAATGACAACCACGGTACCAATGTGAAAGTTTTAAAACACTCAAGAGGTCTTTGAGAAACTAAATTCAATGCCCTTTGTGTCATCAGACCAAATATATGATGCACAAAGGAAAAACTAGGGCATATCAGAAACAGTGCAGAGTAAATATGCTCAGACCACAGTCACTGGGCAAGGTTGCATAAACATGAAGAAAACAGGTTGCATAATATACAATTTCAGTTTCAAGGAAATATATTTATAGAGTGTTTATAATTAGGATAGTAATACAGTCAAAATTTGAAAGTTTTCACCTTAAAGAAGTTGCAGTTGAAGCTCAAATCATAAAGAATTAGAATGTATTTTAACAGGAGTCCTAGCAGGCATTTTAGAACTGTGTGTTACCACTGAAGAGCTGCATAACTGTATTAGTGAGCATTTGGTCAGAAAGATTAGCTCTGTCACAAAATTATAACTCTTTTCTGATTTGGTCAACTTGACCCAGGCCTTGCTTTCAGCAAGTCATAGATGCAAACATAGAATACTATGATTGTTAAGAATGACCTACTACGCAACCTTGGCCATATGACTTTATGAAGGCATATTGTAACTGAAACTTGATGATGAAAAAGTATGATTTTAAAATGTGCAGAGACAGAGGGGGGTTTTATGAGCTTTGAGAAGTTCCCATAATTTCTCAGATTTTCTTTCTTCATATTATTTTCATATTACTAGAATGTTAATTGTGTATATCACATTACATTATCACATTGTTCTTTCACACAACTATTCAATTTTTCATATTAGTGCTAGTAAATATTGACATTTTATTTTAAATTGAGTGTGCCTACTAATGACTTCCATTCTTTTGATTTTATAATATATTTTTCTGTTGCACTACAACCATCCACTTGTGAAATAGCATCTTCTTATTCTTAGAAACAATGCTCAACCATCATGTAATTTTCTCATTGATAAATGGTCTACTTATCAATCCCTTACTGTGAAGTATAACTTTTTCAAAGAATTAATTATTCTGAATTCTTTTCGGAACGTCATAAATATTTCAATATCTTTCTGAAATTACATATACTAAATCTGAATATCTTTGAGGAGTGCAGAAGCATGAAATACTAAACTGCATATCATGTACCTACTTCTTCTTACTATTTAGCTTTTCATATAAATGCTAAAGATTGCATTAACAGCTTCAGTCAAAGAAAAGCTTCAAAAATTTGCAGTGAACTGACTGTACTTTCTACCATGACCAAGTCACTTTAGTCTTTGCTCTTCCAAAATTTCATCAATATTGTAACCATGACCTACTATTTTTTAGTCCATGAGCATTTCTCCTTTTGCCATGAAATAGATTTGCATAGATTGGCTCTCGTCTACAAGGCAATCCGCATTACTTCAGTCAGCTACTTTATCTCTCACCTAAGCATGGAATTATATGCACCTAAAATCAGTGATGACTTTATATTTCTTGCCAGTCATTTATGATAATTTTCTAAAGCCTGAGATCAAGAAACATTAAAAATAAAAAAAAAATTTAACACAAGTTCCTCTTCTATGCCAGTAATAAATCCCAATTTACATTCAGATACAGTCAAGTTTAATCCATTTAAAATATATCATTTGTAACACTCTGATTTCCTAAATGAAACCACAATGATATAATAATTCAAGTATTTAATAACACATTCAATATACTATGTCATTAATATTCTGTCTACTGACCAAATGGATTATGCAATGTTAATATGACTAGATCTACAAGCCCATGCTGACTATTGTTAATTTTACTGACTCCCTGCTAATTCTTTATTAATTGATTACCATACCATCATTTATCAAAGTTATGATGACAGGTCTATGAATTATTCATATTTTTTCATATGCCAATTTTGGCTTGACATTAGCTTAGTTTGGATTTTTCTCAGTGTTCTCTGGTTTGCTGAAAATAAATGAGGCAGCTCCCCAGCATTTTTTTAAAATCTCTTGGACACAGTTTATTGCAATTAGTAATTTAAAAATACCTAAATTTAATAATTACATTATGACATACAGCTAAGATTCCAGTGGAAAAGAAAGCACATGTGCACTATTATGTAAGGCAATCCCATTTTTCTATCCTGAAGATAAATAATAGTTGAATTAACTCTCAAGTTTTCTGCATTGTTATTCAATCCATTATTAGTATTCTCATTTTCCTTGTTTCTAACACTGTATGAAAATTCCTTTGAGTTCTATGTTACTTTACTGTGCTAATACTTTTCCTTTCATCTTTTTCATTTCAATTCTATCCTTTATTTTCCAATCCAGGCATATGTTTCACAAAAAAATCACTGTCTCCAATTCCCAACTCTTAATTTATAGCTATTGCTAATAAAATTAAACTTACATTATTCTATTTCTTTTCTACACCAGGTTGTAATCCTTATGAGTTCGATTTTTTGATCAGCCTAGACTTTTTTTTCCCCAGACTTTGATTTCTGAAGAATTCGGAAAAGTTTTCTTCTGTGTTTTCAAGTATGAATCACAATTCTGCATTTAAATTTTCTTTTGGATTATTTGACTCATAATTTCAGCTTTCATAAATTAAAGTCTTATGGCATTACATATTTGTTTATATGAAGTCATTTGTCTTAATTCATTCACAATCTTTGAAATCTACATAGCAAACAAATTTTGACTTCTCAATTAATTCTTTCCTATGTGACAACATGGAAAGTAATAGAGTTTCACATATTTACTGCAATTAATTTAATAAAATTAATCTATCATTTCCAAAAATTGTGACACTTAAATATAGACAGCAAGACAATAGAAGCAGCTGCTCAGATTGAATTCCACCATGAGAATCTGTTTTTTATCTTCCAACTGTAGCTCTGTATTCAGCTGTAATTGGCTGATTGATTAACACTAGCTACCACCTAAAGGACTATATTCTGTGGTATATATTGAAAGAAATGAGAGTAGATAATGTATCTCTCTGTCTCCCCTAACAGATTAGAACTTGTGAGTTTTAATATTTCAGTTATGCAAAGCTCCTGAAGAGATCTGATTAACCCTACAAGACTAATTTCACCCCTCCATATTGCTCTTAGTGTGAAACTTTTACAGCTTATGCATCAATTTCTTCTCTCTGGAAAGGGAGATTCTGTTTCTGCTCAGCTGTGGATTTAGATGACATAATTTCCATCAAAGCTCAAACCAAGAGTGAATTCAGGTACACAAATCTCAGTAGTCAGATCACCTGTTCTCACGCACCTGAAATTGTTCAGTAACACCTTTTGGGACCATAACATGGAGTTTCTTAAATGGGACCACAAAGTGCCTTGCACTGAGGACCATGTCTAAGTCCTGATGAAAGACACTTGATTTAAATCTAAATTCCCACAGGAAAACCGTCCCAAAAAGTATGCTTAAACTCCTAACTCCCTTGGACAGAACTGAGTCCAATGCAAAGCTCACCCTCTTTGATTGCAAAGCATGCAGAGAGGAACACAAAGAGAAGAGCTTACCTAGGAGCAATGACCTACTCATGAAAGTACATCTTCAGGATTTTAGGTTCACTTCAGCCATAGGTAGTTTGAAGCCATTTTGCTAAGCAGCAAGGTGACAACTGCCAGGTTAGAATTTTCCAACTTCAATTTTGAGGCTGACACAGTACAGCAGAAATGTGATAACTGAGAAGTCAAAGAAAGACTTAAACTATGTCTTGACACTATGTTGATAAAAGATCAATGCTAGTTTTTCCCTTGAACACTGGAGTAAAAGGGATCATCCTTGGTGCCTCAGCTTACCCAAAAAAGAACAGGGAAATATGTGATGAAAGTGAGGTTATGTTGTTATAGTCGACTAACATCACACTTCTCTATGGTTGTTTACTAATTCCACAAACACACAATTAATTGCACTAAAACTCTTTTTTCTTTCTCCTGTAGCTATTCCCATTGCTACATTACCCAGTGTTTTACTCTGAAGCCTCTGCCTCATCACCTATCCCAAAGGGAAATTGTGCAAAGCCCCATGCACTTGGGCCCGCTGTGTGGCACAGCTGCTGTGTCATGCAGCTGCCCACTCAGCTGTAGCTCACAGGCCTGGGCTAGGGAGGATTTAGACAGGAGGGTCTGGCACAAAGAGGTCAAATTACTGTCCCTTGAAGGAGTTCATTTAAAGATCCTAGAAGCAGGCAAAGGTAAGTGGATGGGCTGAAATGCAACACCCCAAACGTCCATCATGTAAGGCTGGGTGACTGCCAAAGCATGACCACACACAGAAACACGGCACTGTAACTCAAGCCTAAACCACAGAGGCATTCCTCCAGCCAAGGACTCTCACCAAGTCTCCCTGTGTGTATTTGTTATAGACATGGTCTATGACCACAAAGAGGATGGTGATACACATCTTACCCTGCTCCCTGTAAGACATGGAAGAATGACATAACGGGGTGTTAAAACTCCCAACACAGCTGGGAAAGCATTCTTTTGGGGCAGGGAAGACAACATCATACATACTCCAAGAATTAAGTCCAAAGCCTCAGAAAAATACAAGCATGTGTTATGTTTTCCTGGACTCCGAGTGACTCCTAAATTCAAGCACTTTAGGAGATGACAGCACAAACACCTCTGGGGCAAACAAACACTCATGTAAAGACATGCTTACAATTTCCCTTTCCACAAATACACTTTTGCATGTACAGCCATACAGCACTTCTCTCTTCCAGTGAGGAAATCCTATGCTTTGCTCCACTGCTTCATGCCCTCCACAGGCAGCTGACAGCCCTGAAGACGCTGCCATTTCTAAAGGAGAAGAATGTCAAAAAAAAGTCACTATCTCTATTCAAATGAGCACTGAAATGTTTTTTTTCCTTTGGTATTCAAAAGCTGAGTTTACTCTTCAAATATGCTGACCTTGGAAATAAAACCATTGGTTTAAGCCTGTGTTTCTGAAGGAATGGACTACATGCACTGATAGAACAAAGAAACACAAATAAATAAAATGAATACTGAAAATGTTAGCCTGGCCACAGTATAGTGAGGCTATATATGTATTAACAAAGAGAGAACACTACTTAGTAATAAAACAATAAGACTAAAATTTATGTGATAAGAAGACTTTGAGAATGAGGGAAACCCACATCACAGATACTCTATAAGATTCATTACTGTGTTTCGTAAACTTTGCAGATGAAAGATAAGGAGTGAGACTGACTAGAGCTATATGGCACTTTTATTTATAACTTTTAACACAATGTGTACTGTGTTAAAATGTTTGTCCCCATTAAATGTGGGCTCACAATTTACCATCTAAAGCTATTCTCATTGATTTCAACTTACTGAGAAATGCAAACACTGGCACATACATGGTAATTGGGTACAGATGTGATTATTTGACAAATAATCATAACAAATAATTGTCACTTCCTTGTTTATAAACCACTAATTTAAAACATGTGTGTACTGACCTAACCTCACTAGTGCACTCTTTTCTAATGCGAGGAGAGAAGAGGAAGAAAGGTTCAAGCTGTTATCATTTCTACAAGAAAACTAACCTTTTGTTCTCTGGTTCTAACTTTCTGCTTCACAGAGTTACTTTGCTTAGAAACATGTTTTCCACTGGCTTCTGTTTTGCAACACTTGTCATAAAAAGTAAGTTTAGAAGAGAGGAGTCAGAGGACAGAGACACGATACCTGGTGGATACCACATATGTGTGGATACACAGCAGTGACATTCATTTACATCATTAGAGTGGTGCACACTCCTAGACATAAAGAATACACAGGTATCTTAGTCAGGAAAACCTTAGGCAACAACTAAACTAAAAGATATTTCGTGTGTAAGAGCGTGAAACATTTTGGAGAGAGAGAGACAGCACACCCCAAACAACCTTCTCACTTTACACATAAGTGAAGTTTTTGGTTTGTTCGTGTATCAAACATGAAATCAGTAATGGCATTTAATAACACCTCCTATATTCATAAGAGACGTGAAATTTTGTTGTTTGCATATTACAGAGTAAGAATTTTAATTTGGCCACTTACATCTGTAAAATCAAAAGTAATTTCACTTCAACTGATGATGTTATACCAAGGATAAACAAGCAATGTCAGTAGTAATGATTAAAATGGTGTATTCTTAAGGTTGCACATGTCACGTAGCAGTGTTTTCTTTGAAGTATGTTGTTTATCTGTACTGAAAAATGTTAAAACAAGTCTTCAAACAATTTAATTTAGGTTTGCGATCAAGTGCTGGTATAGAGACTTTAGGAAAAAAGAGCAGGGCTCTTAGTGAGTGTTTATAAAAAAAGTACTGTTTACATTTCAGCTTCCCCTCAGAATCTATAGCGTAATGTTTATAGAAAGCAGTCAGCAAAATTGTATAATTGTATTATAATGAACAATACCCTTTTAATTAATTATTATAACTTTCATATCACCGTTGTGAAAAATGGAGATAAAGGGGGTCTGTATAATCACAGATTGTGGACTTCTTGCACTTTTTCTTTTTTTTAGATTCTTCCAATAGCACAATAGAAACCTCAGTTTTGATAAGTCATTAAATTTGAAATCAGCATGTATATAGCAGCTAAGATCACATTTAACCATTCAATTGAAGCAAGGCTGCTTTTCAGGTCTTCTCAGCCTTATCCTCTCTAAAAAAGATGCCATGAGGACATAATACAGTCCTTTAGGAAGAATTCTGCTTTCTGGGCAACAGAAAGGTGTCCAGGAAGGACACAGAATACTGGGCTGCAGTAACAGTCAGCATGCCCTCGGGCCATACAGCACTTCTCTCTTCCAGTGAGGAAATCCTATGCTTTGTTCCACTGCTTCATGCCCTCCACAGGCAGCTGACAGCCCTGAAGACACTGCCAAGATCTACTCTGCCTGGTGATACCAGTTCTGCTCTCCATGCAGAGACCCTGGCTACGGCGATGATGTGGGATGGGTGCATCCCACAGTGCTGGTCCTCTGAATATTCTATCTGGGAATATATCAGAACGCATGACAGATTCCTCCCTGTCCACAACCCCAGGTTGTTTTTGAGAGAAAACTAATGTACACAGGAAGACAACAACAACACAGATCTCATCTGGGAGCTGAGTGAGAACGAGACAGATCTTAGTAACAAAATAATCAGAACTGGGAAGTGAAGCATGAAGCACATCCTTCTGCTCTACAAGGACTCAACATGTTCTTTGGGTGTAGCTGACCTTCTTTGTGCATCTGAATCTGCCCAGAGCAGTGGACCATGCAGATAACATACTCTCTAACACTGATTAATATTTCAGAATGCTATTCTCAACTATGGTTTTAGAAAAATATTCAACTCATTCCTCAAAGCAGACTTAAGAGCAAATCCTCTCAAGATAAGGGAAAGGTACTCTTCTAAGAAAAGTCCTCAGTGCTGCTTCTGCACTTATGTGTTGATCAAAATTTTCTGTACTACACTCTCAGGGTTAGTGTCATATTTAAGTCTTCCAGACTGTGTGCAGAACTAACATATCCCTGGAAATGGCAGGCAGCAATCCCAGACACGTGACAATACATAGGATCATAGCACCACAGAAACACCCACTTCAGGAGGGACTGGGGATCATCCTTCTCTACTACAGCATGCCACTGCATTGGCACTATCTTCCTTCCACCCTCTTTTACATCACCCTACACCACACACCACCTCCAGCCCAGACTTTTTCTATCATTCTTTTTCCTTCCTCCCTCAGTCTGTGGTGCAGCCCCAGAAGTCCATTCCAGGAGAGGCAGTGGGAGCCCAGCTGGATGTGCCAGGTCGCAGCCTTAGCTATGGAACTGAGCCAGACCCACAAATTTGAGAGCTGAGGTTGTCCCAGCAACTCACCATCCACCACAGCTGCTTTGGCTTCCAGGACCAGGAGTAAACGCCAATCACCTCACCTGCTGCTACCTAACCCTCCTCCCTTCTTTTCTCTGTTCTTTTTATCAAAAAGAGAAAAAGACTAAAATCAACCAACTTCTTCTGAGTGATTAGTAACAATCTTCAGCAGAAATAGCTTACTTTTCTCTACTAATAAGGATGCTTTCCAGATTAAGAGGCCCCAGCCAATATCTCTTACAAAAAAGACTCAGGAAACTCCCAAACAGATTTACTTTGCACAATCAGGCAGCTTCCTAACCTTTCAGCTTCAAAACCCCATATGTTTTGTAATTTGTTTAGTTTTGGTTTGCTGGGGTTTTTCCTCCAGTGCAGTCTAATCAACTTGTGTGTGTGTGTGTTTGGCATGAATAGTCCAGTCTAGTTATCACAGGAATTAGTCACAGTAATCCAAGGCCTCTGTAGTCAAATATCTGAGCTAGTTGTGACTGCTTTACAATTACATGATCAAGTTAACACCTTAGTGACCCTTGGGTCCATTTACTCTATCAAAATTAACACCACAGTTTGTTTCCATAACAACTGTAAATGTTTTTAAATATGTCATTTAAGTGCATCCATCTAAAGGAGATAATCTGGCCCCACTTCATTCTACACAGGGAGGTTCCTTTTCTGAATAAAATACATGATATTTGCTCAGAGACATTTCCTATGGAAAAGTATGTATACATTTGAAGCTAAATCTGTGATTTTCTGGATTAGTCCCTACATAATTGAAAGAATTAGACTTGATATCAGGAGAACAAGTTCAATATAATTTTACTAAATTAGGAAGAAAAAGGTCAGAAAACAACCCTTTACTGAGACTAAGTAGGAAGAAGGAAAGCACTGTTGATGCGACGTCTGTCCTCCCCAGCTCTCTTTAGTGTCTGACCTCAGCATATTGAGACATCTGTTATTTCCGTGTATGGCTGAGGTCAAAGAAAGAAATTAGCTTCTTCTGTGTCCTGACACAACCGTGGAGAGTACTGAGGTCAACTTCTCCTCACCCTGCAAAAGACGCGAACAAGTGGAAGCAAAGAGTAGCTGACAGATATAGTGAGAAATATTTTAAAAAATAGTTTAAAATTTAAAAAAGGTATCAATTTACTTCTTTTGGTCCACCATCTTAGGAGAAAGAAATGTGCACACTCTACAGTGACAACAAAAAAAGAGGATTCATTTAATTTATGGATGTATCTTTGACTATGCCACTGGGAAGAACTTTTCTCTGGATGTGTGGCAAAAGAGCTTCAAGAAAACACAAAAGATGCTATGAAAAGCTGAAATTCATGAAATTTTCACAGCTTCTCTGACTACACAGAGTAAGCTGGCTTGCTAGGGCACCAGTCTGATGTGAAACTTTTCTCAGTGTCCTTGATTAACGTGTAGAATCAATCTTCACCAAATGCAATTATCATACACCTTCTCTGGCTTTGAGAAAATGATTTGATGAGGTAGCTATACAGAAAAAGTACTAGTTAGCACTTGACTCATAATTTTCACTGACTAGTGGTACTGCTTACCCAGAGCTGACTCTTACTTGCTCTCCACAATCCCTCTAAGTTGATCGTTGGAGGTTTGATGAAATATGAGATGTTCTTTGCACCCCCAGTCTCACTAAAGCAGTCAGCAGTTCAAGTTGTCTCTTTCCTGCCTCCTACAATTCGTCCACAGGTTTGTCTCAGAAAACAAAGCAAAATAAAATGCATTACTACTGCAAAGGGAAAAAAAAGTAAAACCATAAAAAACTACCAAACCCACAATCAATCATTCAGAAGGCTCTGTGTATGCGGTTACCTTGTTACAAAAGTCATAGCACCTTACATTTCAACAGCTCCTTCACAGCAAGTCCCCTGTGTTCAACTTGTTTCTTGAAAGCTTAGATGCAATTTTTTACATTCCTTTAGACTGGGACTCACTCTACAAGTCAAAGAGCTCAATTACACATCCTCTTACAGGCCAGAAACAATATACCTGCAGAAATTTATTCACCTTAGCTCATCCATGGAATGAGAAAAATCTTAATGCAGAACTGTGTTACAGATATATTTTCTGATACATACTTCCTTCAGTCAATTTTTTTTTGTAAATTCCTTTAGAAACTACCAGAAATAAATTTTGTAAACATATCTTTTATACATTAAGAATTATAGAAGAAAAGATTTATTGCAGTTTGTCCACGAAATTTGATTTTTAGAAATACTTTACTGTATCACATTTTAAATATTTCTTGAGTGAGTATTATAGTTATTCTAGGACTTCTTATTTTCCCCTGTCAGTACATGAATTGGTCAGAATGCAAGCTCCATTTCTGTACTGCATTAGTTACATCAAAATGCTTGCTGAGTGACTTTGGGAAAGTCTGATTAGCAGCAGATGACTACCAGTCAGATAAGATTCCTCACTAACAGTGTCCAAAATCATACTGAAATAAATATATAGATTCTTAGAAACATAGAAACATTAAGGTTAGAAAAGACCTCCAAGATCATTGAGTCAAACCTTTATTCTCACGTTTACTTCTTTTCTTTACCTCTAAGGATTTTTTTCCACCTTTATAGAGAAAAATGTAATTGGTTCAACGTCCTTGGAGGCTGAGTAAGAGAAAAATACTGAAAAGTGAATGGAGAAATATTGAAAATTGTATTTAGCATGTAGGTAATTATGATTTGTCATCAAAATATTTCAATTTAGGAAGAACTAATGGGGGAAACAAGCCAAAATATTATCTAACAGTTCTGTAGAAACAATTATGTATGCTATGGTGAACAGCAACCTAAGCATGACAAGATAATATCACAGTGTTCCTTCCTGAAAAATGTATAACACCTGGAGAGACTCCAGAGGGAAGTGACAAATAAAATCTTGAAAAAGTTTTCACTGAAGAAGGGATGAAAGAAAGGATTGTGCAGCTTAAGGAAGAGGAGGATGGAGGAAAGAGTGAAACATAGTAGTCTTCCAGTATGCAGATCATTGATCAAAGAGAAATAAGTATGATAATGTAAGTGCTATAATATTTCCTGGCTAAAAGTCACCCATTACTTTTTGCTTCAACTCTTCATTACTTGTGTTGAGGGAAAGGTTACTTTATATTCTTCCAGGTCCTCCAGGGATAGTTTTGAAAACAGAAGAATAACAACCAAAATGACAAATAACAGAGCAAATAATACATTGTGACCAGTTATTACTCTTTCTCTTTGACAAATGTGCTTGTTTGCATATGAATATGGCTATTGATATAAGTAGAAACCATTTATCAAAGTCTTGTGTGAGAAGAAATCAACTGCTCATAGGTTGCAAATGGGTGAAACAAACAACTGTTTAGGATTCCACCCATTGTTACAAACCATATGAAGGGTTCATCCAGCTCCACCGTAGGGTATGAAGGCAGGGCCAGGTCCACCACTGATGTAGGCACTATTCACCCCTAAATTACCTTAGCTAAACACAGATAAGGGTCACCAAAATTCATCATCTCATCAGGATGATTATGGATTGAGCTATATTTTCTCCCCCTAACCTTCTGGTTTTGTCAAAGATATTATGCACTTGCAAACCTGTCATTTCATGGAAGTTCAGCATTCATTTCATCATGTGTTACAGTGCTAAGGTCAGTTCTGGTTCACTAAGCCAGAGGAAAATCTATCATTTCCATATCTAAGAGTCACAGGGAACTGTGTCATTATTGGCTCCCTTTTTCAGATGTCTTCAGCTTTCTGTAAGACTCTTATTTCTATTTCTTTTTATCAGTTTTTGTTTAGCTCATGTTTCTTTTGGTCTGAGATGCTCTTTACTGTGTCATTACCTCAACTGTCCTCCCACAGAATAGCCATTCCTGAGCAGCTTTTCATCTCTGTGTCTGTCTTTTACTTGAGCTGTTGGTAATTTATAAATATTACAGCTGCTTTCAACAGAACTGAACACTGAATGTATCACAATATGTGTTGGGGGACATCTACAGGCTGATTCCTGACACAGAAAGTTAACAGAGATGTCCTGGTAGGCAAGTCAAGGACATCTCAGTCACACCTGGGTTGTCTTCCTTTTTTCTTTTAATCAGTCAAACTTGAAAAATTATATCCTCACTCTAAAAACAAAACTAACAAAGCCTTGATTCCACATGACATACATGCAATTACCAGAAATTGCTTATTACCATCATAATAGGTGGAAAACAATTATTTTATCTCTGATCACTAAATCTTTTTTTAAATAATTATATAACGTTACACTATAGTTCTTATATTTGAAGATTTTTGGTCATTTGGCAAAGCCAAATTAAAAAAAACAAAACAAAACAAAACAAACAAACAAACAAAAAAACCCCCAACATATTAAATACTCTCACCTCCAAAACAATTTGTTTTATATACAGTACTCTGATATCATAACTGTAAGGTGAGCAATAGGTGAGTTTTTTACAAGGTAATTGTTACAGGTTTTTTCTTCATTTTTACTGACTTTAAAAACTGCTTTAAAACCAAACTAGTGAAAGAAAGAAAGGAAGGTCCGCCTGAAATAGCAAGAATACAGGTGAATCTAGCTGAAAATTCGATTTCCTACACGTAAAATAGATGTATTTCCTCTCAGCCTACGAATGTGTCATTAAAGTAGCAAGAATCAGATCTTCAAAGAAGGGCAAGCATCCATTTGCTAGTGAACCTAGGGATGCTGAGAAATATAGTAGGTCTAGTTAGTCTATAAGAAGATTCATATTGGAAGGTATGCAGTATATCATATTCAATGTTTGTGTGAAAAGATTTTGTGAGACACAGAGTTATGGACAAGCCTGGAAGATTTCCACCTAGAAAATTCCTGTGGCTTCCATATATCCCTAATGGCAGAAGTCACCTATGCACCAGTATAGCCTGCCTCATCACTAACATAACTTTGTAATGACAGCCACACCCTCCTTCCAGCAAAGTGTTGAGCTTACATATTCTCCAGTTCCCAAACTATTTGGCCACATTTCACTTCAGTCACCACTTCTGAGAGCTCCCTCGGCTGGGACAGGGGACAAAGCAATTTCTTAATACAAGATCCTCAGCCATACCTTCCTAATAATTGAGTATCTAATAAGTCTCAGTCCCAAATAAAAGAGGAATAAATGAAGCAACATCCGCAAAAACTCTATTTGATCTGAGGCTCCTGGTTTTACCTGCTTAACTCTACTTTACACTTAACAGACAAGA
This sequence comes from Manacus candei, assembly GCF_025592945.1. Lineage (NCBI taxonomy): Eukaryota > Metazoa > Chordata > Aves > Passeriformes > Pipridae > Manacus > Manacus candei. The sequence goes on along the minus strand of NW_026138067.1, from coordinate 7,344,912 downwards.
ACATGTTTATAGAGGTAAAGGTTGTTTCATAATGAAATTTTCACTAAAAGCCTAGTTTTCTGCATTTTCAGTGAACAGAAGGAATCCAAACCTGATGGTAACTTGATGACTTGTAATCAAGAGGCAAAGTTGCATTCATAGCACCAAACAGATTGGTCCTATTCTCTCCTCTGCCACTTTATACCCAGATTTCTGCAGCAGCCCAGCTACAGGAGTGCCAAACAACCAGCACAAACAAGATTTGTGTGCTTTTAACAGATATTCATGACTGTGCTCTTGGTGCTTACCCAGCTCACCTATTGGCAGCGTCTCATCACACATTTTTCAGCACAGATAATGTTTTCCAGACACTTGATTTCTTTTTCTTTACACATGGCAAAGCATTCAAATGGCTCCACACAGGTGAAACCGTGTCCCCTATGAGGCTGAAGGACTGAAGGATGTGGGGTTTAGACTGGGAGCCCTTCGTGAGCTCCAGACATCTCCTTCCTGTGACTGTAGTTCTTTAAATCATTGACCAATGCCAAGGGCACTTCCCTTTATCCTATCTATACGATGACTGAACTCGGATGAAGGGTGACCAAAGGGACCCAGAGCTGATAACTAGGGAAAGGCTGAGGAAGCACTGGAAAGATGCACTTAGTAGACTGGTACTCTATTAAGATTCGTACAACAGAGGGTTTGTGAAACACAAATAAGATGGTATTCCTGTTTGAATCCATCCTAGACCTAGAAGAAAAGTACAAAGAAGTACAAATTAATTTTCAGTTGGCAGTTAAAGACTATAGTCAATTAGGTTAAGGTGCTGTGTTTTGCAATTTGCCCAGAAACACTGCAGAACATTTTTTTTTAAATGGCATAGTGGTAGTATCACTGGATAGGAAGCTCATCATAGAGGTTTCCAACCATAACTTAGTTGTTTATTAACTTTCTTGTTGTAATTAATCACTTTCCATTCTGGAATAATTAAGAGTTTCAATTTTCTTGTTGAAATACAACCAATTTATGTGAAAGACAAAACCATTAAAAACATTTTCCTTGTGTCTAGAGTGAAAGGTAAGTTCAATGGTGTGTTGGTGATATTCTTGGTTACTCAAAAAATATATTTCACAGTCCCAGACCAAACTTCATAAAGCTGTTTTAGTAATGAAATTTAATCCATACATCTAAATGTACTCTTCCCTAACAGCAACCAGGGCTAGACAGATTACAATACCATCATTAAAGTGTGGGTCAGATTTTAATACAACAATACTTTTTATGTTAAAAATATTTAGCTCTACCATATGCTCACATTCTAGACACATATATATAATAAAGCTATTCTTCCCTCTCAAGCTTTTCAGTCAGCATACAATTCTTCTCAAGTCACAAAAAAATAACTAACTTGCACATGGAAAGATCTCAGCTGCTAAATGAAGCCATATTCATTATTTATTTGGCTCAGAATCTAGAAAGTGACAGCTCTCTGCAAGTCATATGGTAACATAAGAGGACTAAAGCAGGAAGAGGGCCAATATAAGAACTATGATGCCATTTCTGAGCAGCTGGATTCCCTGGCAACTGGTAACAGTGTCATTCACAAACTCATAGATGTTCTACTTTGACATTCAAAATTTACAATAATTTTAAATGTAGATTTCTTTCTCTAAATCTTCTGATATGAGATTTAGGAAAGTATTTGTCTTTTATATGTCCCTAAATACTTTACTACCTGAGGACATCATAAAGCATGATGCAATTTGCCGTGGTTCAGAAATTAGGAATAGGGAATTATTATATATTATGTTTCAATGTTAACATTTCAGCATCTATTATTCACAGTATTTCCTAATAGCAGACACAGTGCAGTTTTTGGAGGAGCACGTCTTCTGGTCACCACAGTGTTAAACTAAATGGGAGACCAGGTTGCCAAAAGGCTCTGGCAAATGACAATATGCAACTATGGAAAGGGCAAGTAAATAAGAGTCCTTGTCAAATAGAAGGACACCATTGCAAGGTCAGTCAAGTGTTAGTCAAAGTCAGCTCTGCCTCTGTTAGTTTTACGTCTCACAGGAAAAGTATCTAACAGGCCATCAAGCAACATCATCCCTTGGCATAGGTCTTCCTAGTCATGGAATGGATGTGGAAATCCAGCACAGCACTACAGAAATAAAGACATGACAACAGTCATGGGCCCAGCTACCTTGTATTTCTTCACGAAATACTAAAATAGTTACTGTCAAAAGCTAAGTTATAAATCTACATCTTCAATCTTAAAGTCGGACTAGACTGTCAGTATGGTATAGTATGCCTTTATAAATTGACTCCTTGAGGAAATTCTCTTCAGAGGTGTGAAAGCTATCAGCTTTTGGGTTTTTTCCCAAGAAAAACATTTGCCTCTGTCAGGTCAAGGCATGGTCTTAGGAGTCTCTAATCCCTCATCTGCTTCCTTCAGCAAATGCAAAAAAAAAAGGTTGAACTTCTGTTAGATACTTTACCTTTTGGAGAAGAAGTAAGGTTTTCGAGTGTGGTAGACCTACTTTTCAGAAGTTTTTTTTTTGGTCAGCTTCTTTATTTTAGTGTGACATCTGTCATAGTGCCATCCTGTGAAGTTTGATAACACAACCTGCTTCTTCTACCCAGAAGCCAAGGTTACACTGCTGCATCAACACTGACCATCAGCACCATGATAATCTAGCAGCTCTGTATGTTATCTCCAATACTGCACAGACTGCTTTCCTTGCCATCCTTGTTAGTGGGTGTCATGAATCGGTGTCTAGCCACTAGATTTGCTATTACCCTATCACCTCTTACATCCTTTCGTCAGATGGAGACCTCACTCCACATTCCCATACCACAAACCCATCTTTCTCAACCTCCCACTGTGTTCTCTTTGCTTGACTTACAGAGGCAATCCCTACGTCCCAAAGACTATGTTCTTTTACTTCACCTGTGTTGTCCTTGCCACAGAGACCTTGAGGGAAACGCAGACTACAGGACTAGGGGTGTTCCCACAGCAGGTATTTTGAGTAGTACATATTAAAGATCACAGCAGCAAATTATCATCATTCAAGTAACCAGCACTCAATAACACCATCTGCAAAGATTGCTTGCATGAATCTCTTTATAGCACAGGTCCACTGAGCCTTGCAGCAAACTGGACACGGAAGGTATAGACCAGAACACATGAAAAACTGCAAGAGAAAGTTCTACTTCACAAGTAAAAAGCACTGAGCAGATAGGGCTGCTGCTTTGCCAGGATGACAAGGTGACTTCATGTGAAGAGATCACCTACAAAGAAAATCTGCAAGGAGGTACAGGGAGAGGCTGCATCTACAGAGTGAGGGCTAAATTTATCAGATTAAACTCAGTTGCAACAAGGTATGTACCCAGGCACAGGGACTCAGATACTTTTTCTATTAGATTATTAAAATGGTCTCTGGACATGTTTTGGCTTTCCAAATAGCCTGCTTTTCTCTCTCCTGTGCCTGCTTTGGGAGTCCAAATGGGCCACAGACATCCCCAACAGGCAGCTGTCCTGCAAATGGCCACTTTGATGTGAGAGGTGGCAGAGCAGAACAGTGAGAACAAGGGCTAATCCACTCCAGGCACTTTCAGCACCAGAGAATGGACACAGACATGTTTTGCTGGAGTGGCTGAGAAACCCATGGAGTGTAGCTACAGCACTAGCTAGGAGAAGTAAGCCAGGAAAGCTGCCACAGGCAGAAATCCCAGCTGAACAATGAGAGACAGGCATACATCCCACTGCATCCAGCACTAAGCTGCCCTCACTATCCTTTGAGTCTGAACTGCCTCAATCAGTTACAGGCCTCTGTCCCTTTGCTAGAGGACTCACCAAGCCTATTCCAAATGACATCCTGAAAACAGTATTTCCTGTGCACTGAAGATTTGCCCCAGAATGCTGTAACTCTATGCAGCACTGCTACATTCACTTTTAGGGGATTCATGCATCAGCAGTGCACCACAGCGTGGGAACTCCACTTCAAGTATCATTAATCCTGCCTAGGGAGAGGAAAATGGAGTAGGTGACCCTTTGACATTTTTTCTATCTCTTTCTTCAATGATAAATATGGATGCAGGATACAAACTTTTCATTTTAATTTCTTTTCTTTTTTTTTCCTTTTTTTTTTTTTTTTGTTTTTCTTTTTTTTTTAAGTCATTCCCCATTTTCTGTACTTCACCAAAAAGAAAGAAAACATTTAAGGAGATAGTCCAAGCCATGCTCATTTAATGCCTGAGAAAATAGATAGGTCTGCCAAGCTCTATCAGGCTCTGAAACCAATCAAGGAAGCCAACTTTAAATTCTATGGGCCTCCCATGAGAATGTTCTGCTAATATTTATATCTCTGCTCTGATTTGGGTGATTGCCCAACTTCCTCAGCTGAACTCATCCACTAACCCAGTGTCAACAGAAAAAAGACAGTTGTTTCTCCCTTGTGAAAGCTGCACCACAGGGCATCCAGTCCAATTCCAAATTGCAAGCAGTAGCCACCAAGTCTAAAACATGCATAAGTCTAACTGCTCTTTTGGGTCAAGAGACTTGGATTTTGTTATGCTGATGCTTACTAAATGAGAATTCCAGTGATGTTCAGAGTAGCAAAACAATTTATTTATGCTTTCATATCTAAATTCTGACACACGCTCACTGAATATATAGAAACATGGATACTTTCTCTTGAGGGTTCAGGGATTCCTCCTGGGTAGGATAATCAGGGTGTACTTTCTCAGACAGGATGTGGAGTATCCATGACAGTTGCTTCTAATGCTACTGCTCCAGCCATCTGTCAAAACATTGCCATTACCAGCATATAAGAGACAAATCACAATACAAGATGCTGGCAGAAGATTTCTTTCTAGGTTCTTCATGAAGTTTCAGTCACGGTCTATCTGTTGGCATTGCAAAGATAAACTATGGATTAAAAAGAGCATAAAAACTTTTGAACATGCAGAAAAAAAAATCAAATCAAACTCAAATTATTTACAGTGGTCAGTGACACAAAAGAGCTTATCAACATGGGGTTTACCAACAGTTATATGTAAAATCAAAACATTGTAATGGCCATGGCCAGTTAGCAACATTTCCAAACTCCTGAAAGTCAAAAAACTGCAATTCTTCTCTAAATAATTATTGTCGAAGCCAACTCAAAGAAGCCAACTTCAAAGTATTATTGTAGGCCTACTATAACTATCTGTGTAAGAAAGCCCCTTTGGAAAGCAGAACTGAGTAAGTTTGCTGTTGCTCAGCTTTAAGCAATAGACTCTTGATATTCCAAATTCCCTCAGCTTTTCCAGATAGCTTTATTTTTAACTTACCCAGTTGTTTAAAAGCAAGTGCTCTTTTTCAAGTCACATTGTAACACAATGAAAAGAACAGTCAGAGGTCCACTGTCAAATATAAAAGAATACGCTTTATAAATCAAAGGCTCTGTAGGTAAATGAAAGGAAGTCACATCTCCTTGTTCACCCACCAAAAAAAATCTACAGTTGCAAAAACCATGATTTTCACATCTTAACTACTGATTTTTTAATAAAAACACTTACCTACTCTAAAATATTGTATTACAAATGCAGTAAATTCCAGGAGAAAGAGCACTTACACATTGAAGTTGGTGAATAACTTCCATACAAATTGACTGAATTTTTCACAACATGGACACAAGCTTAAACCACACCATAACTGAAATTATAAATATGCATTGCAAACATGATTCAAATCCACTATGGATTTCTAGTCAGAAAATACAATATTTCAGAATTCACTAATAAATGATTGATTGACTTTCCGTCTTTTACTTAAGAAGGAAGACCATTCATCTCTGGTAATTTGTTCTTTTCCAGCCGTGTCACAAGAATTTCATTCACATCTGACGGCCACTCCTGACAGCTTTACTCTATTAAGGATTATTGAATTCTGTTGCAAACCTCACAGCAAAATCTGTGTCACAAATTTGAAGTGGAACAGAGGAAAAATCAATCTGTTTTTTTATTTCATCTAAGAAAAACAAACCCTATTACTCTGCAAACCATGCTGATGTTGCAGGTGTTTTTCGTAGAAGAATGGAAAAGATTTTAACTTGAAAGGTTGATCTGGACCTTTACGGAATGCGATCTTACAGGTACTGCACTTATCTCTTGGTTCCTAGAAAAGAGGTCTTGCTCATTTATGACCACGTAGACACTACATAAGACATTCCTAAGTAACTCAATTTAAATCAAGAGGTTGATTGCCTCTATATGCCCAAACTATATAGAGGTAATGGCAGGGAAGCATTATCTCTAAGCACATAACATTTTCTAGTTTGTCATGCATGGATATTTGCCAGAAGATGAGTCTGTCATCTTCTGCTGGTTCCTTCTGCTCACAGCCTGAAGAGCTGTCTCTGCTAGACCAATTAGTCTTCCTTCCACATAATCTTCTGCTACATACTTACCAAAAAAATGTCTGTGTTTCAGGTATGAAACACAGTCTTATTTCTCAGACTACAGACACATAAGATGCTGTGTTGGGTATAGATTTAATCATTCCAGTTCTGCAGACTTCCCTTAATGGTCATTCCTGCTATTCCACTTCCATGATTCCAGCACAATATAACATTTGTTTGACCATTTTATGATCCATGTTGATAATGAAATGGTTTTTATAGCAGGCATAAGTAGTAGAGCAGGAAGTTCAGGCAGAGACAGACCTAACAGCTGGGGATGAACTGAAGATGAAAATATCATAAATCAGTTCATTTCCCTTAACTAGTTAGCTTGTGCAAACAGCCTGTGAGTGCATTTGGCAAGTGGAAAACCTGAGCAGAAAACTTAAAAAGGGAGACATCCTTGTATAGAGGTCCTGGTATAGAGGTCAGATTTGCATCTTGTCCAGCAACAATTTTAGTAGCACAGATGAGAAGAGGGGGAACTGGGGTATGGAATGGGAGTTGTGACTTAGGATGTGAACAAGGAGGCAGGAGGAAAGGATTTCCTAAACCAGAGTCTCTGCCAAGGCTACCGTGGAACCTTATCCTTTGCAGCGATTCCTGCTTTGTTTTACCAGCCCACCACCCCTCAGATGGTGGAGCCACACAGGGATCTGTATCAGGGTTCACAGCACGTAGTCACACAAACCTCAGCAGCAGGAAGCCTGTTTGCCACCTCCCCGGGGGAGCACAGTCCCATCAGCCTGCTGCCCACAGAGCACCTACTGTCTTTCCTTTGAGGAGACGGCAGACTGCCTTCCCAGCCAGGGCTGCCTCCAGACAAACACCTGCGCAGGCTCTTCAGAGACTAACTTTGACAATTCAGAACCCAATCTCCAACAGAGTTAATAATTTCACACAGACATATCACCTTCTGTCTCATATTAGCTATTTTCTCACTTTAAAGATGTCTGTCTCTCCCTTGTCAGATCAGTTCCCATGTCTATACAGCTCTCCTACACATGGTGAGAAGTACTGTTTTGTGACGGAGCTTTCTGTATTTGCAAAGCTGGGGGCTGACTGCACTCCTGCCTGTGTTTGCACAGCAGCCTGATAGGAGGGGAGACATCCTAGCTGACACTGTAAGTGTACCCTGATTTCTAGAATAGTTTGATCCCAAGAAAAGATGTCATTCCTCCATAATGGTAGTATTCAAAAGCTGTTGAAAGTTATTTGAAAATTCACAGAAGGCAGGAGTATCTCACAGCATAGAAAACGGTGTGTTGAAGGCTAGAGTAAAGGAGTAGAGGGGGCTGAAGAAAGCAGATCTATTCATATCTGTGTTCCTTTGCATTGGCAAGAGCTCCAGACTAACCTTGATTCGTATTGCCACTACTCCCTGCTTCTAATCCGCATTACTTCACATGATAAATTATATGAGTAGATAAGACCCCAATAAAAGTGATGCTTCTAGCTGGAAGTGCTGGATCTGCCCTATAAGCAGAAAAATGAGTTCTCTTTTCCTCACAGGTGGTTAGAGTGTGCACTGGGAGAGCCATAAGGGACACTGGTGGTCAGAGACTTGTTAGGAAATGTAAGCCTATTGAAATCCATCTTAATCCACAAAACTGAGATAGCACTACAAAGTACTCTGCCTAAGAGGGAGCTGGTCTTTCTACTTCTTAATCCACATAAGGCAGTGGTTTATAAGCTTTTAGGCATTAGTGCCAACGATCATTATTTCAAAATGTCAAGAATACTATTTAAAGTCTTAGTCCCTTTACCAACCCACCTCCTCTTGTTTTTCTTTTACTTGCATTCCTTAGAAAATGAATGGGAATCTAAAATCAGTTCCAGTTCACCTCCCTCTGTGACAGATTTCAACTTCCCCAGAGCAATGCATCAGTGTGCTGTGATCTGTCTGTTAGGCTGTTCACCATAGGCCTAGGCTACATTAATTCAGTAGTAGGACTGGGGGGAAATGCAAGCAGGAATTGAGGAAAAGATACAACCAGATAGTATGTTTTTAGAAAAGAATCAAAGAAATTCATTTAATGTTGCTATTTTAGTTTCTATTTTCTGAGTATTACTAAGCTAGTTCATATGCCTCACCTAAGGCCTGGAAATAAAAATCTTTTTTTTAGCTATAATGACGCAAAATAAGCTACAGAAGTGACTGTGTAATAAACTTCTCACAGAAGGGGAAAACTCCTACTCAGGTAGGGACTCATGCACTCATTTATAATTCTAGACTAAAAAAAATACAACTTTGGCATTTTATGTTGTGGTAAGAGTAAACTGCATTTTTTTTAAAGTGACTCCTTTTTCCTCTAAACCAATATACGCTCCAACAAGAAAATATTGACAAGAGTAATCTGGTTGATCTTATGGATGAACAAAATTCAAACACAAAAAATACCATAGCCTTCAGCATAGTGTAAGAGTAGGAGAATCATGCACTTCCAGCACGGGAAGCAAAGGCAGAAGCCCTGTCCCCGAGGGAGGGATGCACTTGGATGAGCCAGACAGGCATGTGTATGGCACCTAATCCTAGCTTCAAAGCTCTTCACTTCCTTCTCATGTGGATTTAAAGAAAGAAGTAAGGAAAAATTCCTTTTAAAATCCTATTTTTAGTGTATCCTTCGTTCAAAATAAGCTTATCAGTCTATATAAACAATTTCTATGGCCCCAAGCCCTAAGAAACCTAAGTTTCCTGTTCCAGAAGCTCCCATATCTGCCATCCTCCAAGTAAGCCAGAGAAACCTGGTCAACTCTAGACCCCTGCCAATCCCAGAAAAGTTTATTGGCAAGCCAAGACTCGACCTGTTTGTTTTTTTTTTACTTTTAATAACCTACGTGTCTTAAATGGTGTCCCTCTTGAAAGTTCAGCACCTGGCTCATGGGTCAAGCACAAAGGGTAATAGTGAATGGGGTAACATCAGACTGATGACCTGTCACTAGTGGGTTCCACAGGGCTCCATCTTAGACCCTGTGCTCTTCAATATCTTCATAAATGGTTTGGACACAGGACAGTAAGGGATACTAAGTAAGTTTGCAGATGACCCAGAACTGGGAGGAGTTGTTGGTACTCCCTCGAAGGCAAGGAGGCCCTACAGAGAGACCTCAACAAATTAGAGGACTGAGCAATCACCAACGACAGGGAGTTCAACAAGGGGAAGTGCCGGATTCTGCACCTGGGATGAGGCAACCTCAGATGTACATATAGACTGGGGAATGAGATGCTGGAAAGCAGTGCCATGGAAATGGACCCGGGGGTCCTGGTTGATGGTAAGTTGAATATGAGTCAGCAGTGCCCTGGCAGCCTGGAGGGCCAACCACGTCTGGGGAGTCATCAGGTAAAGCATCACCAGCTGGTTGAGGGAGGGGATTGTTCCGCTCTGCTCTGCACTGGGGCAGCCTCACCTTGAATATTGTGTGCAGTTTTGGGCACCACAATATAGGAAAGATATTAAGCTGTTAGAGAGCGTCCAAAGGAGGGCAACGAAGATGGTGAAGGGCCTTGAGGGGAAGTCATATGAGGAGCGGCTGAGGTCACCTGGTGTGTTCAAACTGGAGGAGACTGAGAGGAGACCTCCTTGCAGTCTACAACTTCCTCATGGGGGGATGAGGAGGGGTACATCTCCCCTCTGCGGTGACCAGTGATGAGACCTGAGGAAATGGCCTGAAGTTGTGTCAGGAAAGGTTTGGGTTGGATATTAGAAAAAGCTTCTTCACCCTGAAGGTGGTTGGGCACTGGAACAGGCTCCCTGGGGAAGTGGTCACAACAGCAAGACTGAGAGAGTTCAGGAAGTGTCTGGACAATACTCTTAGGCACATGGTGTGTTTCCTGGGGATGGTCTTGTGCAGGCCCAGGAGTTGGACTCAATGCAACTCAGCATATTCTGTGATTCTGTGGTTCTGTGATTCTGTGATTCTGTGTGTGTACAGAGCTCTGTATATGATGGCAGTGATGGTTAGACTCATGAGCCTCGAGTGAGTAGATTTGATGCCAAGATAGATGCAATAAGTTACAACAAAGAAACACAAAGAATTATTTTTGCAGCCAGCAGAGCTGGCAGTAATAACACTGTGTGATAATTAATGAAAGACTTTTCTGCAGCTATTTAGAAGGGTACTATAGATTCAGTCTTGAAAGAACTGATGGATGGCAATTTGAATACGTAAGGAAGAAATTATTTGTTTAATCGCTGAACACAATAAATTAGGATCGCACGTTATTTTGATTCCATGGGAAACAGTCCACTGCATTTGCATTTTCAAAACTATGCTTAAAAAGAGCCAGCTCTGTAGCCTAAGAACAGAACCTTTTGCTGCCAAACAAGGACATACATTCAAATCCCAGGCTTGGTAGGAGTTAGATAATACGATCCTGGGTAGGAATGAATAATCTTGATTTACACCACAGAAATGTTATGAGCTCACAAACGATTAATTGTTTTGGAGAAAGTGTGTCAAGCCTTTCGAGAGACCCCCATGCAACATCAGCCCGGACTGTGTGTATAGAAACATAATTAAAACAAGTAAGAATACAAGGAGGTTTCGCTTCCCATTTTATCTCATCAGTAATTTAGTCATTTGGCATCACTGCCTCTAGCCAGAGATGCTCAGTACGTGCTTAAGCTTCCCTGTTGTAAGGAAGCAACAATTTGCTTCACTGTAGTAGAGATATCAGAGACTAAGTAGAGAAAGTACTTGAAAGTACTCAGGCTCTACCAACTGAGCTGGATGAGCATGTCTTAAATGCTCATGTCCTTTGAAAATAAAGCCAGCATGATTAGGGGCCTTGATACATATTGAAAAGCTCATAGATTCCAACTTAAACCTGTACTTGAAAGCAGAATTTCAAACTTACCAGAAGGAAATTTTCTCTTTTGATTTTTATTATATTTTTATTCTTAAAAAATTTCTTACCAAATTGCCTAAGAAGCATCTTGATATACTGCAAGCTACAGCATAATGTTACTCTATTTATTTACTTGTGCAGAACCCAGAACCCCAAGGAGAGAATTAAAGTGGATTAAATATGAAAGATTCCTCTTCCAAAAAGTAGATACAAGGTAACTCCTAAGTAAGTCACTGTTTGATATGGATGCACAGATTTGTCTTAGGGAAGTAAACTCCATCAGCTGTCATTTCACTATGATCAGGAACTTGAGTGACTTTTAATGGTAGTTAAATTGTCCTGCTAAGCTACCTGCCCATTTTCCCAAGTACAAGTTTGAGAAATCAAGTGCTTTTTAAAGCACATTCAGAGTTTAGTTCTGGGGGAGGGGGGGGGGGGGAAATTGCAAGGGAAGGATGGAAATTGCAAGTTTATCATCACTTTGAAAGACTGGCCAAAAGATTACCACCCCAAATATTGTCACTGTCCTAGTATTCTAATAGATATTGCTAGATTGTTCTACTTTCTCTCATTCTTTATTTTAATATTTGTTATCTTAACTATTATATAGTAACTTTTATTCCAAGTGTTTTGCTAAGATTTTCTGCTTATGTGTATTTCTATTTAGTGGTTTCTGCAGTACAGCAAATTTTGGTGGGGTTTTTTATTGTATTTCCTTTTTTCCAAGTAGCGTGTAATATGAAAACAAAGGCATTGAAAACTTGTCACAGATTACAGCAAGTGAAAGAAGTTCAGGATAGAGTTTATAACCGTAACTTGTTCTTACCATCTAAACTTCTCTGATCCATTCAGGGAACTTCACAAAAAGACACGAACATTTAGGTAAGGCAAAGCAAATTTTCTTTATTCTCTTTGAGAAATGCAAGTGAAGTTATCTTGACTGGTTAACGGGCTTCCATAAATTAAGACAGCCTGGCTACAGATGTTTCTAGGACTCAGTTTAAATAGCTGGAACTTGATTGCACATACTTTCCATTTAAATTCATGTCTGTTTCTGGTATGTAGTTGGGAGTGCAATTAGAGTGTTCCTTGATTCATGCGTATAAGCATTAGCATTCTGGCAAATGGGGTAATATACAGATGTAGTTCAGATTTGTGTTTGTCTGTGTGCTGAGAGCTTCTCTGTGACTTCAAGAACGGGTCAGGCTGAGACAGTAATGAATATTTCCTAGTGACACAGTCAGTACTACTGCTAGTTCCAGCCTGAAATGTTTCTTTAATGACCACGCTCAGGGTAATACAGTCTTTATGTTCAAATTAGGAAACCGAGACATGAGCTTCAGTCATATAACACCAAGGGAATGGGAACATGGAATCACATTCTAGCATAGATTCTTAATGTATTTTTCAAATTATGGTAAAGCAGAGTAAGAAGAGCAAGACTACTTTGCATGTTTAAAAAGGAGAAAACAGTATATACAACTACAGATCTCATTTCTCTCCCCCAATCTTTGTGTCTGAACGTGTTCACTTAGCCAAAAAAACATTTGATACTCTGAAGATTAAAAGAAATGGAGGTGCCCATTAGAGGGGGTTAATGTATATCAGTTCATTAAGGACACACTATGCCAAATTGAGCCTGTGTCTGTCTCTGCTGATTTTCTTGGCAATCTGATCTATCTGGACTTAGGTAAGTATGATAGACTATTGCATTAGATATTGATAGATAAACAATGAAAAATAAAAGCCATAAAAGCATTGTGATAAGCTGAAAGCAGCTGTGCGTAGTGTTGAAAGGTGAAGGCTGGGAAAAGAAAAGAAGCTACAGTGCAGCTCTTTGAGGTTTGGTTTGGGGAGGAGTTTCATTAAAGATTTTTGTCCCAAAGAGTATCATGCTTGTAAGACTTGTTGATGACACATAGTTGGAAAGCAACATCAGAGGGAGATCAAAATATCATACAAGATGAACTGGTAATCACTGGCAATATGTGGACATAAGGAGCAGTACTGGGAATAGGAGGAAATTCCAGGTGCATGTCCACATACAAAACCACTTGTAAGAATTTAAGATATAAATTGACACAGTTTCACAGCATAAAATGAGAGGCAGTGAGACACTGTTAGGCAATCACAAAATGGCTACATGTTCCCAAATATTATAATCTAAATAGGACCTACAATGAAGACAGGAAATAATCTCCAGCAGAGGCTGTGTCAATACTATTTCATCAGGTACAGATGGGATGTGAACAGACATCTCGGGGCAACTGTGTCTGAAGGGAGGTTTGAATGCCTGAAAGCTCTGAATAGAAAGAATGAATAGGTTTTATTCAAGCTTATGTAGTGCCTTTATAAGGCACAGAGCCCGAGTCCTTTCCAATGAACTGTCTACCAAGGAAAACAGAGGTTCCTTGTAACAACTAATCATAGTAGATCATGTTTTACAGGGTAGAGGTAGATAATGTCTACTGTTCTCACTAATACACATAGGGTTTACTGAAGATAATTATCTGCTTGTAGTGAAAGAGTGTTGGGTCTCAAGAGGATTACAGGAAAAGGCAGGGTTAGGAAGCTGGAGCTGAGAAGATTTTCTGTTTATCAGTTACTAGAAAGGAAGGACAAAAAAACCAAACTGTCACTGATGGAAGACCAGACAAACTGTGTCAGTGACTCCTCTCTCATCTTTCTTAGTGATCTTTGAAGAAACAGTCGAAGGACTTGTGAGATGACTGAGTAAATTCTAGTATGTCCCTAACTATTTGGTATAAGGTCTTCAGAAACTTGAACTTTAACAAGAAGTAAACAAGTTTGGTGCGGAGACATCTTAACCTTCTAACTCAGCTGGATTTCCTTCTCAATACCACTTTAATAGCAGCCCAAGAATAAGAGGCCATATTCTTTAGTTGCATTAGCATGAAGTGCTAACTTGACACAGACAGTTAAATAAGGACTAAGATCACTATAACTTTTGTGTTTAAACTCCAAATTAAAAAAAAAACACCATGAGATATTATAAGAGATAGCTGATTTTGAAACCCACCTTGTTAAGTTTGGATTTAACCAGTGAATGAAGTAAGAAGGCTTCTCTCTCAATCTCCTTAGCAGTAAATTCACAGAGATAACCCTTGTCAATACAGTTTTTCAAAATTCAGCACTCACCAGATCATATAGAATTTCTGTACAGTTGTCACCATGAAGAAGCTGACCTGCTCTCTCAGGATCCTCTATGTAGCTTACCTACAGGAATTTGGTTTTCATAGTTTATCTGTTACTTTTCTGTAGCTCACAGCCCTCAAGGATACCCTGTTTCTGCTAGTTCTATTGCTAAAAGGATGTAGCAGAAATCAGATAAACTCCAGGAGGCCTTCAGAGTCTGGTTCTTAGTGACGACTTTATAGCAGGGAACACAACTAATGCTGGTAAAGACATTCAGAGCAGAGTAAGCTTGACAGAACATCTAAACCCTTCAGTATCCTTCAGGTGCTTGACAAGCAGAAGTATGTGAGGACAAGATCTTTCAGTCTGTCTCCTAGTTAGCAGTTGCAGGTTTGTCACCTCTGGGCGGATCGTGGGCTTCATTGAATTCATGATAATACCTGTGGGCTTACTCCAAATACCAAAAGAGATTTCTCACAACAGTACCTTGGACACAAAGCCCATCTTTCCAACATGAAGACATGCTCTGTGCCCTGGCTAAGGTGTTACTTTTGTTTGAAAGGTAATGTCTTCTATTTGGGAAAAAATGCAGAGGTTGATGCACATGCTCTCGTATTTTTATCCAGACTTCTAGGTTAAGAATCCATCTTAACCATCTTACCATCCTCCATCTCTCCTCTTATAATGTCATGATAAGACACTCCATTACCAGCACCACCCTACACTTATGGGGAACTGTTTTCTTTTTCCTACGTGTTACATACGCTCGGTTTTCCACAAGGTCTTCGTGTCCTTGAGTATGGTTACCACTGGTAACTCTCAAAAGGCAAAAGCTAAAGTAAGGATGATTTTATACTTACTGGTGCTGCCTTAGTTGCTGGAGAAGACCCCAGCTTCATTCCTGTAAATGTAGTAGGGGAAGATCCTAGGCTAAAAAAAAAAAGGGAACACTTTCTCTTGCTCATCAGTGGCAATGCTGGTAATCATCTCTCATCTGAGATCTGTATGGATCTCACAGATTCTCAACATCACATCAGAGATAGTCTCTTTAGGTGTCATTCTACATTTGTTCACTGCCAGAGACAGAGAATGCAGCCATCGATCCACACAGGATCAATTACTTCCTGGATGACATGATGATGGGCAGAGCCAGCCTGCCCTTAGCAGGCTCCAGAAACAGAGCATCCCACTTGCCTTGCCCAAGGCAACCAGGGGGATAGCAGGTGAAGGATTTACTTACAGTGTTGTCCATCTGGGTCTACTCATAATCTGCTCTTATAGTTCCCACATTCAATCTTGCTTTTAGGAGTTAAGAGGGAATGGGGAAACAGAAGCTGGAATAACATCTCTGTCCTTCCAGTACTGGCAAGGACACTTCTTTGCTTGGTTGTGGTAAGCATCCACTTCCAGCAAGAAAAAAAAAGCATCAAATACAGATCCTATAAAGAACATATCAAGAGGTTTGGAAAAAGGTGCCTGCTGTCATCTGATTCATGAACATCATGTAACACACCATAAACCTGTTTGTGGTTATCCTACTTTGTATACAAAAGTTACACGAAGATATTTTCTGTGTTCAGGGCTGGTGTTCCTGGCTGTAATACATCCTGCCCCATGGCTAGTCAGCTCTGCTAGATGGTGCAGACAATGGAAAGGTCCCACTGCCTCAGCATCCTCTCAGTGAGTTTGCAGTACTGCTGAGGCCAGAAAAACAGCACTTATTGGATGAACTGATTCATTTGCATTAGTTATAAACAAATAGAAAGAAAATATGGAAGTCATGACTACAAAGGAAATAATCTTTACTTAATGAATTCCTAAAGGTGTACTAAATTTTTAATCTTCTTATCATTTTAGCCTCATTTATTGCAGTCTCAGTTCCCCACACAAGATGGCAGCTCTTCTTTCCTTCTGCTCAGCTGTTCCTCAGTGAAAACTGTCCTTTCACACTGATACTGGAGATGTGAGTGCAACACAGTAATAAACAAAACTAGGTACCAGTCTCAAGACTCTAGTCAATAGTCACTCCAAAAACAGCATCTCACATGTTACAGCATGGTTTGTGAGGAATGGCAGTGTTTCACTAGACGATATTACATTTGTCTAGTTCCAGCAAGTAGCAGTAACTGGTTTGTACTTTTACTGGTTTTAGCTGAGGTAATTTTCTTCACAGTGGCTGGTATGGGGCTGGGTTTCATATTCATGTTGAACACAGAGGTGATAATATAAAGGTGTTTTTGTTATTGCTGGGCAGGGCTTACACAGAGCCAAGGGCTTTTCTGCTTTTCATCCTGCCATACTGGCAAAGAAGTTGAGGGTACATGGGAAACTGGGAGAAGACACAGCCATGATAGCTGACTCAAACTAACCAAAGTTATATTCCATACCATATGACATCACTCTCAGTATATAAAGTGAGGGCAAAAAGGAAGAAGGGATGAACACCTGGAGTGATGGTGTTTGTCTTCCCGAGTAACCTTTATATGTGATGGGGCCCTGTTCTCCTGGAGATGGCTAAACACCTGCCTGCCCATGGGAAGGGGTGAATAATTTCCTTGTTTTGCTTTGCTTGTGTGCATGGCTTTTGCTTTCCCTATTAAACTGGCTTTATCTCAATGCACAAGTTTTCTAGCTTTTACTGTTTTGACTCTTTTCCCGATCCCACTGGTGGGGGAGTGAGCAAGTAGCTGTGTGCTACCTTGTTCCTGGCTGGGGTTAAACCACAACAGTACTGCATGTCACAGTTTTGAGGTTTGGAACTGCCACATAAAAGGAAAAAAAAAGAAACACTTCTTTCAGTTCAGATTACAGGACACTCACATGCTCAGACTTTTAGACCATGTCTCCTACTACCCTAGTTGCACTGTCATTTAGAGAAGTTTTTGCATTTCACATTTGTTTTAGCACACTAAATATGTGAGTATTTCAGGCAAAGCTACAGAAAATAGGTCTTCACATAGCTCAGGCTTGCTAGAAAGTAAATCTTAAATTTTATCCAGCCTGATGTCTGACCCCAACATTGCATTGAGTGTCTCTATGAAGTCAGAAACTCTGAAGTGGATCTAACTAATGGTTCATAATTACCCATAATAAAAGATGCTAAATTGTTAGTACTGCTGTTTCATTTTGAAACAAATGATGAATCAATTTACATTGTACAGATTCTGCTCTGCTGAAACTCTTGCCTCCTTGAGTAGGTTATGGGATGCCTCACTAAGGGTGAGCCAGACCCAGTTGGTATTGAATGTGTGGATCTCTGCCCCATCATCACCAGCATGGCCTGTCCCTCTTTAAGAAGAGCCAAGAAGAAATGCTGAAGTACCTAAAGGTCATATTTACAGTCCTCTCAGATGTTGAGGAGAGATATCCTGTTCTCTTATGCCATGCTCATGGAGTAATGTAAGCTTAGTCCCATAAATATTTGTTCTAAATATATTATTCTCCTCTAAAGGTTCAACAACCAACAGCTCAGAGACTAGAAGGCAGCAGCAAGAAAACGAGAGGGCTGGCCCTCTTTCCCAACATTCTGAGCTTCCAGCCAGCGGGAGGCCAGCAGGTGTCAGCAGGAGCTTGGGAATGGGATGGACGCGCACGGACCCCAGGATCCTGGAGCGGCAGAACCTCCTCGCTGATGGAAGAAACGACTTATTACTGATTAAAAACAAACAAACAAACAAATAAACAAACAATAAGAAACAACATGACTTTTAGAGTGGGTGGTGAGCTTAAAAGAACTACCGATCCCTTCCCTCTGGCTGACTCCGGCAGGCCGTGGAGCAGCGGCTGTCGAAGCTGGAGCCGCGCACTCTCTCTCCCTCTCTCTCCCCCTGCCTTACGGGCTTGTCCCTCAGACCAGCTCGGCGCTCGGGAACTTACCGGGAAGCTGCAGGGCTTTGGCAGAGAGCCTGAGTGCTGTGGTTTTGGGGGCTGCCTGGAGCACGCTGTTAACCCCAGGCCAGACTCTGTCCCGCCCAGGGTTCCGGCGGGGGAACGGGCAGCGGCTGCTGCAGGAAGGGCAGAGGGATGCGCCGGCTGCTCCACTCAACGCCGGACCTGCTGCAACTCTCCTCTTTGTCTCCCAGTCAATCCATGCCTTGCACCTCATGGCAAATGTGAGACAATTAATTGAAAGTTACTTACTTCTCAATTAAGCTGCAAATTATTTTCTTTTCATCTCTTGAAGAGTGCCTGGTAGCTGAAAAGAACGCGAAGATAGTTACCATAGAGAAGCTACTGTGGTAAATTGTCCTTTGACAGCTTCTTCGTATATCAAAGTCTTTATTTAAACACCTGTCTTCCCCAAAAAAAAGCCTGGGAAATCTGGCTAGAGAGACTTAGCAGTTACTGCACTTGTAGATTAACTGTCCATCGTCAGCCCTCTGCATGGGTCTCACACCCCAGCCCTTGCTCCTGAAGACACCAAAAGTAAAGAGCACTTCAGAACAAAATCAACACTGAGGTAACTCCAAAATTAATTCTCACAACAGAAGTAGAAAAAGCCTTCTATAACAAACAAATTTCTCATTTGTAGTATTTGACTACTGATTACTAGAAATTACCTAATAGATGTGGTCTGTAATTGAGAATAAACAAAAATTTTCCTTATTTTCAAGAAAATACATACAGTCCAGCCATCCTAAACACGATTC
Source organism: Manacus candei (assembly GCF_025592945.1). NCBI lineage: Eukaryota > Metazoa > Chordata > Aves > Passeriformes > Pipridae > Manacus > Manacus candei. The sequence goes on along the minus strand of NW_026138067.1, from coordinate 7,325,836 downwards.
TTTACACAGGCAAATTTTCAAGGGTAGAAATGACTGAAAAAAAGTAACAAAATGGATCCTTTTTGTTCCAAACAAGAGGAAGATCCCATGGGAGCCTCAACACCGTGGAGCAGTGATGTTATCCATTGGCAACTACAGGGTATTAGCAGGGCGTCAGACAGGTGAAAATGCATCGCATTATTTCCCACAATGCTTATTCCAAATTAAAAGAGTCAGGCCCTTTGGTAGAATCATAGAATGGCCTGGGTTGGAAGGGCCCTTAAAGTCAGCTAGTTCCAACTTTCCTGTCAAAAGCAAGGAACCTTCCACTAGACCACATTGCTCAAAGCCCCATCCAACCTCTTCTTGAACACCTCCAGGGATGGGCATTCCGCAACCTCTCTGGACAACCTGTGTCAGTGCCTCACCACCCTTAAAGAATTTCTACCTAATATCCAAACTGAATCTCCCCTTTTTCAGCATATAGCCATTCCCCCTTATCCTATCACTACTACATGTCTCTGTAAAAATCCCTCTCCAGCTCTCCTGCAGGCCCCCTTTAGGCACTGGAAGGTGCTGTAACATCTCCCCGGAGCCTTCTCTTCTGCAGGCTAAACAGCTCTTCCAGCCTGTCTTTTTAGGAGAGGTGTTCCAGCCTTCAGATCATCTTCATGTCCCTCTCTGGACTTGTTCCAGTAGGTCAAGGTCTTTCTTGTGCTGGGGAGCCCAGAGCTGGACACAGTACTCCAGGTAGGGTTTCACAAGAACAGGGTAAAGGGAGAGAATCATCTCCCTCATCCAGCTGGTTGTGCCTCTTTTGCTGCAGCCCAAGCTACAATCCTTAATCAGTTTTTCTTTACTTTCTTTTTTTTCTTCTTTCTTCTGTACAGAAGTTTAGCAATGCAGCAATATTGCCACAAAAATGGCAAATTTAGTATTAAGTTTGGTCTCTTCCATTTGAAACACATTACTTTATGCACATATGTGGAGCTAGCATTACATCTTGAAAAAAAGATGAAGAAAAAAAAAGAACTACAAAACCATTTCAGTAACAAAAATCTCAGAGTTTAAGCATAAATAAAAATGTTGGGTTTTTAAAAAATATTTTGATCTTACATTTTCAGGTAAAAAAAGACCTTCCAACAGGTCTTCAAGAAGTCTAAGAAGGACTAATATGCAAGTTGTGTCACTTCACTTCTCTTCAGACTTTCCAGAATGTTGGTGAGCCAGTCAGACTTTGTGTGAATCTTGTAATCAGGACACAGTGAAAATCATCCCACAACTTGTTTGGTTGCACTGGGAAAGTCCTGTCTTAAAGCAACCCATAAGTTATTGACAGTCTATGTATGCGTAATTTTTTGCCCTTATTCTCAGATTTACAGAAATATTTTTCATTACCAAATAGTAAAAATCCAATACCTATACAGAATATTCTGAGTTGGAAGGGATTCAGAAATATCTTCGTGTCCTACTCTTAAATGAACGGCCCATGAAGAGATCAAACCCACAACTTTGGTATTATTAGCACCGTGCTCTAACCAACTGACCTAATAGTACAGTTTAATGACTCCACTCATTGAATGAAGCTCTGAGTGCATAATGATTTTTGCTGACAGTGTGTAGATGTAAAATAATTCCTCATGAAGATAACATAAATGCAATAAAGTACAAGAAGGTTCTTGAGAAAACAGCACACACTGTTCTTGTTTAAAGATCTGTCGCAGGGTGTGTTAGGACCTGTTTCCTGAGACAGCTATATGAAGTGTAAGGTAATACTTATTTAAATTTTCTTCTTAATGTTAGAGGAGTTGAAGGTTCTATAGATAGCAACATTACAAACTAGAAACAACCTGCTACTTCTGGACAACCTTGTGCAGTCAGAATGGCAAAGTACAGGCACTCAGCCACAAACTGAAAATACCCACTGACCTCAGGGGGAGTTGCACATTCCAGAAGAGTCTTGGGAACAACCCTTAGACGTCACATGGGCTGCAGCTGACCTCAGTGGCAGCTTAACATGCCCACCCTTCCTTAACCCTCCTGCATCTACCACACTTGAGTTTTCCTGAAAGCACAGATAATGTGGGCAGTCACCACACTCAGCAGAGAGTCTGTGTGCTTACACAGACATTTGAGGATGAAGGAGAGGACTCAGGGCTGCCCACACAATGCATCTCCCAGCACATACCTGTAGCCCAGCACTAGCAGAAACCAATGCCTGCCCACACTCTCTTCCAATGAGCAGCAGAAGGGAAGAAACTACCTAAAGGGATAGCTGCAGCTTCACCTGGGAAAGGTGGTAGCCCAAACACATGCCCAAACTAAAGATAAAAGTGTCCTTCCCCTCCCTTCAAGCCTCTACTGCCACAGTGTTCCTTCCCTGGAAAATTTCACCTTGCTGCACCACTGTGACAGCTCTACAAGCAGAGGAGACAGCTGCAAGAATTAGTTGAATATGCCTAAAACATTTTTGCTCTCTCTGCTTGGAAAGAGCTGGGTCAGGCTTTGTGGGACTTTTCAAATAAAACACCCAAAGGAAGTATCATGCTGAACAGCAGGATTTACAACACAGGGAGTTGTCACTGAAAGTGCTGAGTAATCTAAAAAAAAGTTCTACCAACACTACCTTAAAAAATATGTGACCATCTTTCATCCAAGTTTATAGAAATACTTCAAAAATAATTGCTCCTTCATTTGCTTGACAAGCTGGGTTCAAAATTCTGTTTCCCTAGCAACGGCTGAGGACATGAAACTGTGCCATTGCATGACTAGGAAAGAAAATAAAGGGGAACGGAAAATTACTCCTGAAAGTTAGTTAAAAGGATATGCAGAGAGAAGGAAAAACAAGAATGGGCAAGCAGTCACACATCAATAATCTCAAAGATAAAATATTTCATCTTTCTAAGTACTACAGGAAATATAAGGCTAAAGCTGGTAGTTGCTGCTGTTGCTTTTTTCATCCAGTGGATTTGTTTGCTGCACTTAGCAATATGTGCCAAAAACCATTTTGGTTGCTTCTAAGAGACAAAACAGGTAGAAGACTGCATACTTTTCTTCTTAAGCACTGATGGCTGAAGCAGCTTTGCAAAAGCTGGTCTAAGAAGCCATCTGCAGAAATGCCCACTGGTGCCTTTTGTTAAAAGAAAATGCCTAAATCTACTTGCAGGGATGAAATAGCCTGGGCAGCCATTCATGGACACCAAAGCTAGTGATCAGAGAACACAGTGAGGGTCTCTAAGGTCCCATGTCGTGCCTCAGCAGTGTAGTGTTTTTCAGGTTTTAGTTTCTATTAAATATAAACCCCAAATTTTTTAATCTTCCTCTACCTTGTCAGAGGACTAGCATAGTTTACTAGCTGAAATATTTCTGGGAAGTCACAGAACACTAGCTGATTAAGAACTTTCAGAAATTTTTCTATTCTTCCCAAAAGTGAAAAATCTCAGAAGAAAGTGAGCAGAACCCTGTTCTACCTCCTGTTCAAATGATAGGAGCAAGTTCTTTCTGCACATTCTTTAGATTGAATAAATCACCAGACCTTCCTGCCTATCGGAACCACACCAGGAGAATATCACCACAGAGCAGTGTACTACACCTTCACATCTTCCATATACCACTAACAATTACCTGGAAAGAAAATACTGTGAGAATGTGACTTGTTTAAGAGTCAGACAGCTGTGGCACCCAAAATGATTTGTGTCCATGTGCCTTAGTTCTCAGATCCACTAATGGAATAACATAAAAAAAACCCCTGAAATTGCAATGAAGTACTAGGTATTTATTGAGCTATTTATTTTGTTTCCAGCCTGTTTGTCTTTAGATTGATTTAGGAGCTTCTCTCCACCTTTTGTAAATTAAACTTATTTTCTAGCCTCATTTCACGTTAGGAGTGATTTTAGAGTGATCTGACATATTTACTGCCCTTTTCATCATGGAACTGAACTAGATCACACCATCTCCCTTGGCCACAGGAATCTCTCCCTGTCCATAGGGGCATCCTCCAGTACCCTGGCCTGGGCTGACAACATCAATTGTCAGATTACTGGTGAAATATCTCCTCTGCTACTGCTAGCCACTGCCAGATGATCAAATGCAGGAAAGCAGAATGAGAACTGCCACAGCAAGGAACAAGTAGCTCTATGTATTTTCACATAAATAGTCCAGTGTTACAGATGATGCTAGAGAGGCAGCAGCTAATACCTCCTATGCAATAGTCTATGGTTGTGACACTTTACTGTCATGTTCTTTTTTATTACATTTAGCAGAAGCCAGTAGGAAGAAATGAGTGCTGCATAAGCTGCAAGATCCTCATTGATCATGGTTGGAATGGGCTGTCCATGGAGGTGGTGAATTCACCATCCCTGGAGGTTTTTAAGATGAGACTGGATGTGGCACTTAGTGCCATGGTCTAATAACCACAGCAGAGTTGGATCAATGGTTAGACTTGATGATCTCAGAGGTCTTTTCCAACCCAGTTTATTCAATGATTCTATGATTCCATGATTCTATGATTAAGTTTCTTTCAAGAAAAGTTCCTGTTTCTGCACATGTCTTCCCTCCGTGTAAATTAGAGGAAGGAGATCAAATCTGATCCCTGAAAAGACAGATAAGAGTCCTAGTTATGGGGAGAAAATTAAGCTAATGGGAAAAAAAGTCTTTAAAATAAATAAAAAGAGCAGTTCTAAGGATCAGTCTGTGGCTAAGAAGCCATTTGGGTAATACCAGTTAGGATTTGAACTTGCTGTCAATGAGAAACTCCTTCAGTCTTCAATTCTATAGCCTTAATATGATTTCAGGATGTTAGGACTAGAAGGGCTGCAGCTGGTGTTCTCAATGCTGAGTTATGTGCCACTGAGAGAGAAGAAACAGCAGCTTGTTCCATTCACTGGCTTTGGTCACTGACAATGGGAGAGCAGCAACAACTACCATTAAGGTCATACATCTGTGCCCACCTCTGCCCAGGGTCCAGTTTCAGGATCACTACATGGTCTGAAGCCATCTTTTGCCTGCAGCAAAAAAACCCATCGATGCCTTTTCTAGAAAGAAGCAGCTTTCCATTTTTGTACCAGCCCTGGGTGATTGCTTGTTGGCCAAGTTCTGCCCTTAGTTGCAAATCAATATTGCCTGAGACTGTTCTGCCAAACTTATCATGCTTCCTTGACCTGTGACTTTTAGACTTTAAAGGCTGCTCTGAGTTGCTCAGAGAAGCAGTTAAGGCAAGCAGGTGCTGTATGTGGAACAGCAATACACGAATTTGTGGAGGAAGTGACAAGACTTATCCTTGCCCCTGTGGAAAGTTATTTCACAGAGAGAACAGCCCCAGGAAAAACCTCTGTCTTCTACACATCATTATGACAATAGAAGGTTTCCTTGTACCAGGGAAATTATTTTTATCAGTAATAATCTTTGTCCTAGAGTTTTATACAATCATTAAAAAACACCCAACACATTTTACTGTTTCCAAGATAAGAACAAGGTCTCCAATCTGACTTCTTTTCTGTGGAAAGCCACTGCAGAGAAAAGCAGAGATTTTAAGTGTTTGTAAAAACATTTGGTGTTGGTAATCTGTGCAGCAGTGCTTTGTGCTGGGTAAACCTTCCTTAATATGCTTTCCTGTGTGTTCATTACTGTCATCTGGCCCCTAAATGACCATATAAGCTTATCTGAGGACAATTTTGTATCCATTAGGTTGGAAGACAAGATTTGTTTCATTAAGGCTGAAAAAGGAGATTTGTATTTTTTGAGGAGCCGTTGTGTGTTGCTTTCACCAGTAAATGGTGAGAAACAGCTGTGGAAGGAGAGGGAATGATAACATGACAGCTGATACCAGCATGGCTTTCACAGCCTGCAGCAGCTGACATGCAGGCATAGCCTTCATCTATTTCCCTTACAGCCTCATATGAGATTTGATAGACTTGTGGAGAAAAAAAGAGAATTAAGGAATATGGCAGAATGAAGAAGACAAGGTCTAGTGGCAGACATTCCTTTCTTAACCTTTTGGGGACCCCCAAGAAGAATCTATCAGATTTTAGTAGACTTCTCAAGGCCTTACTGTTTTTCTGTGGTCTGCAGAGAGGTCTAAGAACTGAGGATCAGTTCCTGCCCAGCATCTATTACCAACAGGGGACCATCCATCACTGACTCCAAAATTATTTCCATTCCTAGTCATGACCTGAAACCGTGTTGTGACTGATCCAAAGTGTTACCTTTAATTAGCAAAACTTACAACAATCTTAACATTTTCCTTGTGATTGCTGGATAATGGAAGGTTTGACACTCCATAGCACTGCTAGGTGGCATTTCTCCATTGTTGGCCATGCTATGATGCATTAGCAACAGGAATAGGAAAGCTCTCCCTGAATGATGTGCTGCTTATTTTAATCAACTGTGGCAGCAGCTTTACATGATTCTCACTTAGTTAAAAGATCATGGAACAGAGTCATGAGGTTTGGGCCAAGATGCCATTAAGATAGTCTTTCAACATTTCACATCACACACAGTGGTTCCTTTAAAAAATGGTGGGTGTTTTGCATATGAAAGATTATGAACAGTTTCTTTTTATAGTAAAATGCAGTCAATAAATGTGTTGATGTTTAACATTTGCAATCCAGTTTAAAGCATTTGATTGGAAATCTTAAGCTTGAAGTTTTATTTAAATAAAACAAAAGTAAAATCCCTTCATCTGTGATGCTGTTGCTGTTTATAAACTTTTTAGGCTATCGGCTTTATTCAAAGGAATATTGTAGAACAGTCGGGAGAAACACTATATCAAATGGAAATACCAATGAACAAAGATGGAGCCAATGAAGTGCAATAAAACAAAAATCAAGATAAAGCATGATGATAGCACTTTGTAAAATGTAAGTTAACGATTACAGCACTAATACACACTGCATTATTAAGTTTAAATTACTCTAAGACTTATTTGGGTTTGGTGAAAAAATATCCTGTGCAGCCAGTAAGACGGCAGAAATTCAAAAGAAATCTTAGTGCATAGAATTACTGAGCAGTCTAATTTCAGTGTAACAAACATTTGAGTTCACAGAGCTCTATTAGCCCAAGTCAAGATGAAAAACACCAGAGATATGCTTGGAAATGAAGTCCCACTACATATCATTATAGAAACTTGTAAATAGGTTATTTCCAGAATTTCTGGAAGACTACAGAACTGCTGAGGTCTCAGAGGGCCTGACAACTGCTGACTGAAGGTGTTACAATTCTCATCAGTTTTATTTTGGGAAGATAAAATCTGGTCAGGGTGGCAATGACAGCCAAGAGGAGGATAGGAGGTCTGACAAGGTCTGCAGTAGCTTAGTTCAGCAGCTGGCAGTGCTCACAAAGTGAGCGGGACATTGGGAGACAGAGGGATAAAGTCTCCTTCTTTTCTTCAAAATAAAAAGTCAATGGAGGAAGCCGAAGTACCTAATTAACTAAATAACTCACAAAAAACCATTTTATTTTCTTTCGTTGCAGAAGTAAGGTTTACAGCGTGAAGTTACATTTAATATTACATCCAGTAAACTATTAAATAAAACACTGAAAAATGAAATGTATGATATTCCATTTTCAAGTTCTGAAAGGTAGAATTTTTTAAGTTTTACAAACTGTTTTCAGTTTTTCCATGAAAAATCTTTGGGCTTCAGAGCGTGCAGGTGAAGGGTAGGGTCTTTCTTATGTGGCAGCAAAAGATGCAGTTTTGAAAATTCTTGATGTTCTGTCAGAATTTTGTTGAAATTGTTTCCAAGAAACATTTGGGTTTTATATAACTTTATATTCCAATAGAGAAGCTGCTCCATAGAAAAATTTCAAGTAAACGGGAAAAGCCTTGTGGCATGCAAAAAACTGCTTTTGTTGAAGCACAATATTAGAAGTACTAATTTACAAAAGTAAAAAGCTATGGTTCTGCAGCTCTGCTCCTCCTCTGCCCCAGGTGCCTCTCTTAACCTAAGAACTTTGTCTACTCTCCATGGAAGCCCCTTCTTGTTCAGTGAACAGGGCAGAGAATGTTTTGTGACAATCCGTTATGCTTAATTTTTGTGGGTTTTTTGTTTGTTTCTTTCTTTCTTTTAATCTGAGGTTTGTTATCTCACGCTATCCTGGGAACAACAGAAAGAAAAATATTGATAGCTGTCTATGACTGATACTGGTCAGCTCTTCTAAAGCATTTAGGAGCAGGAGGCACATCATTCCCATTTTTTAGATAAGAGCTATTGATTGTAAGAGCTCTTTCTAATGTGGAATGTAAAATATGGCATTTTATATAGTTCAAATAGAGCTCATTGACAACTTAGTGGATAGTTAATAAGAGTTATCAAACGCTGTTTGCTACAACTTTGGCAATCCTTTTAGATGGATTCTACAGTCCATCCATACTTAAAAAGGAGAAGTTATATTAATCATTCTTTCTTCTTAACAAATATGTTTACAGAAAACATGGAGTGAGATAGTCTAAGTGGTTTCACGTGCAGAAGAACATATGTCTTCTGACGGTGTCATGCAGCAAGAAGACGGCTGACGGAAGATGGTTTCAGGTTTCTGAACAGATTGGTGCCGGGATGGTATTGCTGCTAAGTGAACGTGCCAGTCAGGATCAGAGCTGAGTCTTTCATGTTATACTAAACCCAGACCAGGCCCTGGCAGCATGACCTCATTAACCTTATGACTCTTGATCTCTCAATTATGTCCAAGTCTGCACTCACAGAAGAATTCAGGACAAGTCTGGCTCCAACACTAATTTATTTATTTCCATAAATGATCTATTTACAATGGCTTGGAGGTCAGCATCTTTTTTACAGATGGTCACATGGAGTAGGGAGATTATCTGTGTTTTTGAAATGCCGTAATGGTCCAATAATACAGATGTAGCACTGATAGTGTTGTAGAAAGAAATCTAACCTGGGAATTCATTTACCATCCAGAATTTCAGCAATAAAACTAAAAATTATTAGAAGTGTTTGAAGTGACACTCAAGACTTACTGCATTCATGCAATTATATGAACTAGTCCTGACTAGGCTACAGAAATCCCCTTGTTCAGAAGGGAGGTGAAGTTTTAAAAAGAGCTAACTGTACTGGGAACATATCAAGTATAAACATGAATAGACAATACCACTGTGGAAAGAGAGGGAGAAGAGGGAGATGATAGGTCCATGCTTACACAAAAGTTACCCACACTACTCATTAATAGGAGAACACTTCTGACTGATTTTTCCAGTAAGAAGGCTCTGGATCAATGTTGGTATCTTAATCCTGCGATTATTTCTTCTGCAACCTCTACTGTCATGGTATAAGTTAAAACAGTCAAAAGGACCCTTTCTACTTGTTCTGTTCTGGCATCACAGAGGATGCAAACCTTTCAAAGCAAAATCAATGTGTATTTGGCAGAGAAGTGTGTTGGCTATTGCTTCAGAAATTCACATGCTTGTTAAAAATTCTGTCCAAATGAAGCCACTGCATTTTCTTTACAGAAGTACCTGAGCAACCTTGGATCAAGAGTTTCATTTTGATGAAATATTTAAGTCCTTCTAGAGTCAGTCACGTATTTAAATGCCCTGTGGCAAAAGCTCAGGATTATTTATGACAGTAAAGACAGACAAAATAATTTTTGTTAGAATGGAGTGGGCAGGAGCTAACTCATGTTAATACACAAAGATATCCCTAAACCTAACTCATGATACATTGATGTTTCTCCGGTTTTCAGTGTTACTGAGGTACTTCTAAAACTGTTGCCGTTGTTATTCTCAAACACATTAAAGTTAGCCGTTGCCAAAGTAACAGGAAGAGCACTTTCCTAAAATTTATATAGTAAGATGTACCATGTGCTCCACAGGGAAAATCCATCCAACACTCAAGGAAACATTGATCATGTATTCAGATTTATTTGGGTGATTACGCAATGTTTATTTACCCTTGTGTTAGTGTGTGATATGTGCATTCATCACTGCCATCATTTAACTCTGCACCTCTAGCCTGGGCAGCCACAGACCTTGAATTCCATTCTGTGCCCTTCATAATCTAGTTTTCCACACTTGTCCATATCCTCCAGTCCCAACAACAAGCACTTTTCTGTAGCTCAATTAAAATATAAGTTTTTTCATCTTTTGATGGACTACCACCCTTCATTACTCTTATCTGGTCAGTATGCCCACTGGTGTTGTTGAGAGTCCCTGTGTAACAAACCTTTATCAATATCAGTAGATATCAGAATCTGACCCTCTCAAATTTCCCTAGATGTGAACTGCTTTCTGTACTAAAATATTAAATATGCATAAAGACATCCAGTGCTGTTTTCACATAGAAAAAAAAATATTTTTTTAAAAAGAGAATTACAGCCCTTTTATATGTGTCTAATACTACAGTTTTCAAAAAGTACTGTTTCATAGATGGACTGTAGTCTCTGGTCTGTTTTTTAATAAATATCAAATAACCATCTCAAACTAGAGGCAAAAGCACAAATATGGAAGAGGGAACGGCTCAGTACAGTGATTTACAGAAGATTAGGTAAAATTAGATAAAATGATGCCCAATCATAGAAATCAAATCTCCCTTTAAACATTCTTCTGTATTATTAACCTAATTTATTTACTATTAAATGTTATGTTCACAATCATCTCAGGATCACAGATTCTCAATAAATTCAGCTGGCCAGTTGTGAAGCCCTGCTCTGGGTTCCTGACTCTTCTCATGACACTCTTTAAAGCCCTTCAGTGCCTGGCACCATGAACTCCGCTCCTGGTGCTGGGGGCAGGTAGTGTCCAGCAGCAGTGGTCAGCCTCGCTGCCCTCCACATGGATCCAGTGTCACCTGCACAGCACAGCACAGGCAGGACTCGTGAGCAGCACAAGTGGGGAGGAGCTGCACAGGGAGCAGAGCACCGCGTGCTTCATGGGAGAGCAACACGGGGGGAGCCGATAACACAGGCAAGGGGTAGGAGCTGCACCAAGACTTAAGGCTTGAATAAATCATACTCTTTTAATTACTCAACTCACAAAATAGGAGAGGCCTTAAAAGAAGTACGTATCCCTGCTCAGTGCTCTGCTTGGTACCACTCTTTGCCTGTAGATTCCACTCACTGGAATGCTTCTCGTGTGGTTCCCAGTGGTTTTCAAAGTGTATGACAAGAAGTCTTTTATCTTTATTACTTCTCTCCTATCATTCAAAATCTCTCAATCACTTTCCCTTCCTTTCCTGGGTAAGCCTGGAACTTTATAAATAACTATCTGAAGAGAAATACCAAGAGAAAAATAAAGACCAATATTGATATAGAGCAGCAATTTCAACCAAAAAAATTTTTGGCAATCACCTGGCTAAGAAAAGAGCAAAAATAGATTACTTTTGATTGATTTAAAATTCTGATATTCTTATTATATTGGCAAATCTGTTAAGCCCTCAGGGACAGATCCATTGGGCTCTCCCACAAACCTTAAAAGATTCCACAGAGAAAAAAGGCAAATACATTAGGCTCAAAATTACCATATCCAGTCAAGTGATCTGAGTACCATAATACTCTTTAAATGTAAACATATGTTTCTCCTTAATTTTAAGAAAAGAGCTAGGAAAGCTGAGACAGCATTCTGGGCCTGTTAGATAATACTGGATTTGTTCATGTTCCACCAAATTCCGCTCCTAAACATCTCCTGGGATATACAAGATTGGATTAAGTCAGCAGTGACTGGTGATGTAAGGAAAGACCTAGTAAGGTGAGAGCTAGAATCAGTTTAGCTGCCTGAGAAGCAAAACATCTCAAGCTGATGTCATGTATTTTCAAAAATCAAAAGCCACTCTTGAAAATTTACCACCTCAAATTTTCTGTGCTCAAATGGCTGACACCCCTGTGAGGGACATTGACTTGGTTCAGGCAAGCAAAGGAGATCCAGAGTCAAACTTTCCCTCCAAATTGCTGTTAGTACACTGATCTATGTTTTGAATCACTAAGTCAGTCACTGGATTAACAGACATACCTATCCATGTGCTGAAGCAGAGCATGAGGAAGCCACACAAATAGCAGACCAAGCTGATGAGAAAAGTGAGTAGATACTTATGACCTCCTTCAAGGACAGTTCATTCCAGTTTGAGTGTTGCTATCAGCAATTAGGTATCCTGTATCCAAGAGGAACTCATAGTTTGCTTCCATACTGCAAATCAAATGATGGGCAGTTTTAAATAAATAATGACCTCAAGATCCTACTCCTCTGCTCTCATTTTCTTCTCACCAAGATTTTTATGCCTTAATTGTGGCCTGTTAATTACTCTTACATAATGTAAAAGTAAGGCAGATATCTGAAGCATAGTTAAAGATCAGGTAGGTGTGTAATTTAATCTAAAATAGTTTTGAAGTTTTTTTTCAAAACTAACCCCAAAAGATCATTGAGAATCTCAGCTCTTTTTTGCAGCTTTCCTGGCGATTGAGGCTTAGTCATGAGCCATGGAAACATCCATACAGCAGTGTGAATACCATATGATCTTCCAGCAATGCCCATCACTCACTCCTTGACACCTGATGTCAACTGGGCTCACGCAAGCACCTTCTCAGAGCAGTGCTCCTCTCACAGGCTGGCCACCGGACTTCCACGCAGTTAAAGACGAGCAAAGTCAGGGGTCTACCTCTGCTAACAAAAACACAGCTGCATGCTGTTAGAGCAGCTGGTGGTTAAGTGAGAACTAATAAATAACAGCCTGTCCTGCCTGTTGCACTGGAATGTGGCAGCGGGGGGAGTGGGCAGAGCCAACGGCACTCCAGAGACTTCGTTTGCATTACCCAGAGGTCAAGAATCACAGTCCCAGTTTACAGCTTCAGGATACTGGTATCACTTCTAAAATGAGATCCCCCACACTGCAAGAAAAATCATGTTGAATTAGTCAAGAGGATTTCTGCTTTCTACCATAGATACCTCCAAATCTGGGCCATAACATCAATTGTTTCAAATAATCCTTTGTGTCAGGACCTCTAAGGATATGGAACAACAAAAGAGCTGAGCATGATTTTGACTGAGGCATCACAAATATGCTAATTGCTTTAGCTAATTCATAGACTGTTAAAAAATGCAGCGTTTGTGTAATTCAAGGTATTTCCCTCAGTGAATATCAAAAAATGTTCATAATAAAATACTGAAAATATACTGAGATAGGCCTGTTTCCTGAGTTCTGAGCCTGATTCTGAATTACAACACTTTAAAGCAAATAATGAAATATTGCATTTATATTATATATTGATTCTTTTTCATTTCTTTTTCTTTGTGTAGGTTTTTCTGCATTCAAACATGTTTCCTAAAATTTCCAGTCTGTTTTCTGCTCCCTCCTCAAACAGTAATTTCAGAAACTAAAAATTTACTTTTTTTTAAGTTGCAATACCTACAATATAAAGACAATAATTAGCAACTCTGACAGATAAAGGTAAATTTTCTATGATCCTTCAAAAATCCGTGGTAGGTCAAATATGCACAACAAAGGAACAACTGTTTATGTTTTATACTCTGTATTGTCAGAGTTTAAATGGAACTGGTAGTCTGTAAAGACAATACAGGAGAACAAGGTGATACACACCTAGTGATACCTGAAAGTAAATGCACTTTAAACAGACTAATGATAAAGCAAATGCTCAAGAAATGGTTCATACAGTTCTGCTTTGTAATTCTCTAATTAATCAGAAGACACAGTTCCTGAAAGTATTTTCTTTTAAATTGTGAAAGTTCTTTTTTCCTCTCACATTTGCTACCTTGAAATCTGAGAAATACCATTAAACAGGTATATGCAGTTAATATTAACACGAAAAATTGAAGCTGTAATGCATGGGAACACTGCCTTGTTAAAATCTTGCTAATACTTGGAGGATAGTGATTTGATTATATCTCTTATCTCTTTTTTGTAACATATTTTGACTGTATGGAATTGTGCCTTTTTTTTTTTTACTTGTGATTTCTTTTGATTTTTGTCTTGTAGATGTGTAAAATACATTTATCATGTCTCACATTACATCCAGGTGTCTGATTTCAAGTTCTCCTATTCTGGTATGGCTCCCACCTCTCTCGTATTGCAAAGGTATGAGAAGAATTTAAATTCCTTGCATCCAGTGTTCTGCTCAGATTTCAGTAGCATCAATAATGTCATATTCTCAAAGCCATAAGACTATTCCTAGGTAAACTATAAACCAAGATACGTCAGCAAGCTGGAACCACAAAATTAAAATGCTCACAATATTAAATAATTTTCTTATCAAAAAAAGATAACCATTCACTTACAAATAGATCTGATCAATATAAACTTGAATAGCAAACATATTTTTAGGTCTCTTTTAAGGCTCCCTTGTTTTAATGATCTTCAGAAATTACTCCATAATGGAAGTAGAACTAAATGCCTAACACAAATGATTTTGTGCAAATATTTGCTTACACTTCTAAAGAAAATTGTTTCATTACTGCTTGTTACTTATTTCTGTTCACTCCCTACAGATCTTCAGATAAAAGATATATTTATGATTAGAGGTAAAATGGACTAAAAGCATCTGATCTTACCTCTGCTTTCTTTTCCTGTATAAATTTGATTACACTGCATGGATTTCTTGCAGGCAAGTGACTCCCAAGAAAAGCTCTGGGCACTATATGCAAAAGTAGGAAGAGAGTGCCAAAGTGCTTTAAGACTCTACATCCTAGTCTTAGCTTTCATCTTCTGAAAAGTGAAGACAACTTTAGAGGAGTAAGATATTCAAGACAGCAAAGAGTTTTGTCACTTCAGTAGCAGGTCTTGTATAGGAACTTGGAGATACATCCTGAGTTGGGTTTCTCTCAGCTCTAACAGCCAGGTCTCTCTACCAGGCTGCAGTCAAAAATAATTCTGAATTCTGATCCTTAGCCAGTTCAGAATCTTCAGGGCCATTTTCTATTACTTGAGTGGCTTGCATTCAAATCCAGCTCACCTGGAGTGAGAGGAGCTCTGGGGCTCTGCTCTACAAATCATTAGCTATAGCTGCTGCCACTGGATAGTGGGTCTTCCGTTTCCCCCACTACCCTTCCACAACTAAGACTCTTTCAACTGTGGTTCTGACCAGGGTTTTCTTGACAGTTTATTGGGTTTATTTTCTTCACAAATGTCATGATAGGTCATGGATAAGCCCTGATCTCTCATATAAGGACACATAATCAAGTGCAGACTCAAGATTACATGCTAATTACACAGGGAGAGTTTCTCAGTATGACAGAATTTCAGCTGAAAAAAAAAAAAAGGCTATGGCTAGATATAGGATGCAAGCACAAGAAACCGCACTAAGGAATGCATAGACTGCTTTCTGTTAATGGCTGGACAGGACCCAGTCCAAAGTCTTGTGAGCAGTCCACATCTTAGGGCTCAGACACCTGGATTGTACATGAAACTGTGTGTTAAATGAGAATTGTTTACTGCTGTTGTTAGAAGGAATATGTTTGTCGTGAACTCTAAAAATAAGGAAATCCCAAAGGCTAATCTTTTTCCCATGTTTACTGTGATAACTGGCAGCATACAATGCTCTGACACAATGTACTTTAACCATGTCATGGTGAAAAGAAAATTCAGTCTTGAGATTACTAATAATGGCAGCTGCTTATACTTAACAAAGAAACATAGCTTGTTTTTGTTATTCACCACTAACTCTGAGGCAGAAGACAGCATCTTTCATACACTTCCAGTTGGTCCAAAATTAAATTACTTGGCATGAAAAACATTGAATAACTTATATCTATGTCTGACAAGGTAAAGTAATATATGCAGGATACAGCCCTACTTTTAAAATGAATCATCCTTAAACAATACAAACAAAAAAAAAATGATGGCAAACTGGTCTCCCAGAGACTGTTACTGTTCTACAGCAAAGAGAAATTAAAAGGATTTTTAAATAGTCTCAGAGTAATCCATCAGGGGACAGGGGGAGAGAAGAAACCAAACCACCACACAGCAAAAACATCCCAACTTTTAACACTGACATTGACATCCCTTCAGCTTGTTTCATCCCAAGTTTGGATACAGGAAGTCAGAAGTGTTATGTGAAATGCAGCAATCCAAAAGCAGAAGCAAGGTCCTATGGCCATGTGCAGACTTGTCTCAAGGTGTCAAAGAGATTAAATCCCAGAACTGCAGGCAGCCAGGATCAAGGACAAGGGAGTTTACAACTTCAGCATGTGTCAAGCTTATTCATCTATCACTTTCTCCAATTACCTTTTCTCCTATATATCTTCTGCAAGAAATGGTCCCTCAACTCTGACCTGAAGCGTAGTTTTTGAACTTGTGAAAGCCTGTGACAATCGCCCTCACCAAGCCTTGCTGTTCATTGGAATATACCTTATGATCTTGTGATATATGGAAGACACATAGAAAATGTGGTTCAGGTCCAGTCTGCCTAAAACCTATCTGTGCCTTAAGGGCTGGCTCTCAGCTTTTAGAAGTGCCATGAGGGAGACTGCACATGGAAATGTAGCTGTAGCCTTGGCTGACTGTTTCTCTAAGAATAAAAATTGAAAAGCATGATGTAATAAATTCTACTCTTACTGCAGTAAAACATTTGTAAAATAAGCTACCCTCAAAGTATGAATCTCACTGGATGACTCAGACATTATTTATACTTCTAATTAACTTCTTGCTGGTAACATCACCATATAATGAGACACTATTCAACATGTTCAAGGCAACATCATTGTACACCCTAAAATTAAGCACTATAAATTTAGTTATTCTCAGAATAATTAGATCAAAGTTTCACTAGCACTTTGGACAAGTCTGATTTTATAACACTTCAGCTTAATATAGTGACCAATTTAAACTAAACATTTGTTTAATATATTGTTGTGCAACACAGATTTAATAGTAGTTTAGATCTGTAATCTTGGTGTTTTTCAGTAGACTGTGACTTTTTATTGCCATTTATCTAAACTGTGTAAATATTAATTGTGGGGACTTAATACTGGGACTACAACCAGTATGCCAAGGCCAAGTCCACTAGAAAAACAAAAATTCTCTTTATTAACAATTCTTTGAAAAGTGGTGTAATTTCCAAACATTCCTCAGGAATTACAAATTACATTAAACCAATCTTAATTCTATTTTATAGCAAAGTAGCAGGCTCTGAAAGATCACAGAATCACAGAATAGTTAAGGCTGGAAGGGACCTCCAAAGTTCATCTGGTCCAGCCCCAAAGATAGGCAAATGCAGCAGATGTTACACATCTTGATATTGGTCAGATTTATTATTTTCATCTCATATATAAAATTAATTGGAATACTACAATATTTTGTATTTGTATTTGGAATACACCAAATTTTGTGTGGAAAACCACACAAAAATAAATAACAAGAATTCTCTATCAAACTGAAAGTTCTTAATATAACTGGATCTACTTCACATTTAGGTACTATTTCCTTTTGTGATTCTGAAAGTGGAATAGACATGACATTTATCAAATATGAATTATATTGCAAGAACACAGGAACAGGGATTAAAAATCAAATTGGTCATGACAAATTGAAAAAATTACCTGAAAAAAAAGAGAGCACAATAACAACAACGGTTACATATGAAGGCACAGTCTGTGAATACAGATAGCCATGAAGCAGGAAAGCCTTTGGAAACTTTGGAGATTACAAGAAGAATATGAATCAGGAGCATCACATTCGAGACATTTGTTCCTTTTCTGCATTATGGGCAAGCTTAATCCAGAATACCATCCCCATTTTGGGTATCACACTTGAACAAAGGTATGGACCTAATGTAGGGAAAACAGCAAGCGCAAAAGCATGACCACGGATCCCAGAAACACAAGAAAAGTTGGGAAGACATGGGGTCATTCAGAAGATTGAGGAGGAATACAGGAGTCCTCAGAAAGAAAGGTTGCTTCAGAAAGGGAGTAATTTGTTAGTTCTTGGCATTGACAGAGGCTTAAAGTGGTGTGATGGAGGTGGAGGTCAGACCTCAGAAAAGGTTTCCTTTATGCTAGTTAACCAGTGGGATAGATTGCCTAGACAGTGGGGAGTGTCTACTGCCAGTACTCTTTAAGAACAGGAGAAACAGGAACCAGAACACATGAAGGTGGAGCTGTCCCCCTTTACAACAGGGGTCTCTACTGGCCTTACCCTCCAAGATTGTCCTTTCACAGTCACTTATTTCACTGCAGTCCTTCCCTGGCCTTACCCCTTACATCTGTATTTAGCTTTCAGCTCATTCCTAAAACCTCAGCCACCCTTGTAGTCAAGAAATCACATGGAATGATATAATGAGCAGGTGTAATGCTCCTATTCTTCATGTGCATTATTCTCTTCTTTCACTTTAATCTTCCTTATATTTTAGGGAACATACACCACCCTGTGCGCATGCAGGCATGCACATGTGGGGTTTTTTAAGCACAAAAAGATCCCATTCCTGATTATGATCCTTAAAATGTCCCCAAAATAAATGCTTGGTAACACATGCTTCTTAATCAAGTTGTACCAGTACACCTCGCAATCCTGCCTCACAGTTACGAAGCAGTTGGCAATAGCTGAGACTATACAGTATACAGAGGTGACACATTTCTTTCTAAAATAAAAGTATGAGCAAATATCTAACAGCAACACTAACTTACATTGTGTCATCAGTTTTGAAGAGGAAATTACTCCACAGATTAATGAGGAATCCTGCATAGAAGTCAAAGGTATGATGTAGTCTTATAGCATTAATCAAGAACTAAATATGATCTGACCTACTTCAAACAGCCCAGCCTTTAATAGAGAGAAGATAAAAAGGCAGAGGACCAAGAGTCCATATTTATCTCTGGTGTAACACCAACAAAGCCAACAGAATTCCTTGAAGTTAGTATAACAGTATGCCGCAAAGCACACATGGCAAGTGCAACAGGTCATCCTGTAATCTGCAAGGTATGATGCATTGAAAAAGCAATGCCATTTTCCGTTCCTATTTAGGAAACATTATACTCAGAAATAAGATACCATAGGACCATATCTCAGAAAAATGTCCGTTTATTGTCATGCAAAAATTGATGTATCAATTAGCTAAAAAATTTTACTAATTCAAATATGAACATACTCTAGGAAGTCCTCTGGAATGACAAAATCACTAGGTTTCCTAGGAAAACTGTTTTTTCTATACTGTACCTGGTAAACACAATTATGTTGTAAATAATATATAAGTAAACGTGAAGTTTTATATACAACTTTCTTAAAAGCAGTGAGGAATTAAATAGGTCATCCTTTATTTTTTCAAAATCCTAAAACTAGGAGATCATTCATCCATCTGATCAAGTCAGACTTATTATTTGGATTCCCAGAGATAGTGATTCCCTCTTCCTTAGTGCTGACACCAAACACGATAATGTTCCCAGACCCCCCTGAAGGTACGTTCTAAAGAGACAGACATTAATAGATAATGACTGAGAACAGAACACATAAATACCTCTTAAAAAATTAACAAACCTGGATTTCCTTGGACACATGAGCAGTAAGAAGAAATCACCTAGTATCTTTTTAGAAAATGCATCTAACAATTTCTCATTCATAACCTGCTTCTGCCTTCACACTCCCTGACAAGAGTCACTATTTATTTGTGATAATGAAAAGTCTCCACACTGTTCAAACTTGTTAGGGACTGACAGCACTTCATATTTAGCAGTTTCAGTCACTCTGATCAGGATCTCTAATCCAAGTTCTGCATTTCCAGAAGAACATGACCCTTGCCAACAAACTGGGAATTCAGCAGTCACGAAGGGGGGACTAAAGGAGATGTTAATTTCCCAGTATTTCCAGCACAAGTCTGTGTCACCCTGTTTACATCATGCATCATTCATCTGCTGTGATGAAATGCAACCCCTGTGTTTTAAAAAAAGACCTTTGCAACACTGAGGATACTATATCTTTGTGAGAAGTGTTTCACATATTTTCCATGGGCATTAACTGCTCCTGCTTCTATTTAAATCTGTGTGGCCCTCTTCGGAGGGTATTATTTGTTTCAAGAAATCCATTGAGAAGGTGCTGAGCAGAAGAAGGGGAAAAGCCAGCATGGCAGCAGACAGCAGCATGGCTCCCGAAGAAAAGCCGAGCGCTGCTCCTGTGAAAAGGGCTGTCCACAAGATCCGAATGGCCAGCCAAGTCTTCAGCTTGGCACGAGGTTGGCAGCAGTGGGCATCTGACCACCATGTAAAGCAAGAGCAAGAGCCCTCTGGATGGGCCCCTACTGCAGAAGGCTCAGCAGCTCAGCCTGTACAAGAAAGTTCCTTCAAAAAATGGCAAATTCCATCTGTCAAGAGGGACCAAGAAAAAGGCGATGAAAAATCCTCAGTGACAATAAGAGATGCTGAAAAAAATTCAAGGGAATCAGATGAAGCCCTCAAAATGTTCAACATTAAAAGCAAAGAGGTGACCAAAACCGTTGTCAGCAAAGCCTACGAACGAGGAAGTGGTGTCAGCCTCCTCAGTGAAAGATATGAGAATAACAACAGCAGCTCAGAGATGACCAAGCTCAAAGAAGAATCAAGTGCTATTGACAAAATTCTTAGTGGTAAATTATCTCCAACCATAAGGAGAAAGTGTTCAACTGTGGTATCAGATCTGACCAAGGGCTGGGAACATATGGAACAAGAGGACAAAGAGGGATCTAAGAAAGAACTGCTACTTAAGTGTCGTGATGACAGCCTGGATGCCCAGGACAGTGGCTATGGGGAGGCAGAAGAAAAACTCGAGCAGGAAGACAGTGACCGAGAGGTGACGGCTGTGAGGATTAAACGCCCTGTACCATCTCTGTAAGTAAAGCATCTTTATTACATTATCACAAATGGCAGAGAGGTACAGGTTTCCATGAGGAAGATGGGGGGGAGAATAGTAGGAAGTGATTAAAGATAAACTATAACTCTTCAATTAAAAAAAAAAATAAATTCAGGAAACATTTCACATATCTCTCTGTGCTTAATTAGTTAGTCAAAAAACTCTGACTATAGCCTAGGGTTTTATGTGCTACGTACATAATAGACACAATCAGGAAATTATATTTGGGAAATGTTAATTATATTTAATTTTCACACTGGATCTACTGGTTCATCAAAATAACTACTTCCTTCTTACTACTTTAGTTCAAATTTCAGAATATCGACTATTCATTTATTTCAGCAAATGCTGTCTAAAGCAATTTGTTTGACAAATAGTATTTCCAAATACTTATTGATTATTTTGCTTAGTATAGGTTGCAAATATTCTCAGGAGCAATTTGCAGAGAATGTCCAAAATTAACATTGCATGAATTACTTCCAAGTACAGCTTATCAAAAGCTGGGTTCAATGCTTCATTTTGGAAGCTTTCCCACAGATTTGGAGTTCATCAATTCAAAGAAGGAAAACTTTCTTGGGATCTGGGACCCCAAACATACATTATAAAGCATTCAGCCTGCTTCAACATCTGCAGGATTGATTTTAATCATGCTGTACGCTATACATCATTTGACAAAAAGAACACTTGAATCATCAATACATTCTTTAACATCAAGGTCTCTCATTGGGCACACTACAGTGTAGGGTGAGGGGATAGGAAAGTACATTCATTGAATATGTTGTGGAAGTAGAACCTTCCTTATACCTGTAAATTGTGTGAAGAAAAAGGAAGAAGAATCTGTTATGTACCTGCAGAGTTATTATAGGTTCTACTTAAATATTTTAATCAAGTAGTAAATTCATAGCATTAGACAGTTTTGACTAAGACTTCTTTCAGTAAGTCTTATGTTTGAAGTTTACTGCACAACAGCAGGTACACATTAAATTTGGAGCCCAGGTGCTAAACAAGCAGTGTTCAGCCATAACCATGCAATTCTTGAGAAGTCTCCTATAAGAGCAGAGGAACAGCAGTGTTTGGTAGAAATTCTCCAGTTTCCATTTCCAGAGATCTCCAGGAGAACTACCTTCCCAGAAGACAGTTACAGTCGTGCTGTGGCCACATTTGCCAAAAGGTAGATGCCAAACTAATTTGTCTCTCTTTTGTTAGTAAAACAATAAAAGACCCATATGTCCAATGCTGCAAGATGGGAAACCGTATGCAGCTGTTATAGACACAGCACACTGTGTGCTCCACTGCCCTGTTTTACAGACTTGGTAATGCCACGGAACAAAGGCAGCAGAAAGGCATGTGTGGTTGAACCTGAACTGTTTGGACGTGGAACTCACATCTGGCTGTAAAATTGCAACGAAGGGGAGCTCAGCCTCTGAGGCCAGTGGTGAGCTGTGGCTGAGGTGCAGCCCACATGTTGCCCGCTGGCTTTCTGGGCAGGGACGACATCTGGAGGGGAAACTTAAACTGAGGCAGGCTCAGCAGAGCTCAGCTGCCCAAGCCTGCGGGAGGGAAAAGGCTGGTGCCAGGACATGGGTTCCTACTGGAGCCATCCCATAGTGGAGCTTCTACACTATGTCCATCTTCTGCATAAATGCAAGCTGAGCAGGAAGCAATTTGAGACAAGAAGTCAGGGCTTTAACCCCCCCCTCCAATTAGCCTGTGGTCAAAGGGTGAGTAAGGCAGCAGGAATCAGAGGACCAAGGCCAGGATGTTCATATCGTATCCCAATCGCCTTTTCAGAAATGAAAAACTGGGATCAGCACTGATGATGAAAAACTGATGAAAGTGCCAAAACAGACTTCTTGATCCCTCTGCAGACAGGCAGGCAGGCAGGCTGTATCATTCCCAATGCTTGGATTTTACACCTCACTACTGATGAGCATTTAACATGACCAGCATTAAACTGTGACCATCATAGTAATGGATTTCAACCATACAGTTCTTTTTAGCACAGCTATCTGAACACATGCACCCACACAGCTATTTTAACTATTCAGATGGGATTAGAATGATGCTTTGCTGTATAGCTGAATGGTCAACTCCAATAAGAAGCAAATGGTTAATAGCCAAAGTGAAAAAATATCTACTGTAATGTAGTGCTTGAAAGTTTGTGGTCCCCACTTTTAGCGAAGACTGTGTGCACCATCCTTTCACAGAAGTTAGGACCTCAAACCAAAGATTTCACATATACAGTAGAAAAAAGATATATTTGCAACACTTATCCATAAATAACCTCAGTTAAAACAATTTTATCAGTTTAGAATGTTATAGTACAAACAAACCAACTATCTAGTTTCTGTTAAACTTTTCTTGTACTTTTCTCTATGTCTAATTTTAGTGCTGCTATGTAGGAAAAACATTGATTAGTTATATTTACTGAGGTGCAAATGATTGAAATAACACCATCTATGTTACTTACATCTCTCTCTTTCACTAAAATCTGACACAAAAATAATTTTCTGTTCTTACAGTGCTATTATCAGGACTGGATTTTTTAATTATTCTTTTTTAAAATTTATTTTATAGACTCAAAATATATTGTTTTAGCCTGCTACTTTTATGAACCATTCAATGTTGCTTAATCTTCTTCAAAAAGGTCATAAGTACATGGTTGTTAAAATATATCTCCCATTTTCCTCTCTATGTTTCAGGAAAGAAAGCATCAGTGCCAGTATTTTATTTTCCTTGCATCAGCACCTTCATTATTTCCAGCTGCACTATTTACTGGAATAAGTTGCTTATTTAGTAGAAGGCCTGTTAACTCCTACTGACATAGGAAACACTATTTTGTTCCTGCTTAGGAGCCAAAGGGCTGCAAAAAAAGGGATATGAAACTCAAAATATTAAAAAGGTAGAGAGAAAAAGGTCTTACAGAAAGAGTCAAAGGGAATATGGAACATGGATATTATCCTCCTAGAAGGTCAGAATGCATTTAGGATGATTATCCTGGTTAACAGGTTAACTTAGTTAATTGTTATGGGTAATGCACTTCTTACAGTGGTTTGACATTCACAGCCTTCACTTTGGATCATAGGTGGGGTAGAAGCATGAAAAAATGCTTCTACCTGTACACAATTCACTGTGTTAACTTGTCATTAAGCTAAACAATGGCAAAGATGGCTATTCAGCCATCAGAAATGGTTAAATCAGAAAATGCATTAAAAAAAGTTAGTTACAGTAAGTTTTTTTGAAAGCCACATGGGGCACAATAATAGCAAAAGGACAGATAAGATGATGGTTTTCTCAACTACTGAGAAGATGATTTGGATGAGGAAGGTGATAATAGTATTCTGCTAGAAAAGAAAATGAAAGGTTTCAGTAGGAAAAGGAGGGAATACATTCTAGACTGTTAAATTAAAGCAGGCAACAAAGACTTTACAGCCTCCTGCTATCTCACTGTCTTCTTTCTGCTCAACCTGGGGAATTGAAATTCTAGGACTTTCTCAGAGCTCATGGCCCTCAGAGAGAAGAGGGAGCAGCTGGCTGTGGCTTAGGGATAAGCCCTCCACGGTGACAACTGCTCATCAGCTCCACTGAGACTGTTGGCGTTACTTCTTCAAGGCAAATTTGATTCACTTAGGATTTTTTTCCCCTGGCAACTCGATAGCTAATAAAGTGATCCAGCTCCACTAGTTTCTCTGTCCCTGGCACTAAGTGTCTGCACTTCTTCCTCTACCATTATAATGTTGCCCAGTACTGGCATCTTTCTGGTGCACAGATCTGAACTGGGGACATCTCTATGAATCCTATTCTCTCTTTCAACCAGCTTAGTAGAAAACAAAGTAATGCCAAAACAGCAGGGAAACAGAATTTTCTGCAGCTCTGCAGTCCTCTCTAATATTTTTTAAGTGTATTTTGATTCTCTGGTGTTACTGTTAATATTCAGCTGACATTACTGAGGAGGTTTCAAAGCAGACTTTTGGGGAGTAAAAATATTAGAAAACAAATTACTTTGGCACAGCCACAGCACAGTCCCTAGCTGAGCTCTGTACAGACACAATGACAGGATGTGGACAGCACAAAGACCAGCTCAGACTATCTGTAACTCCCCCACAATATGTGAAATTGGTCACTAGAGGAAAGAGTATCAGACAACTTCTTGTCTGCCTGGAGTCATCCAGCACTATGATGTTGCTATGCACACACACACAAAAGTAAAACTTCTGAAGGCCTTTCCTCATCCTTTGACACTGACACAGATGTCAGTAGCCTTAAGTTTCTTTCAGGTTTTTATCCTGCCCATTGGAATGTGAATTTTGGACTTCAGTACTTGTTCAGAACCATACTTCAAATATAGAATCATAGGCCAAGCTACCACACTCCATTAGCTTGTTGTTGTTCCTACAGTTATTGACATCTATTACAGAGGAGAGATTTTTCTAGGCCCTACTTTCTGTTTTTCAGGCAAGAATAGTGGAGGACCTAGACCATACACTTAGAGTTATTGCCATCTCTAACCTCGGGGAGGGGGGCAGATTTCAGGCTTAGGTAGGCACACAGAAAGGGGGAGCTGTGTGACTAACCAAAAGTACAGAAAGTGTGGGTAATTAGCAACATACTGTTTTGCTCCCATACAGAATTAAGACATTTGGGGTAAAGTTTGTCAAAATGGGCTCAAATCTGGGCTGGAGGGTAGTAGTATAGATGGGATAAAGCTGTGGTCTGCAAATTTGCATTTGAGTGCAAACTGAGCACAGACTAACAGCCTCCAAAGAACTAATTTAGAAGTGGTGAACTCGTGCCACCTGGTGGCTCCCATCTTGTCTGCAAAACCACAGTAACCAGTTAACAGCAGAGATCAGTAGCAGAACTGAGCCATTAAACTATGAGATCCAAAGCTCAAATGCCCTTTTGTGTTTCTTTCAGCGCAAGCAAACTGAGCGAAGAGGCCCGGGCCAACTCCCGCAGGAAAGACAGCGCCGTTCACAGCCTGAAGGACAAGTGGCAGGAATGGGCCGACCAGCACATCATAACGCAGAAGCTGAACCCCTTCAGCGAGGGATTTGATCACGAGCTGGCCATGTCCACGCGCCTGCACAAAGGAGATGAAGGATATGGCCGTCCAAAGGAAGGAACCAAAACCGCTGAAAGAGCCAAGAGAGCCGAGGCCCATATCCATCGGGAGATCAGGGACTTGTGCTTCATCATCGAATCAATGGCTAGGCCACGGCCTGATGGCAAGATCCAAGTTACTTTTGGGGAACTCTTTGAGAGATATGTTCGTATTTCAGATAAGGTTGTCGGAATTCTGATGAGAGCCAGGAAACATGGGCTGGTGGACTTTGAGGGAGAAATGTTATGGCAAGGAAGGGATGATAATGTCATAATTACTTTATTAAAATAAGCAAACCAGAACAATTTTTGGAAAACTTTTCTCCCCTTCTCCCTTGCTATTAGCATTTGCACATGCCAGATTGGTAGCTGAATGACAATATAAACTCAGGACAAGTTTTTGATCTGTGAAAGCGATCTTGTACATGCATTTCCTAATTAATTCATTTAAATACCTATAAAATTATTTTATTTGAATGCAGAATAAGGGTATCACATTTGTTTTACAAGCAGGATATGCAACTACTACTGCAGTATTATCTTGACAACTACTGACACAGATTTCTCTTACATATCACATACAAAATCCTTCTTTTTATAAACGGGGTTTTATATACTTATTGTATTTATATAACTAATTTATTAGGTTGTTTCATATTTGAAGTTATGAATGTTGGAATGTAATGAATAAAAATGTTTTCACTAGATAGACACTTAGAAAACGCCTTCTATGCAACATTGTGCAATGTATCATCTGATTATCTATGTTGATACAGTTCTTATAAACGGGGAAAACAGTATAACATAAAAATCAGTAAGGTACTTGTACTTTCGTGTATAGCAAAAAAGTGACTAACATAATTATCTTCCTCTGAAATGTACCTCCATGAGAAAAGATAAACCATGTTCATAACTTTGAGAAAATCTTGTTTCATATTACACAGAAACACTGACCTAATTTTACAGAATTTGCTGTTCCGATGTCACTGAAATAATGTATTTCAGTCCAGATGATGCTGAACAGGAGTAAATGCTATTGAAGTCATACTTCTAGGTCTTAAAATTGTTTGTATTATTCACAAATCTGAGACCTGTGTAAGGTCTTTAATAATTACTGGATTATAGAGATCACTGTTTACTACTGTAAAAATAGCTGGTAAAAATGTGTGTGCTTCACATGAAAAGCATTTGTTTCAGAGCAAGATGCCTGGGCCAGTAATTCGCATAATGACAAAGAAGTGGTTTTTTCCCCATAAAATTCTTTCACACTGAAAGAGCAAATATTGTCTTAGAAGTTGTATGAACATCTTTTCTCTCTGTTAACCCAAATATTGCTGTCATATTAGGAGTACAGCACTCCAGTTTGATACTACAATGTACAAATAAATCAAATATTTAATAAGTTAGTAGTCAGTTCTTGTATCAATACGTCTATTGTAAGTCTGTGTAAATCATTAATATTTTAGGCACAGTTATATGTTGTGACTCTAAGGAAGAAAGAATTAATTGTAAGATGGACTCAATGGAACGTACTTAGCAATGTTTTCTTGAGATCTCTTAAACTACTCAAGCTGACCTACAAAACTGACCTCAAAGTGTAATACTTACATAAAATAATTTTTACCTGCATATTTTAAACTTATTTTTACATCTTTATATAATGACCTTCACAACTGTCTAAATTGTCTTGATGAAATCTCATTGTCAAAAGAATACATGAACTAGAAATAAAACCCTTAATTATTTCTTGGTTATTGTCCCACACACTTGAAAATAAATGTGTGTATATTCTGTGAAGTAAAATATCAATAATTTTTTTCAAAATATAAGTGCATTATCTTTTCACAGGCTGTTAAAATGTTTCCCTGTGAAGGTTTCTCTGTCCGAAGACCCAGAAAAAGATTTCAGGGTACATGGAAAGTTCTTATTAAAAAAAAAACTGTACAAAGAATACACACTAAAGGCACATAAGTGTTAAGTGAATTACATATTTCTGCTCATGAGAACTCTCATCCACCACAGGAAAATACAGCAGATGTACAGCTCACCACTGGTCTTTCAGTGTTATGTTCACGTGTGACTTAAACCCCAAGAGCACCTCACCACTGTATGAGGAATCAAGCACATCTGCTTTCGTTCACCCACCCAACACAGTCAGCAAGATATATTTTTGTACTGAAACACTGTAGCATACCAGTAAGTGGTGCATTTCAATATTATGTACATTTACAGCATATAATAAGAGCTTGTGCATTGATACAAAGTCTATGCCACCTACCACTCACCAGCAGGGAAACATCTGGAGTACAACTAGTCCTGCTGAAGTAGGAATCAAAAAAACGTTCCTTGCTTAGGTCTTGAGCCAATGAAGTAGCCTGTAGAAACTTAATTTACTCTGATGTTTTTTCCATTTCTTCCTACCTGTTCGATAGAAATATGGAAGTATGGAGTGCCTCTTCTGCTTTATCTGTTCCCCGAGCATTGCCTCTAACGAAGAAATCATTACATGAAAGGAAGGCAGAAATTGTTGCCAACAGAGAGCCATCTCTGCCTCATTGCATGCCTACTGTAGAATCCCAGAAGGGGCTAATGTGTACGTACCAAACACTTATAGCCAGACAGCTGTGAAGCCAACCAAGGATTGTCAGTAATAACACTCCAATAGGAAAGAACAAGATGTGGCTTAAGAAGGGGGCCATGTGGAGGTAGGGTAGCACTTTTCTAGGACAAACATCTTAGTTCTAGTTCCTGGAGATAAGCACAGTAGTGCAATGCAATGGCAGGAATGAGGCTGAGAAGTGGGCATAGACTGTAGGGGGGGATCAAGACCACCAAAGACCCTCCAACCTGCTTCTGGAAATAAAGAAAATTCCTCATGTCTGAAAGAATGGACTGCACATGATAACTAATTTGCATTGAAAGGTAGTCACTATCTTCAGGGGAGGGAAAACCTACATATAAAAGAGTAACCCCACCAAGACTGGCTGAGTGCCTCAGGACATCCTATGAGCTGGACCAACACTGGAACGCTGGTGGTCTCTTTTACTCTTTCTTTTCTTTCCTTGTCTCTTCATCTTACCCTTTATCTAAAACCAATTGCCATGTACTTATATAGTAGGTCAGGTACTAACACACCAATTTCCATGCCACCTGTGTAATTTACTAACAAAACTTTCAGAGTTTTTGCAGACCCCTGACTGTTGTTCCTTTTGACCATGAGCATCTATGAATCTTGAGTGCTTTCTTCCCCTTAAGGATTGGATGTCAACCTACTGATGAAAAAGGCTGGGCTGACTGGATCACCAGCAGATTTAGTGCTGGCATTTTCTTGCTCCTGCCCCTTAAAATGCAGGGAGGCAGACACCCAACATGGACTGAATAAACTGCTGGCATTCTCAAACAAAACCATCTTCCTCCAGGTTCATTAGGGCAAGTTAAGCATCTACTTTAGAAGCAACAATTGCTCCTGATCCAGTCCTAACATCTGAAATTTAGCTACATCTGCACCTACTGAAATTCATAAAAGTCATTCACTTAAGCATTTGCAAGCAACTGATTATTGGCATTTATTTTTCTGCACACTCCTGTACAACACCAGAAGTCACTGGGGCCAAGACTATGCTTTAACAGTTCCATATAATGCCTCCACTAGTACTGGGGGCAAGACAGGCAAGGACAGACTAAGCTGCACAGCAAACTTCTCAGTCAAACTGTATGTAATTCAGTGACAGAAGAGATAAGGAACCTTCCTGTTTTCTCCTTTATGGAACATAGCAGAGAGAACTGAAAGCCTGTAACTTTTATTCAAACACATTCAGCAACAGAACAGACCAGTGGCACTCCCTGAATTTCAGCATTTCATATCCACAGAAAGTAGGAGAAAATAAATCTGAATCCATTAAAAACAACTGAACAAAAGCACTCCATGAACTACCCACTCTAACTCTCCTAGTACACTGTGTTACATTTCTGTGAAACTAGCACCTCTGCCAAATTTAAATGTTCTAAGCAGAAAGATGGTAAAGGTCAAACCCTTCTTGATTAAAGCAGTCTCTGTAAATTTTTATTCAAGACCTGCTTTCCTAGTTCTGACTTGCTTCAAATATAAAAGTCTTAAACTCTGAGACAAGTGTGCAACACTTACTCTCACAGTTGCTTAGAGTTGCACGTTATTTTCTTAAATACTGTATTCACCCTCCAAATGTTGTATTTGAAACATATCTCCCCCACTTTCCTCTCTGAGGCGAGTGTTGCTTTTGTGAGGGTTGTGTAGTTTACTTGGTATTGAAAAACTAATCTCTTCTTTTGCAGGAACTGAAGTACATTTTTCATATTCTGAATGTAGTTTTCATGTTTAAGTGACAGCACAGAATTTGTATCAGAAGAAATAAATTTGACTTTTACACTTTATTTTTTCAAGTCTTACCACACTTGCTGCAGTGGCTTGAAGCGAGCAGATGTGTATCCCACCCAGTAGAAATCAGCTTCCTATTCCACAGCAATAATTCCTTCTTTAAAAATGTTTCTGTACAGCCTGAGTTCAGTATTATAACTCATTTTTAAAACAGGGAAAGGCTACTGAAATAAAATTAGCTGTAGTGGAGAGTGTAACATTTGTGGTGATATGCTCAATCATCACTAATCACAGAACAAATACTGGCAAGCCCTGTTCCCACAGCCATTTCGACTGCTGTGTATACATTGCACCACACCAACATCTCAGCTAAAGCCACTTCCTGACACCGCAGGGCACACTAAAAGTAGCTTAGTATTCAACTGCATGTGTACTACGAGCAGTGTAACTGCTACAACAGAAGACCAACAAGGATGACAAAGCTTGTCAGACAAGCAGAACAGCAGAAAGCAGAGCTGCCATTGGCAACTCTGCAGTGAGACAGCCAGCAGGACCACTTTGGTTTGCAGGTACTATACCAAGGGCACACCATGCACTCAGCTGGACTCTCCCTCACTCTATTCCAGTACTCTATTTCATTGCAGTAGCATGTACTCCAAAGTGAAGAGTAGAGGTTTGTTCCCTTAACTGAGCTCCCTACTGCTGTGTTAACAGTAAAATACCCTGACGACATCTGTTCATTTACAAAGGAAGAACATAAAAGTAGGATACAAGTGCTGAATGAGGAATACAAGATTATTATTTGTTTTATTTGAAGTTGAAGTAGTCAATGTTTTTACTCGTCTTCAAAGAGTGGATTTCACGCAGACATGCTAATTCCTGTACCAAAAAATCACAGGTAAGCAGGAGAATGATATATATGATAAAGCCATATATGATAAATCATGACCTTTTGCAGATTTCACAAAAGCTGTAAATAACATATATAGGATTTAGAGCCAAAAGATGATATGGTAAGAATCCCAGGTATCCAAGCAAAACATCAAATTACTCTATGAATCCATCCAAGAGCTGTATGTTGGGACAGTCTTCTGGCATTGAACTCCTGAAAATGAATCTCATAAGCCTTCAATGTATGTCAAACCCCAACTCTTTACAACCACAGAAGCAAACCTTGCCAGAAAATTCATATTGAATTGAAGGCAGGAGGTACATCAAGACACTGCCTTTGATCTCACCTAGACTATCCTTTATATGCATTGTACAAAAGTTAACTACACCTCTGGTTAATAAAATCCATGGTCTTTCATTAGCAGACATGCATTACTCTCTAGAGATCCTTTACACAGGTAGTCACATCACTAAGTGTTGTCACGGTCACTAAGTCGAATGTCCTTCTATTCCTTAACTAATTTAGTATTTTATAAGCATGATTGCTACTGTACTGCTAACTATACACTACTCTTGATTTCCACTTTTTTTTTCCCTTGTGCCTTTCCAAGAGTGGTCGAAGACTTGGAGACATTCAGCTACTGAAGATTTTTCTGTGCTTTCATTTAATTCTTCAAAGTATAATTCTTTATAAAATTCTTCACATCAGCCTAAGAAAATCTGAAATAGGTTTATTTGCAATATGAGCTTAGGATAGACTAAGCACTTGAATTAATGGGTTTTGTCAGCAAGGATGATCTGAGACATTTTTTTCTCCTTCCCCTTAAAAGTGGCTGAAGACAGTATATAGCACTCTCATTGCTTCCCATAGGGCTTTAAAAGAAAATCATAAAGGATAAGCAAAGGCATCCTACTTATTCAGTTATTAAATGAACAGCAAGAAAAAAATGCATTTGTGCTTCTAGGTAAACTCCAACTTCTAAATAAACTCCAACTCAAGTTTATTCTTACGTATATTTAGATTTATTTGCTATACATCACTGTGAGCTTATAGTAGTTAAAATCCATTACAGGATTTATTTTTTTGTTGTTGTAATAATCAGTCGTAACTCCACAAAGACAATAATACTGCTGTGGAAGACCAAAGGGGAGAAAAGCCATTTCAATTTATTTACAGTTCCTTATTTTGTAAACATTTACTCTACACATTGTACTAAGTTCTAATAAGGATAAAGAGCTATACATAGAGACAGGAAACAAAGCCCTGTTTTTCTATTCATATTGAGCATTAGCATATTATAGATGAAACATCTGCCCTTTCTCATTACCATAGCAGTAAGCTGTCTTCGAGTAAGTTGGGTTTTTTTAACTTTCCAGAGATGTAAATATTTTGAAATAATATACAACTACATCTACTTAAGCCAACCCATTTGGCTTTTATTCCATTTCTAGAATAATTTAAAGTGCTATAAGCAACCCGTCAATCAACACTTTTCTATAATAACAAAACTACTTTAAACATTAATTTACAAGATAATATACAATGTTTATCTGAAATAGCTGAAATTTCAGCACAAAGTCAGTCACTGTCACACTTAACAGCAATTTTTTTGTTCTTTTTTTTGTTTGTTTTTTTGCAGAACATAGAATAAAAGCTTTGAAACAAACAGTTTTGTTGAGCTGTTATTGCCACATTGGCTTATCAATTTTCCTACAAAAGTGGACAAGAGCTACTGGAACTGTATTCTAGCCTGTCATTTTTCTTTTGAGGTCACATGACAGTAAGTTTGCATATTCCACGAGTCTACTGAATTACAATATTGTCTACCTATAATACATTATGTCATTTTAATCAGAGCTGGTGCTAATTGTAAATTTACAACATAGACCCACTCAAAAACATCACAAATATTTTTTTCTTTGGACAGGAATAAGCTATATTCTTGGAGCTGATGTGCTACACGGCTACAACAGTATAACAGTATATATTGACACTTTATGTTGAAGAAAGATGCATCTGCTTCTGTACTTTTAATGCCCTACTATAGCTACAAATTATTCACTGAGTTTTTCTTGCTTTAGCCTTTTAATTGTGTGGAATTATCATATTCTTACATTCTCTTGCCATTTTATGAGTCCTTGCCATGTAGCTCAGTATCGTCAGTATTTGTCCCAAACCTGCAGATCATTAACAGCATGTGCAAAACACTCTTTAAATACAATCAGCATGCAGTTAGAACACCTATTAACTGACTTGTTTCTAAACATGAACAATAAACAAGACGAGTGGCACTGTTGACTTTGGATATCTTCTAACTTCACCACGTGTGTACTGGGACGTGTTAAAAAGGAATGCTCAGCTTCTCATCCATTTGTGGCACCATGAATAACCCATTGTTGGCCTGAACCAATCCCTGCAGTGCTGCTGCCAAATACCCACACGCAGCTTTCTTAGAGGTTCAGAGAGGGCAACTTCATTCATAGACATAATTTGAATACAAAAATAATAAACTATATTCAATGAAGCAGCCCCCTAGCAGGATTGCAGAGAGGTGTGTGTGGGAAACCTGGGAGGCAACTGTAATATGGATAAGAATTTTACAGACTGCAAGGCTCAAAGTAACTAATGTTAATTTTTAGTCCACATGGTCAATATTTTGTAAAATTGTCTACAGCTTAGAAAAAGTATGACAGTATATTACAGATGTGAGAGCATGAAAAAAGTCTGGTATTTAAAAATAATAACTAATGGCCACACTAAAAACTTTGAAAAAAAAAATCAGAAGTAAAATGCATTATATTGCTCCTAGGGATTTTTAAGCTGCACTGATTCATGTCAGGTTTGGGACAAGAACCTGTAGAAATAGTTAAATACTCATTCAAAAGCCCATATTTCTATGTCTTGAATAATGAAGTCTTCTCGCTTAGAAAGTGTGTGATTCCCAAATGTTTTACATGAATGACTTCTTCCATGGTAGAGATCACCATCGAGCCAAAGAGCAAACTCTCCTCTGCAAGACAGACAATGCAGTTAACCAAAGACTGAGGAAGTAAGCATTAAACCTATCAATGTAATTTTCATTCAAAATTCAGGAATAAGAAGGAATTAAAGAATTCGTTTTTAACACAAGTACCTCATTGCTGTTGATAAATTTTGGGTTTTTTTCACTATTTCACTATTTACTATTAATTTGGGAACATCCTTTTTCAGACATTCTGAAATAAGAAAGCTACCTAAAATTCCTCAGTTTTTCAGCCTCTTCCACTTTTATTAAGAAGATATAATAGTACTCTTATTATATCAGAGAATGTTGATTAAAAAAAGGGGAAACATCCCAGAAGCTTATGCACCTGGGGGGGCAGGGAGGGGGAAACGGGGTGAGACAATGTATAATTTTTGATGACACTGGCATTTATTGGGACAGTTCAGTTTCAATTCTGCCCTCTTCTAGTGATGCGTAATTTTCACATTTACATACTTTCAGAATCACAATATCTTGTGTCCATTCTGAATAGAGCAATACACACATGCAAATTGAGCATGGAAGGCATCATAATCTTGCAGGGCTGAAACTTTATGCCACACTACGCTTAAGACAGACCTTCCTGTTTAAGTTTCTTCAACATCAGAAGCTGAACACCTGACAAACTAAAGCTTTCTTGGCTGGTAACTATTGAGTCCTGAGCTCTCAAACTGAAATAAACTCCAATTTCTCCTCCTCAAAGGTGTTCAAACAAACACTTTTAACAGACTAATTATAACTTACCCTCCTCCACCAAAAGCAAGGGAGTCCATGTCTCCTTTAATAAAGAACATGTTGTCTCCTGTCCATTTGAAAACCTAAGAAAAAACCCAAAAAACCAAAACAGACTAGTAAGTAAAAATATCTGAACTTTTTGTTTGGGTGGAAGGGAACCCAAATATCAGTACACACAGACTATGGGTGGCTAGAGGCCAGTTTAATGAAGTTATCAAGTTTACACAGAAAATTCAGGGAACAGATATTTGCAGATAAAAATTCTCTTAGATTTTACAGTAATTAAAATAGGACCATTTCAAACAGGCCATCTTTGAGCATAGAAACTTCTACAGAATGAAAAATACCAAGAAAATATGCTTAGGCTAGATGATATGCCCTTTAAAAGGATGCAGTTTGTTAATTTTCAGACAGACACCTGGATGAATTTAGAACAGTACAGAAATCTTCAGTACAATGAAAGAGTCGGGTTAAGTATGTTTTCACTATGCAAACACTACCAATTTACTTTGTCCATAAGGGACAAACTAGTATGACAACTTTTTTTGGCCAACTCATAGTATTTTTCAGATTTACTGTTAGATTTGTTCTGTAACTATTTTAGGATAATGCACATGGCAGGAGGGAAGGAGGGAAGGAGAGTAAGAGCACACAAAGTTATTACTACTTACCTCAAAATCTGGAGAAAAAGTGAACATAAATGTCTCCCCAGTGCCATAAAAGCCATCACTCACTTTAAATGGTTCAGATGCTAGTGCACCAAAAACCTGTAGCAAAAACACATAAGAGCAAGAGAAACTTCAGAGAAACTACACACCATCTGAGAATCTCTAATAATAGCAAGATAAGCAAATTAGATTGTAAATGTTGAAATTCACTTCAGGATGAGCCTTATGCTGTTATCATGGTTCTGAGTGTATTGAGATATGGTACAGTGCTTTGTGGTACAATAAAAAGGTAAGAGGACTTTCTCAATAAAAAGTGAACAGATCAAGAAAAAAGCCCACACTAATGGATAAAAACTAAACTCAGAAAACTCTCAGGTAGAATGTATACATATTTAAAATTTCTTAGACAACTCCTATTCCACTTGACCTAAGCCATTTTCAGCAAGTTCCCAGTTGTAACTGCGTTATTTTTCATGTAATTTATTCATTCCAATCCAAGTAACAGGTAAGCACTGGTTACCCTGTCTTACAACAGAGACAGATTTTAACAGGAGGACAGGATGCCATCCGGAGGGACCTGGACAAACTTGAGAACTGGGCCCATGTGCACCTCATGAAGTTCAGCAAGTTCAAGTGAAAGGTCCTGTACCTGGGTCAGGGCAATTCCAAACTTAAGTACAGACTTGGAGATGAACTCACTTGAGAACAGTCCTGCAGCAGACAACTTTCATCTTGCAGATAAAAGACTGGACATGAGCCAGCATGTGCTCACATTTTGTTGAATTCAAGAATTAATCTCTTGCAATAGCAGGTATTTGATGTACTGTACATTTTAGAAGTCACTGCTAAGACTTGATTGTTACAGACCAGACAAAAGGTAGGACTTACATACCAAACTTCC
This sequence comes from Manacus candei, assembly GCF_025592945.1. Classification (NCBI taxonomy): domain Eukaryota; kingdom Metazoa; phylum Chordata; class Aves; order Passeriformes; family Pipridae; genus Manacus; species Manacus candei. The sequence continues at coordinate 7,289,417 of NW_026138067.1, read as the reverse complement.
TTAAAGGCACAACACTTACAGAAGCTTCCTCACATTATTACTAATACTTTATTTCTTTATATTATCTTTAAGAACAAAGCACCACTACACTGACAAGTTCCTTGTCACAACACAAAATTGTTCCTTTACTTCAGTTAGGAGAATTACCTTTGAGTATACATTTGACCAATATTTATACTCTAAAAATATGATTCTCTGGAAGAATTTTTAAACTTACTCAACGAGGTGATGAAGTAAAGTATCACAGCCAGCTAAAGGTGCTCACTTTTCAGAGACCTGTATCGGTTTCAGCTGTTAAACAGCAAATTCAGTCTAAAATCTCAAAGATCTATGAACTGAGGTACAAGTTTCTGTACTCTTGTTTTAATGCGAGGTTACAGGAAAATGAGCCCAAACTCTTTTTTTCAGAGACATCTATTTCATTCAACATCTAGAATCAAACACTGGCAATATATTTCTCTATTATCCCACAGTCTCAATGTCAAGAACAGGCTTGAGAGAGAAAGAAACTATTACATTCTAGCTTTCTGGAGAAATCAGACCAAAATAAGTGAATTGATTGTTTTCCTGTTAGTTTCCAGAAGGTTTCCTTTTTCCTGTGTATTTTTTATATAAGGTAGGCTTGAGATGTTATCAAGACATCAAGTGTTATCAATTTGAATTTTAAGACAGTATTTCATTTTTAGCTGATCTTTACTACCTGTTCCACTACCTGTAACTGTTAAGGTTAAAAATTAAGGATGAAAGAGTCAGAAAGAACTTATAATTGCTCTAGTCCATTATACCTATTGCATATTTTATTCTCTCTGTACATGTAAGCTCTAAAATGCATCATGAGACATTTTTTCCTTTTTGTGATTACAAGCATCTGGGCAGTAGACTAGACTTCAGAAAACGGGGTGTTAGCTTTTCTCTCTCAACTATTTTCTCAGCCTATGAGTTGTTTTCCATCTTATTCTCTCTCCCCTATTTGGCTGGCAAGGGGAGCGATAAAGCAACTTGGTGGGCACCTGGCATCCAGCCAAGGTCAGCCCACCACATGACTTTAGACTGTACTTACTGTATGCAGATAATTGAATTTAAATAGAACATCTTTTAGTGTAAAAATCCATACTAAATTCAAATTAAGAAAGTTTGATCAATGAACATAAAATCGGCTAAGTAAAACTCCATGTTTAAATAACTACATGAATATTTTCCAGCAATAGGAAGTCACTGAACCCTTCAAATTATTTCTTAGTCCTCATCTGAGTCTCTGTACCCTAACTTCTTTTAACAGCTCAAGTCATTCTTTGAATAACTCTGCAGCAACTATGGTAGCTAAGCTACATTCAGGTAGTTAAGACATGTCTTACTTCAGCCCTCAGGGTTGACACTACATCTAGTAAGTAAGTATAAGTAAAAAAGATAAAATAAGTGTAATGTTTCATTAACAATTTATATTCCTTGAGAGGAAATAACCTTTCATTAAAATAACAGAGTTGTGCCAAACCTAAACTATCTCAGTTCAGCCTCTACACAGGTATGAGCTTTTCACACAACACTTATTCCGATGTTTGCCTCTGATCATCTCAGGACTGTTATTTGTATAATCAGTAAAACACAAAACTAGTACATTCTAACTATAGAGAAACTCTTGCATATTTTACTCAAGAGCCTCTGAAGCTTTATTTCTAATTATGGAATAAACTATGCTATAAAGAACCTCAGAGGGTCTCTCATAGTTTCCTACTCAGTGGAGGACCGATTATAAAGCTATAATTAGGCTGATTCAGTCTTGCCCAGTTCAGCTTCGAGTACCTCCAGGAATCAGGATTCTACACCCTCTCTATGCTTCAAACTGAGTCTTGAAAGATCACATTGTTGCTGTAAGAAACAATAAAAGATAAAACTTTGCAGAAAAAGAGCAATTTGCTTCCCACCGGTTATTTTAGTTCTTGAGAAGTGATGCTTATAGGATTTCTCTATGAGATCAGATTGTTGTGGCTAGATACTAGGGTGGATAACTAAAATTCCTAAATTCTAGGCTCCATGTCTGACACTTCTGCAGCGTATACAATAAAATCTGAAGAACAACTTATTATCAAACTAGACAGTCCTTGGGGTGATTAACTGCATTAATTCCACTTCTAAACCACCACTTGTTTAGTGACTCATGTTCAGGAATTAAGTGCCAATTTCTTTTTAAATAGCTGTCAGGGTAGACACCAGATCTCAGTGTCTTCACTAACAGAAGTACATACCAATAGATAGACACAGTCCATAACTATTGTAATGAGGTATCTATAGATTTTATGGACACCTTTATTAGAGGATCTCCAAGAATTGACTGGAGCAGGCAATTTAGGTGGCTTTAAGATTCTAAATTCCAACTAGGCAATGTTCAGCTTTTTAATAGTTAAAGCTTTAATTTGTGAAAATTCACTGTTTTGGCTGGATTTTTTTTAAAAAATAGCTGTTTAATTAAAATTGCGAATAGATTTGAAAAAGAAATCAAGACTGGAGAAGATTCTGGAGTATAGGCTGAGGCTTAGCAGCCTTTAATGAAACACAGTATGAGAAGTTACAAGATACGCTTGCTCTTACTTAACCTATTATCAACATAAGAAAAATAAGGAATCTTCATAAACAAAGAACAGTGCCTCAGAGGTTGCAGTCTAGGAAATAAATTAATTCTAGTTTAAAAGAAAAGTACTTCAGCTAAGGATATGACAAAACCAGTATCTTTCATTAACATAGAAGCTACAGAGTGGGCAGAACAAAGAATGCTAAAGAAGACTGATGAGGTAAGTTCAGCAAATGTCAAGAAACTACCTTGTCATAATTTTGTCATTCTTCAAAAAGGCTGAATCTCATTTGGGATCTTCTCTGAACTAGATAGCTTAGAAAAACATTGGTGATCTTGGAGCACAGGATATGAATAAACACCTGTTCTCTAAAAACACATTCTGGCAGGGAATAATAGTATTTATGTTAGCATACTGCTAGTGAAATATTTCTGGACAAATTCTTCTATAAAAAAGTACTCAGATTCTTTTTCAGTCATGGAAAGCAGTTTTATAGGACTATCTGCGAGGAAGATACAAGATATTAAAGATAAATTGACCTCTTTCAAAAAAACCTTAGATAATTATCCTAATTACCAAAGGGCACAGTATGCTTCCAGTATCTTATTCTTCATGACTGTAGATCTTTACATGAAGAGAAGAAAGACTATGCTAAATTTCGATAGGTTTTGAACAGAAAGATAGTGTAAATTTGTTTCATGCCATCAAATGCAAACACACTTTGCAAAAATTGCATGAGACAGAACTACTGAAAACACCACTCTCACTGCACTGTCAAAGGAATGAGCACATAAAAGTTGCCTAAACCATTCTGCTTACTAAATAGACACGGATGTCCTACACTCTTGAGAGGAACTGAGGTAAGATTTGGCATACACTGTGAAATATAAGTTCAGTGGCTACTGGACCCAAAAGTCCAAGGAATACTTTCATACACATTCCTAGGTATGAGACTGTAAGATAAGATTCATCAAGGTTTGTTTCATGAAAAAAAAAAAGTTATGACATGTCTATAAACTCCCTGTTTTGACTGGGCAGCCATGACACTTTTTGAACATGTAAGCTGAGGTACTCATATGTAGAAGATTATATGAATAGTTTCAGCAACAGAACAATACTACATAGGGGTGGAAAGACACCCCTATCAGACAAGGGACATTTTCTTTTTAGGTCAGATAATCAGGTACTAGGAAGCAGGTATCTTACTAATTTATCTTAAGAAGCTAAATAACGGAATTGGAGAAGCTACCATTTAAGAGGCTGATGAGTATGTTGAGATATGTCAAATTTATTCAATAGTTTTTATCTTCAAGATTAAGAAGTAAATGAAGAAAAAACTCCTTTTTAAAGAACTTCTGGGAAAGAGCAGAAAGAGAGCTTTCTGCTCTACTAGCAGAAATTTAGAAGGGATTTTTCTTGTTAAGAGACCCCTGAGGCAGGAAACAAGGAAAAAATGAAGTTGTGACTTGAATAAGAAAACATACCCTTCATTTACAGTTTTCAGAGCCCCTGAATGACATGAGCCCATGCTTCCTGAAAATAAAAACAGTGGTTACCAAATTGGGACAAGTAAGTGCTACAGATTTTGCAGTGATTCTGTCAACTTTTCATAACAACAGTAACTTGCTTCCACGAGAGAGCACAGAAGTTTCAGAGAAGGAATCAGTCTCATACTGCCTGCAGTGTTTACCTGTTACTAGAATACTTAAGAGGGGATGTTTGCTACTCAAATGGTGAGATGTGAGCCACTTTCAGAAATTCGTACCCCAGTCAAAGGAAAATAGAGCACAACTACAGAGACTCAAGAAAAAAAAAAATTAATAATGCAACAAAGATACTATAGCCCTTGAAAGGGAGAGAGATGTTGGCTGCAGCCACAGAACATACCAAGAAGCACTGCCCACAGCTGGCAGTGACATTCCAACTCAACAGGATCTTCCAGTATAAGAAAGTTTTAGAGACTGTATTTCTTGTGCCTTAAGTGCATTAAAAAAAATTAAATTGTTTAACTGGGTATTACAAGACTCATGCATTACAACAGTGAACTTGTATCATTAAAGTATTTCCTAGACAATGTAGTATGTCAGAGGCTTGCTTAACAGTGAAACATATTTCTAAGGAAAAAAACCTGCTTGATACACACAATTTTATCTCCCACAATGGACTGAAGTGTCAGCTTTGTACTTCTCAAACATTTTTCTTGATGGGTCCCCTACTTCCACACAAACATTTTCCTACCTGTCCATCACTGTCTTTGATAACCAACAGCACAGGTGTGTCTAATCCCATCATTGTTCGATACAAAGTCTTCAAGCTCATGCCATGCTTCGCAGTACTGTAGACAAGAGTCCATGGATAGCCAATAGTCCGTGGTGGAAGAGACTTTGTGAGCTATTAACAAGAAAATGACAACCCTTTATTTAACATACCTTTTACATTTAAGAATGTATTACATGTAAATGAAAGCATATTCTGTTCTTCTGAACTGCTTATAAGTGGCCTTAAAAGCTAAGACTAAACCTGAAGTTTCACATGTGTATTTTCTACTTTTGGTCACTCACACAAGTTTCTTTTCCAACATTTACCAGTGACCTGCAGAAGAATCATTTATCAAGTGAAGTACATGTCTTTGTTAAGGTATCTAAAAGGTTTATTCAAGGACAGTAAAACCACAATTATTGTTGCATAACAATACTGCATGTCCCATCAATGTCTCAGCATTGGGTTACTACATCACTCAAGTCAGCAGGTAACAAGCTGAAGGGTAAATGTTACTTGCTGTCCTCTTCCTGTGCCTTTTAATCCAAAACTTCATTATAAATGTTTTAAATGAGATGACTTCAGACTGTACAGCAAAAACTGCAGTGAAAGCCATGATGTTTTCAAGAAGGAATGAAAGAGGGGCAAAAACACAGGCAAGAAGTGTCATGGGGTATTGAAAGTTAGGATTAAAAAAAAAAGGAAGTATTTTAGCGATGAATCATGCTCTGCTTAGACACTTAGACATGTACAGGTCAGATGGGATCCACCCAAGGAAACAGACAGCTGGAAAAAGTGCTCACTGATCCACTTCCTACCATTTGCCAGTAGTCCAGGTTAACTGGGGAGGTCCCACTTAGCAAATGTGGTGCCTATTTACAAGATGGGCAGTAAGGAAGATCCCTACAGGATCTACTACAGGCCTGTCAGTCTGACCTTGGTGCCTGGGAAGGTCATGGAACAGATCATCTTGAGTGCCACCAGCATGTGCAACACAACTAGAGATCAGGCCTAGCCAGTGTGGGTTCATGAAAAGCAGATCCTGCTTGACCAACCTGATCTTCTATGACAAGGTGACCTGCTTGATGGATGAGGGAAAGGTTGTGGATGTTGTCCACATGGACTTTAATAAAGCCTTTCACACCATTTCCCACAGCAGTCTCCTGGAGAAACTGACTGCTTATGGCTTAGACAGGTGCCCTGTTCGCTGGGTAAAAAACTGGTTGGATAGCCAAGCCCAGAGACTGGTGGTGAATGGAGTTAAAGCCAGTTAGTGGCTGGTCATTAGTGGTGTTCCCCAGCACTCAGTACTGGAGCCAGTCCCGCTTAATATCTTTATCAATGATGTGGATGAGGGGATTGAGTGCATCCTCAGCTTGCAGATGACAAATTGGGCAGGACTGTTGATCTGCTGGAGAGTAGGAAGGATCTGTAGAGGGATCTGGACAGGTTGGACTGCTGGACCAAGGCCAACAGTATGAGGTTCAACAAGGCAAAGTGCAGGGCTCCTGCACTTGGCTCACAACCACCCCATGCAATGCTAAAGACTAGGGAAAGAGTGGCTGGAAAGCAGCCCAGAGGAGAAGGACCTGAAGGTGCTGTTTGACAGATGGCTGAGCATGAGCCAGCAGTGCGTCCAAGTGGACAAGAATGGCATCCTGATATGGCCATTGGTGAGGCTGTGGTTTGAGTACTGCAAGCTGTTCTGGGTCTCTCATTGCAAGAAAAACATTGAGGTGTTGGATTGTGTCCAAAGAAGGGCAGTGAAGCTGATGAAGTATCTGCAACACTGGTATTATTACGAGAGGACTGAGGGAGTTGGAGTTGTTTAGCCTGAAAAAAGGGAGGCTCAGAGGGAACTCGCTCTCCACAACTATTACCACCTGAAAATAGATTGTAGTGAGGTGGCAGTTGATCTTTTCCCTCAGGTAACAAGTAAAAGGACAAGAGAAAGTGTCTTCGAGTTGTGCCATCAGAGGTTTGGATTGGATCTTAGGAAAGACTTCTTCAGTGAAAGGGTTGTCAAGCGTTGGAACAGGCTGCCCAAGGAAGTGGTTGAGTCACTACTCCTGGAGGTATTTAAAGGATGCTTAACATGTGGCACTTAGGGACATGGTTTAGTGGTCCACTTGGCAGTGCTGGGTTATTGGTCAGACTCAGTGATCTTAACATCTTTTCTAACATACACAATTTATTTTCTTTTATTTAACATCACACAAGGTCTTCCTACTGGTGTGTTTTACACTACAGTCATACAATTTGTGATACATTAACATATAGGAGTAAAAAAATGACATATCTAAGTTAATACCTTTTCAATTTGTTCTGGCTGTAGTAATTCACTTGGATCGCTAAGATTTGGCCGGAATGCTTCAGGCTCCAGGTCTGTTTTGATATTTGTTACCTGTTTTGAATTGATATCTTCTCTTGTTGTTATCTACAAAAAGAACAGCAAGAAAGTAAGTATTTGCCATTCTATTAGCAGGAAAGATAAACTTCACAGGTTTAAAATCATGCAGTTATCAAGTTAGTTAGGCAAGTCCTTCAAAAGTTAAGAAATCCGATAGGTTTGATCTGAGCAAGACTGCCACTGCTTCCGATAGCAAGCTGGTACACAACTATATACCAATAATACCAGACACCTACTGAGAAGAAAGCTATGGTTTTATGCTAAAACAACAAAACAAACAGTTCCCATACACAGTTGATGGGTTTCAAATGCTTTTCAGAAGTTACCTTACATAGTTCTTGCATTTTAATACTAACATAGCATTCTAAGTGTAATTAAAAAAAAAAACAAACAAACAAAAAAAGGAATTAAAGCTTAAAAACTGACATTTTTCAATAGTTTCCGAATGAATACTCTTTCAGAGTACTTAAGAAATTTATCAGATATGCAGTAGACATCTGGAGAGACTGCTGTTACGTATTTTGAGCAAACCATTTGAATGGAGCCTTTGAAGTATTGCTGCTCCATGAACTGATCTGCCAGAGCACTTATGGGAATCAAAGAAGGAAGAATTGAGGGTGGGGAAGGGAAAGCAGCAATAATACTTAAGCTGCGTAGTGAGCTTTGAAGTCTGCAAAGATGCATTATGCACAAGGGTCCTGCAGTAGTGTAAAATATGTGACCTATACATCTACCCTATTGAGTTGTTGTAGATACCATTTAGTGGAGGTGGCAGAAGGCCATAAAATTCCTCATCAGATATAGTTCACAACAGCTTCTTACCCCAGCTGACATTCACTGGCACTTTCATATTATAGTGCCATGTCTTGATAACTAGAATAGCTGAGATCCAAACAGGTTTCCTTCTATAAATCTTGTTGCAGGGATATTTAAACCTTATTAGGGATAGTGAAATATGACAGAGGAGTAGGACAAAATGAAGAAGTTAAGAAGATAAGCCACTGCAGCAAGACTTATTAAAATGTTGAGAGATTTGCTAAAGGAAAAAAAAAATCTTAACAACAATTAGTGCATCTGAATAATTTATCAGCCTAAACAAAGTTTCACTGAAAGCCAGACTGTCCAAATTAGAGCCTGAATCCTGAAAATTTCAAGAAAATACCTGCCAAAACCACCTGCCAACTCCAGTTTACCACATCCCTCATACTCTAAACATACAGGACACGCCTACAGTATTTCACAATATCACCATGGTAAATTTTGCCAAGCTTCTGTGAACTTGCCTAGTTAAGAAAAGAGAGCCAAATCAAAGAAAACTCTGAAATACAGACAGGAATGTTTAAACAAATACAGCCACCCGAGCAAAAAAAAAAAAGAATATCCCTTTCCTTTCTCTCAATAACTATAAAAAGAGTTGCTATCACAAACTCCTGTTACTTAAAAATAGTCTTACAAAGTCAAAGTATCAAACTATATTCAAACACTTACTGAATTACCGTATTAATTTTTAACTCAAGAAAAGGTGCACTTTAAGCATTGCACTAGCAATAAGGTCATGCCTTCATTTTTTCAATAGAAGGTAAAAAACATTTCCAATGTAAATATGTAATTATCCATATAGCTTCATATGCAAAAAGATGACCTACATGCTGCATTATAGAGTGTTATCTCTAAAATGTTATTTCATAGTCCAAATCTTTTCCACTTTAAAAGCCTTTCATCCATCATATGCTACTGTTTCAACTCCAGACAAGTTCAGCATTGTTCAACTGTATAGCAGAAAAACTTATCAGAATTAAAGAATAACAATGGGAATAAAAGGCCACCATGCAAAACAAAAACATGAATAATTTGGCCTCAAGTGGCACGGGGGATCATGGGTTTTCTGTTCAGTTTTTTTTGTTTAGGTGTTTTTGTGTTTGTTTGGGGTTTTGTTTTTGTTTTGTTTTTTGCCTTTTTCATTATTATTACAGTAAAGCACTTTTCTTCTAGGAAGAACACTGCTTTGTAGAACCAGTCAAAGAGCGTCTGTTCAAAAGTATCTGTTTGACAGAAAGCTGTGTAGCTTCAAAACTTACAGATTTATTTCCCACCAAACTCTGACAGAACAAACTGACCTATAGTCAGATTCCAGGGGCTTCCAAGATTAGTAACTGTCACACAGTCTCCAACACAGCTGGGACCACAACTCTCAAATGGCCTCAGAACAGGCAGTTTATAGGCAGCAACCAATCCCATCAGATTTTTAAAGCCTAAATCTCAAGCTTGGGCATTCTAGGTGAAAGATATTTGGGGAGGAGCTCTTATACTTTCAGGATATTAATACAGGGATTCTCCACCACCGCTTGTCAAAAACAGAACAGTTCTGTTTTCAAGAGGAAATTTTCTTTTTTTTTTCTAAATTTCTGATTTTCCTATACAAGTAGAAGTGCAGCTTTTTGGTTCATGGCTTATGCTCATTATTGATCTCTGTAACTGTACTACTTACAAAACATTTTAAAGCAATAACTACCAATTATTAAATCAACAGAAATAACAGAGCTAATAAAATGCTTTCTTTTGTGTAATTACATAATAGGTAAAAAAAAGTCAAGATCACAGAAAAAAAAACAAAACAGAACAGAACTTTTTACAGTTTCAGTGGGCAACTACTACAGGAGAACTAAGTACTCAGTGCTTCTAAGGAGGTTTAAGGGAGGTCTACGCTATGCTTTCCATCAGTAAGTTATGTTAGTTGCTGTGTACATCATACAATTTTATAACTGTCAAAAAAACTAAGAAACACCTAAAGAGAATGCAAATAATAGTTTCAGTTCATATCCATAGACCTTTGAAAATCCAAACTGCTTTCAAAGTACTGTTTTGTGTGTATGTGTATGACCTTTGCCATGCTGAATTGCCTCAGTTACCTGCTTTTATAGTAGGAAAAATACTTACCTATTCCACAGAAGTTGTGAAGCTTCATACTTGCCAAGTACTGTGAGATTCTTGATGAAAGATTCCTATATAAAATTAAACACCCATGCAACAAGGTTTTGGATTCTTTACCTGTTTTGCATTCTTTTTAGGAAAGCTTCTATCTAACACAACACACCATTCTAAAGTGGAAGTTAAAACACAACACTGCAAGTCAAGCAGTACTGAGAACAAATTTTCAAATTCTAACAGAAAATTCCTGTGTGAAAAAGGTGGAAGTAGTAATTCCGTCATAAAATTACTGATTCCATCATAGCATTGCACAATTAAATACATCCAAAACAAAGGAATTTTCTGCTGGATCCTTGTAGTGCTGTAGACAAGACAAACCCACTGAGTGCGGGACTTGCCCTGATCCAAGACACTACAAAGAAAGGTGTTTTAGTATCTGGAGATGGGGTTTAAACTACTGAAGAGGGCACCTGGAGACGTCTGCAGAGTGTGCGCAGTTCTTCGCTATTTAGAGCATCGATCCTGCGGTGATACTCAGCCACTGACACTACCTGAATATGGAGACAGGAAGACAATAATTCCACTGACAGTTGAAGAAAAGTAAAAAGGTATGAAAGAAAAAATTGGAGGAGAATGGAGGGAAAATGTGCAATGACAACAAACAAACAAGAAGGGCTAAAAGATGTTTGTTTCTGCAAGGACAATGCACGTGTAGGTGATTTTAGACATATGAGTACACACAGCAAGATTACAAAAACACTGAGGGCACTAGCAGTCAGATATATCTCACTGCTCTAGGACAAATACAGAACTGATAGAGGAGTGCACAAAGTTACCAAAATCAGGATGCTAAATTAAAAGTCAATCTGAGTTGCATGCCTTAACCCAAACTCTTCAGCCCAAAGTCCTCTCAGACATTCTTTACACCCAGATTAATGAACCCTGTGAACCTGGTTTGCTTTCCTTGAGGAAGACTAGAAGCAAACCTCAGGCTTCTCAGCAAGTTCTGACTTTTCTATCTGGCAGTGAAGACACAGTTAAAGACAATGTAGCAGGACTACAGTTCAATAATATCCCAATATCACGTCACAATATCTTTATCCTGGACTTTCTATTCCCCTCCAAAGCTTCAGGAGTTGCTCATCTGTCAACGCATTCACTCCAAATGGCATCTCCACTTTGGCGGGAGGTGTATCCCCAGAAAGTCTTCAGTCAGAAAGCTCTAGAACATGCTGCTCTGGTGCAACAAGCTGGCTAAAGGACTACAACAGTAATTTTGATGTAACTAGAGCAAATAATGTGATTTTGAGAACAACTCAAAATCATCATTTGTATGAAAGCATCTTAAAACAGCTGGTGGAGAGATTAAATGGATGTCCCATGTAGTAAGAGTGTATTAAAAACTTCTAGAGCCTACCACAGTGCAAAGGAAGACAACCACAAGTCCAGCAGCTCCCCATCTACCTGCCCTTACTACAAGGAGTTTGGCCAGATACTCGCCACTGTCCTGAGTACAGAGCCCACAGTCACGCATGACTGGCTCTTGAGCAGCGATGGTTCACTTTACCCCATGCAACTGCAAGGCAAGGAAAAAGGAATACTTGTGACACCCAGTTTTAATACTGCATAATCTGCAATTACTAGCACTCAATTTATTTCCATAATTTTTCTACTGTTCTCTTAAAAAAGATCAGGAAAATTGTTGGAAATGGTAGCGGTTTGTGCATTCTCAGAGTCAAGCAGCTATATTCAAAACTTTAACAATATTCCACTGAAACGTATGAGTGTAGTTTTATCCTTTTACTTGCTGTGACAGTTCATTGCAAATTACATTGTTCACACCAGCAACTTATGATTGTAAGCCTGAAAAGCAGTAATGTGAGGACCCCTTAGTCTTGTTGCTTCTTTAAGCTCAGTCTGTACCACATGCAAGGCAGTAGTTAACTTACAATGAGCCATAAATATGTGGTTACTTAAAGATTCTTGAAAAAAAAATAAAATCTCAGAATCCCTGACACCATTATATAGTTGCTGTTTCACACAGTGAAATGCAAGCAAGCTCTGTAGGCTTTGCCTTTGAGCTGTCAACTGCATCCTCAGTCACCATCCTGCACGTGGGAACTGCTTATGAACCCTTTTGCTCAGTGACTGAGATCTGACAGACCTTTTCATATGCCAGGGAGGTGCCTCATATTTCCTGTTTGAGAAACATAAATACCTATCCAATAACTTTTTGGCATACTGAACTTGTTTCACACTCACGTTCCATCTCTTTCAAGAACAAAAGCCTGCAAAATGGAAGACTATTGGTATGCAATGACAAAGATCATACAAATCATGTCATAGAATGTCAAACTAGCCATAGAAAAATTACAAGAGAGGAATCCACCCTCTCAAACCCAGTGCATATTTTCAGTATACAGTCCATACTAAATTCAGTGAGTAAACCACAAGAAACTGTTTCAAGGTTATCCACTCATCACTGAACAAGGCTTTGAGTACCTTAAGATACCTCAACAGTTCAGATACTGTACCTGGTTTTTTATAGAGTGCCTACAGTTTAGGTCAACATGCTTTATTTTTGCTTTGCAGTGGACAAGATTATGTACTTCATGATTAAAATAGTTACACAACCTTAAAGTCATATATGTCTAAGTTTACTAGAAACTACCTTCTACAGGAATTGGTTGAGATACATCTTGAAAACAGCCAGCATTTTGTCACTGCCCGGCTTGAAAGCACCATTTTAAAATGTCAGTAGGGACATTAGAAGTTTATTCTCTTTTATAATCTGGTTTAATTCATAATCTATTTATGCTGTTTCCTCTTCCATCAAGATTTCTTCATGTTCCTTCCTTACAGTCATCTTAATTTTCTATTCTACTTCACCAAGCTAAAGAAAAGTGTTTTCTCCCCTCTTCTCCCCCACACCCAGCACTCATGAGTTGTCTGTTCTGATCATTCCAGGACCTTCTACCACCTCATTCTACTTTGAACTTTTATTCTCAAACACAGAACTTAGTTTTTCATACAGTATTAGATTTAACTATAGTAACCTTGCAATCAAATCAGTTACCCATCAAATGTGTGAAGAACAAAGCTGAAAAACCGGCTGGACCACTGGGCCCCAAGGATTGATGTTCATCAACAGTTAAGAACTGGAACAGGTTTCTCAGGAAGGCTGCAGTATCTCTACCCTTGGAGGCTTTCAAAATTTGACTGAGCCAGGTCCAGAGCCAACCTTGACAAGTTCTTACAATTAAGTCCTTAAAGTATAGAAAAAGCTTTCTAAATTCTAATATAGTTCGTATCTTTACACATAAATTGCCAAATTGCCTAAAATTGTAGTAATCTAAGTATTCTGCCCAGGAATAAAATGCAGGTCTATCTGTATGAGTTCGCTATGTGCTTTATTTGTTGCACTCTCTTTACTATGCTGTATCAGCATCCAGTTTTCTTCACATCCAAAGCTACTTTTTGAGGATCAGAAACTGTTCCTGAAGCACCTACCCTTTGTTCTCCCTCTAGTTATTTTCTCTTCAAAAAGAATGCAGGAGGAGAGAAAACCAGCTAAACCTCTTGTGGTTAATCTGGGCACTGGCTGGAATAGACCAAAACAAATAATGTGTACAGCTAGGATATTAGTGTGCTTAGGGCAAAAAGGGTTTTTTGCTGAGGCACTTGAAACTGTCTACCACAGGACAACTCCCAAGTTTGTAAAGACATGGAATATATCCTTAAGACATCTAATACTACCTGTTCTATTCATAACAGCAGCATTGATGAGAAAACATGGGATGAGTCCTATGACTCTTTCAGTTGGACTCCCCACACCATGTATATGTGAGTTAATCACCTAGCAGAACACACATTAGTTTTATTATTTAATGAATTAAGGATTCTCCTTTTGGAGAAACTCATGTTTCTAAACTTTGTTTTTCTGAAAATACGTAAAGAGTACTGAACTCTTACAAGCTACACTGGCATATGCAGTGAACAAAACAGAAACCAAAATTCTGAATATGGAACTTTTCTGTCCTTCAACAACATATGAAAATACAGTTAAAATTGTTTGACGTTTGATCAGCCCTTTCAGCCACTGGCCATATCATTCTGCCACAGGCAGATGTGAAAATGAAAACTTTTTACACCAGTGAGGGATTCCTCAGTTTAACAAAGCCACAAGAGACACACCTCCCCCAGTGTCTGTTTGCTAACAGGGAGGTTCAATTGCTGCCCTCAAAACAAACACAGTTAAACTTTCACAGTTAACAAATAGCTGAAATTGTCTCCACCGAGAAAGGGAGGGTCTTATCAGAGCTGAACAGTGCTTCTGAAAGATAAGAATGGGTAAAGTTTAACGGTAAAAGTGGCTCTCTTACACGTAAGAGTGCAACTCTGAATATGAAATAAAAAACAAGTATTAAGAAAGAATGAAAGCTGAGCAATTTTACTTTGGATCTTCATACATCGGTGTAAAATCAAGTGAACTGTAAGCTTCATGAACGTAAATTCTTGAGATTTAGAAAAAGTTTCACTCTTAAAATTCCAGGACACTTAATTTAAAAAAAAAAAAAAAAAGTCAATGTAATTTTATCAGGCCACTTACAAAGTTACCTCGAAGTATCAGTCCATCTCTCCAATTTATCAATGAACAGGGAGGGGGAAGAAAGGATCAAACATTTTCTGAAGTCTGTAAATACCTTCTGATAAAAACAAAAGGTACGTTTGTGAACCAAATGCTGCTGTGAATATTTTAAGAGAAAACACTAGCTCTATTTTTCAGACAAATTTAGTTTCCTCCCAAAATCAGTTACACACTGCTTGAGAGAAAACAATAACAAAGAAGCAGACCCCTCCATCACAAATATGATTTGAGACATATTGATTACATAACGATGATGCATTAATACATGGGGCTTACCACACCAGATAAACAGTTACAGGTATAATTTGAAAAAACCCAACCAAACAACAACCTACAACTAATTTAATTTGATTAATCTTTAATCAGTGTGGCTACAAAGCTATCCATTTACTGTCTTGTGTGGTTTTCAGCTCCCTATCACACTACTGGTAACAGGGAAAGTGTTAGGACTTAAAAGAACTTGCAGCAAACTGTCTCAAAACACTGTCAAAAAGAAACTCCCATAAGAAAAGCCACCACGATAGAAACTCGAGATAAAAGCAGATGGCAAAAATAGGAACCAGGCCTGGCAAGGCAGATCTAGGTAACCTACCAGAACAAAGATTCCTACCATGGAAAACTGTGAGAAAGGAAAGCACTAATTCCAGGCCTAAATGAAGGTAAAGGTTTGAAATCCACACACTGGACAAAATTCTACTGTGCAAACTGTAGGAAAGAAAACAACTGCTTAGACCCATGCCATCCCACGTTATGGGAACATCTCTGATGCCCCTTGAATATCCAGGACTTGGACTGTATAAAAGTGGTACCCCATAAGCATGACTTGGGGGACCCTCACCCCCGAGTAGACCAGAAGAAGAAGGACCAGCAGGATGCCATCAGAATCCATCTGGTGGTGATATCTTTATCTTTTTACCTAATCTGTATCTCTCTCATTCTTTCTCTCCCTCACCTCCACCCCCTCCCTATTTCTCTCTACCTCATATTTAACATTCAGTAAAATCCATACTATTGACTTTGGCATATGGCAACTGGATCCTAACAGAAGGGAAGGGACAACAACTAGCCACTTTAAGCAGAGAAGGACCAGAAAACGACAGCAGTCCCCTGGTTTGGCTGGCAGTGTGGTTCTTTCTCTCCTTCAGTATCTTTAAAGCTGGCCCTCCCAGAACTGTTCTGCACACCAGGCTGTTTTCCAGAGCAGGGACAGAAATGCTGAGTATGTCACGTGACAGCAGCATTCTCCCTGTGACCACTATTGTCTTCACAGCTTTGCAAGATGAACTGTTAAGTATCTGCCTCAAAGTGCTCTAAGCCCACAGTAACTGCACCAAACTGTAATTAGCATATATTGAAGATAAAAAATCTGCAATAATCAGAATAAATGAACTTGAGAAGACAGCAATCAAAGCCTGCAGCACACAAAGTGTTACACCGAGTCTGAAAAACTTATTAAGCTATTTTTTCAAGATATGAGAAAACACTCATTTCAGAGATGATAATGCCACCAAGAGAACTAAATTTAACACAGAAAACATCAAGCAGTTTAGGATGTTGGTGTAAAGAACTAAGAACTAGTTTTAAGAAAACTACTTTCTTAATGAGGCAGGCTAGGAACCTGTACTCATTTTGTTCAAAGAAAAAAGATCTGTAGCAACATGACCAATAAAACCCAGTTCCCTTGCAAAATCATTTAAGGAAGTTTCAGCACTAGCAAGCAGAGAACCCAGAGTTTCATTGCTGAAACCACAGCACCTGGTGCCTGACCTCAAGCTGCCACTCCAGGACAAGGCAGATTGAGCAAGGTTACATCTCAGTTCTGATACTCTGCTCTGCAAAGATTCTCTCAGGTTTGACAAGAAAGTGTAACAAGTTATGCTTACAAGTAACTGAAACATAGCCCAGTATGAAAATGTTTCTCTTACTTTAATCAGAAAACAGATCAACTAAGGACCAACTTCAGATTCCACAGATCATTAAAAACATACAAATATAAGCTTCTACTACTCATTTATAACTAACCTATTTGAATGTTCACCCGCTCCTCTAATTTGACTGCATTTGCAGTGGATATTTCCCAATTATTAAAAATGTAAGCAATATAACACCTAATAAGTCAATGGAAGATCTAGAATCATAGAATGGTCAGGTTTGGAAAGGACCTTAGAGCCCATCTAGCTCCAACTCCCCTGGTATGGGCAGGGAACCTTCCACTAGACCAGGTTACTCAGAGTCCCATCCAACCTGGCTTTGAACACCTCCAGGGATGGGGATTTCACAACTTCTCTGGATAACCTTTTCCAGTGTCTCACCACCCTCACAGTGAAGAATTTCTTCATAGTATCTAATCTAGACCTATCCTCCTGCAGCTTAAGGTCATTCCCCCTTGTCCTATCATTACATGCCCTCCAGCTTTCTTGTAGTTCCTTTAGGCGCTGGGAGGTGCTACAATGTCTTCCCAGAGCCTTCTCTTCTCCAGGTTAAACAGCCACAACTCTCTCACCTTGACTTCACAGAAGAAGTACTCCAGCCCTTAGATCAACTTTGGTTCTCCTCTGGACTCAGTCCAACAGGTCCACATTGGAACATCTAGTTGAGTGTATGATGTATAAACCCCTAAACTACTTAGGACAATGGGTATGGCAAATATCTGTCATCAAGAAAAGGTTCTAGGTTTAGTGATCTGTGTAAGAAAGTACTGGATTGCACTCTGCTTTTTTTATTACTAAAAAACCTCAGATCATTAGTTCACTCATTACTCTAAAACAAAACTTAGTACGGAAAGTTGACTTTCAAAATATTCCTGCAGTGTTATTATTGGATTGATGCAACCTCACACTTCTGATATCCACAGGAAAGAAGTACTAAATTTTTATCTTTTACTTGTAAGTCCTATTATTATATCTCCATAATAGCCAAAGACCTACAGGCATTAGCTTGCCAACTACAGTTAACCAATAAATCAGAACCTCAGAAGTTGTGCAAGTCTTAAATAATTCAAACTGTTAAAACCAACACTGCTTTAATTCCCTTTGCACATTAATATCTTCAGAATATAAAAGTCAAAGATCAGTTTTCATTGGTTTTGTCCCCTTTGGCTACACTGCCTATCCAAGCTCTGCAAAGCAGGGACAAGCATTCCCAAAGAAGGCAATCCACTTTTTGTTCTCTTACATTGTCTGATGTCTTTTGTCTGAAATGCTTTGATAGGAAGAATCATTGCCTGCATTTTTGACATTCTAGAAACCTACTGGCATCTCTTGTATTGCAGTACAATAAAGAGACACAAATACCAAACATTTAATAAAACGTGGGAAGCTAACATTACTGGGGTTTTAAAGGAGGAGCATAATGCACAGGTTAGTCACCAAAACCTTGATCTCTTATCCTGGGAAAGTATCAAACCCCTACAACACTTACCCCAAATTAACTCCATCATAAAGAAAAGCCCTTTCAGGTAAATAATCCAAGGCAACTTAGTTGCTTGAAGCTAGCATTCTTGTTTTATTACATCACTCTATTTGGTCCAGCAATTGTTATTTCATGTGAGTTTTCATCCAAATTTCAGAACAACCACTAATGAGAAATTTAGTCAGAAATCTGTACACTTCATATACAGACAGTCTCTTCAATATGCTTCCTACTGTCCTGCATCATTAGATAACACAGAAGTAATTATACCAATACTACTTCCCTCTTTTCTGCAAAAAGGTTACAGTTGCACATTAGCTTTATGATCATTAATTGAAGAAAAAACCCGACTTCAAGAAGAGAGTATATCTTGTAGACATAGTAACATTTTAAAAATATTCCCATCTGGTAGATACTTCTTTAGCCTCTTTTTCTGATTTGATTTCTTTTACATGTTAAAATAGCCTGTTCTGTCCCTCTCTCAGGGCAAAGATTATCCACATGGTCTTCTTTAGTTCAACCTCTCCTTAAGAGCTGATAACTATTACTTTTATAAGCATAGTTAGACTCTGGCTAAAGTTAAGGGAAACAATCTAAGGGAAACAATTATAATAAGAGATAATACTACTTTTTTAATTATCTGGGCAAGATATAGTTATTTACTTATGTATATATCTATATGTTAAAACACACATTCTTGATAAACTTCAGATACTTTTTACACTGGTAAATGTTACGTTAAAATAACATTTCAGTTCATTTAGGTATTTTATCTCCATTTTACACTCCACTACCACAGAGGAAAGTTAAGCGCCTATTACTTCAAAAATGTTTGTTAGTTAGGAACACACATTTACAGAACCTTTTGCTGTAACAAGGCAATTTCATATTTTTCAGTGATCTGGCTACAAATAAAGATAAAAATACTAGATAAAAGAATGAATAAAAAACTGTAAATAAATACAATATGAAAAATAAAAGCCAAAGTCAAGAGCACCTTGAAAGAATTAAGTATCAAAACCCAGGAGATCTGTAACTCTTAAAAAAGGCAGTAAAAAGCCTGTCGCAGACAGCATCTAATTGAAAACTATCTTCCAGATTTACCACTGGGTAAAAGCACAAACAAGTGTACTGTCAAGATCGTTTCCTCCTTATCCCCAAGATGTTACTGTTTTCTAAGTTCCACTGAAAGCTATTTCCTTTACATACAAATTAAATACTACTGCAAAAGGCCTGTTAGGGAAAAACAACACTAAAAACTCCCACAGTTACTTTCAGAAACTAATGCAAATATAATCTAAACTGCAAAAAGTGGTATTGGTTCTCCCCTCCATTATAAATGTGAGAGTGGAACTACAGCATACTCATCTTCCTGGATTTAGAAGTAGTATCAGACCTTCATACTGTTGAATGACTTCTGAGAAGGTAATGGTAACTCAGGAAATTTATCCTGCTCTAATTAAATGTCAGTGTAAACTCCTCTTCTCAGTATTCAGCTATAAATCACATTTTTGGTGAAAAAATGCAATACTCCAAATGAAAAAAAAAAAACACCTTAAAACTGCTGCACCCCTTAATGCTCAAAGTAGTTTCTCTCATCTAATGCCAAAGGAATACAGGTAATTAGCTTATGTGCCAAAGGTAACGAAAGTGTGACCCGTCATCCTGTTTACATATCCAAAATTTAGACTTCCAGAAACTGTCTCTGCACCACAACATTTAAAGACTGCAATAACAGAAATGAACACACTACACTGAAAATTACCAGAGCGCATTTACGATTAACTGGCTGGTGCTTCCTTCCCTTCTTCCCATACCAGAGACGAGACATTTCCCTTCTAAAAATAAAATGAGACTAAAAAAAGAAATTAAAAAGAAAAATATCATTCAAGGCTGTTTGCAAGCATTCTCTGTACCTGCTGTCAGTTCCAGGCACAGGCAGAGTCCCACGACACGCTGACAGGATGGTCTGCCAGACGCTCACGTTTGACTGACAAGGCAGGGAACAAATGAGCGACTGTACAGCAGGGGGATGTATCGCAAGTGATGACGGCACCGAAGAAGAAAGGTTTCCTGTGTTCAAGTGTGGTTGCAGAGCACTAGTTTGTTAAAAAGGCTAAAATATTTAAAGATACAGAGCAACTTAATTGTTCTTATACTGAAGAACACAAAAATAATCCCCAAGATCTGCCTGCAATATTCTACTACAGCATAACTCTTCATAAACAAGTTCTAATGGTAACAAATTTGCATTCAATATTTTATTAATAATTTGTCTTCCTTATGTTGACAACTGTATATAAACCCTGTCAGTCATTTTTTAGAGTCCAGAATCACTTAGAAAAGTGGTGAGTGAAGATTTAAAATACTACTTGAAAAACAGGTTTTGAAGCATTCAGAAACTGTTATCCCTGCAGCATTTTCATTTTGTAAGCTACAAGAATAAAATGAATCCTTCTGCCTATAAGATAAACTTGCTGTATGGGTTAAATGCTAGTCCTAGCAATAAAGTATTTCTGGAATCATGATTTAATTTTTTTTCCCTTAAGGAAGAATGTTTATTTAAACTAGCATGTGCAATAGTAAAATGCCTAGCAACCCTTTGAGAATTTCCTTGTAGTAGCACTTGGAGGCTCTCTACCCCACACCCCAAAACAAAAAAGAACAACAACCCCACAGCCCAACCCCTCCCCAAACAAAACAAACAAACCACCAACCAACAAAAACAATCCAAAAAACTCCACACCATCTATGCTCCAAATTCTGCATAAAAGTATTAAATAGGCCAGGGCAGCATCAGGCAGCATCACAACAACATTAAATAATTGCTCACTTGTGCTGTTGCAGTATGATCTAAGAGCCAAGATGTCCAAGCAGAGAAAACCAGAACTAAAACATGTATTTTACTGCAGCCCATGTACTGGAAGAACTCACCTTGCACTAGTACCTACATTCACATGGATAAATTATTTTTCTTTTCAGTAAAACCTTACTCAGGAGCTGGCAGCTCTAAAAGTAAATTTGTCCTAACTTATGAGAACTATTAAGGGGGCAATTTAAAACATTTTTATCACTAGGACATTGAAGCCGGGGTTTAAGAAGTTCAAATATATAATAATACACTAGATACACAGTCAAATCGGGTAAGATTCCAACAATAAACCATATGTCCATTTATGTATTTGGGTTTATTTGGTTTGGTTTGTGTATTTTTTTTTCCAAATAAGTTAACTAATACTGAATTAAAACAAGAACAAAACTGGACAACTTTAAAACTGTTTCAAAGGAGAATTACCATCAATATTAAAAATGAAATACAAGCTACAGACACCACTCCCTCCCCTAGCAAGTCTGGGAAATCTTACAGGAATAGAAAGTATGCAGAAAAATTACTTCAAACTTTCTCTGAACATGAGACCTCTAAGCCAGAAAGCAAAAGCTACAACTAACTCCCCCACAGCCTATTTTAGCAGTCATATTTTCCCCCCGAAGAAAAAAAACCAAAATCCTCTTTTAACACTTCTCAACATACTGTTTCTCCGAGACTGAGAGAGGAAGAAAAGAGCCTGACCCACTCACCAATGTTTTGTTCTAGAACACTTAAACAATTCAAACAATTTGCTTATAAGTTTTTAGCTTCTCTCTAAATAAAACTGGCTTTTCTCAGAACTTCTCAAAAGGATTTTGACGACTTGCTCAAAAGAAAGGAGCAATAACTTCTTTGTTAGATCTGACAACTCACTTTTTCACTTATTAACAGCTGCAAAGTTTAATGGGAATGAGTGCACTAGTAACTTTATCAGACCCCTTTGCAGCCTGTTTTGATGCTCAGTCTTCCAGCTGGTGGGGGCTGCTGCTGCTGCTGCTGCGAGCATCTGCAGCAGGGGGGCAGGAAGCAGGGCAGGAGATCTTGAGCAGCACCGAGAAACAGTGCAACTGTAACAGTGGTAAAGGTTCTCTCGTGACTGATCTCCTTGAAAGCCCTGTAACACTTCTTTCCAAATATGTGTAAAGATGTGTTTCTATTAGTCAGAGAAAAAGCCCACATGAGCAATTTGACCCCAGTATCACCCCTTAAAGATGAATAAACTGCCTTTTTATTCTTTTGTGCATTTGTGGATTATACTATTGATCTGTTAATTTGAATCAGAACCTCATATCTTGTTGCAATGAATGTAGACCTTGCCATAAGAGTGCTTGATTACAAGATTCTAGGGAGGAGTACGAGCTCAGACCTGACATGTGCAGAACTAGTAGCAAACACTTGAGAGCATCCACCTATTTGCTACCTAGACAACAGAGCAACAGAAAATGTATCTAATTACACCAAATGATAATCTTGTTATTGTCATTGTTAGTTTGTAACCAAGCTAAAGATCGCTACACAATCAATGTGCATAGTACTTTCAGTAACTGCACTTCACAATATTGTTTCTTCTAATAAACTAATCTGTCTTAAAAAATACTAAAGTAGAGGCAGAGAAAAAGGAGAGTGCCAACAACTAATGAAACGTCTTATTTCCACTCCAAATCAGTTACCTAGTTTACACCTTTTGCCACACCAGACTTCAAGTTATCAGCTGACAAGATCTCATAACCCTGAAACAGGACAGTAAGTATAGTAACTCCCTCCAACTTCAAGGAAGTCTGGAAGTCCAAGAAAGACTGGACAGCGGGTGTGGAAGAGTGTCTTTGCAGCTGGGTAAGATGGCATTATTCTGTTTCACCTAGCAGCTAACAGTGCCCTGATACCACAGTAATAGAAAAGTTGTGATGTTGAATTCTACAATACCTATATTTAATATTCATGCTTTTTGAGCAATATTATATTAGTAAAAACTACTCTATTTCCTGTGCTCCTTCCCTCTCAAGAGAGAGGTTATCCCAGAAGGATATCTGGGGGGGGGCAGCCTGGGGGGCATAATTACTCAGTTTATGCTATTGATTCCACATGAAGCAGCCCTGTAGGTGACCAGGTTTTGTGACAAAAAGTCACTAGCATGATACACTGAAAATGAGCATCCTCAGGCATCTCCTGAGAAGATTATATATAAGGTATATGCATAAAATAAGATTATTCTCAGAATTTAGTATTCCAATTTCAGAAGCAGCCTTTAAAATTGAGGAAAAACATAAATCATAAGAACCAGACTGTATAACTCAAGTGCCTCAGTGCAATTCATAAGTCATTTGCATTTGTGACAGACAAAAAGAAAGTTTGTTTTTATGCCATTGTATTGGTTTTCCTGGGAACAAACAAATGATAAGCAATTATATTACTTTCATTTTCTGTAGCCTATCTACTTGTTAGAATGCATTTTTAAAAAAGATGACATTGCTATTTAATTACATCTAGCAGGCATTTTATAGGTAGGATTATAATAAAAGCTCCAATCGCCAAAGAGGATAGCAGAAAAAACTGAAAGCTGTCACAAGTAGTGTTTAAAATAGCATCATTTAATACACATTAGTGTAATATGACAGAAAACTCTGGAGTTATAAACTTTGTTATAGTCTTAAAATATTTTTAAATTTAGAGTAGCATTTTACAGCTCCGATAAGAAACATCCTGTAAGCTTACTCCTTTTATTATAATTTTAGAACATAAATTGCCAAGAACTTAAAAATTAGGAAGACATCTAACTTACATGCTCAGACCACCTAAATCATCGTCTCTGGAAGGAATCCTACTACATGAAAGAAAGGCAGTTTCATATTTTGATGCTAAAGCACACAGAAGTCACCTGAATTAAGGTCTGATTCTTACTAAAGATAAACCAGACAAGTTCTATTTGGTACAAAAAGCCTTTCAGATGACTGAGAAACAAGTGCCAAGTTAAGGAATAATGAGATTAGAATGCAGTTGAATTTAAAAAAAATAAAAATAAGGTACAGGCTCCTATGAAAAACTACTACTCTGTCGTCTAGAACAACTGGGTCTTTGTAATGTTGTAGGTGGAGCTAACATGGGATTACAGCTGAGATCTGATTGCTTTCCCCCTTACAGGTATAAAACCCACTAAACATTACAAAAGCTATCTCCAGGGGTATCAATACAACATGCACTAGCACAGTTTTGTAGCTGGCCGATAAAGTTTCCATAAGAAAGGAAGTCTAATTTGAGAAAAGTCATCCTTTGCTTCCTGTCAACAGCTTAGGGAAAAAAAAAAAAGGTAGCATTTTTCCATCACAGTTTTCCTCAGTATTTCCAGAGGTATGCTGACAGCCATTAAGAATCTCAAAAGCACAAGCATTTTAGCTGAATGGTTCTGCTTTAACTCTTAGCAGAGAGACTGTCCCAAATCTCTCTATTAGATAGATGAAATATCCATCATTACAATTCTACATTCATGATTCCAACTACAGGACAGCTCCAAGTAATCAGAACCTTCAATTTTGACTTACAAGTCATATATAGATTCCAAACAGATTAAGTAGAGACAAAATAGAGCAAAGCAAGAAATATCCCATGCATGAAGTTGAGACAATATTGCTCAAGGTAATTGCAAAACCAAGAATGAAAGTTACCAATCTCTGCAAAGGGCATTAGATTATGTAAATAGACACCAGTCTCTCTCTTCAATCACAACAAATTAACAGAAACATTTCTAGTATTGCACGACTGCTGGAATTCAAGACACTCATCCTTCAGTACAAGAGCAAAGCCTACTAAACATGCTGTGCTAATGCACAGCAACATCTGCATAGTGACACATCCAATTTCTAAACTGACAATACACAATGTAAAAACCAAATAACCAACTAGCTTATATATCCAATATATTATCATAAAGAGACAACATTTCAAGAAACATACTGGAAAAATATTCTTATTTTGAGGACTATTAGCATGGTGCATCTTTAAATACATTCTGTGCATTGTTTCATTCCAACTTCTAGGCTTTCTCATTGCTCTGTTGATTCAGTATTATCCAGCTTGTTATATAGTATTATGTTCATAGCACATTTTAAAATGTAAGACACAACAAGCAGCTGTTGCACTAGCATCCCAGCACTGAAGTGTACAGTAGGGATAGAAGCAAATTTATAGAAGAAATATGATGAAGAATATAGAAAACTTAATACAGCAGTGCATTCTAAAACTTCAATGTCTATTTTAATATAGAAATGTTATAGGCTACAGTCCAGATCCAATAAAGAATATTTGAAAAAGGTTTCAAGACTGGAATACTGGACATAGGTGCTTATCTCACCATGAGACAATTACTGTTTGTGACCTTCACATTTCTACAAACACATAGAAATAGAATTGAGACACTCCAGAAGTTAGTTTTGTTAGTGGTGAAAGGTTGAGTGTCTGAGTCAAATGCCATTCCACGAAGGCAGAACTTCACTTGCAACTAATGGTCTCATCTAGTAAGCATTTTAAAACCACATCTAATGTTCTAACTGAAATTCAGTTTGACAAGTGTTATCATAGAATATTGCTTTCCAGAAGTATTATGTCTATGTTTCCTACAGACATTTAATATGCAAAACCAAAAGGTAATTATTATGAAATGCGAGTCCAGAACACGACTCACTGTGTCTGGAAAAAATTATTTGCAATATCTATCAACTCATACTTTATTTCAGAAATTTACTTCTAGACAGCTTTAAATCAAACTAATTTTCTGTATTTTCTGAAAAATGAACAAGATAATGAAAACAAAACAGATGCGCTTCCAACTACTTTAAGACTACTGTAAGTTTGTGGATCCTAAGACAACAAATTTCCTGTTTTCAAACACCTTGTGGATGAGTATTTAGATTTACATGGACCTGAAGTATCACTCAGTTTTGAATAATGGCAATAAATGAGATCAAATGACAGGGAGAAGTTGGGGGAAGGGGAAAGGAAGACTCAACTCTTTAAATAAGAATTATTCTAGTGCAGAGCAATTCATCTGTTTCCTTAACAGATTTCAGGTTTCAATAGGAACCTACAATATACACAACTTGAACTAAAAAAGGAAACAAGATTAGACCATAAAGTACTGATAGCAGTTGTTTCTGAGGCACTGCACAACAGAAGGAGTCAGCTTGTTGTCAATAAACATGCATGTACTTGCACGTTTAGATGCAAGTACGGAATATGCTTTGGAGAAAGCATTTGTTTATTAACACAAACTACTATTCATTATTTGTGCTAACAGATACAGAAAGCCATTAGCATTTGCACTCAAGACACATCAAATAAAAAAAGAACACCATGATAAATATACCTCTCTGTCTATAGCTCAGTACAGATGGTAAAAAAGAATCACAAAACCAACACCAAAACACACCCACATAAAAAACCCCAACAATCCCATACAACTCATAACACCCTCTTCTTTGGTGTAAGCCCATTTACATAAGTTCAAGACAATCACAGAATCATAGAATTGACCAAGTTGGAAAAGACCTCTGAGATCATCAAGTCCAACTCTTGATCCAACACTAGACCATGGTACTAAGTGCCACATCCAGTCTCATCTTAAGAACCTCCAGGGACAGTGAATCCATCACCTCCCTGGACAGCCCATTCCAATGTCTGATTACTCTCTCTGTAAAAAAATTTTTTCTAATATTCAACCTAAACTGCCCCTGGCAGAGCTTAAGACCGTGTCTTCCTCTTGTCCTGCTGCAGGTTGCCTGGGAGAAGAGACTGACACCCACCTGGCTCTACAACAACCCATTAACCCTCATTCCTGTTTCTCTGATTTTAAGACATTGTACAATGATTACAATTACAGGCAGAACACTTTCTGGAATAGAAAGATACTCCACTACCTCAGTCTTTTGGTAGATCAACAGTACTTTGCGATGTATTTGCACATCAGGATGTTGCTTTCCATTTCCCTTCCACCCCAATTCTCCCATCCCTGTGATCTGAAGAAGGCAGGTTGTTTTCAAGCCCAATACCTACAAAAAGGTTTCAGTTATACTGTTCACCTGCTTAGATTGCACTGGAGTAAAAACGGACAGAGGAAAAGCTCGTTGGGTTAAAGGAAGGAAGTATATTGATTGAAAATAATGACTGAAATTCAATGGGAGTAATGACTATGACAACAGTTACAGTGTCCTGTATTTACTGATACTTTCTAGCATATGTTAAAAGCCACTAAATGCAGTTTTATGTGATGACAAGTTTAACCATCTCGTACTGTCAAACATTTCCAATTAAAAAGTTAGTTTTTACTTTCAGATTTGTGCTAGAAATCAGTCAGAGGAAGTCACATTACTCAAGTCAAAATGCACAAAAGACCACATTACCATATTTCTTGTATTTGCATAACATCTTTTTTATCAAGTTAACCATTTCATTAATCACACTAACTTTTAAATCCAGAAATTATTTGATAATATTAAGAAACCAACCTTGACATAATGTCACATAACACAGAAATTACAATATTTTTGAAATATGTCTTCTACAACTGTTTCCAGAGAAGACCTAAATAAAGGTTTAAGCCGTGGCTTCATTCTATGGTAAATAACTTACAGATTTTTAGTACTTGCAGAAAACGGATTGTCTCAAATATCTTCAGAAATAGCTTCTAAAAACTTACAACATTTAATCATGAACACAAATTTTCACTATTTTCTGTGAAAATTATTCTGTAATTATATTAAGGTGCTAAGTTACTGAAGAGCTCATTAAAAAAGACATACTGTGCTTTAAACCATAATATTGATCACTTTTCACTGATCCCCATGTTCCAAAAGGCCAAGTTTCAAAACATCAAACACTTATAAAGGCTTTGAGCAGGAGTCAACACCAAAATAACTGCTGGTAAAAGTACTCAAGCAAAACATATGCTGAAAATATGAAGGTTCAGAAGACATATTCTTATGATACTAATTTCCATGTCTGAAAGCAAATATGGTTCCTGCAAAATCACTGAGCTGCAGAGAGTGTTTTGTAGCCACAGTCTAATACTTCACGTAAGTAAGCTGGAAGTCAGAGTTCTAAGATTCTACATTTTGGAGCTAAGAAGAAAACTACTACCTGTAGTTAAGACTACTGCAGTTCTTTAAAATTTCTTTTACCCTCTACATAAAATATAAGTGTAGACTTCCTTAATTTCAATGTGCTCCATTGCAGGGTGGGGGTAGGGGGAAGAAAAAACAGAAGATCAGTCTACAGAGATGGCAATTGCTGTCCTGAGACTCAAACAGTGCTGATGGGATACTTCCACAATATATATATATATATGACAAGAATCATCAAACTTTTGACCAAGACTTGAAGGCACAAGACTACAAGTGCTTTAACTGTATGTACACTACAAAACAAAACCATGTAGACATGTAAAGATGTGTCCATAGAAGCACAGTGGACACAGATTCACATGAGAGAAATGTGTTTGTTATAAAAAAAGTTGAGACAGTTCCAGTTACAATTTATTTTTAAAGTTCATTCAACAGTGTCTTAATGCACGAAGAAGTTAAAAGTGAAAAATTAATTAGTGAATTATTGAAACAAGTCATTAATAGATGTTCCTTTCCTTTTATGCTGCTCCATCCCTTTTTTTCAGTCTTACCAATAAATACTGAACATTCTAGATACAATAGTAAGTATCAGAAAACTGTCAGTTTACTAGACTGAATATTATGTCTGCTTCATCAAAATTGCAACTTCTTTGCTATACTCACATTCTTTTCACTTGGAGTTTTAAGTTACAATTTGCTTCATGCAAAAATGACTTGCAATTGTGAAATGTTGCCCTGACTTGATGTTAGAGCAAAGCATTAGGATGGCATAAATTAAACAGTCATGATCACAGTAATCAGACTAATATAGTACACTGCTTTTGTTTTTCTTCTCGGAAAGTATTTAACACTATCTTTTTTAATACTTTCATTGGAATATATTAAAATAATATTTGACACTGTTCTTCCTTACCTCCCACTCTTTAGCAGCATCTTCAGTAGTAGATTCTTCACTAGTTTCAGGCTCTTCCTTCTTTTTCACTACTATAAATCCAGGTTCCCGAAGAGACTCCCCAGTATCTTCTGCATATATCTCTGGACTCCACTGGATAAAGAAGACATACAAGTGATCTGTCCTAGAGAAGTCAAATAATGATACGGAGAAGAAAGATAAGTTCTGTGATCGTTTGGATCCTGTCTAATAACATGAAGTATTTAAGGTTAAAATGAAAATACTTACTATTTCATGTTTCACTAGGTATTAGAGATATATTTGACAAGAACTAGTTAGTTCTTTTTTTTTCTTTTTAATTATATGAAACTGACACTGGAGGAAAAACGGGAAGCAATTTGGTAATGTAGTAACCGTGATTTCATATTCAAGTACAGGTTTCAACCACTTCTGTCCCGTTGGAAACCTCTGCTTACAACTGAAACAACTTCCAAAATAAAACACCAAGAATTTTTTTTTTTAAGTTAAAAAGAGTTACATAAGAACAAACAAAATTGGAATTTAAAGATGCCTGCATGTCTGTTTTCCCTACTCCTGAAGAAGAGATGAACGTTCCCAAGACATATAACCAAAATTATACAGATTATGAGAATTACTACAGACATGAGGGAATAAGACTGAAAGCATGCAGACTACTCTGACTGCATTAAGTACCACGATTCAAAATTACCTCCTTTTAAGTTACCTGCCACAAATGGCATGGTTTTCCAGTTTGGAAGAGTAAAATGCCCAAATTCACAGAAGAAAGTTATTTGCAATCCTACTAGATGTCAGTTTGTACTGTTTAAATATTTCCTGTAGGTGCACAGACAGAACACTAAGAAAAAGGACCTGCAACAAATCCACCAGTATCTCTTCATCGTGGAAAAGAGACTCAGAGTTAGAGCTTTATGGCTCTGGTTACAAGAATTTGACTATTCCTTATGTTTCTCTTCAAAGATATTGACTACAGTCAATCTGCATACTGGATTAGCCTAAAGAACAATATTTGAACATTCTGCCCCCCCTCCCCTTACTAAATCCTTGCAAAACTGAATAGTGGAAGAATACCAAGAGATGCAGAGCAGTATCTCTGCAAAAAACTGCAGTTTTGTTTTTCATGTGCCTCTGCCTAAAGGGATGCTGCACACAGGTGTGTAGTAAGAGTCTCTAACCAGGGTCAGTTAATCAGTTACCCTTGTTAAAATTAAGGTTCCTGGACAACACTGATGAAAGGAAAAAAAAAAAATTCTCTAGCAGTAAGAGAGTGTAAAATATTTCAGATGCATGAAGTTAGATAAATTCTTTTACAGAAGTCAAAACAAGAAGATGCAGACTCCTCATGCACTGAATGAGGTAAAAATTTTAAGATGTCATAGCACTTCTCAAGAACTTGGAATTGTGTATAATTACAGCAGCTAAAAATAAAGGCCCACAAAGCTTGATGCTTAAGGAACTCTTAAACGCTTCTTCCCAGACTAGCTCATTTGACATTAAGAACACTGAAATAATGCAGGTTGTCAGATACTGACTTTTCTCTCCTACCACTAGGTGAAGAAGGCAACTGGATTGACACTAAAATGTTTTTACCTGCGCACAGTAGCATTCATCAAGGTTAACACCAAATTAAGAAAACAAACAACCCAACATGAGGACATGTGACTTTTTGTGTACAAAAAACACAGGGCACAATAAATGAATAAAGAACTGGTACTATACTCTCCACGCAATTAGAGAGAGACCTTTTACAGGTGGAGTAATTTCCAAGATCAGATACAGACTGCAAACTAAGAACCATCTTCCAAAACAGGTAAGAAACTCTGCCTTATGCTGAAGGTAAGTACTTGCTCTGCTACATTAGAAAATGAACCAGAGACAATAAACGTTTTAATCAACTGAGCTAGACATCATTGCCATATGTGAAACATTTATCAGTTTTCAAATTAAATATGACACTGATAGAACAAGTAAATTTGAGTTGACTGTAATGACAAGAGGATACCTGGCCCAGACAGGATTAACTACACCAGAATTAGTGCGACAAGACATTTGACTCAAGAATTTGCATCATCTCCTCCACTTAAGAGGAAGCAGGAGTGATGTTTAAAAGTGGACTAGTGATGTACTAGCGTAGACTCAATTCTACCTGTTGGATAACTCGAATACTTTGATGTAACTTCAGTCCACTACACATTTCTGTTCACAGAGGACATGAAAAAAAGACTACTGCCTTTCTTGTTGCAACCAACTTAAGTATGAAATGATTATGTTTGTAATCAACCTTTTCTCCTTTAGATTAAAGAACCCCACTTACTTCTAATTTTCTTTATATGTTACACTTTCTAGGCATTAATTAGTCTTGCTGTTTTCCTCTGGCTCTTTCCAACTGATCCATATCTGTCCTCAACTGCAGTGCCTCAACTGGACATTCTATGCCATTCAGCTCAAAAGAAAAGATGGAAAAGTGACTTCATCATTGTGAGTAAGTATTTATACAAGATGATAGCTTTTTGTTTCTTTCTTTTCCCCCCACTGTCAAGGATGTAATAACCCCAAAAATCACATTCAAGTTGAAAATAAGCCACAGTTACCTAATAAAGATCATTTCAGAATACAAGACTGTACAAGTGAGCATAGACATGTCATGTCTTTGAGTGCAAAGAATTTAGATATTTTTCCAGTAGACATACTTAATTTGCTTCCTGGAAAGGTTTCATGTTCCATATATGAAGATAAGACAAAAGAGCCCCAGCTAGCTCTTCTGAACTCAGAGCTCTAAGAAGTAGAGAGAATTTTTAGGAAGTTTCTAAATAATGGGAAGCACAGGTAATGACAATAAAAACTTTGTTGCAGAACTCACTTCCTCCACCATACACAGATTCACTTACTTGAATCTTTCTTTCAGTAATTACTTGCTACAAACAAAAGCCTAAATAATACCATGAGAAACTACTGGGAGAATCTACAAGTAACTCAAGTATATCAGTAAAATTTCTGTAAGGTAATGAGGTATTCCAGGGGCAAATACAAACCAAATCAACAATATCCTCAGATGCTGACCTGTTTTTGTGATGCTTTATAGACACAGTCACTGAAAAATTCTGAATGGTGCAGAAAAATGAAGCTCAAAGACCTATTGCAAAGTGTTGATTTTTACAGTTTACCTCCTTACCTTTCTTGAGGAACAGCAAACCAGTACTCATGTTTTTTGTCCCTCTGTGCATACTGTTGCATCGATGCACTTGCTTGAGAAACAAATGTTTTTCTCATGGGTTTTCCAACCCTGAGAAGCAGAAACTTGTGAGATCGATGTCGTCTTTTCTCTTTTGTAGTTGAAGACCCTGTTAATAAAGAAAAAGTAAGCTTATCCACAGTGTACAAAAAAGCTTAACAAATCACTAACTAATTTTGTATTAGGCAGTACAGGTATATAGGACACATATAAACAAGTAATGGGAGACAGGGTAGTATAAGTAATATAACTTGTCTGTTATGTCAATTGCATCAGCAGAATATACTTCAGAGTACAACACATTCAACAATTGTTACATTCATTTCTGGAGATCCCATTATGATAGTATTTCATCCATGACTGAAAGTATTCAGAAGGTATTCTCAAAGCATTCCACTCATCACTGAATCAGACAACCCTCCCACTATTAAACAGATACACCACATGCATGCAAAAGATACGATTCTACATATGTACTTTGCCTTGATTCATACATGTCAAACCTGTTCATTACTTTTCATTTGCAACAGGAAAAGTTTAACACTACTAATACAGGATTGATTTTACTTTATTAGCTATATCAAACAGCTCAATGGCATGAACACCATCTCAGGATGAAGTATACTGGATGTTACAGTACAGATTTCTCCCTCCAGTAGTATATTTAATTAACTAATACAGTTATATGATTACCCTCAAGATCTGGATTGTAAAGTCAGCACAAGGTAAAGGAAGAAGCCTTCTTAAAATTGTTTCTTTACTAGATCAATTGCCCAAATCCTCCAGCCAAAGGAGATTTTTATAAAGGAAGGAAGGAAAGAGTAAATTTAAGAGTTCTGATCATCAGTTATGACAACAAAGGACTTATCCTAGCTCTGGTATTAAATGTACATACAGACTGTGTTCCAGTTTCATAGGACACTCATTTTTTCTCTACAGTTGAAATTCTCCTTCAGTTTTTATGCAGACCAGAAATCCACTAAACACAGAAAACATCACCTACTTGATCTATGAACATTGCTACTGTATCTTTTCTCAATCAGATTTTCAGCAAAGAGTTTAGAATAGCATTGCTCCCCAAAATAATATTTTTCCCAGCAACTATTTAAATGTGCGCCTCCTAATTTTCAGTCAACATTTTAGAATTATACCTGATTTATACAGTATCGAAAATTAATCATAACATGCATTATTTGCAAGTATTTTATAAATGTATATGCTCAAAGGTAAATTGTCAGATTAAACAAAAACACCACTAAAAAGAAACAAAAAGATGGTTTCATAGGTCTGGCACATGAACTCTGTGGCACTGTTAGGTAAGTACTCCTAAAATGACCTGATACCTGGTATTTTGGTCCTTCAAATACAGAAGTTTATAACTTCCCTGAGCTCAGAGAAGTGGGATGATACAGTTCCAGCTAGCAGACAGAATAAAACCAAACAATTTAGCCCTACCCCTAAGTCTCAAAAGAGCTATTTAAGATGCTCTTTTTTTTGGTGTGTTCACCAATATATTCTTGTATATTTGATATAGACTTAATGAGAAAGGATTTCAGCAATGGCTATTGTGTGTCTCATGCTTCTTGTTTTTCCTTTCAATCTCTGCAAATACTTAGCTGACTAAGCAGCACACAGACATGTCATTAATGGTATTTCAGCTTGTTTATACAAACAGAAAACTATAGACCATTACAGTTTCTCTAAAGTACCAACTACATCTAGCTTTATTTCAGTCCAGAGGTTAACATAAGTGTCTGTAAAAATAGGAGAGTATAACAGAGTTCTGGGTAATAAAAGAATTAAAAACAGATACAAGGGAGACCTTTTTAGTTATTCTAGTCTACTCACAATTATCTACTTGCATTGTGTCATCTGTTCAATATTCAGAAGAAATAGATCATTAATTCCAAACTCAGAAACATATGACCTCTGCAAAGATCAAAAAATAGTAGTTCCCAAAACCCTAAATGCTCAAAAATCCCACAGAAGAAAAAAAAATAAATAATCAATGAAGTCCTTGTTGTATAAAAGAAATTAAAAGACTGTCTAGGTAACTTCATGATCCAAAACTCAGAGTATGACTACTTCAGAGTTTTATTCTGACTGTGTTTATGGTATTTCAAATTTTAAATGACCTAGTATTTTTAGTGTCCTACTGTTAATAGATCTCTCATATTTAGTCTGATGGCTTTCAAGAGTTAAAGAGCAGATCTATGCTTTTACCTCGGTTCTATTTAATTGTACTTGTAGAAGCTTCACCAAATCTATCTAGCTTGCAAAGTATTAATTCTTAATTTACTGGTTTATTTGCATTCTGCTAATACAGCATGCAAAAATAACAAACATGTAATAATTCCTACTGAAGTTGAACTGAAGTAATTGGTATAAATCTCCAAAAAGGAACCTTTGTTTTTTTAATTTTTTTCTTTCTATTTTACCCCCTCAAACTTGAGTGAGGCTGTAACACCATGTGCAGCCTTCTAGCACTCTTCTGTGAGACTGTATGCAGACACTATTGGGTTATCCGTGTATATACTCCGTGAGTGTACAGATCACATAACACATGAAAAACCTGCAGTTATTATGATAAAGTATTTCAGAAAACCAAAACTAAAGCATTTAATGCAACCAAATTACAAATAATATTCAATTGTAAGAAAAGCAGCAATTGCAGCAAAGAACACTTAGTACCTGCATTTCTTATAAGTCACAATCAGCAACTGCTGCTAGCTGACATATTTGTCAGAAGACTACTTTTAATATTTAAGGCATAAAAGTCAAACTTATTACAGAATGATGTAACAATTCATCTGCTTCAAATTTCAAAATTCAGTACTTCCTTAACAGGAGAAAAAAAAAACCGAAATGAAGACAAAACCAACAAAAACTATTATACCAGATTCTGAAGTGTAAGACAAACTTCTATCAACCAAAGAGTGTACCTTTCTATTAAATATAATTTTGACTTTTAATTATTAACATAAAAAATTTGACCTTCAAATGCACATCACATATCTTTAATGCCTATCACATACAAACAGATTTTTTTTCTAGCCCCCAAAATATTGCACAATTAAAACAACTACTTTATTTATCTCCATTAGTAAGATAGCAAGGCATCAGAAAGTGACCTATGATTTTTTTAAAAAGCAAAATCAAATACATACAGAAGCATATTTAAGTTGCTTAAAGGCACAGCATTTTTCAATATGAAAAACTTCAACAGACCTTCAGGATAACTTCCAACTAATAATTCCAGGCCCTGATCTTTGCAGAAGAAAAAAGGTACTCAAGAAATAAAACCTAGTTGTTCCCTGTATCCATACCATTAGTTTCTTATCATCTAGCTCTTATTTGTCTTGAGAAACGTTTTTTGGATGTTTAACCTTGTTCTAGTCATCATGAAAGTACGACAAGATGCAAGTGAAATAATATACTTAAAGTATCAAACCCAGTGTTAGACTCTGGTGTTTGTTGCTCACACCATAAATCTTAATCACAAGGCAGACATGCCATAAATAACCAATTCAGTCCCCAAAATTCATTCACACACATGTACACTGTGATCAAAATTTAAGTGAAAGTTAGCTGATTGCTAAAGAACATTTTTAACTGTGACCAAGGTATCGTAGACCTGATTTTATAGGTTTGTTTAAATCTCCCCTAGAAAGATACTGTGATTTAGTATGACCAGAAATACAATTTCAATGAGGAAAAGTTACAGTAACAAAGTTATCTGTGTTTTCAGTTTCCTGAGCAATATTTTCTCCACTACTTTAGGTCGTTTAGCTTTGGTGTATCTTCAAGCTAATAAGAAACATAATTGATACATGGGGAGATGTGTCACACTGAATGAAAACAAAGTGCAAAAATTCTATTGAACTGTAGGGTGATACTTTGTCAATCCAAAGGCTAACACTGTATCCATAAATACTCATTGACTCACCTTCTAACCGCCCATCTCCTGCAGATACAGTTTTCTGACTAATTTCTTTTTGTGAATCCTGTTGCACGTTTTCTCTTTGTTGTTTTGTTTGTTGCATAGTGTGGGTCTTCCAGAGCTTGCGGAGTTCTTCAACTTCTGTCTCCGAGTGTTGAGTTTGCTCTCCCACTACTTTTCCTTTGTTAGCTGTCTCTTTCTTTTGAGAGTCTGTGGTATCTTCACAAGGTGGACATTCCTCTTCCTTCTCATTATCTGGTTCTTTTCCTAGTGAGGAACCTTGATCCTTGTCAACTTCTGCCTCTTTGCCATGCTCCTCACTACTGTGTGATCTTTGCAATGACTGCTGGGGGACATCTGTAGTATTTTCAGGAGGTTCTCGTTCCCCCTTTATAGACATTTTAGCACTTTCTGAACTTAAGTGGGTACCAAACTGTTTAACACTTACAGCCATTTCAGCACTGGGCTTTAAGTCACTGGCAGCTTCATTTGAGTCTGAAATGACTGTTAAACATTCAGCACTAGTCTGGTTTATTGTTTGGACAGATTCAGATGATGCTCCAGAAGATTTATCTTGTCGAAGCTCATCTGAGGAAACAAGTTCTTCACGTATTGGAGAGAGTTCTGATTCTGTGAACACATCTTCTGAAAGAGACTCCTCTGTGCTCCTTGGGGCAGTACTAGCACTGTCATTGCCTGTATCCCGCATCCTGGAATCCATTTCATCTGTATTGCTCTTTGCAGATTTCTTGGAATGGCAATGTTCTCTTACTGACAGCTGTTCTACATCTCTGTTGGGCAAATAAGAATGTTGCTATAACAGTTACCTTTTATATCAAGCTCATTTCTTTATTAAGTTTAGTTTAAGCTCTTAAAAAACAAACTCTAAAACACAACTTAATCCAGAGCATTAGTAATATACAAGCATAAAATATAACACTGTAACAGTAAACACAGCAGACCTTTTGCCAGCACGACATCGCTAGGACTTTCCAAGTCCATGACACTACTTACACAAGGACAAGCTCTCCTGTAAAACCAACTAGATTGTTTTACACTTAAAAGTGTAAAAATAAAATAAATGCCAAAGTAAAAACAACAAAGAGCTACACACAACCATAACCTCTAAAGGTAAAAGCCATCCACAATCTTTTAAGTTTTGTCTACCAAAGAGGCCAGTATAGTTGTACAGATCTCTCCCACTCTATGAGGAAGTTGTCACCTAGCTCACAGGTAAGAAGTGAATGGCAGAAGTCATCTGGTCTAACCTTAGCTATCTGAGCCAGTCAATGCAGAACAACAGGTACCATCAACATAGATGTTACTATTGTGCCCATGGCATTTCTGCTAAAACAGGTCTTCAGCAGGTACCTAACTTTGAACACACCATTGTTTGGCAAAATAAATCCCCAACTACTTGTACAACTGAAGATGTCATAAATAATATAAGTAAAAAGCAAGCATAAAAACTGATTTTCCCCATAGCAAATAGTCTTACTCAAACCTGCCTTTCAAGATGAGCTAATGAGAAATTCTAAGAGTTTTAGAAGAAGAGAACTAGAACGGTACTGTGAACATGCTCAACTACATCTATGGAACTCAAGTTTTTCCCCTGTTGCCAAAGAAAAACATGAGCAGTACATAACCTTCATAAATTCTCGTATTTATTTTGACTAGAGTTCTCAATTTCCTTGCTATCACAAGCCCATCATCTCTTCCATTACCTATTATTAAACACTTCTAAGAAGCTTGTATCCTAATCTGGTATCTTGAAGGATAATATATTCACTCTACTGTTCTACAAAACTTTATTCAGTTAGGTCATATTAGTGAGACAGTGCTGAAATTCAGGATGTTTTTGAGAAGCTTATGCACCCTCTTATCTAAGTGTTAAGGTGGAACCGATATTATGCTGCTGCTGATGGAGTAATTCTGCTTATAAAGCATGTAGGTTAGACTTTAGAATTTATTACCTATTAGACTGGGCCATTTCCTAGATTTTTCAGGACTATGCTGGTAATAGGTGCTCTTATACAAGCACAACCTAAGGTTCATGAAAACCCCAAGACATCTGTATGTGGTCAGATATTTTTTTGTCCAGTTTCAGCACAGATTGTGGCTTACATATAGAAACCACACAACACAAAATTGTAGTTTTAAGAACCAAAGAATCCATTGCGTTCACAATCATTTTCCATATCAATAATCTGAATACTAAGATGGTTTTCCCAAATTTAAGCAGGTTTGACAGTTGGCAAAATTGGGAGAAAAGAGGGTTATTGTAACAGTGGAATATTTAGGAAAAAAACAGTGAGAAAACATGATTTAAGTCTAAACCACCTCAAGATACAGGTCTTGTCAGATCTAGCTGTAGCTGTTGGGACTTCTGTTTTTACAGACTTGAGAAATTTGATTTTTATTTTCCCTCAAATTTACAAATATGCCTCAAATTTTTTGTGAGGCTACAGTAAAAAGGTGTTGGGACTGAAGAAAATGCTAGAAGTATTTTATCTAATAGTTTATACAGTTGACATGAAAGATACATCAAATTGGACATACAGGGCTCTGAATGCAGTGTGACCTTTTATTAAACAGACATGTTGTTTTCATTCCATATGAATTCACATTATAAACAAAACAGAAAATATGTGCTACAGGAGCACAAAAATCAACAGGTCATGGAAGCTAGATTTGTAAGTAATTACTAAGTCGTTAACAAGTTAAACATGCTAGGAAAAAAGTTGTCTTGCAACTGCAGTATTATGATTCAGACAGGTAGGTTAAAAGGAGTCATCTAATTTTCATTATCTTATTCCTTCCACTGTACACCAACTGAAGTAGGAACTGTGAGCAACTTTTTAAAACTCATTCTGGAAAATAAACTTCCAGAAAAGCCATCATGCTGAAGACATCCCCATTTTGTATCAAAAGCCCCAAAGTACTTCTGCAGCAATATGTACTTCAGTTGCTCTTTCAACACACAGATGACTTCAGGCAGCCAAGACACCAGTTCACTACCAGGTCTATGCCAAAACTGAACTTAAAAATGGTAGGAGGCAACTCAAATATCTGGATGTCCAGAAGTAATAAGATTATCAAGAAAGATGTGCTTAGTGTATTACATATAAGAACTGTAAAATGGTATTTTTCAGAGTTCTAAATATCTTTTCACCTTAATTAAAATAGCTGCATTTAAGATTTACACATCAAGTAAACAGATTTACACTCGTACACCTAGACAATTCTACCTTGGTTAAAGGTAGATAGTCATGGTAGTATGCAAATGTTTGTGCTTTATGAGTTGAAATAGGTAAAAGGGGGCCTTTACCTGATGATTTTTTTAAATACTTTTTGGTTTTTAAAGACAGAATTTATCCTACTTCTGAGAACAGTATAAAAATTAGGCAACAGACAGAACTGAACGAAGATTTTTAATAATGCTGTTTAAAGTTGGTTTTAAATGCCTGCCAGGCTAAGCATCAGTTTAGCTCACTGATGCAAATTTGTTGTTTACACCAAACAAGGCTACACCTAAAGGTGAATATGTGGCCCCTCCTCTAGCCCAAAAGGGAATAAATATATTCCTAGTCCCATAAAAACACATACAAATCTTAGAAAATGAGTCTATAACCATTTGTCAGAGGAACAAGGATTTGGGAAGCAAGTGAAAAATGGTAAACAATGAAGATTCACACGTAAGACTTTTTATGTTGCACTTTTCTATAGGGTCTTTCCAAGTCAACTTTTGATGTTCTTTCTTAACAAAGAAAACAAGGAAAACTCATTTGCTGCTTTTGTATGGTCAACATATGGTTACAGTTCAAATTTACTCAAAGCTTTACAAATACTATTTTATCTTACATGCTTAATGAATCCTTAATTTTGCTGTCCACAATTTCCTTATACAGAGCAGCTGACATCACTTCTTCCATTGGACACATGATGCCATATTCTTCACAGCCATTCTCTTGGACCAGAGGATCCATTTTATGAGGATCAAACATTATATTATTTGGCGTCACTAGCAGCACACCATTGACCGTACCCTAAAATGAGAGGGAAAAGAAGTGGTAATTTTTCTCCTTCATATTTCAGCTTCTTCTCTATCTTTTTGGTAGGAAAAAGGTATGTTCTTTTTTTTTTTAAGCATCTTTAAATGTAGGTAACCTGATACACTTTCTTATGTTTTGCAGTCATGTAGAAATGTAACTTTTTCTGAGGAAGCAAATTAATGTCTCCTATTTTCCCCAGAGAAAAGTTTTGTTCCTCGCAACTAATCAATAACTGGTTTTAGTAAAATAAGAAACCCTTGCACCCTAAAGAATACACTAAACAGCTCCTCTGAGGGTAAGGAGACATCCTTCCCAGATAACCACAGGGCTTAACTGGTAGGTCTGCAAGCAATTTCAAGCATCATCTAAAACTTGACTCTTAACTCTTCTCGCTTTCTGCTATTTAATCAGAGAACAAAAAAAGAGAGACCTTCAAAAACTGCCATTTATCTTTGTTTTCTTTACACAAAAATAACACAGTAGCCAATACAAGTCATTCTAACTTAATGGACCTGTTAACTGATTGGACAAATATGTTTACAGAATGGAAATAGAATAAAAAGCACTAAAGACTTTTAAAGATGCGATTTTGGATGAATTTAATCACAATGATACTGCTGCAGTACATGAAGTAGATTTTAAACTTTGAGTATGAAAAATTTTAACGTTGCTATTCATATTATGAACTGGAGCATTCTTACACAATCCAGCTGTAAAAACAAAGGTAATTTACAATATGTTGAACTTTTTTTAAACAAAAGTGTTAGAAACACATGCCAACACCAACATCACCTGCCTGCTACAGAAATTCATTTAACTGTTAAAACAGCAGTTTGAGCTAAAACTATGAACTGGAGGAAATCTAGCTTTAAGCAGAATGACAGGGATCCTTCAGTTACAGATCTTGAATCCTAAAGACTACAAATCTGGACAGATTTGTGCAAGAATCGGAAAAGAGTCACTTCATGTACTGTTGAAAGTTATCAGGAAATTAATAAATATTCAGCTTACTGATAAAACATTCACAGTTATTACAAACATTGTACATTGGGGGGGATTGTTTGTTTTCAGTTTCATTTCAAGAAGACATATCAGGGCAGTATGAAACACAGCTACAATCCTTCCCAACTCCAGAAATTTGTTCTCAGGTGACAGCTGACAACCTTCACAGGAGAAAAATGAAGTTGCCATTAGTACGGAGAAAGGAAAAGAGTTTCAGAAGCAGCTCCAGCATCTAGATGTGATTCCTTTTAGTAGTTCAGTGCCTAGTCAGGTTTTATGTGTGTCTTTTAGAGTCCAACATATATACCAAAGACTTTAAAGTCAGCAGAATGTATTTACCTAATTCCAAGATACTGAAAAAAATTGTCACTGGTATTTCTTTCCCAGCACTTTCAAGGTGCAAAATAGACTTTCAAGGTGCAAAAAGGACCTCCCAAGAGGAGGACTGTCGAGAGAAGCCAACATTTTGTTACATCCACTGTAGTCTAGAAAACAAATTTAACATGACTGTAAAAGTCAGTTCCTCTCAGAAGAGCAACTGCTTCTCTTTAAACAAATATTACTTCTGTAGATTCAGTACATAATCAAAAAAAAAAGCAGCAGCATTTCTATATCTGAGTTCTTTTATTAATGACCACACATGAAAGTGGAATTTTATTAATATTCTATAGATCTGATACAGAAGAGACAAGGTCATAGCCTTGATGGCAGCTGGATTAGATAATCATTGTAGGTCCCTTCCAATCAAAATATTCTATTCTTTCACTACCCATATATTACATGTGGGAAAGAAAACAGTAGTTCTAAATCCTCTACAACACCTGAGACAGAAATCTGAAAAATCATTATAAAGGGAAGATTAGAGCCAGAATGTGGATATTCACATGACCCTGTCTCTAACTGTGCTTAACATCCTGCCTCTAACAGTTAGTAAGGAGCAAGTGCAATGAACAGAGCAAACATTCCCAGGTTCCAGCCACTGCATGTTGGAGAATTCCTCTCTGTTGTCCAGGAAGTCACAGGTGTAACTAAAAGCAACTGCAAACACATACAGAATAACAGTGAGAAATGACAGTCACCTTAACGAAAGCCCCTTTGCATAATTAGACACACTGAAAAATAGGCTTTCACTAGATTTAGGTTTATGAGCAGCAGCCACAGACTCACAACTGAAGCCCTATAAAACAGTTAATTAGGAGTTTCAAAATCACTTCCAGAGTGGGAAGCAGAGGATGAATCTTAAGTTTTCTCTAGCAAACTTTGAAAATTTATCATCCTGCATCATCAGAAAACTTATCAAGGACAGGATAAGACAACACTCCAGAGGACATTTCTACCACATGTGACAAAGGTTAAATTACATGCTAAATTTTCAAAACCTGGCACTCAAATCTGAGCAAGTTCATACTCATTTCTCTCCCACGTATGGACTGATACTGCGACAGATTATACAACTCTTTAGAAACAGAATTCTACTTCAAGCTCATAGAAAATAGGCCAGAAATACACAGGTCAAAGACAAATGCTTCGTAATATTCTAATGAGAAAATACAGCACGTAAATAATATATGTAAATTTTAACCCTAGATTATATTTTTCCAGCACAACCAATTTCTAAACAAAGGCTCATGGGCCTCATTTCCACTCCATCACAGCACCTAAAACTGATGAGTAAAGATGTGCCTCCGATGAACCTAAAAAACATCAGCTAAAGACAGGATGCCAGGAATGAAGAAAACTAACTGCAAAGAAGAACAATGTAACAAAGAAAGCTGTTCCGGTACTTGCCTCATCGACTTCTAACACAACTTCTGTCAATAGGCTTCAAGCCCATACACACATAGATCTGCGACCCTTTTCATCAGCCAAAAAAAACCCAAAAAAGTGGTTTTAGGAGATTCTTATTAATCTGTCTATCAGTAGCTGATCTGAAAATCTATTGCTGAGCAACACAGAATCAGTAGTATTTCTATATACATATCCAAACTTTCAGGCAAAGGAGAAAGTAGTGCATGATTTTTCATAAATAGTGTCCAATAGTAATTTTTCTGTGGGGTAGGAGAGCAAAGATTGATTTTTCTGTAAAATGTTCTGAAGTAAAGTCTTTTGACAGTCTCAGTCCCTAGAAGTCTGTGCAAAACTTGTGCACTTATGAGCCAAATGGAGGTGAATTAAATGCCACTAATTTGGAGACATTTGTGTAATGACACTACTGAGAGAATTGTAACTACTCCTTCAAAGGAAAAAAAAATTAAAAAAAAAAAAAAAAAAAATCGAGATTTTTACCATACTGTACCCAGTGGAGAACAATACAGAATTGCTTGTTCACAGAATCAGGTTTATTCTGCTCACCCTATTCTGCTTTAAAATTAAAAATTAAAGCAAAGCTACACAACTGCATATTTCCTTATACCATAAGGCATGTCCTTCTCCACTGTAAGTAAAAAGAATTCATTACTAGAGATACTAACATAAGGAACAAAACAGAACCTCAAGCCCTCAAAAGAATTATGTAACAGTATGTCATCAGGGAAGTTTGTCACATATCGACTGCTTGCATCATGTCTTGAAACAAGTGGCCTGGGGAATCCCAAGAAAACAGGGAGTAAAAACAAATATATTTATATAGACATATATAGCACATAGGTAGATGATTCATCTACCTATCTCTGACTAAATTTTACTGTATGGTTTATGATTTAAATGTGCTTTATTGTTATATCCCATACAGTAACATCTGAAGGTTTCAGTACCTTGCCATTAGTGATGTATTTGCAATTAATTTTTAGAAATTTCTCTGTAAACGCTTCCTCCTCTTCGGACGTGGATGATACCACTCTCGTAGGACGAACACATGGATGTGCTGGTGAAGCAGCTGACTCTTTCTGTTGGACTCCATCTGAATCCTAAAAGGAAATATAAAAAAACCAGAACTTAGCAACTTATCTGTTTAAATATTAACTTTTAGAGATTTTCTGTTGTGTAATTTTTGTTTTTCTTTGATGTGAAAACAAATGTAAAAATAGGGTTCCAAATCCACTCCAGCTTAGACTGCTTTGATCCAAAGGACTACAACTAATGAAGCACAGCTCTACTAGCCCCTGACAAAAAAATACACCTGGGCAAAGATAATCAGAATCAACCTAGGAAAAAACAACAAAATAATGATCAAAACACATAAGGAGATCATACAATATTCTGTCACATGAAAAATCTGAACTGAAGATAGCAGAAAGGATTCTTTTCCAACTTCAACAGAAGTCCTATTAAATGTCCTTCCATAATATTATACACTACTTTAAGTTGGAAGGTCAGCTAGTCTAACCCTGTTGCCAAAGCAGGCCTAAACCTACATGCTCATG
Source organism: Manacus candei (assembly GCF_025592945.1). NCBI lineage: Eukaryota > Metazoa > Chordata > Aves > Passeriformes > Pipridae > Manacus > Manacus candei. The sequence continues at coordinate 7,244,697 of NW_026138067.1, read as the reverse complement.
ATCATGCTGTTCATGGCTCTTCCAGTTGAGTTGAAATCTTTAAGGCTGAAAATTCCACAGCCTTTCCAAGAAGCTTGCTCCAGTGTTTAGCCACCCTCATTGTGAAAAGTATTCTCCTGTTATTTAACCAGGACTTCTTGTGCAGCAACTTACAGCTGTTGCAGTCCATCATTTATGAACTTCTGAAGACCTTCACTCTTCTCACTCTGACCTGTCTACTAGGTAGTACAACAGAGAAATCCAGTTTTCCATCAGTATTTTCTTCTCCGGCAACCCCCCCCCCCAAAAAAAAAAAATAAATTAAAAAACCAACCAAACAAAAAACCCACACCTCAGCCAGTCCTTGTGCCTCATGTGTTTCCATTCCCTGATCATCTTAATGGCCCTCCACTGCACTAGCTCCATCATGTCAATCTTTGTCTTGCACTGAAGGCGCCAGAAGTGGACACAATACTGCAAATGCAGTTTCACAAGCCACCCTTGCCTCAACCTGTTGATATCCCTCTTTCACCTGCCACTTGGCATGTGATCAGACATCATCATCACAAGTAGACATTGTCCAACATCTCCACCAGGACACTAGTCTCAATCTCTCCTCGGCCCTTAGTTTCTCTGCAAAGCTGCTATGTAGGTAGCCAACCCTGTACTGTTACATAGGGCTCTCCCCTGTCCCAGACAGGTCTTAGCTACTGTTGAACTTCATGAGGTTTCTGTTACTTCATCTCTCCAGAATCTTGATGTCCCTGATGAGCAGTCCTTGTGCCTCCCTCCACTGTATTGACCACTTCCCTAATTTTTGCTCACCACCACCAAGCTTGTTGACAGTGCATTGTGACCTGTCCCACCAGTCAGGGTCCCTGATAGACAGATTATGAACTGTATCACCCCAATAGGGACCCTCAAGGATTCACCACAGAAAACAGTGTTCGAGACCAGGCTGTATGTAACTTGATCTAGTGGAAGATATCCCTGCTCACGGCAGGGGAGTTGGAGCTACATGATCTTTAAGGTCCCTTCCAACCCAAGCCATACTATGATTCCATAAAAAATAGACAAACAAACAATCTCACACATGTATTGAATAAGTTTGAACACAAAGATCCTGGCAATTTTTCCAGCCCATCTTTTACTCCATCTACTCAGTTCACATTTCCCCAGTAACAAGGTTGCTTTGGGACAGTGTCATAGGCCTGGCTATAGTCAGGGTAAGAAACACGCACTGCTCTTCCCTCAGCTGCTGAGCCTACCATCTCATCACAGAAAGCAATCACTTTTGTCAGGCATGATATAAGCCTTAGTACATTCACCCTGTTTCCCACCATCTTTATCATTCACACACCTGGATGTAAGTTTCAGAGGAATTCTCTCATGACCTCCTAAGAGTTATGCTCCTTGCTGCATACCAGTATATCGAACTAAGTAGTGAACATGAAACCCTACCAGTGACAAGACAGACAGTGAAAAAAATTGTCTCAAATAAAAAGATACACATATAGGAGACTGCACCAAAGCCTATGTTATACACAGAGCAACCCTGTTTTAGAGCTTCACCCATGTTTAAAGGCTTCCATTTTATACACAATTGCTACTGCTAGTTATTAATATTACTATTTTTAAAAAATGTCAACTTCTATGTTCCCTTTGGTTTTCTGCTTTCCTGTACAGTTCTATTCACTAGTACAGACTGCAGCTAAATGCCTTTAATCATATCCAGGAACATTATGCACAACTGTTTTCAGTACATTCTCTGGCACTACTTTAGCCTTTGCCTGCATCTTTCAACTTTTGTTAAAAAAAGCAAACAAAAAACCCAAAACACCCTGTAGACCACTGAACTGAATTTTGCTGAAAAAGCTAAGGAAGGTATAATAAGAAACAAACCTCCTGGAGATAAGTTCTCCTTCTACATAAGCTTTTCTAGTAAAGCCTATGTGGACACCTTCATGACACATAACTCAGCAAGTAGCTGTGAGAGTCCTCAGCTGATCTCCAAGCTCACAGTGACTAAGTCAGCTATTTCTCATCTTATTGCCACATGACACAGAAGCAGGAATAATACAGGTGGTAGACTTTCCAATTTAATGATGATGCCCTTATCATTACATATTATTTTGAAGTGGATTTTAGGCTTTATAGGTAACAAAGCATATTAGATCTTCTCAAATATGTGCAGACTGTTGAATGAAGAGATCCTTCAAAAGCCCAGCAGCATAAGAAAGGCTTAAAAGCCTAAGCTAGTTCTTACACATACAGTAACAAAGTTAGTGAAATACACACTGATATCTTAGCTTAAGTGTAGCAATGTAAAAAAAAACAAAACAAAAAAATCCAAAAAAACCAAAAAAACCAAAAATACAAAACCTCAAAAGACCCCAACTTTAACAGGGTTATGCAGATTATATCAGCCACATGCTGATTTGTCTTTAGCCACTTGGTTGTGTGAAGCTACTCCAAAGTTTATTAAAACAGAAATAAAAGAACAGAGTATACCATAGCATAGTTTTTGACTCAGAAGTTCAGATATTTGTTAATCATCTTATCTACCAAGAACTCAGTGATTCAAAAACCAGAGCACAGAGAGAAGACTCATTTACATTATACAGGCAGAGGAACATATTCTCTTTACTTCAAAATGTGATTAAATTTAAACTGCAAATCTAGAGTCAAAAGTGGAGGAGAGTCAAAGAAGACTGACATCAAGAGAGCACTAGAGAATGTATGCTAGTATTTATCTCGTTCATAGTGATAGAAATCAGCAAAGAGAAAAGAAAAACATGAAAGATAGGTAGTATGATGAAGAACAAAACCCTTCAGCCTTAACAGGCCACACAGAAGTTGAGTGCCTTTTGTGTTGCTGGAGAGACTGTTTGAGAAACAAAACCAAATACACACAGAGTCCACACTGACAAATGCAAGTGATTTCTGTTCTGATTTCTTTTGATAAATATTCCCTCCTTCCTTACATGTAGATTGAAAAGCCTCAGAAACAGAACAAGCACTTTATTATATATCATCACATTGCTCGTTTGACTTTCCCTGAAGCATTTAAGAACTGCTTGTAATGATCCACAACACATAAGATGCACAAAACAGTTCTGCAATAATAAAGTTCAATTAAATGAAACTTAACTCTCAAATTGTTGCTAACATTGGACAATAAAAACCCCAATGTTTTGCAGAAGAGATTTTTAAGTATTTTTGTCTACTTTGTTTCTTCTACACTTTTAACTTTTATCTCTGCTATGTGCATATAGCCAATAAAAAAAGTGTCAAATAAATTACAGGTATAGTTATGCTATTAAGCCTCCATATCTACTATTTGCCAACAAGTATATACAAAATAATTGACAAAAACAAGAATAAGGGGTTTTTTGACACAGCATCTGATGAACTGTAGAAAAAGCTCTAATTTCTAATAGTAAAGCTAATAATTTTCTCTCTAGTAACTTGACACAACATATGCTATAAGGGCAGGTGTATCGTAGCATCTACAGTCATTTTGAGACAGATATAGACACAAGATATATGATACAAAAGTGTATTCTTGCAGACTAGTCTACTTACTGTGCTACAACACCTCCAGTCTGCCATAAAACAACAGAAATTATTCAGCACTAACGGCAGCAGATATGAGAACGGGCATACTAGGTCAGAGCAAAAGCACAACAGTAAAACCAAACAGTAATTTTCAGTAGAAGGCTCATCACAGCCTTTGTAATGCAGCTTGAGAACCTCTCCAGCAACAAAGTAAAACATTTAAATTTAAACTTGTCTGGACCGACCAAGTCACACAAGCACATAAATAAATACTTTAAGTCTTAAACGCTCCTAAACTTTGAGCACACAGAACCCTGGAGTACACATTTGACAGTTGGACTGAGCACTATCAAAATATGCTATCAAGAAAATTTGTTATTTGAGAGAAAAAGATAACTGGGAAAGTAATAGCAGTGATGTATTAAGAAACATTTGATTAAGGTCGTAATTGCATGAATTACACAGAAGCTCAGGCTCCAATATTGCATCTTCCTGGCTGGACTGTTCCCCATGGAATTCTGTTGACAGCAAACCAGTATTACTGGAAAGACATGCTTCTACAAAGCTAGCTCCTACCCAAAAATCTGCTTTTGAGCTGAATTACAGGGCAGCTCTGATGGCTAAACAATTTCAGTATTTTGAAAGTCTACAAAGGTAGAACTACTAAGCAGAAGTCAGCTATAATCAACTTAGTTTTTGTAGAAACAATATATTGGCCAGAATACTCAGGTTCCTCCTGCTGTAGAGATGTGGGAGAGGGTTTTCTAGTTTCATTTAGCAAATTGAAACAAAAAAAAGTCTGTTTCAGTGAAGGGCAAATACAATCAAAAGCCTTTAACTAGCTTTGAGATGTAACAAATACAGAAATGCAACAGAAACTAATTAAGATTTCAGTGTGCAAGGACAATATTTTGCTACAAACAACTTGCCCTCAAATCAGTTTTCACACAGAAAACTGTCATTTCAAGACTAAAAGCTTGTATTTACTTTTAAAAAGGTACTATTTTACTTTTAACTCCAAATGTTGTTAAGTACTTTCTCCCCAAAACCAAAGGACAGTTTAAGAAGAAAGCATAGCATCTGTAACATTTATCTTGTAAGGGTAAATTAATTTCAAGTATAACAGGTATACCTACATTTACTGTAGCCTTGTCAAGCTCTGCTTCGGAAGATGTAGGTGATAGGGGACTTATAGGACTTAGAGAGGGGGAGCTGTCCACACTAGAAATGTAGTCTGGGTCAGGAACATACAAAATCTATAAAGAAGATATAATGTAGTTAGAAGTTAGATATGCTTTCAGATTTACTTTAGATTTCCCAGCAGTTCAGGTATATTTGCTAGGCTTTCTCAAAGTAAGCTACACAAACCATTCCTGCTCTCATTACTTTTAACAGAATTATGAGCTGAGGGAATAAACAATACCACATGAAGTACTTCTTCATTTTAGCTTTTCAAGTTCTTTAATTCTATCTTGATATAACTTTGATTTTCAGTCATAATAATTGAGGACAAACTTCAGCCAGAAAGCATTGGAAGTATACAGCATGCCAGAAACACCCAATAAGTGTCCAAGGAAGACCTGTCCAATTATTTATCTTTCTATTACTCTACTATTTGAGCAACAAGAAACAGACTGGGAAACAAGTTCATTAAATATAGCTCTTAGCACTGAATGTTTTTTTAAAAAAAAAAAAAAAATCACCCTAAGTTAGTCACACCTTTGATACCTTATTTCAGCCATGGTAGGCATTCAAGCTACCTAGATAGAGTTCTGTAGCAATCAGAAATAAACACAGGATTTTGTCAAACAGAGGGCTAATACCAAATTGCAAATGGTTAATTCCATAGCTGACTTATGTTTCCAGGCCCAGTTTTCAAGGAGAAATGAAAAGTGAAGGCAGAAACGGGGGAAAAAAAAGCAATAGCAACCTATAATATGTGACTGATAATTCATATACTGCTGGTAAAGACAGCAAGTTTTCAGAGTGGAATAGAAACATTATTCAATTTATTAAAATAGAATTGCAGGCAGTAAGATGCAGTCATGGAACACTGTTTGTAAGCTGTACCCTGAATATGCCTCCTGAGCTACAGTTGGTGAACAGCCTGCTGTATTTGCAAAGCAACAGTTTAGCTTGTACACAAGTGTTATTATACAATTAAGTATATCTAGTTTGAAAAGTCCTTTGATCTTATTCAAGTGAGACAAGTAGCTTTGTTACCTGTTCCCTTTTTAGGCAGTTATTTAATAAGTAGAAAGAATTCACAAGTTAGAGGAAACAGAAAAACTCTTTTGCAAAGTCAACAGGAAAACCAGTAAGAGAAGTTCTTTAACACTTTCTCTGGTAGAGATGAGAAATATAGGGAAAGAGGTCTTTGTTGGGTAAGTAACATACATAATGTAATAGTACCTGTCCAGGAACGACTGCTCTGGAGAAAAGCTTATTTAATTGAACCAGTTCATTGGGTGTTGTATCAAATTTCAAGGCAATACTGTTTAAAGTGTCTCTTGATTCCACCTGTATCAGTTGGGGAAAAAAAACAAACAAACAAGCCTGTAAGCAGTTAGTTCAAAGAGTGGCTCACAAATTTTATGTGTAGATTTACCAAGATTTTGACAACCTTTTAAGTGTTCGTATCTTATGACTGCCCACCCTCCAGAAAAATCAAACAAAGCCCAAACCAACAAAGCCATCCCAAAAAACATACCTACTCCCTAAATATTAGACTATTACAACCCCATATAAAGATGTGCGCCTTTCCACTATGTTTCCAGGTGGTCAGAATTGTCAGTCACACACTTTGAGCTGTAGGTTCAGCTACTGCACCAGAACTTCTGGTCTATAAATTCACTGCTGGGTACCACTGGCCCAATACACAATTGACTCAGTTCACAGAATCATTCACTCTCCCTCTTCACCTCCTCCATTCTTCACCTACAGGAAAGCTGAAGCAATCTCTACAAACATGAACACACTCTCTCACTACTGAAATAAGCTTCTGTTAGACACTGACTTTCAAGTAAAATTCATCACTGAGAAAATGCAAAAAACGCTGAAGCAAAACAAGTCAACTAGTATGACAGTAGATGGAGCATAAGCATTTTGAGTAGGTGATTCCCAAGTAAGGAAATGATTTTTTCAAGCTCATGTTTTCACCTCCATCTCCCTAAATGTATTCAATATGAAAGACCAGAAGAAAGTAAAAGGAAAAAAATTATTCAGAGAGTATTTCAGAATAAAGAATTCATAGCTTTAAGAACAATAGAGATATGACAAGAGAGGATACAACTAAGAACTTTACTGCATAACAGCACAAGGCTTCATAAACACTGTACTAGGAAAAACCAAATCTTATAATTTAAGACAAGATGAAGCTATATAATCTAAGCTATATTTGTGTTGCTAAATATAAGTAAAGATTGAGAATTGCCTTCCATAACATTTTGCAAAGGTGCACTTGTCAACCTAGATTCACTAAAGAAAAGAGATAAGTTTTGCCGAAGAAAAGGCAATTAGAATTAGAAACTTATCTTAGAAAAAGCTATTGTGACAATTCTTTATATAGGAAGCCAATAAGCTAAACAAAGCAGCAAACATCCCTCTCTACTAGTATTTCCAGTACGAAAGACTGTATTAGTACCTCCTAGTCATTCAGTACTGTACGATCGCAGATATGCAAAAAACAAGAATATTCTTGTATGCCATGTTTAACTAGTACTAAAGTAGAAATCAAAACAAAACTGTAACTAGACCAGATAGGTCCTATGTGCTCCACAGACAATAACAAAACTAACCACCAAATCAAGGAATAGTAGTCTTTCCATCAGAAGATCTACATAATACAAAAGTTTTGCTAAAACAAACTGTAAAGTGAGATTCAAAAGTTTTGCCTAAGTTTGCTCTCACATAAACATTGAAGGACAGTCAGCTTCTAGGTACTGCTTACGTATCACTTAATGACAGTCTAAAATCTCAATTGTTTCTATCTTATAAAACAAACTAAAAGCATTCAATTAAAACCCATGAGGCTTAAGCCCTTTAAGAGTGCATTCATTCTTTTCAGTCTTCAGAAATAAAAACATCTGGTGAGACAGCTTGGTAACTAAAGTGTTTACCTTACTCAAAATAAACACAATGGCAAGCATAAGCTTCCTTTTCTTATTTGGCTGCCATGTTTGCACAGGCAAATTTCCACTTTGCATGAGATTTCAAAGACCAGCACTGATACCTTCTTAAAACAAAGACATTGTTCATGTAATAGAGACTTCCTGAAGTATCTCCCTAGATTCAAAGGCCTACTTACCAATTCTTAGGCTGTCTACTATTTTAATAAACAGAATCTGAACAGACAAAAGCATAGAATAACAAACTGAAAAAGTGCCACCACATACCACAGTCAGTCCTCAGCTTTTCTAACCATTTTTTTCCCCACCAATTCAATACTGGAAGACAGGGCAAAAAGTCATTCCTTCTCTCTCAGAAAGCAAAATTTCTATACATTATGAGGTAGCCATCTAAATGCTATTCTGAATATTAAGAATCTTATATAAATATTTGGATATTAAGGCACGATGCTGCATCTTCTTTGATAAGAGAAGGGAATGATGAACAGTGACTGCATTGTTTTGTGATTAACAGAATGGCAAGATTTGTTCCAATACAAGTACACTGCTGGAGAAAGGAGACCCACTAGACATGTAAACAGTTTTATTCCCTAAAACAGTCAAAAATGGACCTGAGGAGGCCAGCTGGTGCCTTGAAGTGGTTCAATACATATCATGCACTGGTTTTGCTTGCTTCAGTATAAAGACTGAAAGACACTAATTAATAGAAGTGTTAAAAGAAAACAAGGATTGCTCATTCAGCACTGCATAGATTCACACACTCTGCTTTGCACAATAACTTTTGTTGAAAAGGTTCCTTAAAAATATAAGTAGCTTTCCTCAATAGCAAAACCTTCTTGTCATCAACTCTTACACAGAGGTAAAACACATAAGATCTTATTTTCCTGTTACTTTGACCTTATGTTGTCACTTACATATAAATATAAATAAGTTTAAAATTCTAAGTTCATCAAAATCAGTTTTTTATGGATTTTACTAGATACAGAAAGAGCCACTTAAAATCCTTACCTTTCATTTTCCTTTTCCAATAAAATCCCTAATCAAACATTCTCTTCAAATCATTCTGTCCCTATTTGAGCAGAGGTGCATCTCACTACCCCTTTTCCATTTACAGAGCACTACTTATGTACCCATGTTTGCCATGTGTGTACCATTAGACAGAGCTTCAGTCACCATTAGCTATGGTTCAAACTGCCTTCATTTCCCTCAACTTAACAGTTGGCAAAGTTATTTAAAACCTAATTCTCTACTGATATTTTAATGAACTTGACTGTCATTGCATCTCAATGCTTGGAATTCACTTATTCTTCCATTAAAAATTATACATCAAATATATATGAATCAGAGTGTAGAAAGAATTTTACTATTTTCTTATTTCAAGACTAGATGTCCAACAACCAGAAAACAACAAAACAATAGTTTAAGAGTATTAAAATGAACTAACAAAATTAAATAGATGGGAAGACTAGAATGAAGGGTGGAGACACAGGGGAGCAGACACCACCACTTTGGTGTTGTATCCAAGCCTTTAAAAATACTGGATTATCACTATATCAACTAATTGTTAATAGGACTAATGTATATAGTATACAACATCGGGAAAACAGAACCTCAGTTATTTCTTTCTTCTCAAAAGGAAGATCAGTGATAAGTCTTTCCTTGAAGTCATAAAACTACTAGCATGCTACAATCACTGGTGATCAGTGGCCAGCACTGTCTGTTTATGCTCCATTTATCTGTAGTTGGCTCTTCTAACACCTGCAGGTAGGCACTGCTTGTGTTTGTACATGTAACGCAAAAGGCTTCCAATGCAATGTTAAGGTAATGAAGTTATGTCAGTTAAGCAATGTAAAGATGCTACTTCCAGAACCCAAAAAAGGACTCAAGAAAGTTCTAGCTAGTAGCAATAATTCACCTGAACTATTTGCTCTGTTGGTTCTCTGAGCCTGTTCACATTCATCAGCTGTGTGCTGAAAGCACCAACTGTGAATTCTGAAATAACAGATAATATCAATTTGCATCTAATCTGTCAACTGACATTTAGAGAAGGAGAAATTATATGAACTTTAAAAAAAAATATCTGTTCACTGTCTAAGCAATATCAGCAAAAACAAACCAGTTTTCTGTATCTTTTAGAGGCAGTTTAGGACTTACTTCCTTCAATTACTACCATATCTGTTTTCAATCAGTACCATATCTGCTGATATATTCTCTCTGGTGTAACATACAGAACAGTAGTTTCAAGTTTTTACATTTTGGGAATTTTAGATGAGAATCTTAAACATTAATTGCTTTTTGGTTTTAGCTTTTAAGTGAAAATATATTTTATTGTTTATTTATCCCCATAGTAACTATTTTCTTTTTTAAAAAAGTCTCATGTGAAGTCCACATTAAAAACCCATAGTTTGCATCAGCAAAATATCATCTCACTCCAAATTTCAGGAATACAAGACCTTCCTTTCTAAAACCATGTAGCCACTGGAAAAACTAACACATTAAATTATATTTTAATAAAGGAAAAAAAGCCCACTAACTTTTCAACAATACTGGGAGGTGAAGGGGAATCTGGTTTTTGCCTTCATCTTTCTACTACTTCTCAAAGAAGCAACACAGGCAGGTAGATTAATACATGTGTGTGTTGTCACAGTCAGAGGCAGTAGGATTAAGTCAGAAACCAGACATAAGTAAGTGCATCTCTCCACATAGAATAAAGTCATAAATAACAACAGTAGCAAATTAACACAATAGTTGCCAGATCTCTCGTAGTGAACATAAGCTCAGTATCTAGAGGTTAGATCTGTGTATTTTATTAAAATACATGTGCCCAACATTCAACCAAAAGCTCCAAAAACTTGATGTTACTGAAGCACTTCATGAGCTTCATGAGTGAAATGTACTGCAAGAGCCATCAGAATAGAGCATTTGTGAAGCTGAAATGCACCATGTTCCATATATGCAACAGGCTCCTTTAGAAACTGGACTAAGTTTAATGACAAAAAGCTTTGATTCTTGTGAATCATCTTTTTGACTCACAAGGAAGTGATGCATCCTTCAGGATGTACTAAGAAAGCTATTTCGGGCTCTAAAACCCCACCCACTGGAACACAGAAACCTGCAGAAGTATATGACAACTTGACACAAACATACTAGGTTAAGAAAAGGAAAGCTTGTTGCTTTAACTTTGCCTGGAATCTTATATACCAAAGTAAAAGCATGCACATAGTGGCAAGAGCCAAGTTAAGGGATTTGAGTATGAATGCCAGTAATATAGACCTACAACTAACCCTTTTTTCCTATTATTTCAGACATAATGGAGTTAATGTAATAGAAACAGTCACCTTTATATTAACATTCTTCAGCTGCTAGAACCCAAGCAGCAGGAATTTCTGTTTTGAATTTAAACTTCAAGGAAGCCTTTAGTATAAGCTGGAATTATATTCAAATTCTAATAAAAGCCACACTAATGAAGTGCTTCTTGCTCCCAATACACACATACTGTCTCTTCAAATGACTATCACAGCCTTCTCAGTATTTAAGCAGTATCACAGGTTGGCTTAATAGAACATTAAGAGTTAAGTTCTTCCATCTCCCCCATCTCTTACTCCTGGAATAAGAGAACATCAAGAGGTCAAGTAAAGACCTTTTATAAAAAAGTTCTCATTTTTATTTATCATGTCCAGCTTCAAAAGCGTTCAAAGACAACTGTGACACTTTCCCTATTTTAACATCAATTCTATAAGCATTATTTATAGGCTTAATTATATTTCCCGTATATAACACAAGACAGATACTTCTCACTTCTGTTTCCCTTAGTAACCACAAATGTGAAAAGCTGACTGCAGCACAGTTTGAGGGTCATTTCAAGAACAGAACATGGCTCCATTTTCAGATACTGATGCAGAAACAGAGTTATACAGTAAAAGGTATAGATCTAGGGAAATCATTAGGAGACCACCAGAAGGTCAGTATCAAGATATAGCTTCCCTTCCAAACTTAACTCTGTTATTTCTCCTGGCAGCAACAGCTTATAACAATGCTGAAAGCAGAGAACTTGCACATGATTATGTAACTATTGTTATTTATTATTTCCAACTAGTTCCCTAAAAGTGAACCAGTCAACAGACTGATTAGTTTGGGATTTTTAAGGGAAAAAAAGGCATTTAAAGGGAAAAAATAGCATTACTCCTCAAGTACTACTAGCTAATTCCCTAATTTAATTTCTGTCAAACTAAACTATCAGATGCACAGAATTCCAAGATTAAAGATAATGAACATTACAGTTTTGCTTATATTTTGTAAGGAAACTTTTTAGTCTGCACTTGCTTTGAAATAACATTCTAACAATAAAAATCAGTGACTTACAGAATATTCAAGAGTCCCTCTAGGCTTTTGAATAGACATTCGTCGCCCATCTTTCTTGTCTGGGGTCTTCTTCTGGCCAGCGTCTGAAAAAAATTGAGGCAACGCGCGTGTTAAATTCATTTTCCTCTTCAGTACTGTCACAGGCTGCTGATACAGCCCCGTGGGCAGACATCTAATTCACCAGTTACACAGCTTGCTCCTGCTGATTCTAACAGACACCAGCTGCTAAAATAGGGACTTCATTCCTCTGCAATGCTTTTAGAATTCAACCAATACAAACAACTGATAACTGGAAATCAACTAACTGCATAAGTACTTGCTGCTATCCAGGAAGCAACTTATGAAGAAAGACTAAATAGAAGATTGACCCTATCGGGCAAGTAACATCCCTGGAATTACTGTGGTTAATTGATTCTATATCATACCCAATCTGCTCTCATCTGGAAGGGAGATGATCTATAGTTCCTGTGTGTTCAATCTGATCACTGGAGATTTTTTGTTGCTGTTTGATAAGTACAGAGTATTTACAGCTTTTTCATAAAACAAAGAGTATTAGTGTTAAACTTCATAATTATCCTGTCTGTAGCAAACATGCAGCCTGTACGTAAACACTAAAGATTCTAAATAAATAAAACCCCATTAGATAGAAATAAACAAGCCCCACACTTCATTTGTATATAGCCAAGCGTAGGTTGTTTTTTTTCCTCAACCCAAACTTAAGTTTCCTTCTTCTTCTTACTACTCTAAGTGTCTAAAGAGCTTGCAGAGAGGTACTATTCAAGAGGTTGAAATAAACCATCTTCTCCCTCTCCAGTAACTTAAAGTAGAATAAAGTCTTACACGAATAACCACTTCTGTTCCTTATGCCAGAAATGAAAATGGAAAATTATTTCACAAAGGAAGAACCTGCTACTTTAGACTTCGAATCACAGAATCATCATAAAATATCCCGAGCTGGAAGGGACCCATAAGGATCATTGTCCTGGCCTTGCACAGGACAACCTCAAGAATCCCACTGAGTCCGAGAGCATTGTCCAAATACTTCCTAAACTCTGGCAGGCTTGGTGCCGTAACCACTTCCCTGGGAAGCCTGCTCCAGTCCCCAAACACCCTCTGAAGGAACCTTTTCCTAATATCCAACCTAAATGTCCCTTGACACAGCTTCAGGCCACTCCCTCAGGTTCTGTCACTGGTCAGAGAAGAGACCAGTGCCTGTCCCTCCACTTCTCCTCATGAGGAAGCTGTAGACCACTATGAGGTCTTCCCTCAGTCTCCTCCAAACTGAGGCCACTGACCTCAGCCACTCCTTGTGTGGCTTCCCCTCTAGGCCCTTCACCATCTTCAGAGACTTCAGAGCAATCTGGTAACTTCAGGAAAGTAAGAGCAACCAGAGGGTAGCGGTGAGGAAGGAAGGCCTTCCCTGTTGAGGGCACTTTGTAGCAAAGCAGATGCCAGAAGAACTCCTAACACAAAATTTCCAGGAGCTTATAATCTGCAGTTAGGGTTAACATCATCCCCTCACATACTTAAGACAGTAAATCCTACCCTTCCCATCAGAGCTCACTTTCATGGGATACAGGTTTCAAGTGTTTCATAACCTACCATGATTTAAGTCTCTGGAGTCAAGAGGAGATGGAGGCATGGAATGCCAAGCTACGTGTGTGCTGAGTACCCATCTGGCCCAGCTACTAAAATCCACACCTCTGCCCACAGCCCAAGTGCTTGAGCTGTCTGTTCATAAAGAACACATTGATTTCACCTAACCTCTTGGAAACAAAACTAGGAGATATTTCAACTGTGAAAATAGGTCAGAGCAGTAGAGACATGAACTCAACCTCCCTGATGACACACTACAAAGCCTCTCTCTCACTGAAAGAGCAGGTTATTTATTTTTGAGGGGAAAGTAAACCCATCTTTCAGCCATTCCAGTGCCCTCAGTATTCTAGGAAGCACGTGAAAGTAGAAACAACTACCAGCATAGAATGCAGCAGTCTGAAAAGTCCTCAGCATCAACAAGAATCAGTCTTGTGCTTTCATGTTATCTATTTTCCTGATAACCCTCTTGCACAGGAGATCATCTTGTTAGGTTACACTCAATCCTTACTTCATCTGCCAGTAGCAAGCCAGTGAGACTACTGAAGGCTGATGTTCTCAGACCACAGGTAGAAGAAAAACCTGCTGCCACTGACCATACTATGCACAAACTCAAGAGTCAAGAATAACTTGTTTAGCAAGAGGATCTATGGTGCCAGGTTATCAGAGCTCTTAGCTGTGCTGTTTTAGACAGAAACAAGACCCACCCTTTAGCAACATCAGGGTTGATGCTTTAATTCTTAACTACCTTAAACAGGACTGAGCCTCCACAACAGCTGGAAACACTGAAGTGATAAAGTGAATGTCAGATCCACAAATGACAAAAAATATTTCAACTGCCTAGGATTTCAGAGACTAGAACTAGAAAGATGCAGAAGGCAGTGTTCACAAAGACACCAGACCAATATTTAGTCTGAATGTGTGGCACAGAAACTCAGGATTAAGACTGTAGCATAAGAATGATTACATATGATCATCAACATAAACAGAGAGAAGGACTTATTGTTCCAACATATTTATATAAAATAAGGTTATGAACATTATGGTTTAAGAACATACAGTTTTCAATGAGGCAGCTTTGTCCTTAAGATATGCAATAATCAGTGGTATTATTCAACTGAAAATTGAAGACAACTGAAGTTAAAATTTAACATTTATAGGAGAGATTCTAATATTGCCTCTATTTGGCCCTATGCCACTGAATTTTGGTCAAGTGAAAACATTCCTGGTGCACTGCTAGCTCAAATTGTTATGACAAGAGTGACATTTCTCATTTCTTAGTATGCCGTCTGAGCTGAATTGTTGGCCTTTGATTTGTTGTTTGCTGATGCTTCTAGCACATCCTTTGGACTTCTGGCACTAAGAGCTGGTAAAGAGAACTAGTATACAGGCTAGGAACTGCTTAAGAGGATCTTCAAGCTCTGCATAGAGCAAGATGTACTCATTTTCCTTTACCCTGCTATTTTTCTGCAAGATAAGCTTAAATCTCAAATAACTTACATTAAAGTGAATAGAATATCATCAGCAGAGAAACATTGCAACAGACATTACAACAGTCACTTTTTGCAAACGAATAAATTAATATACCAAACAAGTATTCTCTGAGAAAAAGCAAGGAAGTCAATGATTATTGTAAACTGTTTAAAACTAATAAATTAGCCTATTATGGTCAAGAAGATAAGAAAAAGATGATTTATCCACATATACACACCACCTAACAAAAATTGCACATTTATGCATCAGAGTTACAGTGTTTAAAACAAAGAAATAGGCAGCAACTTTGTAAAATTCTTGTCTAGAACACAGTTTTTCACAGGATCTTAATGCAGCACATATGGGGTAATGAATGATGAGAAAGTAAGAAAAATAGTCTTTGAAATATTCTCAAATACATTGTTATTTAGCAGTACATGGAACATATTGCTAATTGATAAAATAGGGGAAGTACAGATATTACATCTTTATTAGATTAGTTCTGCTCAATAACAATTAGATCATTTTAATCTATTCATAAAGGAACAAAAGAGATTAAAGGAGGAAATCTTTATATTCCATAAGACCTGGTGACCTGACACTCCTAACAGCAGGGACTACCTCACAGTCAGCAACTGTCTCATTAACCCTTCTCCCTGCTCTGCAGTTAGATACGCTTATGCTAATTACAGGAATATTATTTTCAGTTACTTGTGCACAGTAAACTCAACTTCAGTCTTAAATTCAAACCTAAAAGGGGCAGTATCCCAAGGAGGAGACTCCAAGTTAACAATCTCCAATCAGCCACAGTGAGAGACAGGTTCCAGGCAAATCTTCAAACTGGGCTCGAAAAATCATTCTCTAGATTCTATAGATCTCTCTCCTGAAGCACTTCGGTACCATATTAAAAACAGCATCCAGCAGTCCTCTGAAGAATCCTTCGGGTTCTCCTTCAAGAAGAACAAGGACTGGTTTGATGAAAACAGTCAAGAGATCCAGGAATTGTTGAGGAAGAAGAGAACTGCTCATCAAGCACACCTTGCACTGCCTTCCTGCCACGTAAGAAAAGCAGCCTTTTGTCTTCCATGCAGCAAGCTCCAACAGAAACTCTGTGACATCCAGAACAAGTGGTGGATCAACCTAGCTGAAAAAACTCAATTTTGTGCAGATATGGGTGATCACAGAGGATTCTATGAGGCCCTGAAAACAGCATATGGACCTACATACCAGGTCCAAAACCCTCTACTCAGCACTGATGGTCAAACGCTTCTGACAGATAAAACCTCCATTCTGAATCGATGGTCTGAACACTTTCAGACTCTCTTCAGTACCAACCCTGTAATTCAAGACTCAGCAATTCAGTCCATCTCACAACAACTGGTGAAGAATGAACTGGATATTGCCCCCACTTTGGGAGAAACTCTTAAAGCCATACAGCAGGTGAAAATTGGCAAAGCAGCTGGGGTTGATGGAATTCCACCTGAAATCTGGAAACATGGGGGCCAAGCACACCATGCTAAATTTCACGAGTTCTTACTACGCTGTTGGGAACTTTGTGAACTACCATCAGACCTTTGTGATGCAGTCATCATCACTTTGTATAAGAAGAAAGGAGTTAAATCAGACTCTTTAAATTACCGTGGTATTACTCAGCTCTCCATTGCTGGCAAAATCCTGGCAAGAATACTCTCGAACAGACTAATACCCACTATAGCAGAAGGAATTCTACCTGAAAGCCAGTGTGGTTTCAGAGCCAACAGAAGTACCACAGACATGGTATTTGTTCTCAGAAAACTGCAAGAGAAGTGTAGGGAACAGAAAAAAGGTCTCTACGTAACCTTTGTTGATCTCACTAAGGCTTTTGATACTGTGAGCAGAAAAGGTCTGTGGCAGATTTTGGAACGTTTAGGATGTCCCCCCAAGTTCCTTAAAATGATTATCTCACTCCACGAGGATCAGCGTGGCCAAGTCAGATATGGTGATGCACTTTCTGAGCCCTTTCTAATATCTAATGGTGTGAAACAAAGCTGCGTTCTTGCACCAACCCTATTCACAATCTTTTTCAGCATGATGCTCCAAAGGGCCACGGCAGACCTTGATGATCAGGACGGTATCTACATTCGATATCGTACTGATGGAAGCCTTTTCAACCTAAGGTGACCGAAGTCCCACACTAAGACCTTAAACCATCTTGTCTGGGAGCTGCTCTATGCTGATGACGCCGCCCTTGTTGCCCACACAGAAGCAGCTCTGCAGCGTTTAACATCCTGCTTTGCAGACGCTGCTGAGCTCTTTGGGCTGGAAGTCAGTTTAAAGGAGACAGAAGTTCTCTATCAACCTGCACCCCAGGAAGTCTTCCATCATCCCCATATCACCATTGGCCAATCAGAGCTCAAATCAGTCCAGCAGTTTAATTACCTAGGCAGCCTCATCTCCTTGGATGGTAAGATTGACGAAGAGAAAAACAACAGGTTAGCAAAGGTATATAGTGCTTTTGGAAAACTCCATAATAGAGTATGGTGTAATAAACACTTGAAGAAAAGTACAAAGATCAGTGTTTACAGAGCCATAGTGCTGTCTACTCTCGTATGGTTCTGAATCATGGGTCATCTACCGCCACCACCTGCGACTCCTAGAACGCTTCCATCAATGCTGTCTTCATACAATCCTAAACATCCACTGGTCAGATTATGTGACCAATACATCTGTTCTAGAACAAGCAGCAGTCACAAGTATTGAGGCCATGTTGCTGAGAACACAGCTGCGCTGAGCAGGGCGCATCTCAAGGATGAAGGACCACTGCCTCCTTAAGATCTTGCTTTATGGTGAACTTGCCACAGGCTGCCGCAAGAGAGGAGCCCCGAAGAGAAGATGCAAGGACTCCCTGAAACAACATCTCAGCCTTGGCCATATTGATCAACATAACTGGTCTACTCTGGTCTCCAATTGGGAGGCCTGGAGACACACCATCTATAATGCTGCTGCTTCCTTTGAGAACGCACGCAGGATCACTCTCGAGGAGAAAAGGCAACGCAGAAAGAATCGTGCCTTGCAGAATTTACCACCTAAGGAGTCTTTCTGCTCTGCCTTCTGCAATTGGATATGTCTTATCTCGTACTGGCCTTATTAGCCACCAGTGTGCTTGTAACAAGTGTGGATAGAGCCTTTCCCAAATCTTCATTCGCAAAGCCTAGCCATGATGATGATTTTCAGTTATCTTCCCATGTCTTAGGAACCAGAAACAAAGAGGCCCTAATAGAAACCTACAAGATGCTTGGAGCCTACAGTTTTCTAGCCAAAATGGTAGGTTTCCAGACCAAGGCAGTGTTATAAACAATGCCTCCTTCAGTCTCCTCTTGATAAGCAACTGCTACTTATTCTGTGATTCAGTCTTTCCAAGCAAGTCATGCTCTCAAAATTCTTGATCCTTATCACTGCTCTCCACATGATGTTTCTGTTCACATTTTTCTCAATCAAACCCTCAAGTTAAATGCATCCAGGACCTTGCTACCATTGCCTCAGCACTTTAAACATCAGAACAACTTTTTCCTGCAACAGATACAGCACAGATTCAAGTTCATTTTGTGATGCCCCCAACACATGCCCCTCTTTTCTTCTATTCAGCCTGCTGCATAGCACATAGGCAGAAATAACTTAATGCATGATTTCAGGATGGAAAACAACTGAATCGAAGTAAACTTAAGACAGGCCACTTCTCCAAATGGCTAGGAGACAAAGCAGCTCATGCACGACACTTCACATTTAAAAGTAAACAGAAATGCTTTATCACATTTTCAAATTACGCCACAATATGTGTTAATCAACAGTAAGTTTCCTTTCCTGGTCCATCTGAAATACATCTATATAGTTTAATACATGAGAAACTACCTAACTGCAAATCTCCACGTACTGTACAAACTCTCTGCAGACCAAACGTATCTATTAATGAAAACTTGCAGAAATCTTGGCTGTTCTATTGATACAGTTAGTCAACTTTTCCAATAATAATTGTTTGCCTCTTTCAGATATTTAAGCCCATTTAGTTGTGCATCTTCAAGTCTACACAATACCACATGAGCAGTTTGACCATCAAGCAGCAATATCAACATCTTTGAGAATTTACACTTTGCCTTATCTCACTTAAGCCAACGATACCTACTTTTTCTGAAAGTGTAAAGTCAATTAGCTCATCCTCCTGACCTGCTATCATGCACGACAACTGCCCTGCTATCATGCAAAAGGATGCTCTGTGTATGTGAAGTTATACCCAGTGCTTCAGTAAACACCTTGCTGTACAAATTTATTGCATTAGGTTTGCAGGTAACAATGAACTGGGGGGACCAGTCAACATACATGATGACAGGGCTGCCATTCAGAGGGACCTGGACAGACTGGGGGAGCAAGTTGACAGGAACCTTATGGAATTAAACAAGGCAACAGTCTTCTGCATGGGAAGGAAGAGCCTTTTGTGCTGTACAGGCTGGCACCGCCCAGCCAAGGAGCAGCTCTGCCGATAAAAACCCAAGGGTATAAAAACCCAAGGGTCTTGGTAGGCAGAAGCTGGACAGGAGCCAGCAGCATGCCCTGGAAAAAAGGAGGAATAACAGCATCCTCAGCTGTGATAACTGTGGCCAGCAGACAGAGCACTGGAGAGAAGCAACTATTATCCTTAACTTGGCACTCAGACTGCTTTTGAAATACTGGCTCTAGTGTCACTGTCCTGCTCTCCCCCCACCCCGCTCAATATAAGAAAGGCATAGATAAACAAAAACTATTTCAGTGAAGGGCCACTAAGGTAGTCAGGGGCTGTGAGAACAGGTCAAAAGAACAGAGTCTCTCCAGCCTGAAGCAGAGGTGATTTTGAAGGATTGGAACAGCAGCCATCCTGTACCTTCTAGACAGTTTCCCCATAGGTGTCAAGATGACAGAGTCAGGCTCTTCAGTAACACAGTGGGAGAACAAAAGACAACAGACATAATGGACAAACAGGAGAGCTTCTGACTGGGAAGAAGGTAAAAAAACATTAGTTGCCCAGAGTAGCTGTGCAGTTTCCATCCTTGGACATTTCCACGGTCCAGCTAAATAAAGCACTCAAAAACCTAGCCTGAAGTCATCATCTTCCCTATGTTAAGCAGGACTAAACAATCTTACTTGCAATTTGAGTTCTCTAACTATGATTCCTCCCACATTTTTCTGGCAGGCAATACAGATAAATGATGCCACCACTAAATCAAAACAGAGGGAGATTTACACATACAACACAGCAGGGTGTGTTGCTTACTGATTAACAGAAAATTATTATCAATACATGTAGTGACTTGAAATGCTGCCATAAGCATGCAGGTTCTCAATAAAACATGACCTTCTAAACTATTTGAATGTTAGAAATGGAAATTAACCAGAAAATTAAAATAAAAACACATGACACATTAAAAATGTAATACAGTCAAAAGATACCAGAGTATGAATAAAAAACCCCATTAGATTATATTTGTTTCAGTCATCTGCTAGATTAGTTTATAAACTGAACTTCAGTAAAACATCCAATACATCACAACCCTGTTGAACAGTAAAAAATGGATTAAGAGTTGTGAAACATGTAAAAAATTCAGTAAAGGGGAGAGAGAAATAGAAACTAGGAATATGGAGGGGTATATTAATGAGATCCCAATGGACTAGTTTTTAACACAGTTCAATTGCATATCAGCAGACTGACTCAAAAGGACAATCAACAGCAAAGGTTGGGCAAAAGGACACAACAAATTCTGCAGCCCCAAGGCTTGGAGAAAAAAAAAGCAGGAGGAGATGTAATGGCACAAAGCAGAACATGAAAAGATCATTTATCATCACACACACCAAGGGAATAGCCCAAAAATCCTATATACTAGTAGCACATAAGTCTGAAGAAGAGATTGTGCATACATTTACATATCACAAGATGACTGAGTCACCAGCCTGATACATTCCAAGATCACATTTGCTTCTTATGCCTGTACCAACTGAAGTATTTTCAGACACGAAAGCGAAGCATTAATGTCTTTATAAAGGGTGTTGGTACATTTCACATGTGCTTCATCTGGAACAGTGTGTACAAGAAAACTCTCAGAAGTGTGTCTCCCCAGTTTGAATCCTCTCTCATACTTTATCATACACCAGTTAATTTCTTAAAAGTGAAGTACTGAATAAAGATGAAGTGAGGAAATGACCTACCTTATTCTTATGTTTGCTCTTTTCTAAGGCAGATTTTTAGAAAGGAAGACACTAACTTTTACAGCAGGGCTTGAAAGATGTATTTTAACTTGGCTCTGCACATTTATTTTTCTAATGCACTGCTGCCACCTTGACCACAGTACAGAGGACTGACAAGCCACACAGCTTACTGGATATAGTGCGTATGGTAATCTTACCAATCAAGACTCAAAGGTGGTAAGAAAGAAATGTAAATAAACCCACAGGCCACATGGTTCAGAAATGAACAGTCAAGTTGAAACTGAGGGAGAAAAACAACAACAACAGCTTAATAGGAGGTGGCTAGAAAAACTTTGCTGACAGACTGGTTCAGAGGAATATTTGAATAAGTAGTTCTGAATCACTGATTTTTAACTTTTGTACTTAACGAGACACATATTACAGAAAGTCAAGACTTTCTGTGCAGTGTATCTTCTCCCTCCATTAAGTGACCACAGACAGAAGTGAGGTGAAAATGTCCAGGAGGGAAGAAACACAAGACTCCAGGTATGAAACTATATCCTCACAGATTCAAAGTTTTATCTGGTAGAAACCTCTAAAGTATATTTACTCCAGCCTCCAGTTTGAAGCAGAATTATTGCCAACATCAAATCAAGTCAGCTTAAAACCTGTTCCAGTGATGGACCACTCTGTGCAAAGTTTTTTCTGTAGCCTAATTTGAATCTCCCAAGCTAAAACTCATGGCCATTGCCACTTCTTGATTTCTTACTACTGAGAAGAGTGCACTCCTTTAGATAGATGCATGTCATAATTAGATTGCCTCTAGGCTGCCTTGGTTTCCTCTGCGTGACTAAAGCTCAGCTCCCTCCTCACAGGTCATATGCCCTGTGTCCCTAAAGTAAAATAGTTGGTTTTCATCAAGAGTAACAAGATCAGTGTAGGAGGCAAGGCAGTAGGAATGCCTGTGCAGCCTGTCAGATGTAGATGGTGTCTGCTTGTGTGCATTGGATCGCACTTCTAGCACAGAAAGGATGATAGGTAACCAGTTATATTTACAGTGCCACTCTTTATTTGCTTCATGTCCCTCTCCCCCGAGACATACAAGGAGAGAAAGAGACAGTAACTTGTTTTCCAGTAGTGAAATGAAATACCTTGAATAAGGCCTCTGCAAACTGTTAAAAGCTTGTTGACAAAGGTTACTTAAAGTCTTTTGCAGAACCAAAATGACAGTGACGTGCTTTAGCATCCTCTGGTCTTTTAATCAGTTACAAGGCCTTGTGTTCAGC
Source organism: Manacus candei (assembly GCF_025592945.1). Classification (NCBI taxonomy): domain Eukaryota; kingdom Metazoa; phylum Chordata; class Aves; order Passeriformes; family Pipridae; genus Manacus; species Manacus candei. The sequence continues at coordinate 7,222,130 of NW_026138067.1, read as the reverse complement.
TGTTAGTATAAAGCATCTCCTGTGATACATGTGATTTCTTAGAGGGAAAAGCTCTCTGAGTATTTGTCCCCCTCTTCTGGGGCAAAGGATTAACTTAGACTGCATTGTAATGTTTTGGGTCTTTTTTTTTTTCCCCTCTAGCTTTGAGCAAAAAATGTATTTTCTCAGATGCTTTCATAATGTACTACTTAAAATTTGTGTTAATGAAAAGTGACTGCAGTTCTGGAAAGCAGGGTGTGTTTCTCTGTGTATGGAATTTAACATGCCTTTCTGACAGCACTATACTTGGAGTTTTTCCTCACCTAGGCAAAGCATGCTGTGCAAGGCAATTAGACCATGGCTCTCCCATGTTATTTTCTTTATGGAGTTTCTGTCAGTTACATAAGAAACGAATTCTTATGACTGTAGAATTCTTCTGGCAAGAATTTTGCTGGCTTTCACAAACCACCTGTGCCCTGGTAATGGGTGCTGTGGAAGCTGTAACAATGATTACAATGCTTCAGTTGAAATCAAACCTCTGTTTTAATTAGAGATGGATCCCCTGGCATTAGATAAGACTTATTGGCAAATTCTAACTACTCCAAATGTTTAGTCTCTTTATGCAGTGTTCTGAATCCAGGCCTACCTATTACTCTAGTTTTTCTTCCCTGCTTAGGGCTCTGTGTTCATTTCCTTTGCATGGACTATGCATTATTTCTTAAAAGAATAGTTCTTCATAAATGCTTTAAAACCACATTTGCACTTTTCTGAAACAAAACCCAACCTTTTTATTCTTATTTTTAATTTAACTTCTACAATAAATTATCTCAATTTTATTAATGTAATATTAGTACTTTTACCTTTATTGTTTTCATGCTTGTCTCTCTGAACAGTTTAACAGCTGCTCTGTTACATTTCCAAGCTCAGGGAGGCAAGTCTCTTCACATGCTGTGCCTTAACTCATTTCTTTGGATACACACAGAACAGTTTATAGTATTTCTTAGAAGAGAGAAAGGAGTCACTGGGAGACTGAGTATTGCCATTGGAAGCTGTAAACCTGTTTAACCAGTTTACATTGTTTGTGTCCCAGTCAAGTCAGTGAAAAAACTTTAGAAAGGTATTTTTTCTTTTAATGATTGTGATAGAGGATAAAAATGCAAAGAGAACCAGAAATTCCGGAGAATGCATCTGGCATCTGGTACTACCAATATCAGTGTGAAGTTTATTTCTTTTAAAAGGTCTATGAACTTTGAAATAAAATTTCTAAATATGGTCTATTGATAATTTATAGGAAGAGCTAGTATGTATGTATGTATTCAAGGCATGGATTTACCTAGAAACTTTAGCTAGAACAGAGTGTAACTTTCTTGTTTATTGGTAGGTACTGTAGGTGTTAGTGTTCTGATATTGCATGTGTTTTTGTTTTAAAATGCAACTCCAGGCTTTAGGGAATGTGTGATTAAGGATTATCTGTACTGTGGAATTAGCTTGAATGTTCAGTTTAATTAGAGCCTCATCTATAGAAACCTCTTACTTAGATGAGCTGACAGAGAAACACACCCTGCTTTCCAGAACTGCAGTCACTTTTCATTAACACAAATTTTAAGTAGTACATTATGAAAGCATCTGAGAAAATACATTTTTTGCTCAAAGCTAGAGGGAAAAAAAAAAAAAAAAGACCCAAAACATTACAATGCAGTCTAAGTTAATCCTTTGCCCCAGAAGAGGGGGACAAATACTCAGAGAGCTTTTCCCTCTAAGAAATCACATGTATCACAGGAGATGCTTTATACTAACAGCTGAACACAAGGCCTTGTAACTGATTAAAAGACCAGAGGATGCTAAAGCACGTCACTGTCATTTTGGTTCTGCAAAAGACTTTAAGTAACCTTTGTCAACAAGCTTTTAACAGTTTGCAGAGGCCTTATTCAAGGTATTTCATTTCACTACTGGAAAACAAGTTACTGTCTCTTTCTCTCCTTGTATGTCTCGGGGGAGAGGGGCATGAAGCAAATAAAGAGTGGCACTGTAAATATAGCTGGTTCCCTATCATCCTTTCTGTGCTAGAAGTGCGATCCAATGCACACAAGCAGACACCATCTACATCTGACAGGCTGCACAGGCATTCCTACTGCCTTGCCTCCTACACTGATCTTGTTACTCTTGATGAAAACCAACTATTTTACTCTTCTAAAATAACCTACCGTAACAAATAAATTTAATTGACTTTAATATTACATTTCAGTAGAGACATGACCTTACCTACAGACTATAACAAACATATATTCATCCACTTAGCACAGAGCTTCTCGAAACAGAAAAAAAAAAGAGGAAAATATTTACTATTCATTGTACACTGCTCCTTATATTATCATAAAGCACTTTAACAAACTTAACTTCATATGCCTTTTTCTTTCGAATCAGTCATTAGATCATGCTGGTTTTACTAGTTATGTCATGGCTTGTTTGTAACCCCGAATCACTCTAGAGTCCTTACCGCCTGCTCCTCTTCTGCATAAACAGTTTGTGTGCATTTGCTGACCACCCCTCCAGTTTTCAGGGTACTTCTTGCCCATGTGAGTGCTCACTTCAGATGAGTAAGTTACAGTACCCATACCTACAGCCCAACGACATTATCAAGAAAGGGGTGATAACAGCAGCCCTCTTCCAGGCACAGGACAAGGAGTCACTTACTGTCTCCTGACTGACCTGTTCGGCCACTGAGAGGCAGAGGTACTACTTCTGCCCTTAGCATCACTGAGCCTACTTTCAAAGGACTACTGCCTGTTCATCAGGAGCACCAGAGAGGCAGAAACCACCTCGTACACAAAAGAGATCTCAAACCAAGAAGTTTGCGCTCCCCGCGCTTTCCTTCACCGTCGTCGGCGAAGGTAGCAGGAGAGGGAAGCAAACGAAAGTAAGCGTAGAAGTTCCGCCAGTGAAATCAGGAAGACGTTCGGTCGGTTTCTGCTGTTGGACCCTTCCCCGCGGTGCCACCGCTCCGGGGCAGCCCCAGCCCCGGCAGTGCCCGGCACACGTGCGGCCCTTCCCCCGCCGCCCCCTCCGTCCGAGCCTTCCTGGCAGCGGGGCAGCACCCGCGGTCGGCTCGGCTGGGACCCTCTCCCCCTCCTGCTCCCGTCCGCTCTCGCTCCCCTGCAGGGCGGGTAAGAGGGGGCGAAGAGCCGAGCCCGCCGCCCGGGGAGGCCCCGCCCGCCCCCCGCCCCCGGGCCCCCAGCCCCTTCCCCGCCGGTACCTGGCTGCGGCTTGGCGGGGCCCGGCTCCCCGCGGCTCCGGCCGTCCTGGCAGCGGCCGTGGCGGAGGCCGCCGGGCACGGCGCCCCAGAGGCGGCTGGCGGTGCCGCGGAGCAGGCGGCCGCCCTTGCCGGTGAGGGCGGCCAGCGAGTCCATGGCGGCGCTACGGCCCCGGGGACGCCATGGCCGGGCGGACACCGCGCGGCCCGCGCGCAACTTCGGCAAACTTCGGGCGGCCACGCCCCCTTTTAAAGGGGCCGCGGCAGCGCCGGGCGGGGCCGGGCTGGGCCGGGCCGGGCCGGGGGCGCGGGGCTGCCAGCGCTCCGTCACTGCGGCACTCGGGACATCGCTTCCCTCTGGCCTCGGGCCGCTTGTGCATCGCGATGGACTTATCCACGGCTCGCGGAGTTGTTTATGTTTCCTGGAAGCTCACTGCTTTACAACAGCGTGCTGCAAAGCTCTCTATGAACTTCCAGCTTTCTTGTCTCAGCGTTCCCAAGCATGAAAATCAAGGATCAAGCCGATCTTCTTACTTTTAAATCTTGAGTCAGCCGTGGATTTGAAGATGTTTTTCCACTGGACTGTAAAACAGGATTAGTTGTGACACTGTGTGGTTTTGCTGCTCTTCTTTTGACCCTTCCCTCTCAGTGTCCCTGCTATCGTGGATGCCACCGTCCTTGCCGTGCCAGCCAGCCATGTCCCCGTGCCCTCCTTTGAATGTTTGCCAACACTGATACCCGACTCAACCTTTGAGCTGACTAGGTTACTTTAGTCTTCCAGCAGAACTTACCAGGTATACAATTTTTCTTTCTTTTTGAGAAAGACGTTTGATTTGTGGTGTTCATTTGTACCCTGGAATTCTTTGTCCCCACAATCCTTGGAATGTTTTAACATTTGAAGAAATAAAACCAGCTGGAACATGATCCAAAATATTTTAACAGAAAAAGAAATACCTAAGGCATTGAATCTGATGATGATCTGCCTTATGATGTGCGTTCTGCACGTATCGAGGCTGAAAGAACAGCCATATAATGATATTTATACCTGTGACATAGACCTTGAGAAGGCAGAATTGGAAGCTAATATGCTTATATACTAATGTGAGTATGGTGCCATTATATGCTGCATCTAGCTGCAAATGAAGGCACTGTTTAATAAAAAATGCTTTTGTTGAGCCAAATCTATTGTGTACATGCAGAACAGAGGAACAAAGTGCTGAGCTATTTCAACTCCTATTCACTTGTAGCAGCTGCTCAATTAAATCAGAGTTTAACGTCAGCATTTTGGAGTGCTGAATTCTGAGGGTTACTTGATATAAACAGTACACTCAAATCAACCTTTCTACTACTTAAATCAGTTCCTACTCAGGAGATAATTATGTTCAAGACTTTTTTACAAATAAAATCTTTTCCCTGACACAGAACAAGAAATTTTCAGCAGAATTACCACTCTTCCCTGCTCCCAAGACCTGCCAGTAGAAATGGATGTGTAATCTGTCTGTTCCATGACTAAGGATTAAATCAGGAACTGCAGAATCACTGCATGGTCTAAGCACCACTAGATGTTTAGCATGTAAACTATTCTGCCTACGAGATCTGTCTTGCCCTAAACACTGTAATTAGTTTTCATTTCATTACAATGTTTCTACCATGAAGAAGTTATGGTTAGTCTTTTGCCCTCTTGATTCTATTTTAGGCAAAATCTACTACATCTTTGCACAAGGAATGAGTTTACAACTGTAGTGATCAGCATTTTTGAAACTTCAAGGTGGATTGGCCACCAGTATTGCAGCCACATATGCACCTCTGTTATTGTATTGATTGCATGTATTTTCTCTGTGGTTTGAAGTAGTTCTGTTTGGTTTTTTTCTCTTCCAAGGTCATATTTATAAAATCATAAAATTGTTAAGGTTAGAAAACACCCTTAAGATCATCACTGTTAACCCATCACTGCCAAGTCCACCACTAAACCATGTCCCTAAGTGCCACATCTACACATCTTTTAAATCCTCTACCAGGATGGTGACTGCACCACTTCACTGGGAGCCTGTTCCAAGGCTTGACAACACTTCTGATGAAGAAATTTTTCATAATAACAAAACTAAACCTCCCCTGCTGCAACTTGAGGCAGCATTTGTTCATTATACTGCAGTGATAGAGGCTACAGATTCAGATTCAGAAGCATTTTGATAAAGTATTCAAGATATATGTTTTGATAACTAGCTGCTTTCATCTGTTTTTCTCACAAATAGTCTAACTGAAGTATAAAAATATTACCTTTTACTGCAATGTGATTTTCATAGTATTGAAAATCATTACCTATACTCAAAAGCATTCATTTAACAATGTTTTACTTAGCAACAACAAATTCTTCAGTTGAACTGTTTTAACTATAAAAAACAGATTTAGGTATCAGTGCTCAGAAAAGGTAATATTACTCTTTAAGATATTTGACACTCATTGTCTACTGATAAATTTCAAGGCATTGATGTAATACAATTATTAACATTACATAGTTATTACATTTTGAAGAATACAGTCAGAGCTATACTACTTGCCATCCAGAGGGACCTTGAGAAGTGGGCCCATGCAAACCTCATGAAATTCAACAGAGCCAATTGTGATGTCCTGTACCTAGGTCAGGGTAATCCCAAGCACAAAAACAGGCTGAGTGGAGACAGCACTGGGGAGAAGGACTTTGGAGCTGGTTGGCTGATGAGAAGCTCAACATGACCTGGCAGTGCGTGGTTGCAGCCCACAAAGTCAACTGTATGCTGGGCTGCATCAAGAGAAGCGTGACCAGCAGGTCAAGGGAGGTGATCCTGCCCCTCTACTCTGCTCTCCCACCTGGACACCCCATCTGGAGTACTGCATCCAGCTCTGGGGGCCCAACATAAGAAAGATGTGGAACTGTTGGAGCCAGTCCATAGGAGGGCCACAGAGATGATTATAGGGATGGAACACCTCTCCTATGAAGACAGCCTGGGAAAGAGGAGGCTCCAGAACGCCTTAGGTTACCTTAGGCCTTCCAGTACCTAAAGGGGACCTGCAAGAGAGCTGGAGAGGGGCTTTTGACAAGGGCCTGTAGTGACAGGACAAGAGCTTATGGGTTTAAATTGAAAGAGGGTAGGTTTAGATATTAGGAAGAAATTTTTTACTGTGAGAGTGGTCAGGTGCTGGAACTGGTTGCCCAGAGAGGTTGTGGATGCCCCATCCCTGGAAGTGTTCAAGGCCTGGTTGGACTGGGCTTTGAGCAATCTGGTGTACTGGAAGGTGTCCCTGCACACGGCAGGGGGCTGGAACTAGATGGTCTTTAAGGTCCCTTCCAACCGAAACCATTCTATGATTCTATGATTCTTCAGAAAGCATTGTCAACACAAACATCCAGTAATACTATTGTGAACTTGAAGATGCTGTTTCTACTTAGTTGTGCTTTAGTTGTGCCACGCCCATTGTAGCAATATTGTTGACAAAGACCTCTGGTCTGAAAACTGACCAAACTGAATCCTTTAAAAATCTGATATCCTGGTACTTAAGACTGTAGCCCATATTTCCATCTGAAAAACTTTGCAGCATTCTTCAGCTTTTTAATTGGTAAGAGTAATATGAACATTAGGTCAATAAGCAATGTGTGTCCCTTTTGCTATAAAGCTAAACCAAATTTAAGTGGGTTCTACAATTTTTTTTAATTTTTTATTGCTAAGGAGGGCTAATAAATTTGTGTTTGATCTCTCCAACACATTTGATCTCTCAATGTGCAACAAGGATCTCTCCCAGGTTTATTTTCTGGCCTGTGGTATCAGTGCAAAAAAAGTGTATTTCTGTAACTCAATCACTTAAAACTGGCCCTCCAAAAGAAGCAGCTGGTCCTACCTGCTCTTAATTGCTTGTTTCTATTCCCACACTATGAGTGTATTCATTTGGCAGGTGAATGAATTGTGTAGTAAAGATGATCTATTTAGAAGTACATTTTAGTTTAGTAAAAAGTAACTAAACTTTTGTTATTATTATTATTATTATTTTGGTTTGGGGTTACAACTATCCCCAGTTAGATCTCCAGATCTGGTTGAGTTGTCTGTAAACACCTGTGGAAACACAAGCAAAACAACAGAAGAGTAGACGTGGCTGAGACAGTGGAAAGGGAGAGAGGAAGGGAGGAAGTTTCAGGCAGCCTCTTTGTCTTCAGTGCCAGTGCATATTAGGTCAAAATGATAATGCAACTGTGGCATAAGTGGAGATGCCTTCGTATCAGTGCTATAGACAGTTCGGTAGCTACAGAAATGTCTGACAGAATATGTCTGCATTTATGATGTAACATTTAGTAACACATTATGCTAATCTGTTGCACAACCTGTGCAGCTAGATCCCAAAGCAGAGCAGGCAGAGAGCTGATTGAGCTACCTCCTAAAAGAACTGGTGGTGTAGGCGAGAGAGAAAAGGGATCAATTTTGGTCAAATAGAAAAGGACACAATGAGGAAAGAATATTTCCAAGGTCTGAACATATAATTATATATAAAAGAATTTCAAAGGAGAAAAAAAAATAAAACCACAGCAAGTGGTAGGGATATCATTTTTTCGGTGGCAAATTTGTTGCTTGGGAAAATAAGTACAAATTGCAACAGCAAATCCAGCAAAACACCAGCAGATGATGTTCAACTTCCTTAGGGCTTGGGCAGTTCACATGCTTGGTGTACAGGATATGGGCCTCTTGCAATTCATCTTGCCAAATTTTTAGTGCTACCAAGCTGCAGGCAAAAGTATGCCAGGTAACACAAAATCTCTATTCTATTTTGTGAAAAATGAGGTTTGTACATGCTTTCTGGGGTGACAGTCTTGGTGTCAGTCATTTGGCAATTAGTCAGCATTCCTTTGTATGCAAAGGAATATGCAACCTATATGCAAGTATGTAATTTTGACAATTTGAACCAAATGCCCCATTTAAGCTTCCTTAGTCATTCTGGAGGCACTGACTCTCATGTCATGTTATGAGGATGCTGTATGCCTTTGTTAAGTATTCTAAATTACCATGTCTGGTCAAGACCCTACCATTTACGTGGTTGCAAAACCCATAATGATTGGCAAAACCAGGAATTTGAATTAGAACATCATAAAAGCCTAACCTCTTTCTTAATTTTTAATGAAACTTATTTTTAGTAATGTAAAATAATTCAGGAATTGTTTTTTGTTCCTTCCTCATGTAAAAGGTAAACTCTTACGACAGAGAAAAATAGACTGCAGTCTGTTTCCAATGCTGTTTCAGTAAAAATTAAATGCAATGCAGAATGCACCTGCAGTCCCTGAAGGAGGGACCAAAACTCAGGCATGCAGAACTCCCACATTCTCAGGCCTATTTCCTTAGGAAAGAATTAACTTGAAGGATGAAGTGTGGAAGTACACAGTTCTAGAAGTAAAAATGTTTGCATAAATCTATTTTTGTGACTAAGAAGGTTCAAATTATTCCAAAGGGAAATTTGGTGGCACTATAAATTTGGGAGAAGTTGAAAAGAGGTAACTAGTAGGTGACACTACGTAAATGGGTGTGTCTAAAACAGGTTCTTCACAGAGAACTGTGGGCTAGGTGTGGCTGTTCATACAGTTTCACAAGACCACATCCTCTTTTCAGATTAAACACTTGACAAGAATGAAACTCCCATCTGCATACTAGCCTGAGAAATGGTAAACTTGGAATTTCAGACTTTAGCAGGTAGGGATATAATTCTGATTTTACTAATCAGCTCCCTGTAAGATTACAATGAAATGGGGGCCAGTCTCCACTTGACCATTGATGCTGTTCACTGTTCAGCAGAAAATGTCACACTGAAGGGACAAGACAGAATAAACATGGGCAAGAAGGGACTTTGGCAGTCCATGATTCTGGACTCAGATACTTCAAGTATAGGTTATGTTTTGTATATGATTGTTCTTGAAATAACACTGAAAAAGACAAGAAGCTGTAACAGCATCTCTTCTAGGAGAGATGCCATTTCTACTGTTTCTCAGTAGAAAATGGAATCAAACTCCTGCTTTATTAGTATTTCAAATCTGACTCAAGAAATCTTTCATTTCTTTAGAAGCTGTATAAAATAGAGCTACCTCACCTAGACATTAGTCTTCTCCAGGCTGAGGAGAACGTTTGGACCTTGGGCATCTCAGTTTACCCCTACAATATATCTAAGCACCAAAACACACAGTCCTAAGCACTGCTTATTAGGTTTCATTTCATAATATTTAAGTGCTATAACATTCACTGTGTGATTTTGTCTTACCAAATCTAAAAAGTTTCAAGTCATTCCTGTCAGATACCACTGCAACATCTGACCTGTTTGTGCTTTGTCTCCTCAGATATAGGTTGGAGTTACATAAATGTTATGGTTTTGTCAGGTTTGTATCTTGTCAGATTGGTATCTAATCTAATCCAAGTGAGACTATTTATACTTAGGACAGCCCAACAAGTCCTTTTCATCTTTGAGAAGAAAGCAATTTTTGCTTTTCCAGCCAGATTTCAAAAATCTTCATACCATAATTTAAATTAGATAGTAAAGATAGAAACACCATACAAATAAAACGTACAGTCAAATCTAGGACATTACTGAAACACATACACAAAAAAATGTTAATTGATTCACAAATGTTCTGTACTAGCATACACAGCATAGTTATATGAATGCATACTAAGCATATGAAACCCAATAGAAGTGAGTATAAAGTGAGTGTATTTTACTCCACTTAACCTCATCCTGCAAAATAACTTTATCAGATTTCAAAAACGTGCCATAATTTTTTGACACTTTTGGAAGCACCAAATTTCAGCTGCATATGGTCTGAATTTTCAGAGATTCAGGTAAATAACAAGCTTTGTTGCCTGCAGTTATCCATCTTCCCTGAGAAGTTATAGAATTGTAGTCACTATCCAACTTTTATTTACGTTTTTTTTTTTTTCAAAAAGCAGTGTAAGAATTAGTGTTACAAAAATATATATTCTAAAACTAAATCTGTGTTTTTCTTATTTTCGCAAAGTATACTTATGTTTAGATGTGGAAAAGATCCATACAATAATATGCCAGCATTTGTTAGACTATCAGTGATATCCACATGAAATTTTTCAACTATGGCCTTGAGAACAAATGCATATCATATGGAGACTTTTCCATGTTTACAGCAGAACTTTAGTTTCAGCTGCAATTACACAGCTCTATATATAGACTACCTTATCAAATAAACATGAAATGACCTCCAGGTCTTCATTTCATATTTATCTGGTCAATAGTGGCTTATAATAAACAAAACATTCTGTTCTTTCAGGGAGTTTAATGAAATTGAATTTGGACCCCAGGGGGTATGAAGTTCATGTGGATACAGACACCCAGGCAGTTTAAGGATGCTCACCAGGTATAGCACTTGCTGAACAGAGTCAGTTTTCAGTAGGCACTGAAAAGTAGGTCTTCATGACATCAGCTCACTGACCTTTTTTTTCTTTCATCATGTGTTTTGAAACCAATTGTAGAAAACACTGACAATATAACCGATGACTTCATAGTATTTACTAGCTAATCCCATCCTCCACAGAGGCATAAATTATGCAAATGATAAATAACTGCTTATGAAAGGTGTTCAGAAAATTGATTATTCATCAGATATTTGAATCATAGGCAAACAGTATTGACTTAATCCTTTTTTTTCCTTTTTGCATTATAACAGTAACTGTTCTTTCCTCAGCACTCACTAAATGCTTAATCAAGTTGTTAATGCACTGTATTGCTGTAAGGAGGTTGCTGATACTTGCTCAGAAACAATAAAGCCAGATTCCAATTCACAACAGACCTTTTTAACATTGCTGGATTGGTTCATAATAAAATAGAATATCCTTCTGGTAGGATACAGTTGTTACAGTTTAATCTGGTTGTACATACCTTCTGAAGACTAAGCAATCATACCATGACTCAGATTTCAAATGAAAGCACTGATTCAGGTCATTAACATGAACAATGTTTTGTGATCAATATTTTGCCACCTCATGACCAGCTATATTCCTCATGTTTATAGGAAAAGCCACATACTTTATAAATCCATAGTCCTGTCTTGGGAGTTATAATGTTAATAATCTTCAAATTAATAGATACCTTAATATCATTATTGTTAAGCATGCTAATAATCCTCAAGGTGACTCTATATAACGAACAGGTTCTATCAGTTTAAAGAAATAATTGACTGCTTGTCACATGCTCTCATTATATTTGGTTGGCACCAGATCAGTTTGCAATTCAGAAAACATCATGGCTTTTAGTTATAGGTGATTAAGTTTTCATTGCAACTTTTAGACATGAAGATATCTAAGATAAAGGTTCTTTTTAATTCATCTGAACAAAATTATTCTTCTAAGACACCTGGAAAATACAGACTTAAGGACAGCTGATAGGCAGACACATAATGCCAGCTCTAAGTAGGAATGCCATCTGAAGTACAGTGACATTTTTTAGATGAATGGGTTCTAAATATCATCAGAATTTATCATGAGCCAGAATAAGTCTAATGTCAACAGCTGATCCTTTTGGATGCAATTTTCTTATCATAATAAGAATTACTGATTTTCTATTTTACTTGCTACTGCTTAGGCAGTGTATTCTGGGATTAAGGATTAGTTAAAAAAAGACCCAATTTTGTTCCAGTCTTTGCTACCTGTTTTTTGTGGTCATTTCCCTTAAGTAAAGTAAGTTCGTGAAAGCATTTTATACATACCTTTTCCTGAGCCATCTATAACTGTGCAGGACATTCCTGAAATTTTCTTTTGAATTAAAACCCAGAAGGAGTATGTTGATCTTATTAGGAGGAAGTTCTGCTTTTTCTTTCTTGTTAAATCTTGCTTCTTAAGGAACATCTGGTGTCTCTCCCCTCCCCCACCAGCACCACATCACAAGCATATGCCTGATTCATTTGCTCCCATAATATCATGTAGAAAACTTGTGGATGGTTACTCACTCTGTCCTTTTGGGGATAATTACTACAATTTATCCTCAAAAATCAAATTGCTTCAAGCTAGCTAAATCATTTGAAGGCTGTCCATTACTGTATTATCTCTGAATTAAGAAACTGTATCCTATACACAGTAGTTTTCCCCCTAAGATTTAATAGCTTAACTCCCACCTCTCTCCACATTTTACTATCTTGTCTTTGATTACTGTCACAGTTTCCCCCTGAAATGATTTGCAATATGTTGTCTCTCTTGTGTTCAGCTGCATTTAACTGCAATGCCGTACGCACCATTGAGAATCTATGCACATACAGGGCTTTGCAGATCCTATTTGCCTCTTATTAATTTCCTTCTATTTGTTTAGATGAGCTCTCCTGTAGGCTTCATTTGAAATGACTAAAGGCATGTCTCACTGTCTTCCTTGTATTTCATCTGAGGACGAAATATTATGTACCTATATTGTGTACAAAATTCCAAAGAAATACAGTTTTTTTCAGAGGTAATTAATGGTTATCTGTCAAGGTTTTTTACTCCAGTGCCTCAGAATCAAGACTTGGAATTGGTAGGGATTTGACTGACAATGGTTAAGGGTGAAGCCTTAGGAACACGCTTCTCATCAAGGAAATAAGACTGGTGGGTTTTTCAGAAGTTAAAAGCTTATTTCTTCCAGCTATAGGTCCTAATGGTAGTGAATTATGCTATTTCCAGGTTGGAAATATATTGAGTGTACCAGTTTAGCCATGAACCTTAGTAGGGTCAGCAAACCTCAGTGAATGGAAAGGTGATGCTGAGAAAAGAAGGGATAAAAACTATTGTCTAGCTTTGCCTTGCTTTCTTATTACATAGAAAGGAAAAATTCAGTTATTTGAATAATCATGGAACTTGCCTATTGAGTTCCTACTAATCTGATGTTGAAGTCCTGCCTTGGGTATGGCTCATAGCTCAACATTACTGAGGAAGACTCCAAGGCTGCTCCAGCAGACGTGCTCTGTGGTTGAGGATTGCTCTGAGGGATTGCAGGGGAAGTTCCTTAAGTGGCAAGACTTCAAAAATAGTGCCAAGAGAGGTGTCCTGACATTCTGAGCAAAGAGTGGTAGAGCTCTGACTCAGAGGCAGCTGTGACTGAGCACAAGGAAGGCCAGGAATGCCTGTGGCCATCCCCATCCACACTAAAGCCACCCTCAGGGAGTGTGAGGCACATCACACAGAGTGGGACACAGCAGCTGGCATGGTCACCCATCAGCTCCAGAGGTGAGCTCAGTCAGTGGTCACCACACTCTTGGAAGGAGCTCAGTGATGGTTACCCCTTGGCGGGGAGCTGTGTCCTCTGCACTCACCAGAAAGGATGTGGAGACATAAATGGAGCTGCCATGAAAACACACAGCTGTCCAGGTCTCAGGCTGCAGGGAGTGCCAGAGCCTGGGACTGGTATTGGATGGCAGTAGAGATGACAGCTGTGTGGGGTGTGACCATGTGCATGATCTGCTCAGCCTGGTGGAGGAGCTAAAAGAGGAGGTGGAAAGGTTAAAAAGTATCAGGGACACTGAGGAGGAGATTGACTGGTGGAGGCAGTCTATCCTATCCCTGGGGCACTCGCTCCATCAGGCCACACCACTAGAAGGAAAGGATCCCCTCTTTCACTTTCCCTTCCCCCCAGCACTAATGGGATGGGGAGGAGAATCATAAAAGAAAAGAAAATAGAACTCATGGGTTGAGATAAGAACAGTTTCATAATTGAAACAAAGTAACAGATAATGACAATGATAGTGCTACTACTACTAATTGTAATTAAAAGCAAAAGGAGGGAGGAATGTGAAACCCAAGAAAGACAAGTGATGCACAATGCAATTGCTCACCACCTGCTTACTGATGCCCAGCTCATTCTCAAGCACTGATCAGCCCCCTTCCAGGTAACTCCTCCAGTTTATATGAAGTTCATGGTGTTCTGTTGTATGGAATATCCCTTTGGCCAGTGTGGGTCAGCTGTCTCGGCTGTGCTCCCTTGCAGCTTTTCTGCATCTCCTCGCTGGCAGAGCACGAGACACTGAAAAGTCCTTGATTCAGGGTAAGCACTGCTCAGCAACAACCAAAACATCAGTGTGTTATCAAATTGTTCTCCTACAGAATCCAAAACACAGCGCTGTACCAACTACTAAGAAGAAAATGAGTTCAGTCCTATTGAAACCAGGACAGGATCACTAAAGCAATTATGAAAAAAACCACCACAACATTTTAGACTTGTTTTAGATCCCCACTTAGATCCTTTTTTTTTTTTTTTTTGCACAGAAAGCTTTGATGGACTCTGTGGTATTAAAGGACTTCTGGTGTTACTCAAGACTTCATGAAGAAATTAAATTGTAATAACAGAATTAGAAGACATCTGGATAAGTAAAATAGAAAATGTTTTTAAGTCTCAGTTTGCAAATCTATAACTTTTATATAGAAGTCAATAAGCATATGGATAAGAATAATCAGTTGATAGCAGTGTACTTATATTTTCATAAAGCTTTTTACAAAGCCCCTCATGAAGGAAATGAAGCTGTTGTAAGACAAGAGGGCTCGTCATTTAATATCCTTTAAAGTACAGTAAGCAAGAGGTCAGATTTCACAACAGAGGAAGAAAGATTCTCAGTGCAGTCCAACAGAGATGCGTGCTTTCAAACTTACAGCATTATTAGGCTAAGGAGAGAGTAAAAAGGTAATGGAGTTTGCTGATGATACAAAATTATGTGGGAAAGTTGAATCTACTGAAAAAAGTTTAAAATTGTTTCATAATACAAAACATACCCAAAACGGCAGGTGACATTCACTGTTGATAAATGCAGAGTAAAGACAAGTTTTCCTCTGAGTGCATAACTATGTTTATTCATATACATAATGATGATCTCTAAATGAGCTATTACCATCCCATAAAGAAATATATGAAAATGTCAGTCAATAGACATCAAAAATGCAAAATAAATATGAATTATTAGAAAAAATATAGTTATACTACTTTTCAAATTCTTCTAATGAATATAGATTGTATTGCTGGCCATATTAACTCAAAAAAAGGATGCAATGTACTCAGAAAATGTGCTGAGAAGAGCAACAAAAGTGTCAAGCTGCTTCTCTCTAGGAAAGCAGAGAAAAGAATACAATGTAGGTAAGCAGAAAACAGATCATGGAAAAATTATTCACTGTTTCTTGTGATAAGAGAAGTAGTAATGAAATTGCTAAGATGATTTAAAGAAAAGGAAACATTTTGTTACACAACATAACTGAATCACAGAATTCATTACCACAAAGGATGTTGCGTATGCCAAAACTATGAAGGGTTCAGAAAGTAATTAGAAAAAAATCACAGAAAGTCCATCAAGACCCATTAAGCACAGGAATGCAGATACAAACTCTGGTTTCGGGGAAACCCCTATGCCACAGACTGCCTAAAGCTTGGAGGAAATACCAGCAAGGTGCCTTTCATTCTGTATTCTTTCCCTAATTACCAGCTGCTTCTGGCCACTGTGGGAAATAGGACACTAAGCTCGACACGAGTAAAACATTACCTTTACCTCATCCTGCCCAGCCATTCTGATGTAAAGATTTGCCATGACACCACCCTGTCCCCCTTTCTCTGGAATTAGGAGAATTCCTCGATAAGTGCCTTTCTTGGGTCATTGGCAGTGTGAAGGAGGTGACCTCTATAGATGGAGGTAACACAGAAGATCAGGTCTGGGGCCTCAGAGAGATACAAGACACCTCAATTGCTACAGATGTTGAAGCAGACAGGGAGACAAGCTATTACTTTGCCTTCATTTTTCTCTCCTTTTTAATCTCCTGAAGTAAATACAAGTTGGTCTGGCTTCACCACAGTTGTCTTATTGAGAACTGGAAATCTCACCAACTGCCAGTGTTGATAACTTCGTTTAAAGAGAAGACATAAACATAAAATGTTTATGGAAAAGAATCCAAATGGACTGTCAGGACATTCTCAAATGTCGAAGCCTTAAGGGCTCTGAAGTTGTGCTCTACAAAGGAAAACAAACGTGATAAAAAGAAAGCATTGGAGGACAACCACAAGATTTTGCCAAACATCCTGGATATATTACAGTGGCTGTAGACTGCCTTGAGAAGCCAGCTGATCCTGAAAGGGCAGGGAGTGTATCCTACAGCAGGTTTAGGTTTTGCACACAAATATCGCTCTGTGCCAGCACAGCTGCACTGCCAAACTCGCTGGCAGGCAGGGAGAGGAGCCTGACCATGCCCTGACTCTGCAGATGCTGCTTCACACCCTGTAATACAAATAGTTGGCACGGGAGTTTCAGAGAACTGCTCCTCCGTGTGCAGACATAGGACAAGGGATTCTTTGGTTTTCAAAAATTAAAGTGAATCTTCAGAATTCAGGGCTTTTAGGAAGAAAGATTATATTCTGGGTTTTGTTGGGGTTTTGTTTTGTAATCCAAATTAATATTTTACTATCATGTAAAATTATTGTCAGGAATGAAAGATCTGTTACATTTAAGAGATTAGGGGGCCTACTGCTGATGGGACAGTTTGGGATAACATGGAGAGTGCTGGCTGCTTTTTTTTAGAGCGTCTTTCTGATAGCTCAGTAGTGCAACTGCAGTGACAGCACAGAACCACTTCTTGCACATCCTACAGGAGACTGCAGGAATCAGATATTGAAAGATCAGAATTAGTAAAGTATTTTAATAAATATCATCATTATTATGACTTTGGTTTTCAACACTTTTAGGAAAAGTGAAGGGACACAGACAATTTGAATTTATTTGGCATTGAGATTGTACTCAGCTCTGTAAAATACACAGATACAAAACAAACCAGAGGCCCAAACAATTAATCATCTAAACAGATTCCTGCAAACTGAGGCCCTGGCTTCCTGATAATGAAATACTTTCTGATTAAATGATTTTGCTTCAAAGATGAATACAGAAATTGAAGGTGTGAATTAGTAGTTGCATAATGTCCACCCACATAAAAATATTTTACATTCTTTATATCCTCCATGCTTCCCATGTCCTCTGGATTAAGCATATTCTATATTATTATTCTGTTTTGTATATGCTTCTTTACTCAACTGTTTCACTTTGTTTGGACTTTTTAAAAGGAATTGTATTTTCTCCATTTTTATGAAATTCAACTGTCAGAAGCCTTAATAAATATATCTCTAATTTTATTTAATGTAAGTGCACCACTTGTTTTCATGATGCACATTTCCAAGTTACATGAAATGAGTAAGTTTTAAATGAAGATATTCTCCTCTAAAAAATTCTTTTAGCCTCAGTACCATAAGACATCCAGGCCTTTCACTATGGAATTTATATTCAGCATACTCTGCATAAGGATATCAAACTAAACACCATTTCTGACATTAAATATTTTATTTCAAGCAATAATTCTTTTAGAAGCAGATGTCTTTTGTAACTCAAAAAACCCCAGTATTCTTTCAAAGGAGATGCATAATAAGTTTCAAACTAAATAGTATTGGCCTTTCTGTAGTTTCTGTGAAAGACTAATGTTTTGCCTTTACATTTTGAAGCTAGCAAGTGGAAAACAAGATACAGTCTCATTTTATATGGGTTTTCATGCATGCAGTGTTTCCTTACGTGATCAAAAATTTTGAGGTCAATTAGAACTTTTAGACAGCACATTTCACTATTTCTCAACAGACTTAACATGTAATATTACTTTTAATAGGCGTGATGACATAAGGGAGCACGAGCTAGCTGTAGCATTCACTTTCCAGGGTTATTCAGACTGGATGACACAAGGACTTGCTGGTACCATAAACATTCCCCACCCCTCCTCCATGGACTGCACATAAGCCTGCAAAACAAGCTTTTAAGTGCTGCAGGGCCCTGGATGTGTGGTTTGGCACATGAATAGAAAAGTTTTTCCTGAATGAAATAGCTAAGAGGAGTAAGCCTCTAGTGGTGATATAAACAAGGATTTCAGGAGCAATTAATGATCTGCTTTCAACATGACTAGGTGGTACCCATGACCAAATGGTTTGGATGTGGAAGATGTCTTTCCATTTTGTAAACTGGTCTGAATCAGGACAACGGTGTCTCAGTCAACAAACTGAGTAGTTAGCCTAGGTGATATTCTGTCCTGGTAAACGTTTGATATCCACAGAAGAGTTTTGACTGTTTAAATGCTTTTCCATTTGATTTTATAGCAAGATCCTTCTTCAAGTATCAGCATTATTATCCCAAAGAAAAAAAATTAGGAACAATTGTGTGCAGCTTGCACAATCACACAAGTCTTTTGAAAGAGGTGATTAGATCTCTGAGGGCATATTGCCACGGCATATTGCAGATAGGGAAATCTTGCTAAATTTTCTGGTCTGCCATGCCTCTTGCATTTTACAAAGTCATTTGCATCATTTGAGAGTAAAAAACTCTTATAAATATTAAAAAGTAGAGCAGCTATGTTTGTTTTATAGCCAAGCAATAGTCCTTTCCTCCCCCAAAATCAATTTTTTGCTTTTCTTAACTAAAACTTTCATATAGTCAGATGTTAGTACCACTGCGTTCTCTGTCACTCCCCTTTAAGTGAACTGCTCTTTTAACACTTTTTTAGACTTAGTGTCAAAACAGAATCTTGAAGAAGTGGCAATGGAAGCATAACCATGTTGCCCAGTCAGCCCTGCTGTGAGTCAAAAGGCACTCCATAAAAATTATTACATTGCATCTACATATATAATGCAGCATTGGATTTCTTTAACAGCAGGATCTTCAGACTGATCTGCAGTGTTTGTAAGATCCTTTTGTTTTCCAGAACTCATGATTCAAGAAGAAAATGCAAATATTAGTTTAAGGTTAAGTGCAAATAGATCCATAGGGCTGATTTCAAACCATTTTCAGATTACACTCTTCTTACTTTCTTTCCTATTGAGAGATGTGCTATCTCACCCAAACTTACCTGAGATACTGCTCTTCATATTTACTCCCTGTTACAGGTAGTAATAATGTTGTTAGGAGGGAAGAAAAGGAGTGAATTTCAGTGAACAGTTATCAGTAAGTGAAATAAATTCTCCTTTCATCAGTTAGCACTTGAATGATCCTGTGAGCCACTTCACTACTTACAGCAAAGTAGTATGTGATTGATTCTGTTCTACTTCAGTAACTTACGTTCCTCAGAAGTCTCTTTTTCTCTTTCTTGGTTTTACTTATATAAAACACAGGAAAGGTTTTAACTAACGCCATTGTACATCTCTAAATTAAGCTTTCAGATGTCCAGTGGGCTGGTTCTGTAATGAAAGTGTGGTGCACTCCATGAAAAGAGGACATTGCACAAGTGGAGACTGAGCTAGTCTAGTGAGAAAACTCTAATAACTGACCAAATCAAAACTGATTTCTCTAATAACTGATCAAAACAGCAAGCAAGGAGACAGCAGAAAACTATAAGTGGGAAAGTGTTTTCATGTATGACGATAACCAAATTGTGGATTGCCTACTTGGAAATCTTACTCTTTACATAACCACTAAACAAAATATTAAAAAGAAAATTTACAAACAATCCTCTCAAAAAAATTACCTTTCAAAATATGGCTGTCAATTAAAACTGCATTATTAGAAAAAAGTAATAAACTGCATGACTCACACAGTTTTCTCAAGGAGACATGTTACCTCTCATGAACAAAGTACAGCTGTTTTCAGAGTTACAGTGTGAAATGCTTAATTTTTCCCCCTCCCTTATTTTTGATATCTGTGTTAATGAGAACAGTCTCTTTTCCCACATAACAACTGTCTGAGATAATAACAGTTTTACACAGCTGATGATAGAGATACACTTAAAGTGCCTAAATCTGCATTGAGGAGACACCAAATTGTGTATTAGCTTAGTATCAAATAGCACCTTTAGAGGCTGCTTTTCTTAAATGCTTGGTCTCACTTGATTCCTTTTAATATGAAGGACTGTGTACTGGATCCTTCAGTGTGGATGTTGGGGGGAATAAGCTAAGAACCATTCCACGCACAAGAAATTAAGTCCTGCAGCCTTTTCTTTTACTGTTAAGAAGGTTTGACAAAGAGTGTGGACATTTAAGGCTGTATATTCCATTACAACCCACAGCTAGTGTTATGCAGGACAAGATTTACAAGCAAAGAAAGCAGTTATTTACCACACCTGATATGATTTTCTGAAGAAAGGGCATGAAGTATCATGGCATGATTTTCCAAAGAAAGGACACAGTATCATGATTCACATATTCTGAATGAATTCCTTATATGTACAGGAACAAATCTTGCATTGCTGACCTCTAAGAAGATACAATGTCTGATGCTGGCTTTACAAATCACATCCTGGAAACTTCTCCAAAGGGCAGTCTCATGAAGGCATATTGCTTCAGTACAGAAGTACTTCATGGTATAACAGCTTAAATTCAAGGCACAGGGACATAATGAATGGGCATGGTCAAAAATGAAAAAGATGCTCTGGGCCAATTCCTTCTGGCTGCTTGGGTCACACTCTTACTCAGCTTTGTTTCTGGGTCAAGAGGGGGTTGGTTAAAGAGCACAGAGATTTTTGGAAAGCACGTGACATTTTACAGCAGAATTTCTGTGGTGCTACTGCAAGTAGCACTTTGCTTCCCTTACTCCATGCCAAGATCTTATTTCCAAATGTTAATAAACTGGCTAGTACCCTGGGCAGAAGAGGGTTAATCAAGACAAAATTGAAAAGGGAACTTTCTCTACTTCTTAATTGTTTTCAGAACTAACCTAGCACGCAGTAGAAGAAGTAAAGAAAGCATTTGACCAAGATTTCTTCATGCCAGACATACCTTTTATTGCCTCCTCACAGAATACAAAATGTGTGTCTCCCTGAGGACATTCTTCGGAGTTTTGAGATGTAATGTTTTGACAGTGGAAAACTACAAGTCTAAATATAGTACATTTTGTCAAACTTGGTTTAAAAGAATGTTCCAATAGATATCTGTTCAAAAATGCACCTTGCTATTGGTTCCTATGCAAAGCCTTGTATTATTGGGGGTTCTGCAAGCCAATAATACCAGTATGTAGTCATAGAAGTGACTGTTTTGGCAAATATTCAGGTCACATAATGGACTTTTGGTTCCCATTCATATTTGTCATAGCCTGGAGTGCAGGAGGTCTTACTGTTTTGTTTCTTCCTTTTTATTTACTCACTGGTTCCTCTTCTCTGGCACATAAGAAACTGTGTCCTTAAAAGGCACAAAAAGTACAGTTAGCTACTTTATTTCCAGAGCATTTCTTTCAATGATGGATTCTAACCCACAGCTCACAAATTTCCATTTATATGGAAGGAAGAAAACCTAGCAGTGAGCAGGCAAAAAAAAGGAGACTATAACAAGTCTTTGAGGCATGGAAATTCAGTATCTGAAAATGCACACAGCATTGAAATCACAAATATCAGAGATAGAGTTTTAATGGAAAGAAAAAGTAGAACTAGTAAAAAGACCACCTTCTCTAGTAGTCTATGCTTCCATCATTAGAGTTCCCTCGTTATATCTAAAATTGCATGATACCACACACTTCATACATAATACTGTCAGAGGGTAGTGGAGGCATGGGCACAGTTACTAGAAGAGAAGGGAAGAAGCATATCCATGCAATTTTTATTGCTCTCCTTGAAGGATTTTCTTAGTGCAAGTGGAGGATTCACGGATGGCACTTCATTCTCTCACCCACTTCAGTTTTTGATGGAACCCCTAAGCAGGAGAAGGTCACCTCCAGGAAGCAGCTTGCAGAAAGTAACAAGCAGGTCAGGATCTCCTCACAAATAACATAACCTCTGTGGAAAGCCTAAGAAGTGTGATTCTTCACACTTTACTGAAGCTTTAAGTCCAACCTTTCACTTCTCCTCTGTGACCACACGCGTATATTTTGCCTCCTCTGAGTACCTAAAAAATACTTTATTTTTCCCCTCTCTGTTTTCTGATTTACTTCTAAAGCTACGTATTCCTGGCAGTAGGTTTTTGCTCACATTGTATAAACAGCTCTTCAGGCACTGCTGTGACACAGTACATGCCTGCTGGAATGAGAATGAGAGAATGACAAGAAAACAAAAATTATGAAGACACAAGGAAAAATAGAGAAGAAATCTCAGCAGTGATGAGACAAAACATGGTATAATTTGCAGCACCTTAAGTTAGAAGATAAGATTTTAGATTTTAAAAATGCTTTGAAGCAGAAATTATGTCTTCTGCATACTCTTTGACGTCAGCACTTCTTTCTACTACCTTTCTTTGCAGCAGTGAAACTGTGTTGGAAGATACTGCTCCAATTTCCATGTAGGAAACATAATGTGGTGGGGGATACCCTTCTCCCACCTTCCACTAGCACTTGTAAATAGCAGGTGAAAACCCAGCAGGACACAGAAATGGAGCTTTTTCTTTCAGCTCTCCTCCCCCCCTGCTCCCAACCCAAGAAATATTTAGAACCAACCCCCCCCCCCCGACCTGGTCCTTGGCACCAGACTATCATTTTCCTGCTGAGGAAGCACAAACATTTCAGTGTTCCCATTCCTCTCTGGGAAATCCTGCGCTGGCACTGTGACAGGCTGACTTGTGGACAGACAAGACCTCTGTGGACAGACTCATAGCTTCTATTGACATGGGTTATGAGACACTGATGCCACACATGGCAACAATAGCACAACCTGAAAATAAATACCCACACGCTCGCACAGAACTTAGTACATAATGTAACTGAGCAAAGCTACAAGTAATTCCATGGCTCAGGCTCTTCTCAGTGTCAACTGTGAAGACTCATTTATATTTAGCAAGGATCATCCTCAATTTTTAGTCTGTCTTTTATCATCAAACTAAAACTGACTGCAGTGCCTTTTCCTGGAGAACTCTTCAACAATACAGCTGTGGAGGATGGGACAGGATTGGAAAAGATTGCTTACATAAATTTCTCCAGTATCGAGAAACATATATGATAATTCCTGTGAAAGAAGAACTGAAGAACTGCAAAGGATTCTGGGTGTTCTAGATATTTTTCCTCTGAGTAATTTCCACATATGGTAATCTTCCCTTGGAGCCACATTGGAGGCAGTACTTGCTCTGAACTCAAAATCAGGAAACCCTCAGGAAGAACTGTCCACAATTTTGTATTTCCAAGTAGCTCACCCATGCAGGTCCTCCTTTGTAACTGATCTTCCAGAGGATTTTTTTTAATACATAAAATGTTCATTTCTTTATTGAATGAAAAGTCACTCTCTTTAAAAATGCTGAACATGTATTATAGCCTTCAGAGGAGATATTCCTTCATCCCCTCAGAAATGGATTAGCAAAGAGAAGAGTCTCCAGAATGCAAGGCTAGGGAAAACAGTGGCCAGTAGCCATGCTGAGACATGTCTGGAGAAGTCGTCTGTCACATCAAACCCGAGCTGGTGCACAGATGCTGCCCCTATCCAGCTGTGAAGGGTGGGGATGACACAAACACAGCTACAAGCTTCTTTTAGCTAGTAGCATGAAATCTGAAGTAATTTCTTAGAATTCTTTAGGACTCTAAGCTACTGCATGGGGATTGCCAGTTCATGGCTTTAAGAAAGCCTACATGAGCTGTCTGTCCCAAAACCATGGAATCATGGGATCATAGTATGGTTTAGTTTGAAAAACACCTTTAAGATATCCAGTCCAACCGTAAACCCAGCACTGCCAAGTCCACCACTAAACCATGTCCCTAAGTGCCACATGTGTACATCTAAATACCTCCAGGGATGATGACTCCACCACTTCCCTGGGCAGCCTGTTCCAATGCTTGACAACCCTTTTGATGAATAAAGTTTTCCTAATATCCAATTTAAAACTCCCCTGGTGCAATTTGAGGCCATTTTCTCTTGTCATGTCACTTGTTACTTGGAAGAAGAGACCAACCCTGTCTACATCCTCCTTTCAGGTAGTTGTAGAGAGCGATAAGGTCTCCCCTGAGCCTCCTTTTCTCCAGGCTAAACAACTCAAGTCCCTCTGTCATTCCTCATGAGACTTGTGCTCCTTCATGTCCCACACTGTATCCTCTCTTCTGCATTGTGTTTCCAGCAGACATCTGGTAAGTTGAAGTCCCCCAAGACAACAAGTGTTAGCGAATATGAGACTACTCCCAGCTGCTTATAGAATATTTTGTCTGGGTTGGGAGGTCTATAACAGACTCCCACCATGATACCTGACTTGTTGGCTTTTCCCCTGACCCTTACTTAGAAACACTCAACCCTGCTGTAATTATCATTAAGCTCCAGACAATCAAAACGCTCCCTACAGGGCCAGCCCACCACCTCCCCTTCCTTGCCTATCCCTTCTGAGAAGTTTATAGCCATTCATTGCAGCATTCCAGTTGTGTGACTCATCCTACCACATTTCATGTGGCATGAATGAGGGTAAAACGTGAAGGCAGTTTGTATGTAAAACAGCATTGTACACACAAAAAAGCCCCAACCCACCACGAGGAGGATCACCAAACGGACTGGGAAAGATTCAAGGCCTGGCGGGATGTATATGGAGCCTGAAAAGACTATAAATCCACAGACTTTCCTGTTAATCCCCAGTTTTATACCATATTATAATGTACCCCCATGTTATTCCCTATGGTTCATATTGTTCAGGGCTTGTTCAGACATGCCCTCAGTTATTTCCCGCCAAAAGTTGTTTACTCCTTTGTTCTCCCCTGGTTTTCCCGCTCATCTCTCACTGACTGGCTGATGAGTGCCGCAGTGCAGAGTGAGCTCCCATTGGTCCTTTCCCCTGGATACTCCGAAGTTCCACCCATCTTTCCCCTGTCTCCCAATCCTGTTTCACCCTGGGTTGTCAATCCCATGCTCCACCCCAGTTACCAGACCTCCCCTTACCCATACCCTATATAAGTCCCTGTTTCCCCCAATAAAGTGGCATTGCACCCCTGACCTTCAACCGAGTCCAAACCCTGTTGTGTGGTGCCGCGTCCCTATTCCTTTTACCCTCGGGCCGTGGCACCACCACACCTTGTAAAGCAGAAATCATATATTTGTTCTCTGCTTGGCTTTAAGGTAGAAATCACTTATGCAAGTGTAAGTGCATTCTAAGGACATAATGTTCTCATTCACTACGCTTCTGAAAGAGTGCTCTGTCATTTCCTTCGTAAAGGCTGCAGATTCCTGCCAAACTGACAGGCAGGAGCTGAAGTTCATTTCTGACTCAACTTGGATGCACGAGTCCCAACCCTAAAAATTCTGGTTTCAGTTTGTTCCTGTAGAAACTCTTGGTCCACCATAGGCAGATCCTTCAGGAAAGACATTGCACTGGGAACGTCAGAGTCTTCCAAGTTGTATCTCCTGACAATTACCACTCTGCATAAAGAAACTGCAATCCCAAGTGATACCTGCTATGTTCTTCCAAAAATTTTGTCAGTAAGTAAAGACTTAAACTGTCAAAAGGGCTTTTGACCAGAGTAGTGATTTCTCCCTGCTCTTCTCCAGCCCCTTTTACCTTCCAGAGAGAGAGAGAGTTTTCAATAGTTTGAATTTGCAGGTGATCCTTTTGATGTTACTTCTTTTAAATTTTTGCACTATGCCTATATGCCTACAGAGGGGGCATATTTGCCAATAGTTGAAAAATGACATTTGAGGGACTGTGGAAACTGTCCATAGCTTCTCTTCATTTAGAGCTTTTAAAATCTTAGCTAAACTGCTTTACCAGTTTACCAGAAAAATACCTCATAAAATGAGTTCTCAGGAAGGATATTTAAAAGAATGTAGTTACTTTCTCTATGACAACTTTTTTCCTTAAAATTGTGATTATGTCATAGAAATAGAGGATAAAGGTTATGCAGAACTACGTAAGGAAAGCACGTTTAAAAACAGGAAATGTGGTTCCTCTCTATCAATTATGATCTTAAATAAAAGCAATAAGCAACATTTTTGATAATTTTTCAACCCCTGAATTTAAATTAGTGTTGAAGGAGAAGACTGCATTCATTTTAAATGACTTCTTTTTTTAGAGATGATCTAAAGGTATCTGAATCCTTCTCCTATAATGCACAACACAGTGAAACAGAACCTATACTCAAGCAGTAAGAGAAGCCTGACTGCAATGCTGGCGTAAATCTGGTGCTGATGGTGACTTCTGAGTACTCTGGATGAAAGCTGTAAGTTTTGACTGAAAATTTTCTGTGGGTACAATATTGATGCTAAAAGGAATGCCCATCAGGACAAAGTCAGTTTAAGCAAAGCACATTTTAAATTCACAAGCTGGTCAGACATTGGATCCATATGAAAATACAAGCCAAAAACTGCAGGCAGTGGAGGAACTGCATGAGAATCCCTCAGCACTAAGGTGAGCACTAGTTTGCTATCAGCCTCAGCCCAAGAGTTTCCTCTTTAGACTTTTGCCAATACACAGATTTTGCACATGATCTTGGTCTGTGTATTGCAAATCTACATTTCAGCTTCACAGATGGTAGGCTTGGTCTTCTGGATGAAAGTATTACAACTTGTCTTGGAAATTTTAGATCTGGGCTTGCTTTCAAGAGAATTTCAAGTGTATGTTCCAGCAAATGCATCAATTTCATTAGCGAGCCAAGCCTGCAATATTAAAACTCAACTCCAGTCTTCATTCTGTGGCAGAATGTGGCACTGTTGACATTCTGATCAAATCCAAATGTCCTAGGTTTGTGAAATACAAACCATAATAATAGAGACTTGTAATAATAAATCCACATAGAGGTAAGGAATTCAAAGCCACAAATACAACTTTTCTGGTTATGTATTAAAATTAAACTACATTTTATGGGGACATTATATGCTTGCAGCTATTTGTGATGTTACCAGTAGCAATGTAATCCTTAATTCATATTTACAAAACTGACATCCTCATTCCTGGTGATTCAGTAGGTTGCAAAAGTGTTTTTTAAAAAAAGCTATTTCAATAAAACCTAAGATATATTTGAATTCTTTGAAGGTAAATTGAATAATTCTTCAGTGAAAATGTACTAGCTTGACATGGAGAGGAATGAGAAAAAGAAAATTCTAATTACAACTTTATGTTAGAACACTGGACCTGCCTGAACGTATAAAATAAAGTTATTTCTCTTGCTCTTGCTGTCTTATTAAGGAAAAGAGTTTCAAGGTAGTAATTCCATACAGTTAATGTTTCACATTTGAAAATGCTGTCATTGCAAACAGTTCTTTCTAATAGACATCATTAAGCTCACACTTTGATCTGCTGCCAGATGCCTTCAATGAAGAGGGTTAGACCTTTAAAAGTTTCCCCTCCAACCCAAACTACTCTGTGGTTCTATAATTCTAAGACAATCTGTCACAGATTATCCTAGACTGGAAATGTCCAGTAAATACAATGTATGCAGACATCACAGTAACTTTAAAGCAATATTGCACATACTGGAATGGAGCAAAATAATGAAACATACAAAGTACATTTAAGTTGTTTAGGGAACAAAATAAACATTTCCTCCTTGGGAATGGAGGAAAAAGATTGAAGAGAAATGTTACTTACGTTGCTGCTTGTAATAAAAAACCTCAAATAATCAATTTGACAATAGAATTCAGTATTGCCTCCTTTTGTCAAGATCATCTTTGCCATTTTAGGTATCACTTATAACAATATTACAATAATTTATGGTGAGGTTATTATACACTCATATATATTCATATTTTAATCTTTTTTCTCCATAGCAGATTGTTTAAAATTATAATAATAAAATATTTTGAGAACTAAACTGTTTTGCTAAACTTGTAATATATGGCATTGCAGAAATAATTGTTTCTAATTGTTTCCACTTCTCACTTTTTCTTTATGCAATTTTTTTCACTCATAGCTGCACAGATTTATATAGCAGTTAAATTCTCTATATAAAACTCTGAAATACCAGAGTTCTTCCTGAAACAGTTTGGTGCAGTTCCAAAGCAACCTATGGTTATCATAATTACTTTTACAGAAATTAAGTGTGTGTTAGACACTTTAAAAAATAGGACTGAATTCTAAATCACATCTACGGTCAGTTGAATCTCTACTATTCTAAGGCTGGTTCATCAAGAGCCCCAGTGTATAGCTATCAAACTGCTAGTCTGAAGTATGCCTGCTGAGAATGTCCCTAAAATGCCAGCCACCATCTGGGAACAGCTAAGGCACAGCAGGTACTGCTCTGATCCTTTCTGTTCCTCCAGTTTTCTTCATGGGAAAAAAAAACAAAACCAAACCAAAACAAACAACACCAACAAAACTACCTCAATAATATTATTTAATTTATAAGTATCTCTCCTTTGCATTTTTTCTGGCTTTATAAACTGTCTTTTGTTATTTTGTCTGCAAGTTATCCCCAGCTTTCCCATTCTGACCTCTTTCATGTCTACATCTTTACCCACATGCCCAGACTCTGGGCATTCACAGGGTGCATAAGCCTGGGTGCACTCAAAAGTGCTAGAAGAAAGTCCTAACAGGCATAAGGGGGTCACGAAGACCTCAGGACTACTGATCCCCTGCAGCACTCAAGGATACTCACTGGCAACTTGGGATAAAAAATTTTCATGGGAGTGCCTTAGGTCATTCCCATGTAGTGACCCACAAAGTACCATAACCCACCCTGTGCTCTCAGGGCTCACAAACCTTCATGCGTAGGAGGGTTCTTGGAAAAAAAAAATGAAATAGCCTAAACTTTTCACCTTGAGTCAGTTTTGGCTCAGCTAATTTTTCACTGTATGCAGCACAGACAACTAAAGAGTTTCCTCAGTTAGCTTCCTCAGACTATCTCAAAACCAGCCCTAGCAGGGCCTGGTTTTGAGCTGGGGCAGATGCTCTGCACTGGACACACACTCTTGGCAAGCCTGGGTGTGAGGGCCCTACAACAGGCCCATCAGAGGGCTTATCTTATTTCTTTTCTTCCCCTCCCTACAGTCTTCATTTGAAGGTGGATGGAAAAATACAGAGTATAGTTTTCTTTGAATTGCTCTATTGATACTCAGAGGAGCAAATGTTGCTGCCAGAACCATGTGGTTTCTTCGAGGGAAAGGTGGGCGTTCTGTAGAGGACAAGAGGCTGATCTTGATAGTGGTGATGAATCACAAACAAAGCAGAGAATGGCACACAAAGTAGGCTTGAAAACAAGAAAATGTTTCCTTTACTGCAAGACTCACCAAGTGGGCTCAAGGCACTTGAACAAGAGATCTCTAACACGTCTTCAGAACACATGGCCTGAACAAGGGACTGGTTGATCGAATGTGAAATTTATAGGAACCTTGTTTTTTGTGAAGTGTATTTGCAAAATTCATCCTAAATTGTAACACATTAACATATAGATGTGCTTCATCTCAGAAACACCATTATCGAAAAAGGCAAGGCATATCCAGCAAAGTCAAAAAAACCCCCAAATACTAAAAAAGAGGGAATAGTCTTGCTTTGCAACTCTGCTCTGTTGCCAACGTCTGCAAACATCACATGCTTTGGAGTTTGAAAGTACTGATTGACAACTATATCAGAACTAATCAATCTAGCACATTTAAATTGAGTTCTTTTGCAGGTTCATACTGTATTTATTCAAGTTTTGATATTCTTATCTTCATTCTTGTCACCTGGTTTTCATGTCTTATAAAGATAGGAAGTAACAGCAACAACTTTGACAAGAAATTAAGTCTACCACAAACATGTATTTCCTGGTTGCATGCACTGTGCAAAGGAGCCTGTTCTCCCCAAATATAGGTGCCTATGGAATTGAAACCATAGAAGTCAACCTTCACTTCATGCAAGGAAAGTAATTTTGAAAAAAAATGCAATATCCTCTAGTTTGTTCACATTTCAGAAAATCTTCTACAGTCAGTGGAGTTTTAATATCCCAGCACATCAGTCTGCAGGGAACTCCAAGCATATGGGCCATGGGCTGAAGCAAAATCCTACTAAAGCTGAAGCAGTGTCATGTTCTGAACAGTTGCAATGACATGAACGAGGAGAGATGGTAAATTATCCACACAAAAGAATGCAACCCAATCTAACATTCGTTCCCTCTTCTTACAGCTGAGTAATTTCCACAATAGCTCTGGTTGCTCCAGCCATAGGCAGGACACATCCTGCCCACATCTTCTTGCACCAGATACATCAGTGAGTTAACTGCTATTTCAATAACATTAACAAACCTCTGAGAATTACTAATCAGAAAATAGCTTTTCATTTTCACAGTGAGGTAAAAGTTCCATCTTTTATTTAATCATACAACCTAAATAAATTCACCAGAACACTTTTACATAAGGCTATGAATGCACATACACAGTTCTGCAACTAAAATAACTGACTTGACTTTGTATTATCCCTGTTGAAGTTAGTGAGACATTTATCATTTCAAAGAAAAATAAAAAGCACTTTTCTGATATAAGAAATTTAAATTACTGGGTTTTTTATTTTTAAGAATTAGAATTTCCACTTAACAGCAAAGTTAGAGTTCCTTTCTGCAAGAATCAAGGTAAAAATAAATTTTCTTCTACATACACGCAGTTATTGGTACAGAATTTATTTTGTATCTTGGAAATACAACAAATGCTGAGCCAGACGAAAAATAAAAAGAAAACAGAGAACTGAGTTATCAGTATTAAACTGATGTCCTGTTTTCTTTAGCAGTCAAAAAATTCTGCAATAATAAATCCATCACAATGTTGCTTGATCTTTAACAGACCGTTAAAATTGTTGTCAGAAGACTTGCTGACTCTGGCAGGACAGGCTGCAAACTGCAAAACTATGTTGAATGACTTCCCAGTTTTTTAAGGATAAAGTATGTTCAGGCACATTTTGTAGAACACTAAAATTGACTTAATGTATAAAAGTAGTCATAAAGCATAGTCCAACTTTTTAATGAGATATGTAACATTATCTTCCTTCAGACAAAAAGGTCCTTGATTTTAAAGACAGCCACTACCTTGCAATTCTACAGAAGAGAAACATGCAGCTTTCCTGCCCTCTTATAACTGAATGATAAATGACATGCAAATCTCTGAAACTTTCCATACAATTCTTTTTTAAAGTTCAAATAAATCAAATTATCTTTTTTTAAAAAAGATCTTTGCACCCTACAGTGTAAAACTACCACAAAGCATTATGTTGTCCTGCTTCTTTTTTCCTTTGGAGAGAAACAAAAAGGTTGTTCCTCTGAGTCCAGCATGACGTAGTAAACCTCTTATTTCTGTTAGGAGCCTTTCAGTGAAGCAGTTTCCTTGTAATCATGGCTGTGCTGCCAACACATGGCAGCTGCAGGCAAAGCATGAAGAGCTGCCACTGAAGCACTAGATGCCTCCAGCTGGCCCATCCTTCCCCTGGACATAGGGAAGGGACTACCCACCAGTCTAGGGCACCCAGATACACATTGGAGGGGATGGGTATGAGTTGCAGAGATGAAAAAGCCCTTTTGGAGGACAAGGTTCCAAGGGAAGGGGGGAGACACAACATGAGTTCTGGCCTGTGCCTTGCTCACTATAACACAGGTGAATATTACTTGCACAGTCACCTACTTGCATACTGACAAAATCTGTATTGAATTATGCTCAGATTCTTGCACAGTTGATCTGAACTAATTTTTGCCATAAGCATGTCTTTGCCTTGATTCTGCACTGACTTTGCTTTCTGGAGGCAAGCAGACAACACCAGAACACACTCGTTCCTAATGAGGATTTACCAGCTTATACAGCACCAGAAGCAGAGAGTAGAGGCTGGAAAAAAATGCAGTCATACAGAAAATTGGAAGAATTTTATATGATAATTAAATCATAAAATCACAGTATATCCCGAGTTGGAAGGGACCCACAAGGATCATCTTAGCTCTGCACAGGACATCCCCAAGATGTGCCTAAAAGCACTGTCCAAATGTTTCTTGGACTCTGTCAGTCTTGGTGCTGTGACCTGGGCAGCTTGTTCCAGTGCCCAACCATCCTTTGGGTGAAAAACCTTTTCCTGCTCTAACCTAAACCTCCCCTGACTCAGCTCCATGCCATTTCCATGAGTCCTGTCACTGGTCATTAGAGTGAAGTATTGGTACTTGCCCCTCCACTTCCCCTTGTGAGGATGTTGAAGACCGCAATGAAGACCCTCAGACTCCTCTTCTCTAGGCTGAATAAGCCAGTGAACACAGAAGCTCCTCATAAGGCTTCCTCTCCAGACCCTTTGCCATCCTCTGGCTCTCCTTTGAATGCTCTCTAATAGCTTAATATCTTTTTTATACTGTAGTGCCCAAAACTGCACACAATATTCAAGGCGAGGCTGCCCCAGTGCAGAGCAGAGCAGGACAATCCCCTTCCACAACTGACTGGCGATGCTTTGCCTGATGCCTCCAGGACACAGTTGTCCCTCCAGGCTGCCAGGGCACTGCTGACTCATGTTCACCTTGCCATCGACCAGGACCCCCAGGTCCTTTTCTGTGGCACTGCTTTCCAGCATCTCATTCCCCGATCTGTCCATACATCCAGGGTTGCCCCATCCCAGGTGCAGAATCCGGCACTTCCCCTTGTTGAACTTCACATAGTTGGTGATTGTTCATCTCTCTTATTTGTCGAGGTCTCTCTGCAAAGAATCTTATTGAATCCTTAAGTGTTCAGCTCTTTTTTGATCAGAACCAATCTTACCTGAAGGCACTTCATATCCTTTTTCTGGTAAATTGCCTTGCCTTCAGGTACCTGTTTATTTCCAGAGTGAAAAAGGTGGTTACTTCTTCTAAAGATTTATTCTCTGTACCTTTCACAAAATACTATTTTTCAGTTTGGGGTTTTTTTGCATGGATTTTGAAGATAAAAGTTAAAAATATAAATACCAACATATATATATACACTTGTAAATATATGTCTCTCCAGTACAGTACATTCTAAATGACTAATGTAGAGGGACATGATTGTCCTAAGATAACAATGTCTCTAATGAAGTACAGCAAAGAAGTACACTAACAATCACCAGACAAGTCAGGAAGTGGCATCAGGAATAACCTGGCAAGACATAAGAGAAAGAAGCATGCTATGAGGGAGCACAGTTCAAATCCTAGGAATGGGAAAGTCATATTCTTATTCAGCATTTATGTGCCTTCGGGATTTAACCACAGTGCATGTGAGTACTACTGCTGTTGCTACAGCAATTTAGAATAAGTAAGAAATCACAACAGTCTAATCTAAATTAGGCAAACATCAATTATTAACAAATACAAAGGGATAATGGAAAAATTAATTGTAAAAAGAGCTCGTGTCAACTACATGGGCAGAAATCTGCCCCTATTGGTGTCTTGCAACAGGGAACAGCTGCAGTGGATGGCAACTAGCACCTCATAAGCAGAAACCCTGATGGTGTCACCTGCTTTGAGTGCCTTCTTATGCCTCAGGAGACACACTGCTGCTGCTAGTTAAAGTTGTACATAAGAGAAAGCAAAAGGATCAAAGGGGGAATTCTCACAGCAAGAAACAGTGACTGAGTGGAGAGGTTGCCTGCATGCAGAGCCTCCAAGCGAGGCTGTGAGGATCCCCATCCACACTTCCTGGAGCTGCCCCACCACCACATCCCCAAAGGGAAACATCAGTGATTGAAGCTATTAGCACTTCAATAGGCATGTGAGGTGAGGAAGGGGTCATGATCTCTGTGGCTGAAGCCTCTGAAGAAAAGGGAGCTACCCAACAACTAGCAGGTAACAGTGAAGCAGAGGAGGTTTCGAAGAGATATTGAGGTAGTCTTTTGCAATATATCTACATTATCTGAGAGATAGAGAATATATATATGCTACCTGCTAGGACTCCACCTAATTGCCAACTATATCTACAGCTGATTTGCTGCAGAAGTATCTACAACCTGGAGTCCGAGGAGGGAGACAAGATCAGCAGTACACACTAACTTAGACTTGCCCAAATTTCTTTTAATTAAACACTACTGAAATTTTACAGAAGTATTGCTAATGCCTCCACCTATGTCACTGATGGGGAATTTCAAATTCATTCACCTATGCTTTTTAGAATCAGTAACTAAAATCAGTATACCCATGAAAGCGAGGGGTTGAGTGACCCAGGATATTCATGCTTATTTTCCAAAGGACCTCTATGGAGAAGGAAGTTTACCTCTAAGATACAGCAACCACAGTATTTTGTTTAGACTCACTGATTGACATTGAACTTCCTTCTACCACTCATACTTCACTTCCCTAAAGTTAAATCTGTGATAAAGACAACCCTCATAACACACTGAATGATATCTTACAAGCAATGATCAACTTAAGCCACAATCAAGAGCCACATTTAATCCTCTGCGTTCTCTCCCATAGAGAAAGCCACCTGGCAGACAGGCCCTGGTAGAGAGGTAAGCTCTAGCAGACTGACCTGAGAAGAGAAAAGAACCAGACAAGAGACTGCCACAAGAATAGTGCAGGCACAAAGGAAAATTCAGGGCGATCACCTTTCCTGCCTTTGAGTTGGTGGCCAAAACATATCTGAGAGACGAAATGTGTCCCTGAGCATCAAGCCCATCTGGGGGTACAGGTAAAGGAGGGCCAAAGGGCAATGGTGAGAAGAGACAAGAGCAAGACCTTGCTTGAGGGAGATGCTCTTGGGGCCACCTCTGAAAAAAGACAGATGGAGTATGTGAGCATGAAGAAAGATAAAAAGTGCAAAAAGGTCTCCTTTGAGGAATACCCTGGTTTACATGAGTATTTGGTGTCTATATTTTTAAGAGGATGTATTACAAAAACATTTTATTCAGAAAACCCTCTGAGAATTTACAAGGTAGACTTGCAGTCAGAGTTACAGGATTTCTTGTATCAGTCTCAAGTTCTAAAGTTTGTGCAGTGGAGCCACCACATTTTTCCTTTAATTGCAACTGTTTGAAGGGTTGTTCAAATTTGCAATTTGATTGCTTGTATTAGGATTGTTTTCCCATTTTGCAGTATAAAACGGACACTGTCCACCTCTTACCTCCATAAAATGAAAATGCAAGCAGAGAAGCAAGGCAGAAATGGCTTTTGTAGGCTCACTCAGTGCACAATATACTGTAGAGTTATCCAATTCACTCTCTGTTTTGTAAAATGCTGAAATTATTTGTGTTAAAGGCTGGGGTTGAGCAGGAAGAGGAAGGATTGAGTTTGCACAGTGAGAAATTGTTCAGTATTAATAAAACTTCCAACTTAATGTAAACCAATTTTATTTACCCTGAAAATCAGTCTTACATTATGCAGGAAAAAACCAAGAATTTTATTTTGTTGCTGCAGCCAATGAAAATACTGAAATCTGCTTAAAGTCAGCTCTCTAATAGTACTAATCCATCACGAAAACATAGTTCCATAATTATAAAGAAATAATTTCTCCTGTTTTCTACCTTTTTATAGGAAAGACCCAATTGATGGAAAATAATTAACAGTAGTGCTTTCTAGCCAAGAAGCTCCTCCCGGGGAGCCACAGTCTGAGAGGCAGCAGGGGCAGTCCCACATCAGGTGGAAACCCTCGCTGCTGGTTTCCACATGTTTCAGGGGAACAGGTTTGGCTCTTTCTAAGTACGAACTGAAGGACAGGCTCCTCTCACCTTTCATCTGGATGGTGATCACAGGAGGAAAATCCCTATGTTCTCCCTGCACTGACAACACATCAGGTCTTCCAGTACAAAATACGGAGGAAAATTTTGTACGGAGGAAAATTCACATAAATGGGTTGTCACTGGTATGCACTCTCTGCTTGTTGTATTAAAATTTCAGGGTGGATCAGCATCTGAGTATAATGAATACAGTGAAAGGTCAGTTGCTTAATTGAACCAAATCTATGACACAACCAGTCTTATTCCTGGATGCAAGTAAGGAATAAAAAAAAATAAGATCTTCAACAAGTAAACAATCCAAATGCTGGTTTAGCTCATGAAATCAAGGCTAGAGATCTTTTTCCATATGAAATGTATTATTTCTCTTTGACCACCCAAGGGTAAGTCACACCAGCTGTAAACAAACCCAGACACATGAACTGAACAACTAAACAAGACCCAGTTCTGCTCTTTTTCCCCCTGTATTTTCATTCCTCCTTGCAGAAGTTCATTATTCCAACATCAATGTAAATACAGTGAGTTAACTTCAAGCACTGGGATGGTCATATAAAGACCTTTCTGCATCTTAGAAAAGGGTTTCAGGTCAGCAGATTCTCAGTTTCTGGAGCAGGGACTTTCAGACCCCCGGAAATCACAGCAGCGAAGGAAACCTCCTGAGGCTGCAATCACCCAAGACTCAGAGCCAAGAGCCCTCTGGATGTCTGCACTGCCCCTTCAACCTGGTCTGACCTGGCACACACATATGCATTCATATGCAAAGATACACTTTGGATGCAAATATACTCTTTTGGCTAAATTGGTTGTAAGACAGACTCATGACAGAAACAGATTCAGCAAGGACTCTCTGTCCCAAATTAACTGTCAACAAATACAGGTGCAGAAGATTTCAATTAGTAGTTTATTAAGAAACACTTCATTAAAGAGAGAAAGGAAAAGAGAAAGAACAAAGCAGACTTATCTCCTGAATCATGAAAGGAACAAATCCACAAATGCTGACAAATTTCTTCTGATAAATCTTTAGTAAACAGCTGTTGTCTCATTAAAAAAAAAACAAAACAAAACCAAAACAACAGCAACAACAAAAAACAATCAAAAAAAACTCCAACAAAAAAAACCCAGAACAAAAACCAGCAAACAGCCCCCCAAAATATACGTTCTGCTTAGTAATAAATCTGTCTTATCTGCCAAGACTTTGATGAGGGCAGAAAACTGTTATCTTCAGATTTTACCAAGGTTATTTATCTAGATATCTATCATCATTTCTTTGAAGTTCCTGTGAAAAAGATCCTAAAAGGTCCTAAAAGGATATCATCTATATTTTACCATTAGTGACTACAGAGAGTTGGTGTCTTGTTCTTGATCTCACCCTAATCAGTGGCATTACTCATTCACTTTCATAGGCACATGATAAAACTCTAAAGTTGAAGTCTTAATTTCCTAAAATCAACAGATTTTTTTCTATCGATTTTACTGGGTTCAGGATTTCAACCTGAAGCTTTGAAGGGAACAGAAATTATTCTCTCCTTTGCAGAGGCCTAACACAGTGTCTGTGTGCCCTAAATCCCTCTTAAATATGGCCTGAGGGCTCTGGTAATGTACAGCACTTGCACCTCTCACCTCAATAATGGCAATGTTGTCCCCAAAAAGTAATAGAGCATATCTGGCATGTTTTATTATACTTTTTGGTCATATTTTAAAATGTAGAAGTCTATAAAAAAAATACGAGTCTGCTGGTTTTTGCCTTTTTTTTCTTTTTCAAACAAGATTGCATACCCTGTATGTTTACCCAGTTAGCAGTCCACACACATATTTAGCACTGTGGTGAATGGCAAAATCTGTTTCCTACTTACACTCCAATATCATTTACAGACATTACGGTATCAGTTACATGGATTACACATGTGCTACCCTGTTTTCATTGTTTATAGCCTCAGGAGGAAAGTTTTTCTTCTGTTCAGGAAAAAACTGCAGGAAAATATTCCTTCTATAATGCCAGTTGTCTAGACTGTATGCATTATAAATAGACCAAAACATTCTCTTCCATATATATTTCCAATTCTCATTTGATTAGGTAGGAAGAACCCCAGAGATTTAGTGGTTTTATATTATATATTCAAATTATATCTTGTACACTTCAAAGTCAGTCTAAATCAACATGCAAGAAGTGTCAATGGACTCACTGGCCAACACTTAAATGCTGCATATATCTTATTTGCACAACTCCAACCTCCTGGAATGAGCTGGTTGGTTCCCCTTTTACAAGTGTTTCCTGTTTGCTAGGCTAGCATTTTTTCCCAAACAAAAATCACCTATCTTCAGAGAGTCTTCTCTAGTCTAATTTAGTTTAGGAGAGGTCTCTAGAAGTCACCCCAAAACATCCACTGCTCTCTCTTCATCCAGTGATCCAGTCACCTTGACAGAGGATGCATTCAGTCTTTCAGACACTGTTTGCTCTTGGTAAATCCATGCTGGGTGTACCCTGCCATACATTAGCATTTGTGGGCCTGACTGGTCTAGATCCTCCTTCCTGAAGATGGGTGTAACATTTGTTTATTTCCAGTCCTCAGGAAAGTCCCTGATCCACATGGCCTTTCAAAGAGCCAGTGAGAGGCCTTGCAGCTGGTCAGCTCCTCAGCACCTTCGGATGTATCATGGATTCATGTAAACCCTGGTACAATCTGCATATTTAATAAAGGAACAGTCTTTATGATTTTGACCTTACAGAGCGGATATTTAAAACATAACTTTGTGTGTTTACAAAAAACCCACTTATGTTCTTATTTGGTTAAGCATAACCAAAAATGTAAGGAATATATATAAATCCGTTTTAACAGCAGGTTATGTAGATTTAGTTTATCCCAGGCATCCTTGCCCCTGGAGTATGAGGTAACTCAGTTTCCTATTCATCTCTTCCACCTTTTTTCCTTGCTCCTCCTGTCATTACTTTTGTTTATGTCTATCTCAAAGCTTGGGCATTTTTTTTCCATATCCCTTACCACACCCCAATCACATCTACTAATATTACAAGCCATAGCACTAAACTCAGAACAGCTAAGATAAACTTTCACTGCACTGTAGAAATGAAGGTATCTTTGTAGTTAAAATTTTGCAATCAAAAGAATTGCAAAAGAAAACAACAGAAAGAACAGAAAACATAGCACACAACTCTTCCATCCTTAAAAAAGGTAATAAGCAAATTTCCTTATTAAGGAATCACATTCAGTTGCAAATAAACTTCTTGTGGTAATAGATGTCACAATACTAGTGTTGCATTCACCTAGTCCAAGTACATGGGACATCCAGTCAACAGTATTGTAATAACACTTAACCCATGTACTTTAACTATATAAATGGGAAGCCCTTTATCTTATGTATAAAATACTGCAAAGAGCAATGCAGAATCAGTCAACTTCATGCCCATAGACATGCCCATTCATCTGAAGCATGGCACCAGGCTTGATTTCAAAGCATCCTTACTTGTACCAGTGAAAGGACAGAACCTGAATGAGGGACACTTGCACTGTTGGGGAAGACCCAGATGTCAGCTCTGGTGCAAACCAGCCACAGACTCAGTGTTGCTCATGAATCAGTTCACCTCTCTCCCCAGCCCAGGGGTGGCACAGATGCAAGATCACACAGGTTAACTGAAAAGATATTGAACCTGATGGTTGGATAGACTGTGGACATGAAGATATCTTAAGGAGAGATGGTGTCAATGGCTGCCATCAATCAAGACTTTGATCTCTAGACAATATTAGATCTTGTCTCTAGGGAATGACAGTTCATAAACTTAATGGCTATGCTAACAGCCTTCATTCAGACTATGGAAAGCCACAGCTGAATACTTATAGACTGAGATAATAAGACAATAGAAGCTACTGCCCTAGGCAATCCTGCACTGATAAAACCTAAGTACTTTTAATATCTGCATCTAAGTTATTTGAAAAAAAATCTTCTCCATTTATCCAGGGAGAACAGAAGTCAGCATATCCATTAGCTTCCACTACATCCGAGATTGCCTGAAAAATATCCACAGATGAGCCAGCATAGCTCATTAACTCAAGGGCATTGCTATTTCTGTTGCTTCCAGGATCTGTGGACAATCTGACCACTTGTGTTACCCAGAGCAAGCATCCTGCACAATCAAGGCAGCTCTCAGGCACACTAGGCACTGAGCAACATGGACATACAAATGGCTCTGCATAGTCTGCTAAATGGGATTTTCTTAGGTCTGCTAGGCCTCGCAGAATCACTGTTTTGCACCAATTTTCTCAGCATGTGTGGCTTCATCAGCTCTCTATCAGCTGGGTCAGAGCCAGGTGAGTGCATCTCTGTTCAAGCTAATGAAGTCTTCCAGAAATGGGAGCACTGAAAAGTAAAGTGAAGAGATGCTGAATGGCTTTGTGAGAGTCAGGCTGTCCTTGACATGGATGACAGGCAGATCCTGCTGCATCCTAAGCAGCTCCATTCAATGCTGTTCTCATGCATTTTCATCATATGTCCCATTCAGGCCTTCCCTTGTCCTCTTGTCACAGATCTCTCCCTTCCCCCCCCATTACCCTGGGAGATAAAATCAGGCTGTTGAAGACAAATCCTCAAGCAGCCACTTTGCCAGAGAGCCAGAACAGGCTGCATGGATTTTTCTGGGGCCAAGTTATTTTTTTTCCTTGTTCTTTCAGAGCCTGCTACTTTTGACAATATTATTTCCTAAAAATATCCTATACTTACTTTAATATGTAGTAGGAAAATACTCACTAATGCCCAAAAGCTCAAAATCAACCAAGCCTACAGATGCAAGAGAAGACATATCAACTAATGACAATTAAAAAAACCCCACACAACAACCTAACAAAAAAAATAAATTGGGAGAACTCAAATGAACTCAGTTTTTCTTCTGATTTTCTCTAATATGTTTTCCTCTGTTAAAAATTAACCCCCCTCAACTTCTAGTTCTACATAGTGAAACTATGCTATTCTAAAGCCATATAAATATCATCAGTAACTAATGTTATAAAATACTACTATTGTATACAGATTTTTTAAAGAAAAATGGCAATGACAAGTTATTTACTATGTTTCTGGAAGCCTAAGGCATAGATTTATTTAAAATACACTGTAGTATGATTGCTTCCTCAGAATTATTATACAGTTAACATCTCATATAAAATTGAGTGATTAATATGGTAAAACGAACTTACTTAGCAAAAGAAAAGCTCTGTCACAACATTGTATTTTAGGCACAACACTGTATTTATAAACTCTCCCCAAAACATACTGGAACTGCCAAATCTATGCTTGACACACAATTCATACAGCCCTGCTAAGAAATGAGTGAAACCAGGCAGTGCTAGGGATGTAGGCGTGCAAATGCCATCTGAAGACATCTTTGTGGAAAAGTGCCAGTTTGGTTGTGTAACTGGAGGCCCAGAACTCACATCAAGGAACAATTATATTCCCTACTACTGTGGCAATGATCTGATTATTTAATCTAGTTGATAGATGTCTTTAGCAATTTTTATTAGCAAATTTGCTCCATTGTATTTGCAGGCATGACATTAATGCTTTTTGGGGGCTGTGCCATGTCAAAAGAGCAAGATTTGTGCCTGACCTATGTCTGAGAAAGTCATTCACATCATCTGTCAAGAAGAAAGCTTGCTGAGCACATTGTGCCCTTTAAAATGCTATTCCAGGAAGAATCAGTCACCACATAAGTTGTTTCCACAATTCACTACAGCAACTGCCTGTCCTACATGAACTCCATAGGCTAACAGGAATGATCTCATTTGGAACACAAAAATAAAAGAGAAAGTAGGACTAAAATATCCAGCAAGGAATCACTCACAAAACAAACAAACACACAAATAAACCAAACAAAACCCCGGTATGTTATTGTGTTAATTTTAAAGGTTAAAAATATTTTCAGGCAGAGTGACAGGGTTCTGTGCACTTTTGCAGCTAGTCAGAATCTTTGTGGTTGCTGTAAAGACACACATAACTAACATTTTCTTTTATTTCAAATCACCTTTCCATTATTCAGCTCTACTTGTATGCTTAGAGACTGCAAATCCCTCCTCACCTCATTTCTACTCATTTTGTATCACATAAATTTCCAGTCTATTGTGCCTGCAGATCTTGTAGCCATTTAAATATATATCTGAGCCCTAAAGGCCTAGCTGTGTGTGCTAAGGGCAGAATAAAGCTACAGCAAAATATGCTGGGTGCTGAGAAGAGACTTTATCTAGGGAACATGCAAATGTCCCAGACTTTGGGACTGACTGCTGTAAAGCCTTTGAGGCAGAGCACACAGCTCCCTCCCTCTGCTCCCCAGGAGCCAGCAGCATGCTCTGTACAAGCCTGGATGGCACTTGTTCCAGCTTCATCCAAGTAGGATAGTTCTGGGCCAAAAAAAGAAAGGAAGGTGCTCAGCAACCTTCTCTCTCATATAACCAGTCTGAGGCTGGAAGCAGTTTGTCCCTGAATCCCTACACACATTCATAAATGATGCATCACTTATGAATTAACACACCATGCAGTCACTTTCTCTTTAACCATACAATAAGTGAATATTTAGGAAAAGGAAACAAAAAAGCATATTCTGTTGACTGTTTGCCTGGTTTCAAGGTGCTTATATGCTCCAAGTTTGGGTCATTAGGGCTGATAGCCCTCCAAGGTACAGGCACAGTTAGGCAATCTTTAGACTGAGCTGTAGGGTTTGCTGGCATGAGTAAACAAAATGCATCCTTGTGCCCCACTCAGCTGGTTTTGTAGTTGTTCTCCATGACTTGCAATGTAAAGGCAACGATGGTATATTAGACTGGAGCACTGCAGACTGGCGACACTTCTTTATTGGCATTACAGACAGACCCCATTACCACAGCCTGAGCGTATTCTCAGTGCCTTCTTACCAAGTAGGTTAAACACCAGTATGGAGAGACCACTTCATGGGTGAGAGACTAATGTTTACTTTATGATTCGCCACCTTTCAGTCTCTGTGCTATGGTTGCTACTACAGTAGCCCATTAGTATTAATTGGTATAGTCTTTTATGACACACTTGACCAGTAGAAGCCATTCCCATATCACCAGTTCATTCTAGAGGCACAGATCCCACACAGAGCCACCAGCCTAAATTAGTTCTGAGCATAAACTACCGTATAAAACATAAAACACTAAAACCAAATTTTAAAATACTCCTCTGTGAAGTACAAAAATATTAGATAAATAATAAACACACTGTAAGAAATCATGAACATCTACAACTTCAGGACACCAAAAGCATCAGCTAAAGCTCATCTCATGGCTCATAGACCAACTAAAAATCTTAGTTAGCTTGCTAAAAAAAAAAAAAGATGATGAAAATGAAGTTCAGAGACTTTTGATATATCCAGCAGCAACTGCCTCCACACCATCAAACTCCATGTTTTAAGCAGGTAAACGGACTAAATCTGTTCTGTTTATTAAATATACATTTTAAAATATCAGTAAATCAAAATGAGCAAAATTATATCCTAAAAACCTGTAACTATCTGTTATAAC
Source organism: Manacus candei (assembly GCF_025592945.1). NCBI lineage: Eukaryota > Metazoa > Chordata > Aves > Passeriformes > Pipridae > Manacus > Manacus candei. Next base: position 7,178,900 of record NW_026138067.1, on the reverse strand, counting down.
TCATTCTTCTTAGTCCTGAATACTGTGTATTACCTTTAAAGTTGCTGCCTTCTGACTCTCATGTGCCAATAATAGAAGAAATGTCTTCTGTCTTGAATACGCCAATTAGGCCACCCTCAATTAACTACTTTTAATTCCCCAGTACTTTTGCTGTTCTTCTAGTACTGCTCCATGGAAGGACGTCCTTAAATACACTTCCAAATCTGCACTAAGCTGCTGCTGAAGTCTCTTGCTGTACTGCCTACAGCAATGTCAAGAGCAGCAAGAGGAGCTGTGCTTGCTGCTTGCCTCACAAGCAGGCAGATTTGGTAAATTCATCTACTGTGGGAAAACTTTGTGCAGAGAGGCTAAGGGTGATGTGGGAGCAAATGAGACAGTTCTGCACAGGATCCTCTTGGCACAGTTTATCACTTTATATGCAAATCCAGGTGTCTACAGGCAGGGCAGGTGCCATCAGAACAGGCTCCTGGGCTGGTGCTTGCTCCCACTGGGCCAGTTCCAGCACAAGCAGGGACATGCTCACCTTTTCCTCTGTGCTGCTTATCCCCATGCCTTCCTCAGCAGCCTCTCAGACTGGAAATGAGAGGCTAAAGCAGGGACTACATAGGTCTCTGGTCCTGTTTGTAACGCACCAAGCACCAGAGGTTCACTAATGGGGCTCCCACATATCAGAGTAATTAAGAGTTTGACCATATTGTATTACTCTCAAACTACTAAATGAGACAAGTACTGGGAAGACACTGTGTTCATTATAGATACTGTCACTCCTTAATAAAGTAATCCCATAATTAGCTGGAATCAGTCAAAATTTTTAACTCAAAAAGTAAATCGTGCTTTAACAGTGTCATGGTGTCTTCACTATCAAATTTCAGTAAGTGTCCAACATTTGAGAAACTTGACATGATGAGGGAAGTAGTTAATTCATTATGCGCACATTAGTAAAATACTTAGAGATAAAGCTGTTCTTTATCAAAATCTTCTAAGGTTTGAAAACAGAACATGCAGAATTATTTCCAAATTTTTGAATGAGCCACTTTTCCACATTCACATCTCTTGTCTAGATAAATATGAACACAAACTATCTGTGTTATCCGTGCTATGAAAATTGCATTGTTTATTTACATGACAGACATGTCTCACAAGTTGTGGTTTCATACTGACAGTCTAAAGCAGGAGCTGTAACAGAAGACCTACACTTATATCTTGAAAAATATTTTTGCTGCCACATTAACGTCACAGCACAAGTTAAAAACTCTTTGATTTGATTACACATAGACACAGGGCAGATGTCTACAGATGGTTTAGGGTGTTGTGCACACAACCACAACAGCTGTGCAACCGCGTGCAGGACAGACCTGGAGTGAAGAGGTTTATTTTCTTTGCTGGTGGTGATTACTTTGAGCAGCAACCAGAACATAATTTTCACTCCGTTTCACGTCCTGAGAAGTTTTACTTCAGTGATCAGATCCTGATTCACAATGTTATTAGAAATTTTCACATGGTGCTCTCACCATGTTTTTGTTTGAAAAGAGGTCAGTGAGTGGTCTCCAAGAAGGCCACATTTTAGTTCTGCAAACAGCACAAACTGCTCCTTCTCTGGCTCGCTTCAATTCTGCAAAGTAATTTGGCTGAAATCTTGTTCAGATTTGTTAAAGGAAAAATTAACAAAACACATAAAATAAATAATTATTAAAAAGCACATGTTTATTAAAAATCATCATCATCTGAAGAGTTCAAAAGCAGATGTGGGCATCGTTTGGGCACCACAGTGGTAAACAACCAGAGAAAGCAGAACTTAACATTTCCAATTAAGTTAGCAAATTATTCAAGTTGCAAGAGGAATTCTAGTACTTGGACTGAAGCTGTTAACTCAATGGGGCTAATTTACTATTCCACTGTTGGCTCAACTTGCATCCCCTTCTCTTCCACACACCACTTTACTCAGGCAGTACACTATGCACACACACGTCCTGCCTGGAAGGTAAGAAGCTGCCAGACTGTTCATGCTGCCAACATAATTCCATGCAGTAATTCCTAACACAACACCTTTTTGCAGGTGAAGCAAATTTCTTCCTTACCCCATTCAGCCTCCTGAATAGCATTGCACAGAAATGATAGGCCAGATTCTGCTTAAAGCTTTGATGAAGCAAACTCAGAGTAAACTTTATGAACACTGACAGCTTGTGCAGATTTGTACCTTTACTAGGGATCACAACTGAACATAGTACTTTAGAATATGTTTGTATTGTACATAAACAATTATACAGATTTGTATCTGTCCTTAAGTTTTGTGAAGCTTACTTGCTTTTTTTTAAATTATCTGTGTTCATAAATTCTATAGGGCTAAACGGAAAGCATTTAATCTAATTTGATAATCAGATTTGTAGACACTAATGCTTTGAAGTGGTTAACTGGGTAACAGCTAATTTCCCTGTGGGATGTGCAATGCACTAACCTCTCCTCCCCCCAGATGATGGCAGCATATAAATATCTGCTGCATTTGAAAAATTCTTAAATTACTAGACATTAAGAAACACTAATAACTCGACTGGTGTCATGCATAATTTATTATGAAGAGACTAATGCAGTCTGTATCAGAGCATGTTTGCGACCTCTGAGTCTGTTTGGGTTTCTTCCCAACTTCAGTGACTTCTGCTAGGATTTCCAGCTGGTGCAAACTACCAGGCTGCCATTATTGCCACTTAGCAGGAAATTTTACTTCTCTGGTTAGGACAGTCTGCCCTCACATATTTGTAGAGTTGCTCACAAGCAATAACCAGAAATATGAGCTAGAATCAGGAATGCTATAAAACAGCAGAGCAAATAATCTGCTTTGCAAAGAAATTAATTTACCTGTTGGTGCTGTCAGCATTATGAAAATGAAGGAATCAGCATTCATACAACAGAGGAAAGCTACCCATTTATTTCAGCCATTGGTCACAGTGACTGAATTTGAATTTCATCAAGTAGTTCAGTTCACTTGAACAGCCATTTGTGTATATTTCAATACAAAATGTAGAGCATTGCAGAACTGGAAGACAGACTCTTTTCCAAAGAAATTAAATAATCTCATCAATTTCACCAGCCTTTTTGGTAGGGTTCTGCTAGGAAAGGTGGTAGCAAATTGCTCGATCCTGCTTGCACCAGTGAAACAAAATCTCCTGGAAAAAAATTTTAAACCATACCAAAATGAACAAAAATGATCTGTATTGAATAGATTGAGCTGAACATGTTTGTGCATTGTTAATGGCAGCAGAATTACAACTGTTTGTTGGATTACAGCCTAAACAGACCAAAACTATTCTCTTTGTAAATCGCTTTAATACAAGAACATGAAAGCCCATTTAAACCCTCTACTCACCAACAGATATTAGAGCTGTTTACTAAGTATGCTTCTATCAAGTTGTGTTAACTAAGAGAAGCAACAGGGTTTATAATGTCTTTATCTTGCATACAATCCCACTTTTTCAAGTGAAGAAGGATACACTCAAAAATCACAGAAAATATCAAAATGGCACGTAAGGACTGCCACAAACTTCAAGCCATGTAGCACAAATTAGAGTGTTTATAGAAGCTTACAGAAAGAAAGCATAATAATTCATTAATTGTTTGCTGTGAATTTAAAGCTGATGAAAAAAAAAAAAAGAAAGAAAAAGGCAAACATCAACTTCCCTCCCTTACCTGAGCAAGAAATGTAACTTCCAAGAGTGGGAAGACTTGTTCTTTGTTTCTTTATATCTTTACACCCTAGGAAACAACCATCTCTCGTAGAGGGAATACAAATATTAAATTGAAAGCACATTGGTTCCCCCACCATCCATTAACTTGGCAGCTTATGGCATTTTCCTGAGTGGGATATGCATCGGGGGCAGCTTGTTTAAAGCAGTGAAATTCAATTATTCTTTTACTGAAGACTCTGGTATTATTAACAAACGTGAATACAGCTAAAGAAGAAATTATTTAAAATCTTTAATCATTCTGTATTATCTTGATCAGCACTTCCTGAATATACTGTAAGAGACTCCCATTTATGTAATTTGCTCTTGCTATGATGGTAGACTGCATGACATAGGTTTATTACACTAATATGTCTACAGTGTTAGCAAACAACTGACATTAGTTGGCTAACAAACTCCTCTGCATTGCAAATACCTTCTTTTATTAACATGAATTTCCTCACTAGAATGGAATCACATTCCTAAGTATTTTTCCACGTAAGTGACTCCAGCAGGATCATCACAGCTGTCACATATAAATTAAATTTACCTTCAAATAGAATTATTTGATGCTGAACTGTTCAACATCTTTATTGATGACAGGGACAGGGGGATTGAAGCCACTCTTGGTAAGTTTACCTATGACGGTGAGCTGTGCGGTGCAGTTGAAACGCTGGAGGGAACGGATGCCATCCAGAGGGATCTTGACACACTGAAGAGGTTGGCTGCTGCAAACCTCATGAAGGTCAACAAAGTGAAGTACAAGGTCCAACATCTTTGTCTCAGCAATCCCAGACACACTTACAGATAAGTGACTGAGAGCAGCCCTGCGGAGAAAGACTTGGGGATGATGGTTGATTAAAAACTCAACATGAGTTGGCAGTGTGTGCTCACAGCCCAAAATCCAACAAAATGCTGGACTGCATCCAAAAGAGCATGGCCTGCAGGTTGCGGGAGGTGACTCTCCCCCGCTCCTTTGCTCCTGTGAGACCCCACCTGGAGTACTGCATCCAGTTCTGGTGCCCCCAAGATGAGAAGGACATGGAACTGTTGGAGCAAGTCCAGAGGAGGGTACAAAGTCGCTAAGAGGACTGGAGCAACTCCCCTACGAAGACAGGCTGAGAAAGTTGGGTCTGTTCAGCCTGGAGAAGAGAAGGTTGTGTGGACACCTCACGGCAGCTGTCCAGTATCTGCAGGGGCCTACAGAGAAGCTGGAAAAGGACTCTTCATCAGGAACTGCAGGGATAGGACAAGGGGGAATGGGTAAGACTTGAATGACGGGAAATTTAGGTTAGATATTAGGAAGAAATTCTTTACAGTGAGGGTGCTGAGACACTGCAACAGGTTGCCCAGGGAGGCTGTGGATGTCCCAGCCCTGGCAGTGTTCAAAGCCAGGTTCTATAAGGTCTTGAGCAACCTAGTCTAGTGGAGGTGTCCCTGCCCATGGCAGGGTGGTTGGGACTAGATGACCTTTAAGATCTCTTCCAACCCTCAACATGTTATGATTTTACGATTCTATGATTCTATGAATAGCCTATATTCAAACTGATATCATAACAATTATCCCTCATGCCTTGAGGTTTCATAAAAATAACGTTAGACTGATATTTGTTAGAACGTTATCCTGGTTCTTCTCTTATCTGTGCTATATTGGAAGTAGACAAGTTCAGAGAAATGGATCCTTCTGCCCTAATCCAAACATTGCAAAGAATCCCCAAACCAATCTACCCCACAGCAATTCCCCCTACCTCTTCCTCCTGCCAAAAAGAAAAAAAAAGACTCAATAAAGACCTCTGACACAGACACAGTCTTCATGATGGAACTTACAGCAAAAACATACTAGTTGCATCTGAAGATTTACATACACTAGCCCTGGGGGGAAAATTATGCTTTACCATAGAGTTGATCTGCAAATAGTTGTTGAACTGAATTCCTCTAGCAGCAAACCCTACATTTTATGCTGTCACCTGGTGGTACTGTTATACCACCTGCTAAATCTCAGTGCCTGGCTCTGGGAAAGGCACGTGGTGCTGCTGTTACCCTGGGCCTCCCAGGAAGGTCTGGAGTGGAGGGAACCAATTGACCTGGACACTGAGTTTTGCTTTGGATTTAAAAATAGAGCTGCCCTCCTCAAATAGGCGTGTTGTTGGCTTGACATTTGAGAAGAACAGGTATAATTACATTTCAAGGCTGATGTTGGTATCAATAATTGGAATTTGCACATAAATTTCATATTTCTGATACTCCTGACTCCAGTAACGCACTAGCCAGCTAACTGAAGACCTGGGAGGTTTCAATGGGACAAACACCAGAAGAAAGATGTTGTATTATTGCTGATAGTTTTAAGGGAACTTGTTTCACTGAGTAGACAAACATGAAGATCATGCAATATAACCCCCAGAAAATAAGAATAATTGCAAATATTAACAATCTGTCCTGCTGTAGAAATAATGCTTTTTAATAATTTCCTTTAGCAAAGATAGAACAATCTATAAATTGTGCTAAAAAAACCCAAGCCAAACCACAAACTCACCATAATGTGCATCTCCTATCTTCCAGAATACAGAGATAGTACACTAATTTACAGGTAGCTAACAAACATTCAAAACTGAAGCATCAGTTGTACTGTTAAGCAACAGACACCTTTTCAGTGTATGAGGTTAGATACCACTATACATAATTTCACATTCATACATATTATGTGTATTGGTTAGAAAAACATGATCCCACTGAAGTCTTTAGCAACTAAAAATCAAATTATATTTAGATTTTTGCTCTCTATTTTTACATCTTTTTCACACATAACTCATCCTGACAGTAGAAAAGGGGCAAGTATCAAGTCTACAAGGGGGAGAGTACCTAAAACATGCTAAATGTTTCCACCTTTTCCCCCTCACAGAACTGTAACGGAATGAAAGCACTTTTTAACAGTATATTTGAAATATAAAGTACAGTAGATAGAAATTCTCTCACTATTTTTTAAAATTAATAATTTCTTAATACCAAATGTGATTGATAAGAATGTCATCAGCAGAACAGGAATCAGAAGTACATGGTCCAATTTTATTAACAGAACATTGGATTATGGCATGAAACAGGGCTTTTCTAATATACTGTATCATTATTTGGGCTTTTCTCAAGTGAATACTTTCAGTAGCTCCTCTCCTCCTCACTGCCTGGGCTCTGCTCTTCTTTGCTTGCACATCTACCCTCATGCTGCTCTTTTCTGGTATTGGTGCTTCACTGAGACTGCATTCTTCATACCTGTGGTGCTGCCACTCCTTTTCTCCAACACCTTTACCCTATTCCCATACCCAAGCAGAGTTTATAAATCTTGGTTTATTCAAATTAATTACAGATCTCTCAGACATATGATTTCAACCATATGAAATAATCTTTCAGCCCTTCTTTGCAAAGTAATATGGATACAAGTTATAATAAAGAATTTTTGTTCTCTCAGTATGACAACTTCACTATTCATGTTTAAAAAACAAATATCCTTTTTTCAAATTGTCCCTAACTGTCATTTAGTGCACATATACCCCAAAAATACAAAACTTAAATCGTTCAAAAGAACTTGCAGCATGTTCTTCTTGCCAGAGTAAAGAAAAATATTTATTGCCCTGAAGAAGAAATTGGCAAACTATCCAAAAGAAAATGAATTTATGCTTTTTCTGTCTCTGGAAATAAGAAAAGTGATCTGATTGTTTATGGCAGTAAAACGGTGAAGGAGATGGGCTTCTAAAAGACCATCAAAAGCAGGAACCTCGTTCAATGAATACTGAGACATTGAGTTGAACCCAATCCACCTTTATTAATGGAGCTTATTGGAGAAAGTGTTTTCTGGCAGGTTATTTACAATCAGGTGTAACAAGGACATGCTATTCCTAGAAAATACACTATTCCGCTTGGATATATTCTCATTTAAACAGACAATTCTTCAGAGCCATCTTGTCATGGAAAAATATATCCTCTTCTCTTCCAAGAGTCTGCTGTAGGGTTCAAGGTGAGCCCTCCACTTCTCAGATTACCTGTCTTTACTCTCATACTTTTTACTTGGGATGAGCTGCAATCCCATCTATAACCCTTAAAGAGAAACTCAGCATGTAAAGAAGGCCAAACTCCTTCACTTATTTGGCTTGGTTTTCCAGCAGGCAATGAATAAGAAATAAAGTTTATATTTTACAACTGTTACATTTTCTTCTTCTATCTGACAGGTTTGGAATGTGTGCATTCAATATTCATTTAAAAAATCACAACAAATCAGTACAGGTTTAGATTATTTTCAGATAACAAAGAGAAAGTTGTTCTACTCTAGCTAAAAACTATCAAAGCCACCAAAGCCAACTTAGCTGTGGATTATGCAGTTGTAACCCAACAGGGATTTATCTTCTTCTCCTGGAGCTGAGTTTGGGACACACCACTAGATGACTTTGTGCTATCTCAGAGTCAGCAGTGAGTCAGCAGTGGTGGTGTTCAGCATTTTTCTCAGGGTTCACAATGGTGATAGTTTCTCTCTGAGATCCCAGCAGATTTCAATACCCAACTGATGTCAAGGTTAGCAGCTATGTTGGGAAGTCTTGACCTCTGAACAATCAGTGTCTCATGTTTTATTAAAATGAGAGTTTCTAGTTCTTAAATAGAACATGTCATTTAATTTGTAGACTGAATTTAAGTCAGTTTCTCAAACCACCATTTAATTTCCCAGTATATTTAAGTCGTATGTTTTAAAACATTACTATAGGGAGGCCCTGTCTTCTCTGAGACTTATTCAAAGCAAGAACATCGGAAACTTGGCAAACTATCAAACAACCAATCTCAGCACTGTTTTACATACAAATGAAAAGGGAAAAACATAAAGTGCAAATAGATGGCATAAGCACCTAATTCCATATCCAAGTGGCCACACAGGTTCCTAAACAAATGTATGGCTAAAGTGCCTGAGAAACTGCAAGTCAACAATCCTTAGAACTGATCATCCTTGCCACATTTCCTCTGGCAGAGGAAAGAAACTGTCACTCTATCTTCTACAAATTAAAAGAATAAAAAAATCTCTCAAGCATACTAATTAATGAGATTAATTGGAAATACAGCAGGCTGCTGCCACTGTTTAGTTTTCATGAACATATCTGGCCAATTAGTATCTAAATTTATAAAAAGACTTCTTTCATAAATGTTGAATACTTTACGCTTGTAAAATCTTTGCATGCTCCTATGTGCATACTAATGTTCTGTAATTGTGGAATGCTCAACATTACAACAACTCCATGATAAAATCCAACTGTTCTTCCTGGCCCAAGATAAAAACCAGGGTTTTGCAATAACACTCAGTTCCTGTAGGGTTTTTGAGGGAAAAGCATAACAACGAGCTGGTTTGTTAAAATCCAAAAGGAACTTCACAGCAAGCTGTCCTGGAGATGACCCTAAACCAGGAGCTCTGTCTCCATAAAATCACACTTCACTTTTAATTATTTAGCAATATAAAGAGAAAATGTGAATGCAGGAAAGGGTAAAAATTTGTTGAAGAAAATTGTGTGGAGCCCCGTACATGCTGGGAGATATTTGGTAGCCCCTCATGACCAGGACCAGAGATATCAGACAGTGGGTGGGGTCTGTCCTAGTACAATAAGAATTGCTTGAATTAGATCATTGCCAGACTTCAAGGAAAGCAATCTGCTTGTACAGGAGAGAGACAGTCCCATCCCATCAACACAGGCCACATGGTCACGGCAACTGAGGTAGGTTGTGCCTCTTGCACCACAATCAGGAAGAGCTGGAGGCTGTCCAGTGTCACCCATTCACAGCACCAGCCAGATTTGCACACTCTGTCACTGTATTGAAAACCAATTTCTGCTTTAGCGTAGTTATTCCACAGTAAGTAACATCAGATTTTGATCTTAGATTTCATGCTCACATATATGTTCTATGGAAGGAAACTCACTGCCTTAACCATCTGAGTGTTAGCTTCAAAGGGACTGGTGCTCAAGGAACATTTGAGATGTTAGAAATCATGTCCTTTTTTGAGTCATTTTTCTCTTCTACAGAAGATCTCCAATGAGAGAGAGATTGAAGGTGATGCATCCTCTTTCAGCTGCGAGCTTAGAGGTCAGATCAGTTTCTCTTCTTTTCTCCCCCAGAGATTCAGATTTTAGTGACCCACTGTTAGCCGATCTTGCAAGTTGAGTAGCCTGCCTCCAGAACTATAACAGATTTCAGCTTTATCCTGCTGTTAAGCAGGAAAATTAGAAAATCCTGAAATACTTCTTGCCGTAAATGACTCAGCAGATGATAAGATAGCAATCTATATGATTAAAACCAAAACCAGATGCTAAGAAGAGGGACATACTGAGATGAAAGGACATTAATGAGCATTCCTCTTATGTTGGATGCTGTCTCTATAGCTCAGAACTCATTTATATTCAAAGGATACAGTATCTGTAAAGGACAAAAGAAGGATACAATTGGGTTTTAATGCCTCCAAGTTTTAAATACTAAAAAAGAGAAAAACAAAGAATAAATGTTTGCTTGCTCATCCAGAGTAGCTATGTGATCTGAATCACTAATAAAAATCTTCAGGAAGGATGAATGAGTAAGAATTTTGCATAGTTACTGTTGCTATGAGAGACACTTTGCTTATTATCCACATGTTCCACGAATTATTTCCCATTCCTTATCACTCACAAACAGGTAATGAGATGCTAGGAAAATGGCCTCCTCCTCTAAAAGTTTCTGAGATCACACTTGAAAGGAAGCAGTGAGAATGATACTTCTCAAAAAGCACTCAGTGTTTAATAAGGAAATTGTAAGTGCAGTGAATGGGACACAGTCAAACTGCAAATGTGTGCAACCAGCATCTGGATCCTCTGAGGCAGAGTTGGCAGCTTCATCTCCCATCTGTCCTTCTCTAAAATGGAGAGAATGCAGCCAAAATTTACAGCACCTGCTGCACCAAACTCCATGACTTCTAACATACCTACCTATGTCACACGCTTTGCTAGTATTAGCAACTAACAAGAAAGGTAATTTGGGAGCGACTACAGAAAGGAACCACATTCAATTCTGCAGAAGAGTAGAAGCAAATATATTCAACTGCCAAATGATAAGAAGAACATTTCAAAGACATGTTTAAAGAAAAAGTGGAGTATTCTTTGCAGGAAAACATCTCTACAGCAGATACACCAAATATCAGATCATGCCCTCTAAAAGGAATAAGATATTTCTAGAGCATCCTGAAAAAAATCTCTCAGAGCAGGAAGGGATTTGTACACTAAAAATAAAAGTGCCACAATGCCATGTCTGTCCTTCTAATTGTTTTATGCTTATTTCAGAGGAGAAGGCAAGAGTCAGCCCTCTAACTCTGTTTTCAGTAAGTGACTACAATAGCAAGTCATCACAAGAAATGAACTCCATAAGACTCCCGGCTTGATTGTAAATAAGTACATATTTTCAGATGGATCGATGTTTTTCTTTTCCAGTTTTGAGTCCAATAACAGATTCACTGTGATGTCTAATCAGTAGTCTATGACTCCCTCACACCAGCTCTCCAAAAAAAAAAGCTCCATCAGGGTGAGAGATCTCTGAAATCACAACAAGGCTCATGAAGAGACTTGAACACAAGTCCTATGAGGAGAGGCTGAGGGAGCTGGGGTTGTTTAGCCTGGAGGAGGCTCAGGGGAGACCTCATCACTCTCTACAACTCCCTGAAAGGAGGTTGTAGCCAAGTGGGAGTTGGTCTCTTCTCCCAGGCAGCTATCAGTAACACAAGAGGGTATGGTCTTAAGCTCCACCAGGGGAGGTTTAGGTTAGATTTTAGGAAGAAATTTTTTACAGAGAGGGTAATCAGGCATTGGAATGGGCTGCCCAGGGAAGTGGTGGATTCTCTGTCCCTGGAGGTGTTTAAGATGAGACCAGATGTGGCACTTAGTGCCATGGTCTAGTAACCATGGCGCTGTTGGATCAAGGGTTGGACTTGATGATCTCAGAGGTCTTTTCCAACCTGGCCTATTCTATTCTATTCTGTTCTATTCTATTCTATTCTATTCTATTCTATTCAGCACCACTTGAACAGATGTTAGTCCTGCATAATAGCTTAAGATGAACAGACTGTGTGACACCATATACATTTAGTACTAAATATGTATGAATTCACACTTAATCGGATAGGTCTGACATATTTTAATGCAAGTAATAATTTTACAGAAGCAGACTGGAATGTATGTAAACATAAAGAAAATTAATCTACTGCATATGTAAACAATATATTTATTTATGCTTTCAAATTATTGTAAAAGTCATGACTTGAATTGACTCATTGGAAAGCATATAGCACAAGAGGTAGGTATAGTTATATTCACTAAATAAAAGCTGATCAGTTTTCATTTAGTTCTCCCTTTAATAACAGGAGGAATGGACTATGATTTATTAATCACTTGAAAAAAAAGATTATGCTTCAGGTATCTCCATAAAATCATCTATACTCTCACACTTTATAAACACTCTCTTGTGCTGTTTTGTGTATTTGTAATAATTCTTGCGATCAATTATTACTTATATTTATATGCATTAAATTCCTTAGACTATCCATCTTCTTTTCACAATAATGCATTTAGGAGTTCTAAATTATTAGTAGTGACTTAAGGGTGCTGGTTGATAAGGAGCCAGCAGTGTGCTCTCACAGCCCAGAAAGCCAAACATATCCTGGGCTGCATCAAAAGCACCGTGGTCAGCAGGGTGAGGGAGGGGATTCTGCCCCTCTACTCTGCTCTGGTGAGACCCTACCTGGAGTACTACTCCCAGCTCTGGGGACCCCAACATAAGAAGGGCATAGACTTGTTGGAGTGAGTCCAGTGGAGGGACACAAAGAGGATCTGAGGGCTGGAGCACTTCTCCTATGAAGACAGGCTGAGAGAGTTGGGGTTGTTCAGCCTGGAGAAGAGAAGGTTCCAGGGAGACCTCTTAGCAGCTTCCCAGTACCTGAAGAGAGCTTACAAGAGAACTGGAGAGGGACTTTTGACAAGGGCATGCAGTGATAGGACAAGAGGGAATGGCTTTAAAGTAAAAGAAGGCAGGGTTTGGTACTAGGAAGGAATTCTTTATGAGAGTGGTAGGGTAGAGAAGTTGTGGATGCCCCATCCCTGGAAATGTTCAAGTTCAGGCTGGATGGGGCTTTGAGCAACCTGGTCTAGCGGAAGGTTCACTGCCCATGGCAGGGGGGCTGGAACTGGGTGATCTTTAAGGTCCCTTCCAACCCAAATAATTCTATGATTCTATGACTAAACTAATCCCAACTAAATTTAAAGTAACTACCCGCTGAAATTTCGTCTCTTACAAACAAGATTGGGAGCCCACATGAAAATCAGTCTTTTCCCAATTATCACCTAGGGATTAGCTACAAGACAACTATTTTGGAAACTTAGTAATTTAAAATGTATTTATTCAGAGTTGCTTATCCCACACTGATTTTGTATTAGTTAATTCAGAGTACTAATATGGCAAGGTCAAGCTAGCAGAAAATATTTTCCTGATTAAGAATTCTACTGATCTCATTTGCAAGAGAGTCTGAAGAAGGAAAGGGCTTGTTCCTTTTTTTTTTTTTACAAGTGAAACATGAAACAAATTTTTAAAAAATGAACTACTGGAGAGAAGGGAACAATTAGTATTTCCCAAGTGTCCTCATGCTGTACACTGCGTACACATATACATAGTCATGCACTCTGTCTAAACTACTAAGTGTGTGTAGCTGTAGAGCAATGGCTTCCACTGATAATAGAGACTGTTCCAAAAAAAGATGCCTCCTGAGACAGTTGATAGTTGTCTTCTCAATGAAATGAGTTGTGTTAGCAAGAGCCTATGTAGCAATATTTGCATTAAGATTGTTATTACTAGATACAATTTTTAAAAAAAATTGCTGCATTCCTCTTTCCCCCACCAACACCGTAGTCTAACAACATTTTCTAGTATGAATTACTGTCCTGTTTCATAATTTCTTTTGCCTGATGAGGAAAATATTTTTATGCAGCCATCTTATTTTTAAATCATGTATTTACACTATACCAGTGCTGCAGTTTTATTTTAATGGTAAATAGAACCCTCTACAAAACCAGGGTTACTAGGTAAATAATCTACTGGGTATATCCTCTCAGAAGTATCTAAGCACTACACACTAGGCTTTCATGGCTCCTCAAGTGCATGTCTTTATAGGGTAACATTAGCTACTTCACTCACCTTAATAAATTGCTAAATATCTATCCTTTGGCATGATACCATGAAGTAGAGTCCTGCAACCCTTCAGATGGGTCCTACAAGCAACACAGCTATGATACTGTGCCAGAAAGGAAAGCTAATTGTAGCTCTTGTAGTTGGACATGGCATTAAGCTGATCCAGCCTTACTGCTTTGAATTCAGGTTACCCATAGCATTCTCCATTGTGTAATATTCCAGCCCCCTTCTCAGAATGCTGAAGACCCACCTGGGTCTTCTTTTTCTCTTTCGAGGGAGTTGCTCAGCAATAAGCACTTCAGAAATAAGTGGCCTGAATTTTTAAGTGCCTGAAGCACCTAAAGAGTCTAATTTTAGGTTTTTATTTTTAAGTATCTTGGGTGCTGTTTCTAGAGTTCTCCAAAAAACTTAATCCAACCCACCATGCAGACTGTTTTTCCTACACTCATCTTATTAATCTAGGCGTTCCCACTCAATTTCTTCACACCAGCTCAGCACTGGAGGTGCAGGAGCCTTCCTGCCTGCTGAGCCTGCCATATGGAACAGTTATTTCTCCCCCTCACTGACTCTCCATTTTCTGTTTCATTTTAACCGAGTATACAACTTGTTCCCCAATGCCTATTCCTATCAGTTCTTTTCTCTCTTACCTACTTTTCCCCCACATCTAAAAAGTGCAACTGCACTCATTAAGTTTGGAGAGCATCTGAAATACAGTCTGTGGGAAAGATGAAATGCAAAATAAGTATCTTGTGCATAGCTCTCTAAAGTAGAAGTGGTGCTGATGAAATTTTAAAATCTCTTGAAATTACCAGATATTCCTTCCTCATTACACAATCAACTTTGAAAGGTCTGAAGTAAATATGTGTATATGGGGACACGAAAAAATTTTAAAAATATTCTGATGCTAGAGACTATTTAGGAACACAGTACATGCAATTGCCTGTATCTACTCACAGTAGTTGCAAGCATACACAAGCTGCTGTAATTTCTTCTGCAAAGCATGTGTGTGCAAGCTAAATGCTCACATGTCTCTGGATCTGCAAAGCAGAGTGCAATTTATACAAAGATCTCGTAAGTGCTTCCTGCATAGCCAAATAAAAAAAAAAAAACCCACAACCATATTTTAAAAATAACTTTAAATAATAATAAATAATTGTAAAATGGAAAGAAGAAAGTCGGCTGAGGGCATTACTTTTCTAACACATTTTCTTAATCCATTTGCTCGATCTTGGACACAGATTGCTTTAGGTAGAACAACATGAAAACAAAGGCAAAACAAGGTAAGCATCTGTGTAATCATATTAAGTCAGCAACAAATCAAATGTGCTTGTTTATGCTATATAACAGCCAACTGTACAAAAAACATCAGAAAAGTATGATATTTTCCTATTTTAGAGTGCCAGTCCATTACAGGTGTGTCAGTACATTCATCCTCAGAAAGTAAAAAATTATTTGTTTAGACTTTAACTATTAGAAATTATCTTTGAGACAAGTCACAGAAAATTTCTTTTAATTCAAGATGGTGATATAGCTCACAACTTAACATATGTTGAGGTTGATGGGAGCTCTAAGAAGGTAATTGATCTTTCTCTCAGGTTATCAAAGCCATAGACTCAATATCACAATAACTCAGTCAATACAGTAAACATGTTCAGGTGGTATCAGTATTGTACTGTCCAAGATTAAACCTTTCCTTTTCACAATATTCAGGAACGTGTACCATCAAACATTTGTGAAGACACAGAATAATTTTTGTCTCTTTAATTTGCCTGTCAGCAAAAGTCAAACATTATGCAGTATGCAATAATTCTGGCTCCAGCAACTTATTCCTTGTGGATTCACACAAGTCACATAGACAAGGCTGTATGTATAAGAACACTATACCAACACATCTCCCATGGGTCAGTCCGGACAGGCCACCTCACCCAGCGCTGTGTACAAGGATAATGTAAGATGATACTTGAGAAAAACATGCAAGCTTTGCCACTTTCTGTGGTCAGTTACTCTCATACTTCCCTAGGGTCCACAACTGTTGTTCACAAACGTTAATATCTGTTTATGGGCAAGTTGCCCATGAATGAAGTTTTCTACGGACACACTGTCCATGTTCCAACAGGATATGCAGAGAGGCAGTGGAGTATCCACCCCTGGAGATTGTCAAAACTCAGCAAGACAAAGCTTTGGCTGTTCTATCTAGTGTTGGCTGAAGTCCCGCTTCAAACAGAACAGCAAACTATATAACCTCCAGAGGCCTTTTCCAGTCAACAAGTCTGTCAAATCAAGTGCTGCACAATATTCAAACAAAATATTCAAATGTATTAACAACATTCTGTTATTACAGCACTAAGCTTAGATCTGAGCAACTAGTGCTTAGACCTTGTGATCACTAGAAGCACATCTCAGTTACTAACAATGATGGAGTTAATGTTACAAGAATTGTTTAAAGGTTCCCAAAAGAAACTGCAGTGAGTCAAATTTAACAAGTAGATAAATGCAAACCTGATTCTGTAGTTCTATATACAACCATGTTTTGGGTGATCACAGAAGAACATTCAACTATGGTCAATTTGCCAATAACATGTTTTAATCCTGAGTTAGATTAAGAACTCATTTTGATGTGGTGGATTTCTGTTCACTATTACTCTTATGCAGCCCCTCCCCTCCCACTATTTCATCTCCTGCTTTACATACTGATGCACAGGAAGTTCCACCTGAACATGAGGAGGAATTTCTTTACTGTGAGGGTGACTGGAACAGATTGTTAATTCTTTAGGATAATTTGACATCAGCATTAAGATATGATATCTTAATGTTCATTGTGCGCATTTGTAATCTTAGTAGCCAACTGCAGTTAAGCAAAAGAAATAAACCACAAATAAACAGTAAGACCCTGTTTTTTTAACAAGGATATTTGATTTTGTCTCTGAAAGAAAACTCACCAATGGTGTAATATCTCTTCAGATCACTCCTCCGCGGATTGCGCCTTTGGGTGTTTGTGGTGTTGTTCTGCTCCTCCTCAGGAGCAGCTGTCTGAGTGGCAGGTAAAGATTTGCTGGGCTGAGGTGTCTGAGCTTCAGCTGCCCCCGGGATGCATCCTGGTCCACTAATATCCACCGACTGGGACTTTTTCTTTAATCTAAAGGCAATTTAAGGCAGTAAAGTATTATTAATCATCATTCTATACCTAGATTATGTATAAAATAACAGTAATATATTCACTGTACAACAATTCGGGCATGTCGTAGCAGAACACAGAACAGCAGTGATAAATTAGGCCTTGTATTAATATCCCCTTTCAGCTTCTGAATCAGTTACAGCACTTCCATCTCCCATGTAGCTGCAAATGGTAAACTGCCCTCAGATCAGCCTGCTGAGCTGCTTGAAGGATCAGTCCCTAATCTATTTCTAAGATGAGTTGCCCACAATTATCCTATAATTATGTTTCCTGGCTTAAGTTTCCACAGATGAGGGAAGTACAAAGAAACTAAATCATTTACACCAAGTCGCTGAAAGCCTCAAGAGAAAAGAACTGATGGACGATTTTCTGAATTCAGATGTAGCTCTACAACTGCATTTCCCATTCTGCAGTAGTTTCAATATGTTGTTTCTCAAGAATCCCACTAACCCTAGGTACCATTTTTGCACTGCAATAGCAACGAACAGAGGAAAAGAAAATCTCTGTTCTGCAGAAGAAATCTGTGTCATTCAATTCATTACTGGCATCCAGGTACAGTACAACTTATTAACCACTATTCTCTGAGCATAACCATCCAAACAGTTTTTTACTGCTCTAGTTGCCCACACATCCAGACTTAACATCACAACTTGTCATTATCTATCTCCACTCCTCCTCAGATCTAGTCATTTTATCAGAGTTCTGAGCGAAAGACTTAAAATAACTCTCAAATCCTACTTCAGAGTGGGGTGAGTACACTCCCATCACTGATTTACAATAGTTCTGGCATCTTCACTGTCTCTAGGAACATAAAATAGAGGCTATTTTGCTACTAGAGTTATTGGATAGAGACAAGTGTCCCGTTATGATGAAACTCAGTACATACATATTGGATTTTGTCAATACTTTTCTTACCTTAAGTCTCTATAAATGTATATAGTTGACTACATGATTTGATCCTGGAAATAAAAGAGGTTTATGGCATTGCAGTGAGATATGGATTTGTGATGAAGGGATCATAACAACTTTGAAATTTTGAAGCAAGTGAAGTAAAATGATAAAGTTCTGTAATGCCAAAGGATAATTTTATTAGGCTAACAACTTAATGCTAAGCAGTATCCCTTCCTGCACGGAAGCTCTATGCTTCCTTATCTTTCAAACATTTTCTCCACGTAGTGGTTGCAATTAAACAGCATGAGTTACTGCACTGAGAATGGAATATGCTAGTTTAACATATTAACTGATTAAATACTACCATAATAATAACTGCTCTAAGCAGATTGGAAAATCTGCAGGTTGTCATCAGGCTCTGGAAGGTACAATAATGTATCAAAGTGAATGTAGAATTTTATGAATTACACTGAAGGCAAAATTACTCTACTCATACAGGGTATTGCTAGTCCAGGGAAGGGACCAGCAGTTAGAAAATTAGCGGTTAGAAATTACCTTCTCTATGTCGTCCATAGAGAAAGACTACTTTCACTAGAACCTTATTCCTAGACTAGTCTAGGGTGTCTTGCATTTGAAGGAATGTTCCTCAGCTCCAATGACTCTCCACAAACAGTTTAGGTTGACAGGGACATTCATCCCTCCTATATATAAGAAAGGCTACACTGGGTCATCTTGACAAACGTCTCCGACAACTCCATCAGTGAGAAGAGCAGAGACAGATATTCCCCAGGACATCCTTCCAGAGTCCAGTAGATTCTGGTTTATGGATTTTCTGAGTTAGATAATGCACCTCTGGAGTTATTGTCCTTAATTACTTCAGAACTCATTTAAACTAAGAGACTTAAACTTCCAAGTCAACTGCCCTTGTCATTATGGGGGACTTCAGCTTGCCAGAAATTAACTGGGAGCATGTCCTAGTTAGAACAGCAGGGACCGATTCATTACTGAATGGGTATAGCCCAAAACTGTGTATTCTATGGCCCTCCATGCCATTTCCCAGAAACTGTTGTCAAGGGGGGGGGGGGGCGGGGGGGGCCCGCCTGTGGGGGGATGTTCCTGTCCTCATACCCTTCTATGGAATTCCCTGCTCTGAGCATCCTCATACCCTTTTATGGAATTCCCCAGTCTGAGGGAAGGATTGACCATTCCTTTTATGGAATTCCCCGCTCTGAGGGAAAGATTGACCATTCCTGCCTGAACTGGAGAATATATAAACCTGGAGTTTCAGAATTTTTCTACCACTCGTGGGACCCAGAGGAGAGGAAGACTGCAGCTCATCGCCCTCAACCAGACTGAGACCACCACCCTCAACTGGACTGCAATCACCACTTTTGACCAGACTGCAACAACTCTCCCACCAGCAGGTTTCTTTTTTTTTTTCCCTTCTCCCTTTACTTTAGACTCAAGGGGGGGGGGGGCAAGGAACACCACTTTGTTCATGCCCCAGGGTGCTGGGTTATACATTTGGGTTTTGTGGGTTAAGACCAATTGTTTGTTTGCATGATTGTACTTACTGTATTATTTTAATAAATTGTTATTCTGACTTATAATCTCTCCTTTGAGTTGAGTTCATTTCCCCTGCTGGTTAAATCCTAAACCAGCACAGAACACCACACAGTTGGTTTAACCTAGGGTAGAAAATTCCTAAAAAACCTGAAAGACAACTTTATGGAACAGGTCCTGAGGAGCTGACTCAGAAAGATGCTCTCCTTGATCTGCTGCTTGTCAACAGAGTGGATCTTGTGAGTAAAGTGGAGATTGGTGGCCATCTTGGCCACGGTGATTACAAGGAGATCGAGTTTAAAATCTCTGTTGACAGGAGGAAAGGTGCCAGTAAAACCTCAGCTCTGGACATGAGGAGAGCAGACTTCAGGCTGCTCAGGGAATTAGTAAATGAGGTCTCCTGGCAACGCATCGCCAGCCAGTCAAGGGAGGGGATTGTCCTGCTCTACTCTGCACTGGTGCGGCCTCACCTTGAATATTGTGTGCAGTTTGTGGCACCACAATGTAAGAAAGGTATTAAGCTATTGGAGACTGTCCAAAGGAAGGCAACGAGGATGGTGAAGGGCCTTGATGGGAAGCCGTATGAGGAGCAGCTGAGGTTACTTGGTCTGTTCAGCCTGGAGAAGAGGTGACTGAGGAGAGACTTCATTGCAGTTACAACTCCCTCATGAAGGGAAGGGGAGGGGCAGGCACTGATCTCTTCTCTGTGATGACCAGTGACAGGACCTGAGGGAATGGCCTGAAGTTGTGTCAGGGGAGGTTTAGGCTGCATATTAGAAAAGGATTCTTCACCCAGAGAGTGGCTGGGCACTGAAACAGGCTCCCCAGGGAAGTGGTCACAGCACCAAGCCTGACAGAGTTCAAGAAGCTTTTGGATGATACCTTCAGGCACATGGTGTGACTCTTGGGGATGGTCCTGTGCAGGGCCAGGAGTCGGACTCGATGATCCTTGTGGGTCTCTTCCAACTTGGCATATTCTGTGATTCTGAGAAACTTCTGATATAGGTGGCATCCAGCCTTGACAGGTTCTGGTTAAACTATGCACTGTCTTCATATAGGAACCACAGTAACTTGCTTTAATGACTTACAAGAGTGACACTATGAGAAACAATGAACAACTACTGCTCCATATACACCAACTGCTTATATTAGCTCTTGCTGTTCAAAGAACCTTACAGATATGGGAAGAATAACTTTACTTCAAGGATCTTGGTCGATGGACCCATATATGGAGTCAGTGGAAACACCATCCCCAACACCATCTTTGGATAAACCAACTGAACACTATGAGCACTCATACGTACAAAAATCAAGATAAGACTGGCATGGCATCCTCTCTGAGTAAACATTGTGGGAGAAGAAAAGAAAGTTCTGTTGCTTGAAATAATGCTCCAGAAATGAAGACTGTTTTAAACACTTCTAGCTTTAAGCCTACAGCTGGTCAAATACATTTACCTAAAATGAAAGCTGGAATATTTCACTGACTCATTAACAATGAAATAGTGTTCCATCATAATGTTATTCTGACACACTGCTGAATATGCCATCTGTCAGGTCATGTAAAAGTCTCTATAATTCCTCACCACTTGAAATCTTTGAAGATTTAAAGGATTACTTTTGAGAAGAAAATCACTAGTTTTCAAGAAGTAATACCCCACCTCAGACCACAGCTTCCACTGTGATTGAAGTGTCTTGCTTCCATGTTGTGCAAAATAGCCATGGGCAAAGAAGCTACAAAGTGTTTAGCACCTCTCCGTAATCTTGAACCAAGGCAAGTGAGGCCTAAAGATCAATAAGTGTATATATGTTCTGCATTACACATGTCTATGCTCTGCCCCAGAGGAAGACAACAGGTGAGTAGAAATAAATTTTACAAATTGAAAAATACCATTATGATTTATATTCTCAATTGTGTTATGAACACATTCTTCACCACCAAGGCTGTCTGAAGGACAGTCCAATTAATAAAGCTGTCTGGAGGTAGCTAATAAAATAGCTTGCTGCACTGTGGGGAACACCAGATTGTTGTTACAAATATACCCTGTCTATTTTTCTAGAATCACATAGGAATAAAGGGATAATACCTGTCATTTGAGCAGTTAAATTTTTACATGGCCTTTTTCAAGTGACTTATTAAAGACTCGGTTGAAATGCCTGCAGCAAATTAATGTCCATAAACTTAACTACTCTTGCAATCGAGAATAATTTAAAAATAAGACTTCCAAAGCACTAAATACCAAAA
This sequence comes from Manacus candei, assembly GCF_025592945.1. NCBI lineage: Eukaryota > Metazoa > Chordata > Aves > Passeriformes > Pipridae > Manacus > Manacus candei. The sequence goes on along the minus strand of NW_026138067.1, from coordinate 7,157,095 downwards.
TTAACAAACAGGAGTATGACAGCCAAGCAAGTGCACATAATATTGTCAAAATGTTCTTGAAAGACCATGGTGACAGTGCTTTTGCAAACAGGAAAGACAGAAAGATACAGGGTCTGAATTAATTCAAACTGCAATAACAGGGTCAGCTGAGTAGGACACAGGTTCAAGTAAGGACACAACTTTATGGGAATGACTTGACAAAAACAAGCAGCTCACTCAAATACATCTTCCTTCAGCCCACCTGAGCTGTATATTGATATACAGTCATGGTTAGCAAATAGTTTCAAAAAACACTGCAGTCTTTGAACTGTATCTTCACTAGACCACGTCTTGCGAAGAAAGCCTGAGTTCTGCATGTGTTTTGAAGCCAAGAGAATTAATTCACTGTAAGCCTGACCCTTCCCCCGCACCCTGCTTTATTACTAGCTTTGTGTTGCATTTGGTTTTGGAGGTTTTTTTATATTACAGCTGCATAGTTGGGTTGAAATGAATTATTCTTCGTCAGAGAGAAATCTGAACATGAAATGCCTCGAGATCACATTCCTCATTCTTGCTTTATTTCAGGCTGCCTGCTTGTAGAAAAATAAATAAAAGATATAAGAAATACTGTGGCAAATCCTTTTTATCTTTTACTCTATGTATTCTGTAGCAGACTTCAACTAACTTTTCCAAAACAGGCAGCACAAGGTCTTTCAATATTGCCTGGTGTGACCCAAAATGCTACTGCAGACAGCTGGCAGACAGCGTGACAGTGAGGGCTTCAAAGTCAGTGCTGCACTAGTCAGGCTTGGAAAAGCACATCTGATAACAAGGACAAGGTCCTAACTTGAGATCTGAAGTAGAAGGTGCAAAAATTTATTTCTCTGCAGCTATCATAGGAGCTTCACAGGGAGAGAAAACCATGCAACAGAAAAAGGAAAATCTGCAGCCTTTGGAACCCCGACCTGGTCACTGCTGTTGTCTTTTGGCTACCGGTGGCTTTTGTGAAATAGGGTTGTCCTCTCACAGGCGCGTTCACAGCAAAAGTGACTCGTTCAGAGGAGAAGTTAACATGGAATAACTCTGAAGAACCAATTGTTGTCAGCTAATCAAGGCAACCCATCCTGGGGCAAAGTTAAAATTGGGCCAGAGCTGGGGTGATTCAGCTGCTGCTGATTGGGTCTGGAGATGCTGTGTTTGCTTGGAACACAGCTAAGCAGCACCTCAGCTTTAGATAACCCTGTTCAAACATACATTTGACACATCTCTTTGAGTAGTTCAATTGCACTATTGCTAATAAACCATTAAATCCCCATTTTCTCCATTTCTCCCTCACTGTATTTTCCTACAACAGATGTTGCTCACCCCAATATCTCCAGCTGTCCAAGACCTTCTATGCATCCTTAGTGCCTCTATTCTACTGGACAGAGGCACAAAACCCAAATCTGCCTCAGCATCCTACTGGTTACTAATTGCAGAGGATTTTCTCATTCAGCTAATCCACAAGGAATGACATACGTATAAGTAGATACAATGACTAGCTGTTGAACTTGCACTTTATTTCTCTATCTACCCTCTGCATGCAACTGCAAGGTTTTCTACTGCATCTTAGAAACCTCTTGAGAGATGCTTTTACCTCCTCCTGCCCAGCTGGCATCCTGCACTCCCCAGCAGCACCTCCCAGGAACGGGTCACTTGGAACAGAGTCTTACCAGTTCCCTCAAAAAGAAAATGTGGTCAGGTGTTTGAGTATCAACCCCAAAGTGATGTTGATACCCTAGGCAGGCTATACATATGGAAAGTCCTGAAGTCCTGGGGCTAGTGAATTCCCTGTGAAGTCTGCTATAGAATTTGTGAACATTAGGAGTTCATCCCTGGCATTCACTACCATGGAATAGGTTTCTATTCCATTTCTAATAAAATGCATGCCTTTTTTCCATGTTAAAATTACAAACTGCATTTTTGTAAAGCAGAATGGAAAAAAAAAATAAGGCATTATTTTCTTAACAGATCGTGAAAGCACCTAAAACCATCATGGTTGGCAGTCCAATTCGAAACAAAAGGCGGGAGGGGGGAAATAAAAGTGTTTAAACCATAAATTTATGGTGGAAACAAACAACAATACAAAGCATCTTAGGGGTTGGGAATCTGCACAATTAAGTCTTTGTGAATTTCTAAGTAAAAATCCCTTACTGCAACAAAGATTTGGAGAACAGTCTAGCTCATCCTTATCTACCGAAAACAAAAAAAACCCCTCTTTGTGCCCCCTGTGACTATTGTAGAAATTTTACTACACAGTTAACAGGAGAAGTAAAACCATTCATTTGAAGAGTGATGTTTATTCTTCAGAGATGCATTTAATATTTTTGAATGCTCAGAAGAGTTGATTATGAATTTGATTTCTTTGTAGTGAGAAATGTGATTTAAACTGATGTCAACAGCCAGGATTTATCTGATTCTGGAAAAAAAACAGGTAAACTACTGCTTTAAAGACAACACTGCAAAGTTCTGATGACTTTAACACAGGAAAAGGCCTAACCGTCATGCTCCTCCCCTCCTCCCCCGTCCCCCAGTCCCTGCACCAACTGCATAGACTAGTCCCCAAGATAGTTATTTTATTCCCCTGTAGACACACTGGTTGTACCCCCCAGCCACCACACAAATCTGCATTTGCACATAGCTGGCATTTTTGGCAAGTCAGAGGAATCAAGTAAAAGGCTCCGTTTATCACCTGAGGCTTCTCTGTGTGCTCGCAGCATGAGGCAATGCCATAGAGGGCTGCTAGAAAATATTTTGTTTAATGCTCTTGAGTATCACCTGGTTATGGCCCTGGCCATCCACTCCCAAAAGGAACATAGCAGGATTAGACTGGTACAGACAAAAACCACTCGTGATCATGATGAGTCGGTTCCTCGTGGGAAAAGACAAAACAGACCGTGGAAGGAGCTGCCAGCAGGGGACGAGCGCAGGGACCTTTACAGCCATCGGCCATTGGAAAGGGGGTGGCAAATGGTTTTACAGCGATGGTAATTTCAGAAGAACCAAATGAAGGCAAGCAGCACGTTTGGAGCAAACACAGCTAAATACTTCTTCGAATAGCATATATAATTGCTTAACAGAACTAACAGCACAGGCTAGGAGTATCACTCGGTACCGAAAACAAAGACAGGAGTCAGGCAGAAAGCATTCATTAGGCGCTGTAAAGCATGCAGGTACTTCAGCAAACAAATTCCTCGAGCCAGGAATTGCTGGAAGATGGAGGGTTTTCACAAGGAAAGAGCCACTCAATGCATGCTCCATCTCTGGTACTATCGGTAAGTATCCACTACTATTTAAGTACCACAGGCAGTGAGCGTGCAACATTCTTGTAATTCCAACCTGAACTGGTCATTATGAATTGCAGAGGAAAGGAAACCACAAAGAATATAGGATGCCATTAAATCAATGTCTGACAGTAAACAAACAGATAAAAAAACTGCAGAAAAGCCCTTCAGTCTGTTACTTTATGTGTTGATCATGCAGAGTTTTCTGGAAATGCAAGCATCTTATGAGATCATTTGATGGCACAAAACTCGAGCAAGATGACGTTCACATGGGTGATGATATGAAAGGATTAGGAATGAAGTCACACCTACACAGCCCAAAAAGCAATTCTAAGTGGCAAGTATGTATTAACAATGCAACAGTGAGCCCAGCTTCAGGAAAGGAAACAATAAAGGCTTGAGAGCTATGTCCAAAAAAAAAAAATAGTGGTATTTCAACATCATATTTTGCTCTATACCCCAGCATTATTTATTTGAGCAAGTACAGCAGCATGCAAAACACCTTTTTTTTCCTCTTTACACACACTATCAAAAATTACCATGCAGACACAACAATTTTCAATTGTCACAGTACCAGAAAGCAAACCCAAACCACCCTCTCTCCATCTCCTAGTCATCCTTATGGAACTGGTCACAGCATGTGCAGGAAAACTGCCACCGTCCCTCTCTCTGTACCAAAGGACAACGTCAGACCAGAAGTTTTGACCAGGCTAGAGGGGAAAAGATGAAGAGTATCTAAATGATTGAAAAATTGCCCTTTTGCTGTGTGGAACAGGCAATCCACACCCTTTTAACAAGATCTATAGACAACGCTGGAGCTTCATGTGTTTCAAGGGCATATCACAGAATAAAGACTTACAAAAATGAACACAAACCTTGTGATTATTCCTGGGAGCATGACAGCACTGCTACAGGTAAACCCTTGGAGGATCATTTACAGAAGACATATAGATTGGTTGCTGCCAGGTTACATCCATGAACTCCAAGCGGGAGAATCCAGAATCCACTTGTGGTTCAAATGTGACAAGGCATTCTCACTGCCTGGGAGAGAAGCGTTAGTGAGTCCGTGGGCAAAGGAGTCAAAGAGCTCTACACACCACAGATGGGTTTGGAGATGTACATTTGCAGGAGGATGAGGTATGGCAGGAGTAGGGAGGGAGGTAATGATGATGATGGAGAGGAAAATGGCAGTGGTCATGCTAAATACATAATGGAACTCGAATAGTCATAGCATAAACCATTCATTCTTCTTTTCCTGCCTAAGCATGGGTAAGGATTAACAGCTCAAGATCATATGGCTTCTCCATGGCGGTATAAAGTTTTACAGCTGTTTTACATGGTGGAAATAATATGCTCTGCAACTAAGGTTTGTGTTTTGTCAGGTATCTGAGAATTTCTTTCAGGATCTGTTCTTTCAGGATTTTGAGAGGGTGGGTTGCAATGCTGTACTATTTGCTGACAGTTATCTTGATTCTGGACGTGTTTTAGAAGAGATGTGTAAAGTAAATTACTATTTTGAATTTTGCTATTTTGTTAATAGCTGCTATCCTGTTATTTAAATAACTCCCACTAGTTCCATTTTCACAAAAGATCTTCCAATGCATTATGCAAATCTACTTCAGTACAATTTTCATGGGTCTTGAAATTTCCAGCTCTGTCATATTCAGCACAGAAAAATTTTGCATAATGGTTTAAAAGTGATTATGATTTCTATTTCATTCTTATTTGTCTCATTAATGCTGCAGCATTATATCTATTGCAGTTTTATTTATAAGGATGGATTCAAACTGCCCAGACTATTTTAAGGTTGTATTTCTAAGGAAAGCCTTTACTTCACCTGATTAGAAGTAAGTTTCTGAAATCTCTTTATTATAGACTATGCAACGAGCACCCAGATTCTATTCCCCTGAAAATTACTGGGAGATCTTCACATATCCTGTACTATGGAGGACCACATCCTAAATTACCATTTTCTCTCTCCTATACACTTAATTCAGGGGTTTCAAAGCATCCAGTGGTCTGTGAGCTACATGGCATACCCTAAGACATACAGAAAACCTCACTTACAGTGAAGCCATACAAATTCATAGTATTTTTCCATGTAATTAACTTTGTCATAGTATCAATTATTTTCTGTGCTAACTGCAAGTAATTTATACATCAACAAAGCTGTTTTATCCATGGCCTTTAATTTAGGCAATTGCATTAACATTTCCCATTCCAACCCTATGCTTGACTGCTTTCTGAGTTGTTTACAAGTCAGCTGCAATATCTCCGGGCACTTACGTTCCTGAGATTGCTGCGCTATATGCAATCATAACACACATACATTTATGTAGTCAAATTTGGAAGCAAAAGGGCCTTTTAACTTCTCAAAGAGATGACAGAGGAGGTTGGAAGTTACAATGCTCTTAGACAGATTTGTGTGTTCTAGTTCTACCATCTCTACAAATAATCATCAGCACAGTGGGCAAGCATAGCTCAGGTTCAAAGAATGTGGATATGCTTGTCCTAATATATGGAAATATAAATCTGCATATTCTTCTGCCTTGCACAGTAGCTTATACAACCTGAAACAACTTAAAGACTTCTTTCAAAATATAAAACTAGTTTATACATCATTATTATCTCTATTCCATAAGATATATATGGGATGAGACATTCTGATCTCATCACTGAAAACTCCGTGAGGTATAAAGGTATTTTGTGAAAGGGGAAAAGATGATAAACAGCAGGAGAGATCCAGCCAGAAGCATCTGAGCCCAGGTAGGTACAACAGCCCAGTGGCTGGAGTGCCTCCAGGCAAGTGGGGACCTTTTGGTCTGGCCTTCCTCTTGTAGCTGGGCAGCCTGCCCTGTCACACCCTGACATCCACTGCCTTGTTACACAGTGCTGCTTGGCAGCTGGGAATGCCACCCCTGGGACCAGAGGTGCAGCAAGCAGGAGAGTCTCTGCCTTCAGTGTGACCATTAAGACAAGCTGCAGAGAGGGTAAAGACCATGCTCTGTGACCTGCCAACAGATCATGGGGCTGAGGAGGGGGGCCAGTCCAGGGCAGCAGAAGCACAGATCTCACAGGAAATCATCCAAATTCTCCTCATGCTCCTTCCCAAATGGAAGGCCCTCTCGTCTTCCTTGAGCCACAAGATTCATCCCCATACTGAGGATGAAGTGCCCTTTGGGGAAAGTCTCCTTGAGGAGACTAAAACATCTAGCATTTCTGCTTCCTAGGAATATAAATTGGTTCTTAGGGTGTTCTGCAGGATATAATAATATCAGGTAGATCTCTGTGGAAGCGCTTAACTTTTCAAAGGCAAGTTAGAAACTAGGCAAAATGGGAAATCTTTCATCATCATTGCCAAAGCAGAATTGAATTTTTGCCTTTCAGCTTACACATAACTCAAGTATTTTGAATAATATGAATAAATAAGTATAATTTTAGCATTTTAGTGAAATGTGCAGAAAATATATAGACAGTGTAAAATGAGCTTTATATTGGTCAGCTTTTTTGAGTATTTGATATATACACCACATCTTCCATTGAAAACATGTTAATTCAAGCTCCTTTTTCTTGAGGGAGTTTCACCAGGCACTAGCCATACAGGTTTTAAAAAATTCTTGTCTTGTTCTTTTTGCATTTCCGATTCATAAATCAGGTTAGCCAAGCTTTTACTAGATGGGAGAGAAGCATCTTCAAAGATACAGGAATATTTTATATTTAAACAAGACAAAATTATCCTCCTACCCTTCTGGCAGGAGACCCTCTGGCTCTAAGCATTGAGCTCTGACTAATTCCAACCAGCTTTTTCTTCTCACCCAGAGTCTGTAACATGGCAAAGAAGCTACTGGCATTTCCTCCAGAGCTCCAAGAATGGCCCAGGGGGCTGACTGGGGATGCCAGCCCATACTCTGTTCCTTCAAACACTGCAGCTGCACAGCAGGTAGAGATCCAGAGCCCTGATAAGGTCTCTTCAGACACAATTAGAAAATAGGAAATCTGTTCATTACACCTATTGAGAAAAGGCTATCTTGAGTATATATGTTTTCATGTCTTGTCACCCTATAAAGTAAGGAATGCCCCTTGATAAACTGACTAATAACAGGCTGTTCTGAGAATCTATATATAAAGGAGAAACATACATCAGAACAGACAGGTTGTGAAACAGTGCTTACTTATTTAAAAACAAATGGAAAACCCACACAACTATATTGTTATTGTGGTAGTAGGAGGAACATTTTCAACGACTTTTTACTTTGTGTCCACAAGAGTGTAAAGGTTGTAAAGACATTTCTGTATGTCTTCACCCTGCAGGCACAGCCCACAAGCACTGATGATACACTCCCTTGGCTGCAGAAGGGACTGTGCACGGGGGCAAGCTCTGCTGGACTGAGCAGTCAGAGGCACAGGAGACACAGGAGCTGCAGGAGTGAGAACAAGGGCATGAGCAGCCCCAAGAGAGAACAAAGTGACTGAGCCACTGAACCCAAATTGATCAATCTGAACCCTAGGAAATGTATTCTGGGGACAACAAACTATGACAAAAAAAGGAGAAAGAAAACCCTTCAAGAACATTAATGTTTCTTATACTATAAGATTGTTTGAAATTTCAACACTAATTTCAACTTTCCCTAACTGTGGGGACTAAAAGTCCTCAGAGCTGTAAGCAGAAGGCACTGCTGGTATCTATGCTAAGCATATATTTTTTAATTGGATATGGGCTCACAACAGACAGTGCCTACAAACTTCATCAGGTACATTCCCATCAGTCCAGTTTTCTCCTCGTCTTAGCTTTCATTTTAGACTAAGAACTATGACCTAAGAACTACTACAGCCAATTTCTCTTTTCAAGTTGCCTTACAAATACAATTCCCTCTTGCCTCTTGACTTAGCCCTGGATCCTTTCAGGTCTTCCCCTGTAATCCTGCTTTCTGCTACCATTACCAAGCCACTATGCTTTGATGACCCAGTGATCAAAGCATGTCACCAGCTGCTGGAAGCCACTGAAGATTTAGCTAGCAGATTTCCCCTATTTTGAAACACCTGTCTTCAACAAAAGTGCCACAATTCATTTTGATGTCTCCCATTCACTGAAATTAAGTCACTTCTAGACTACACACCACCAGATCTCCTGCTGCAAGTGCCCTGAAGGCTGTGTCTGTGCCCTGTGCCAGGGACGTGGGCTGCTGGGGGTGGCACAGGTGTCCCTGTGGCCTGAGCTTGAAGCAGGCAGGGTGGGTATTCCATTTACAACTGTGACAGTAAAAATAAATATGTCCTCCAGTCCTTACATAATTCATATTTATATAAATATGAACGACTCTAAAAAAAGTATATATTTTAAAACATCTCTATATTTTTAAATATTTAAATCACAAAAGATATTTTTCAGTCTTTCCTATCATAAATATCTATACCCTGTTTCTATGCCACATAGTAAAACTTCAATGTTAGGAAAGGAAATTGCTTAAGAAAGGAAGGTACTCTCTTATTTTATATCCATAGCAATGATATCAATAAATATTGAAAAAGTTTGGGTTTTTTAATAGAGCAAAGTTCATTTTGTTAACTACAGACTGAAGACTTAATTTTTAAGCTGTGTGTTTAATAAATGCAACTTGACATTAAGTACTGCAGTTATCAAGTTTGTCAGCATTTTCTTAGAAGCTGAACTTTTTCCTGACAAATGCTGTCAGTCACTTAAATTAAAACAGAGAGCAGCACGATGAAGTGTGTTACTGCTTAGTCTTTAATAACCCAGTTGTGTATTCCTGAGTCCCTCCCTGCTTCCCGACAGGGGCCCTGATTCTGCAGCATCCTTAGACCTGATGCTGAGACCACCACCAAGGAGGTAACCATTAATGCACAGCATGGCTTATCAAGAGACACCATCCAACTTTTTTTTTATATGTGCAATGTAAATCTCTAGCTGTGAATTTTTATGTCAATAGTAAAAAAGGAAAATCCAATTTGCAGGACTTTGGGTACCTGAGCTCTTTTCAGCATCCTAGTATTGCAGAACCATATTCCTTGAACCAGCTGTGGAAGCTGGTCACAGATTGCCAAAGACCTGTCGACTCAGTAGAAGCATGTACATGCTGAGATTCAAGAGCAGACAGCTCACATCCATCTGTAGAGTTATCTACCAAGCCACTACACCATAAAAACACTTAAATATTAAAACTCTTTACTTATGTTGCAAGGATCTAGAAGCCTAGTAAGAAATTGCATTAATGAACATGAAGTAGTTCATGCCTGAGGGGCAAGTGAGTGCCCAGGATGATACAAGCCTGTTCAGATCCTTGCCTTAAAGCACAGCTCCTGGAAAGCAAAACATTCTGCCACAACACCAAAGAAAAACAATCCCTCTCAGCTTTTTCCTTTCTTTCTTTCAGGATGCATCATGCATCCATGCTCCTGTGCTTGAATGAAGTCTCTTGGGTGAGCAGCATTTGAGCTGTTGTGTCTTCAGTAGCAGCACTCTCTCAGGGGCATGAGGAGGATTTTTGGGACCACGGCTACTGGGTCTGCACACTGCAGTAGGCACAAGTGTTCTATTCTTTCTTTCTCAGAGACTTATGTCTGATGTTTAGAGACAGTCACCAATACAACCGTGGTGGATCGAGCAGGAAGGAACATGCTCCCAGCAAGAAGTTGAGAGAAGACAACCCCAAGGGTTGTCCTAACAAACCCTGCAGTGACATTGCAACAGTGTGAAAGAGATCACTATGTTTTATCCATAGACTGGGTATCTTCTTAACCTTTCGGCCACACATGGGGGGAGAAACTGGGGCTGAAATAGGAAGAACAGGAAGGGGAAGACAAGCAGCACTCCCAGGGAGCCATTTGTGGTTGTGGAGTGGCAGCTATAGCTGAGGGCCTCTGCTGCCCAGGCTGCAGCTCCCACCCGTGTACGCAGTGAGGGGCCTCACCTGCTTATTCCTTTTTCCTTCTGCAGGTGGGACTTAAAGGCAGCACAGACTGAGATTCAAGAAGACAGTCTAAACCCATAATTCAGTTTTATGCTGAAGAAAAGTCATGTCCTCACCAGCGGACAAGGATGAAGCTTCCCTTGAACCAACATTCAGATTTATGCCTGTAACAAGCAACAATCTTTTTCCAATTTTTTTCCTGCTCACAATAATACAAAGTAGGATTGGACAAACATAGAAACAAGAGATTGTAGAACATGGTTGCCCTGCAGCACTTTTTATTATAATTTTAAAATCGGTAAGCCCATAGAGCTATAAGCACTGCAGCTACACCCACTGCAGACACTGGCAATCTATAGGCATCACAGTAAATGACATTAATTAAAGAAGAATCCAATAAAAAAGCATTATACTGTGACTTTCCAAAGCAGAGTGACACCTTTTTTTTCCCCTTAGTCCAGAATAAAGAGAACCTCAAGGCTAATTTGGCATTGCCAGGTTAAGTTCCCCTGATCAGACATAAGCCTGCATGGGCAGATGAACAAAGTACAGGAGACGAAGAGTTAGTGTCTGACAGAATGAAAAAAGAAGCCAAGGAGAAATTTAAACAATTGGAAGTGATCAAAACCAGAGCTCAGGAGACAAATGAGGCCACAGCATGTTAAATGAGACAAGTGAGTTTGGAAACATTTGTGTATTTAGCTTCCTAACTAAGGCTCAGCTCCATGGCAGAACCACCTGATCAGAACTTGTATGGGAACAGCATACAAGCTAAAACACAGAAGCTGCATTTAGATGCGTGCAATAAAACTGTCAAGATTTTGGAAGTCCTACCAGACAAATCAGAGGCGATTCGTCTAAATGCAAAATGAGAATCAGTAAATCACATTTTCTTTTCAGGAAGCATTGGCAGGATTTCAAGATGTATCTAACTAACCTCACAATGTCTGTTTTTTCCCTTGGCTAATCTTCTATGAAAAGTAACTATAAAAAAATAAAAACATTATGGCTAAGCCTTGCTAATTGCTCTTATGAACAGAAAGGTAAAACCTCTCACTCACATATGAAAAACATGAGAAAGAGGAAGAATTTAGGAACATAAAACAACAGAAAATAAAATTAAGAGATTGGAATCTATTTCCTCCAAGCAGTTCAATAGCCCTCTGCAGATATATATAGACTTAGTTCAGACCCCAGTAAATTTGGGGCTAGCTTCTTACTATATTAGTAGCCTGCAAAACACACCAATTAAAACTTGTGTAAGTCTTTACAACAAACTCAAAGGAGTAGGAAGGGGAAAAGGCACTAGAGTTCCTCATTTTCCTGCCCATCCAGACCGGACATAGGCACTGCCTAGTACCTGCCTTCACTGAGAACAGACAGGAAAGGACCAACAGGCACAGCCTGCTCCTGCCTGAAGTGGTACTGAATGGATGGATGGCTCTGCTCCAGCTGCATGTGCCAGGCAGGGTCCTCTCCTTGAAACCCTGGCAGCATAAATACCTGTGCCCAGGTGCTTCAACAGAGACCTTGAAAGCCCCCTTTCATGCGCTCAAGATTTCCACTTTCAGAACAGTTTGGGGTCAAAAAACCCCCCACCTTTCCACCAAAGCCAAAACCCAGAAGCAGTCAAGCTTTGGATTGAGAAATTCTTATGCTTTTCTCTAGAAAAATGCATGGTTTTGGTAAACTAACTCCAGATTGAACATACTTAGTTTGACTGTAAGATTAATGCCAGGTTTGTATTTTTATAGAAATATTTTAAAGCAACACAAAAATTAATCTGGAGATACCTAAAATTAGACAGAAAGATTGTTCCTACTTGGCAGCAGGATTATGAATTACATACACCGGTCCAGTGTCTGTTTTGGTACTGATCATTGCAGTGACCTCCTGCTGATGCAGTCCCACAGCTTTTCCAAGATAATTGGGTACCCAGATGATATATATTTTAGAACATTGTAGTATTCATCATTTATGTGAACAAAATACAGAGTTCCTTGAACTTCCATTATATTTATTCTGCAGTATATATACTACAGAAAAAAAAATGGCTAGGAATTCAGTAAATCATAAAAGTACATATATTCTGAGAATATAAAGGGTTTAATGTTAATATGGTAGAAATTAGTCATCTGCTCCTATTAAAAAAATAAGCCATTAACATATAAGTGAAGAAAGGGTAGACAGTATTTTATGCATGAGAACTGACATCATCTGTGCTACAGCTACTGCATTTCATCTTTACAGAGTGCTGAGAAACCAAGAAGTTATATAACTTAGTGAAAAGCTGATAGGGCCAGTGACATTTTAAATCCCACTAGGTGAAAATCAATTGCAAGATGTGAAAAGAAAAAAAAAACCTCTTCAGGAACCAAAATCTCCATCCCATAATATATACCTATATATGTATATTTTAAAATAAAAATGAGCAATAAAACTTTAAAGAAAAAGGGAGTGTGGGAGGGAAGTGGAAGGACAGGCAGAGCAGAGAAGGAACAGAATAATCATAGATCATTTCAAGGTGCTGTTATGATGGAGGAAAAAGACTAATTATTTTGATGACATTCTTTTGATTCTGCTTATGCTAATTAGTAAATAGGTAACATAATAGTAACTTACAATATGGGGCCTAATTGGAATAAGGAAGCCAAACAATTATATTCTTTTTTTATCTGGAAACACAACATAGTCCTACTTAGATCAATCTGCACTTTTCAAAGGGAAAATAGTCCCATCAAAAGGACTTAGAGCTATCTTTGATTGGAGGCAGATCAGGATAAGTCAACAGACTTTTACTTTCAAATTGTCTCAGGAAGGAAAACCAAAAAAGACAAGGATAAGGGCTCAGAGGCCATAAAAGTATCTCCACAATCCACAGGAATTGATTTATTTTTCCCTGCATTGATCAGTCACGCCTTTTATCCATTCAAACACACGCCACCTAGAAAAAAAAAATCTGGTAATTGTCACTTGATTCATATACAAGTGGAGTGAGCTTTTAGAGGAGGAAAGCAAAAGAAGACATTTTCTGTAAAATGTATAATGGATGAAAAGGGAGCAAATTCAAAATACGGCCAAAGCACATGAAAAGAGATTTCAATCAATGAGTGCCAAATTAGAATTGTATTGATTCCCCTCCATTAAGCATCTGCTGAAGATGCCCACCAGACCGAGGTCTTCACATGCTTATGAACAGAACTCCATCTGGACCTAGTCCTGTGAACAAAGGTGAGAGCTGCATGACCATATGGAGGCAAAAGGCACCACTGCCCATACCCAGTAAAGGAAATCCCTGAACTGAGGATAATGCAAAGAGTTAAAACCCTCACTTGATAATCAGCATCAGCAAACTACAACCACTTTGATCAGCTGGTCTGTTACAAAATCAAGGCTGAGACTCTTGAGCACAGTAAGTTGGTGAAACACACACCTGCCCTACCTGCACAGTGCGTCCTGCAGGAAATGAATAGCAGTTTATTTTGCCAATAAACTTTTTGTGATTGGGTCAGCTGCCAGCTGAACCTGGCATCTGCTAAACTTGCTTTCACCAGAGTATTTTTTACTCCCAGCATTGTATCGAATATCTTTTAGAAACATAAAGATAAAAAATGCTCCTTGCATCTTTTCAGCCATTTCCGGATTTCCCGCCACTCAAACAGCAGCAGCAGAATTTTAATGACAGGGAAAATGCATGAGTGGCATACAAGAAAATTATACTGCAGCAAATCACTACTTCTTTGTGTTTCCTTCACTGTAACTCTGATCTTCTAAAGCTGCTACAGTACCAGTGGAGATTTCTTTAAAATGAAGCTTTAGCAGACATTAATTAGGGGAAAAAAAAAAGAAAAAGGTTTGAGAACTTCTTAATCATGTTCTGTAGTTACAATATCCAGGAAAAATCTAACTGAAAGCAGAATTCCCAAATAGGTCCCATTGCCATAGGATGATATGACTTCTTTCTTTACTTCCTTCTTTTTAACCAAAATGCCTTTGTATTTTAAAATACCCACATGCTGACAGTACTTTTCTGCCAAAATGCCTTCCATGTAGGAATTAAAAGTATAATTGAGATCTTCAAGTCATTAGAAGACAAATTCAGTGTCTTTTTGAATGGCTGCAGGGAATGAGGTAACACAAATCAACACAAACACTTGTCTTTTACGCCAAGACACCCTTTTGCATGCAGGCATTCAATATGTATCACACGACCCCTTGTAAGCCTGAGGGGCTGCTTCTTACACAAAGAACACTTACAAGGTTTTCAGGGAAGGGATTTTCAAAGCTTTAGGATGAAGTTCGTAATTGTACTGCAAAAGAGATCATAAGATTTTAAACTTTTTACTGACGGTAGGTATTTGGCTAGATTTGTAGACAGTCACGTTGGTCCAGACAATATTTGACTTCCTTCTCTCATTTTGTTCACTAGTCATTAGCAGAGTTGGACTGACTGTCAAGAAGCCCTTCATCCATATCTCTACCTTCATACAGTTGACATTCTCGTTTATTCATCAGTGCTTCAGTTCACCACTCACACAGAAGAACAGATTATTTAGTCAGTCATCACTGCTCAGAGAAGAGTCATTGATAAAACTGTGTTTCACTGGGGGTGGCAGAGCTAAAAATTCATGTTGCTGCTTTCAGCTTTTGTCAGAGAACTGCAGAATTGCAGGAACAATAATCCTGCCTTTTACTGCCTTTTTCACTTCTTCCTATCACTAAATGACTAAAAGGTTTCCCAACAAACACAATATTAACTCACTACAGCTCTTCTCATCTCCCTATTTTCACATCCATTCAAATGGCCCATGGTTTAGGATTTGTAAACTAAGCAGACAGTAAGTGCTGCCTTTCATCTGGATGACCCAGTAAAACCACAGCAAGTCTCCTGATTCCCACATTTAGCTGCCTTCTGATTCCTCCTCATCCTCCCGTCAAGCAGACAGCACTACTCTGAAGATGCCCCCCATCTTAATCTCCTTGTTTCTCTGTAATACTTCTCCATTTATATTGCTCCACTTCTTCCATGATTACAGGACTAAAGGAACACATAACAAAAGCCAGATAAGAAAATTCATAGAAGTGAGCTAAGCCACCTCAGGAGCTATTTGTACATGGACTCTTCCCTGCAGGAAGGTTTATTCTTCCTTTTTTTTTTTTTTTAAGAAGAAAAGATGGATAGAGGAATAACATAAGCAATCAGATTTTGGAAAGTTTCCAAGAGCAAAACTGTCAGGAAACTACTGCAGATGCAGTAACCTGTGCATTTCAATCAGGAATACAAATAATAGCTCAAAATCCATTTAAACTAGCTGCATACAACACTACGATAAGAAATTGCTTCCTTTTTGTTTCTTAGGCCTTTAGTTTGGCAGCAGTTTGAAATTATCACTCCCTGACAGAGGCCTTCTCTCAGAAGGCAGGGCTATATCACAAAAGATGCGGCCAATAGAGCTGCCTTGTCACTTCAAGTTCTCTCCCTCTTGCTCTAGCAGATTGCTTTCCCATCCTAAAGGTCCATTCTGGGAGTCCCATGCCTTCTGCAACCTCAGATCTTCCCCTCCTCCTCCTTCTTTCCTCCCTCCCTTTCTTATTCCTTCTCTTGAGAGGCAATGAACTGCAGGACATGGATACCCATTTAGTGCCTCTTGAGAGTTAGGGCTCCTTTTTCCTCTAGGAGTGTTTTTATGGTTGCACTCCTGATAGTCCATATTAAAGTACCCCCACCTGCATCTACTCTGTTCTGCTGGAGCAACAAGAGGAAAAGAGAGACAGGGTGCCATCAGTATGGAGGGCAAAGCAGGACCCAATGAACAGATTAAATCTTTCTGGAAGCTGAGGTGATATATGAACACAAAAAAAGTAAGAGATTATTGATGTCTCTACACTTTAGTTTCTGATGTATGACCACCTTATTCAGGCTACCTGAAAAATTAGGACAGAGAAAAACAAGTCTGTATTGGAAAGTCTTTCTATCACCATTTTGAAAGATTTATAATTATACAGGGAAGTCCCCAAAGTGAACAATAGTTGTACAGCAATAAAATACAAGAGACACAATTAATAAGGCAATGTCCTCTCATTCTTCTCACTTCCTGCTGCAGATTTCCTAAAAGTGGAGCCAAAGAAACATCCCCATGATCTCAGCACAGAAAATGCTGTGCTTGATGCTGGATCAGTGCCCAGTGAAGTATCAGCCCTGCAAGCTCCTCAGCACAGGCTTACCCTGGGCTCTCCAGATCCCCCAAAAGGTCAACACAGACACCTGTCTGCACGTAACATCTTGCATGATCATGGCCTACTTGTGGGGTTTTTTTGTTGGTGATGTTTTTTTCCTCACAAATGGCTTTAAAACAAGAGGTATCCCCTCTGTTAGGGTAATACTGTACATCTGTCTTTATCAGCCAACAGTAATCCTCTTACCCATTAACCTGCTTGTGAGATAATGAGTTTTAATATCAAAGCATGAATTTGGAAGCACCTTTGTCAGTCAGGATGCTGTCAGCAGTCTGAAAGCAAAAAGCCTGCTCTATTCAGAAACTGTGGGCACTTTCACATACCATATACCAAAAAGAAAAGCTGTTTTTAACATATTCCTATTCTCAGCAAAACAAGATGTGCATTAAGAAATGAGAGCAGCGTTCAAAAATCATTTCTCCTCAGGGTTCCTCTAATACCAGGAATCCATGGCAAAAGCAATTTATTTCCTAAGTGGCTTTCTCAGCAACCACTTGCCATGACACTGACGTCAGCCACTCTCAGGTCAGAGCCTGTCTGTCATAATGAGAGTTTATCCCTTGTCACTCCAGAATTATTGGTGCCTTCACAACTGCCAAATCATGATAGTGTTTAATCATTACTGTGATCTAAAATGCAATTCAGCTCTGAAATTAATAAAAAAGAAGGCTGAGCATTTCCTTCTCCAGGTGCAAGTCTCCTGATCTCCCTTTATCCTGTGAATCAAGACTGTCAAAGAGGCTACATTGTCAGTGCCATAGCCAACTCCCTTCATCAAAACTGTAAAGCTCATCAAGGAACCACATCAACCATTTGGTTTTGTTTTCTTTTACCCCTAGATACTCTGTGGAGAAGGAAAGCCTTAAGTAACTGTTTCTTCCTACTTCTCATCCCATCTCCTGTCCCTCTGACCAAATAGGCCACATGGGACAGAATGACATGAAACTCTTGGAGCCAGTTAGCTTCCCTCATCACAAGCCATCTCACTTCTACTTCAGTGACTCATCCAGGGCAATCATATAAATAGGAATTCTCCAGCTTTTCTACAAGTCACATTTTATTTTTCATGCTTTTCATTTTCACCAGCAGTAGTAGAGTGTACCACTTAGTTCTTAGAGTCCTCTTGACACATGAGATGTGAGAAGATAGCAAACTACAAAATTCATCAGGGATAAGAGGCTTACAAAACTGCAGCTTGAAAGAAACCTTGCAAAAGGGATCACTGCCTTATAGACCCCATGAATCACGCTGGACAGTTTTAGAGAACAATAGACCTTTAATCCAGTTGGAATTGGGCAACTAAAATGAGTCACTTTTTCTGATCATAGGTAGGTTAGAAACACTGAAAGTCATTTCTGAAAGAAGGCATAAGTCCCTAATTTCCCAGAAGAAAACCAGTTTGAGATATAAACAACTTCTTGCATTGACATTAACTATAAATAGTACAGGAAGGCAAAGCAATACCAGGGCTGTTAGCAAGTATTTCTGAAGTTCAGAAAGCGGGTGGCTAAAAGTAACATTTGGAAACAGATAGGCAATTTATTCCCATTTAGCTGTCATTTACAGGAAGAGCGAATATAAAAGTATGAACTAATTTAGTTATTTACCCCATAAAACGATGTATCATTGACAACACCTAAATCTGTTACATTTAACATCATGTAAGAGTGAACCATTCTTGTGACAACTGCCTTTTAAAACAAAGTTTAATAATAAAATAAAAAAGGCATTTATGTTTCTATCAATGTTATGATTCCCAGCTCCTGTAATAAAATTAATGTTCCAAAGGCCATAACAGTAAAATAAATAGTAAAATCGTAACAGTGATTATTGTAATCATTTTGGGCTCTTGGTTGTATCTTGAAATAAAGGCTTCAGTTGGGAACATGCTGACTCCTAGTCTAAATTTTTCTTCAAGAAATGACATCTAAGGGACATATATTGTATTTCAACAGACTTTTAGAAGGTTGAATGTAAATTTAGGAACTGATATCACCAATGACCTTAGGTTTTACCATTTGCCTTTACTGAAACAGCAGTGATCATTAAGTTCACCTTCAAAACAAACCAAATCACATTATGTAGCTCATGGTGTTAACATCTATGCTATTACAAGTTTTGTTCTTCTCTAATAATTTCTTTGTTCTTGTGCTTTCAAGGAGAATACATGGACAGCCTTATAACTGACACAGGCCCTGTCCATTGTTCTTCCTCACTTCCACTTTGCAATCTGTCAGATCAAATTTCTTCATCCTGAAATTCATGAAACAGAAGTACCTCCTTAGAAAGGTTCATTTCCTAAAGTAAGTGGTTTGCTAACATCCTTCTCTGTATTACACAAAGGACTTTAAAGAAAAAAAAAGAAATAGCTATTAAATATATATATATATATATAAAGGAAGAAAAAATTAGACCACTCATGGTGCAATATTTTCAGCTTGGTGTTTCCTAAGAAGTTATATGTACAGCACTGCTTGCAAACCCAATGCTTGACACCTTCTAGAAAAAAGGTTTAATTCCAATTTCTCTCATTCCCTCATAACATAAGAGGTGCAGAAGGGTATAAAACACGTGGTCATAACTGAAAGAATGCACTTGGGTAGAAATCAATGTGGAGCAGTAGAATTTCCATTCTCTAAAATTTAATGATGAATGCAGACACATCAGCAAACTGATATGGCAATGACCTCTCTCCAGTCATTTAGTCAGTGCTTAAACTGAGCTTCCCACTCAGGAACTTACTGCATCACTGGTCAGAATCCTCCCAGCTGAAAAGCCACAGGTTTACTTCTCCATGCTTGCCACTAATTCTCCACATCTCCCCACTGCCCTACACCCACCAAGTGGGTGGAACAACTTTTTTGAGACATGCAGCCAGCCCACTGTGCTCCATTGCTGATGAGCTGCAGGAACTTGTGTACTAGGAAATTAGATAGCATTTTAAAGGCTAAGAAGCACAGATAAGTAAATAAGAGAAAAAACTATGGGTTGTGATATTCATGGCATGGACACTACAGTTAATTTTGTCATAGTAGCAGTTTTAGCATCAACCTATCAGAAAAATGAGTTTACATACTGTACCCACACTGTTTTGGAAAGCAGAACTTTATCAAATATACTGGTTCAGTACGTATTTTCCAACTTCAATAGATGAAAAGTGAAGTACAGTATTTCTTTCTCAATATTTACATTGACATGTTTCCTGTGCATTCAGGAGGAACATTTAGAATCAGACCACTGAAAAAGTACAACTTGTCTCCCTGTTCTGTTCTCTACAGCACAGATCTTTCTCTTCAGCAGTTTTATCTGCTTTGAAAGGCAATGCAATCAGATGCTGAGCGGTATAATGGAACTACTATTTCAGGCCATGAATTGCACTATTCCTGTTTAGAGGAACATCCTGTGTTCAAAAGCACTGAACAGTCAGAAACACCTACTGAAATTGGAGCTAGTTAGTGCTCAGAACAAAGCTAAGTAACATTTAATTTTAAAGTTTTGCATTGATTGAGGAGTTTAATTTCAGCTTCCAGTATGTTAATTCAGTATTAATCTCCAAACTCTGGGATTCGAGTTTAGTTTGTTCACAAATGGAGTGAATGCCTTCACCTATATTTTTACAGACAACTGGTCACACCACCACCTGTGAGTGCAAAATCAGTAATAAAATGAAAATCAGTAACAAACCAGGCAGAAGGCAGGAGGGCTCCTGTGCAAAGCATCCCTGCACTGTACACCTATGACATCTGCCAGTGCCATTCATCTTCTACAGTTATAATCACCATCAAATACTATGGGAAAAAACTAACAACAAAAGAGAAGCCACCAGCCATGCAAGGTGAAGGCAGCTAACTGGGACACCAAGCCGTTCTGGACATTGACACCCACAGCAATTACAAAAAACACTGTCTCTCTCTGACTGAAGCCTAATGGCTGTTATGACCAATTTGGGGGGTTGCCATAAATCTGCAATATTAAATAAGGACTGCTTGCCATGGATTGTGTCATCTATCTAATTAATACAAATTGAGCTGTGAATGCAGAGATAGAGGCTGGCGTGTGGTACAGGGGCACACGATTTCTGAAATTCCCTTGGAAGAACATACCCCTCCCCACTCCCCAACAAACCACATTTGTAGCAAAACTGAGTTGTGACAATTCTATTTAATAGTAAATCACCAGTACTGAGAAGCTGCCAGCATCTCTGCACAGTCACTTTCACAAAGCTTGTATTTCCTGCCATGTTCTTTAACCTTCTTTTTTCCTGCGTTCACAATTTCATACTTGACCCATCGCTTCCCAAAACAGCACCAGTTCCTTAGAGTGTCCTCTAAAGCCCATGGAAAGTGTCATGGAAAACACCCACAGCTGAGTGGTATCTTAGCATACTCAAACCTCGAGCCTGTCACTCCGTGGCTCCAGAGAGGAAGAAACTACAGCATAATCCAAGCTGATCCCTTTTTCGTCAGAGCTGTATTTCATTCCCAGTGCTCATTGCTTCACCTCAGTTCACCACTTTGTTAACTGGAAGTGGTATCTGTGTACACCAGAGGAACTGCTACCTCCAGCTTTGCAGAACACCTATCTCAAAAAGAACAAGTAGGAATCAGCCAAAAGGGGAACACGCATGGCAATATGGAGGAGGATTCAGGTACTGAAATTTCAGCCTGAAATTTCCACCATTGCTCCTGAGGAAAGGCAGGAGTGTCACCTACTAACTGCACTCTCAAAAGCCTCTGAGAGTAAATGCCATGCAGCTGGAACTGAGGCTTGCATTTCTGCAGGCACACAAAAAACCAGCAGGTGACAGTAGAGATTGTGGCACATTTCCCCTGCTGCCATGACCTGCTCTGACCAAGGTTGGACTCTACAGGTAGATGGAAATGTCCATTGCAACTCTGCTATTCCACTCTTCCAGGAATATGAGACGGATACATAACTGCAGGCAAATGCACAGACTTCAAGATTTTAAGCCCTATGTGAGCCCTGGCTAACAACCCTTTATCTATTAACCAAATTTCCTAGAGAGCAGAATTAGAATCAGGCTCATTTCATCGATACAGTGGGTTCCTGATACCTGATAGAGCTATGCCAGAGAAATAAAGCTTGGCCATAGGTAGGAATGTAAAATTAAAGTTTTGTTAGTCTGTCATTGAATCTTGCTAAAAGAACTGTCTATAACTATATATATCTGCTGCTCATAAGTCTTCTATATCAGAGGAGCAAAGAAGTGCAAGGAATAAATATCTGCCTTTCTAAACTGAGGGATACAATTAAATACTAGCTGAGGAAAACTCTAAACAACTAGGTTTTTTTCATTTATTCACTACCTGATATGTGGTGAATATGTGGAGGATGATATGACCATGGCACCACCAGGTATATTGTTTCCCTCACTATTTGGAAGAACTCTAAAGATCTCACAACTCTACATGTAAACCCAACATTTGCATAGTAAATACATATCTGTCTGCTTTTCCTTTAGGCTATCTGGTCCACTCTGCTTACCAGGTCAGTTAGTTGCCAGAAGATATACTTTTGGAGAAGAATATTATCTGACATGTACTGTAAATTCTCAAATCAGTTAATACTTTATATCAAGGGAACACCAGACTTCCATACTCCATTGTAAGCATGGACAGAGGCTATATGCACTTACATGATAGGCAGTGTGAAATTAATCCTTTCTATCTTATATTTTCCATTGGGTTTTCCACTAATTTTTTTTCAATGCTTCTTCATTTTAAAATTGCTCTTGATATTTTGCAGAAGGTTTCAGTTATCACAAGTATACTGTACCTGTCCTCAACAGAATAATATATTTTGGCACTTGTGCATTATCAC
This sequence comes from Manacus candei, assembly GCF_025592945.1. NCBI lineage: Eukaryota > Metazoa > Chordata > Aves > Passeriformes > Pipridae > Manacus > Manacus candei. The sequence goes on along the minus strand of NW_026138067.1, from coordinate 7,134,786 downwards.
TTTCCTTCGTCTCGGTTTTATTTCTTACATATCCTATGTTTTATTTCTTCTTTTGTCTTTTTTTCCCATTCTTGCATCTCATTTATGTTATTACATGATTTTTCTTTCTATTTTTATTTTTCATCAGACTGCAAAAAAAAGTTTGCAAGAACTTTAGTTTTACAGGGTACTAATGCTAATTTAGGGATGTTCAACTGGAAAAATTTTTTGTGAACCTGTTTTCTCTGTAGGAACATTTTTATGTCCTGCCATCATAATGTTGCATAATCAGCAGTCAGAAAACATCATATGGACATGGATGAATTCTTCCTGCAGCAGTGGGCTGCACGGAGGGCTCAGACTGACATTACAGGACTCATCACATCTTTGCTATCTCACAGTCTAGAAGAATCTTGTGGGAATGCCCTTTCCCACAGAAACAGAGTATCGATAATGTCAGAACCAAAACACTTTTAAAGAAAAAATTTTGAGAAGGCTCCGATAAAAGAAAGGGCAACAATTTATAACATATGCGGACAAAGATGTTTTTCTTCTCATTCTGCTGCATTACAATGTCAAAGCCTTCCTCTCCATGGCATGTATTGACAGCTTGCTGCCCACTTTACTCCATTCCAAATGAACCAGCAACACAAACCAGAACTGGACCTGGCAGCCTGTTAGTGCAGCACCCAAGCAGAGGCTTAAAATGTCAGCTGTATTCAGCAGTGGAGGGCTTTCCACAGAAACATCTCTGTTGGAAAAGATTTAAGGACACCTAACAGAAGAGCAAGGAATGTCTTTGTCTACAGTCTAATTAGTTTAATTACACTACTGTAGGGCTGCTTTATTCTGCCACATCTACACGACTTTAAATATCTCCAAGGATGGTAACTCCATCTCTTCCCTGGGCAGCCTCTTCCAATGTCTGACAGCCTTTTCCATAAGGAAATTTTTCCTAATATCCAACCTAAAGCTCCCCTGGTACAGTTTCAGCCTCATCCTAACGCTTGTTACTCGGAAAAGAGGCTTCAACCTCCTTTCAGGAGGTCACTCCTTAGCCCCCCTTTCTCCAGACTAAACACTCCCAGCTCCTTCAGCCACTCCTTGTAGGACTTGTGCTCCAGACCCTGCCCCTGCTCTGTTGCCCTTCTCTGGACTTGCTCCAGCACCTCAGTGTTTTTCTTGTAGTGAGGGGTCCAAAACTGAACACAGGATTCGAGGTGAGGCCTCATCAGTGCTGAGTACAGTGGGACAATCACTGGTCTGCTCCTGCTGGTCACACTATTTCTGACACCAGCCAGGATGCCATTGGCCTTCCTGGCCACCTGGGCATGTTGCTGGCTCATGTTCAGCAGGTTGTTGACCAACACCCCCAAATGAATCAATGAAAAAGATTGTATTCATTAATTTGTTTGTCACTGAAGTGACAGAAATCATTGGAAAAAACTACATTTCTTATTTTTTAGAAGTTCCCATTGTCTTTAACAATTACCAAGTGTGATATTTGCTTTTGCTATACATACTACTCTCATCAATTCTAATGAAAATCACAACAAATACTGCAGCAAAGTGCTTGTCTGTGAGAAAACATCCTATTTTAACAAGTCGCAATAATTTTGAATTCAGCAGAAACTGCCCTACTGCTCCTTTTCCTCTCTTGAGGGACTCTGAGAACTCTGAACATTGTAAAGGCTATAAATGCAGAATACATATATATATACTTTCCTGCATCTAATATGAAGTAAGCAAGTGGACTGCAATAAAATACAATCTGTTTTTCCATTTGCAAACAGGGACACAAAGCAAGGCTCCATTTCAGCCATTTATAATAAAGACAACACATGATGGGGCATATTCTCAAAACTGAACAAAACTCTTCATCTTCTGGCTATTATTTAGAGATACTGGATAGAACAAAAAGTGAGAACCTTAATTTTATCAGTTTCTACTAACTCTCTAGCATTCATATCTTGAGAGTTAAAGTCAAATAAAAGGAGTTTCACCTCCTCTCAATAAGAATGTCAAAGCAATAGGTCTACTCTAATATCTTTGCCTTTCAAGATTTAATGGCTAGGCTTTGCAAACGAATTTTAGGAAGGCTCTATCCACATTTTTTACAAGCACACTGGTGGCTAAAAAGGCCAATACAAGATAGACATGTCCGATTGCAAAAGGCACAGCAGAAAGACTCCTTAGGTGGTATATTCTGCAAGGCACAGTTCTTTCTGCGTTGCCTTTTCTCCTTGAGAGTGATCCTGCGTGCTTTCTCAAAAGCATCAGCAGCGTTATAGATGGTGTGTCTCCAGACCTCCCAGTTGGAGGCCAGAGTAGACCAGTTATGTTGATCAATATGGCCAAGGCTGAGATGTTGTTTCAGGGAGTCCTTGTATCTTTTCTTCGGGGCTCCTCTCTTGCAGCAGCCGGTGGCAAGTTCACCATAAAGCAAGATCTTAGGGAGGTGGTGATCTTTCATCCTGGAGACGTGCCCTGCCCATCGCAGCTGTGTTCTCAGCAACATGGCCTCAATACTTGTGACTGCTGCTTGTTCTAGAACAGACGTATTGGTCACATAATCTGACCGGTGGATGTTTAGGATTGATCGGAGGCAGCGTTGATGGAAGTGTTCTAGGAGACACAGGTGGTGGTGGTAGATGACCATATAAGATCCACATAAGAGAGTAGACAGCACTATGGCTCTGTAAACACTGATCTTGGTACTTTTCTTCAAGTGTTTATTATGCCATACTCTATTATGGAGTTTTCCAAAAGCACTATATGCCTTTGCTAACCTGTTGTCTATCTCTCCATCAATCTTACCATCCGAGGAGATGAGGCTACCTAGGTAAGTAAACTGCTGGACTGATTTGAGCTCTGATTGGCCAATGGTGATATGGGGATGATGGAAGACTTCCTGAGGTGCCAGTTGATAGAGAACTTAGCAGCTTTGGTCCCTACAACATCTTCTTCCTTTTTTTTTTTTTTTTTTTTTTTTACAACACATCTGGGTTCTTCCAGAAGATATCATACCCACTTCCCCTGGTGGTCTAGTGGTTAGGATGCGGTGCTCTCACCGCTGCGGCCCGGGTTTGATTCCCGGTCAGGGAACTCCTCTGGGCAGATGGAACTCGTCAGCCCTGTAAGGCCATCCATCCAAGAGAAGGTCACTCTAAACAAACCTACGTCCTGAGGACCTCACTGCCACCGTCCAAGCTTGCTCGGCCCCGGCAGATGAACCTCAGGATTAAAGGGTGGGCTCAGTTCAGCGCACACTGTGTCTCACCTAAAAAATCCACTGTGCAGAAGATTTCCCAAATCTTCGTTCGCAAAGACTGGCCATGATGATACATTACCCACTTAAAAGTAACTTGAAACGTATGGTTATTGTGAGAGAAAAATAAATATAATGTCTTGGTTTTCTTGCTACTACATTCCTCGGAATCCAGCAAATGGCAAGATTCCAGACTAGAGCACTATCTAATCTGAAAAATTCTTTCCTATTTTGTGTAATTCCTAAGGTTTTTTTCTGTGGTCTTCATCCTGGGTCCTTTGGGCTGATAAGAACATGCTGAGATGAGCAAGAGAGGCTGAAGGTACCCTAAGTTTAATGCATTTCTAAGGAGAAAATCATAATCGTAAAATAACAACCCTCCTTCGAAATCCTTTTAGATTGTCCCAATTCATAAAGCATTGACAGGTCTAACTGTGAACAAGGATCAAATTTAGACCCAATTTAGACTTATACATTCTGCATAAGTGAAAAGGGCTACCTGCACAGACACCACTGGCAATTAAAGGTGACAAATTATCGCTGCAGAAAGAAGTAGCTTGAGGTAAAAATGTTATCACTGATGCCTTAGGCATCATCACTGAAAAAATAATCATTGTGGGTTTGCTTTTCAACAGAAAAAATGGCTCATTTCTATGCCTATTCCTTGCCAAGACAGAATTTATATTTTTTTAAAAATCATATAAATGCCAACACAAACCTTCTAATTCTGTGACAAGTTAGGTATTTCCCTTTCCAGCCAGTGTCACGTTTTCCATTTTTTAAGACCAAAAGAGAGCAAGTCAATTTCAAACGGAGGATCTCTGGAAACAAAGTATTTTGGGTGTCTCTTTTTCCCTAAAAGTCTGAAACATAAGGCATGGTGGGGCACCAACACGTGCTGGTAAATTGCATCAGTAAATTATTTTTATTAAGTTTAAAATACTTGAAAACAATAAAACATACTTACCAAAAAAATGCATCCTAATTGCTGATGTTACAGAGTTTCTAGAAGGTGTAAGGAAAATTGCTGTGCGAAAAATCCACTGAGAATTGACTCTTTGTAATCACAGAATCATAGAATCCATCAGGTTGGAAAAGACAAACAAGATCATCAAGTCCAACCCTTGATCCAACACTGCCGTGGTTACTAGACCATGGCACTAAGTGTCACATCCAGATTCATCTTAAAAACCTCCAGGGACGGTGAATCCACCACCTCCCTGGGCAGCCCATTCCAATGTCTGATTACTCTCTCTGTAAAAAATTTCTTCCTAATATCCAACCTAAACCTCCCCTGGCAGAGCTTAAGACCGTAATGGCAGACAGTAACGTACTGGGAAAGCAAGTGTGGAGAACTGTAAAGATATTCATTGCTTTGGTAGTCGATCCCACCTGGTAGCCAAGCACCCATCCAGCTGCTTGCTCCCTCCATCCCCAGTGGGAGACATGAGAAAACAGGAAGAATGAGAATAAGAAAACCTGTGGGTAGAAGTAAAGACAGGGACATCACTTACAACTACCGCTGCAGGCAAAACAGCCTCAGTTTGGAGGCATTTAATTTACTGTCATTTTGTATAAATATTTAATTAATAATTCAAGTATTAGGAAACAAACAAAAGAGACAAATAAACACATGGTGGTGGGGGGGAAACCCTCTCTCTCTCCTCTGCCACGACCTTATTCCAGACCCCTCTCCTGCTCCCTTCCTGGTCACCACTTGCTCTGTTATCACTGTAGGTTATTCTCACATAGAGAGGGAGGAAGGGTCAGACCACAGCAGTTTGTCTCAGCCACTCACAGCTTCCTGCTCTTCTGCTGCTTCTTCCTTGTAATTTGTTTCTTCTGCTCCAGCATGGGCTCTTCCATGGGTCACAGTCCCTTTGGGAGAGCACCTGCTCCAGCATGGGCTCGTCTACAGGCCCCAGCTCCTTTGTTGTGGAGCATCTCCTTCTGCTCTGGCCTTGGTCTTCTCCTTGGTTCCTCCCTCTTCCTTCTCTCTGTATCTCTGCCCCTTACCAAACTTGTTTTCAAAGAGGTGCCATCAGGTTGCCCGATGGGCTCAGCTATGTCCTGTGGTAGGTCCATCGTGGAGCACCCAGCAGGCCTTGGCCTCTTCTCACAGAAGCCATCCCCAAAGCTGCCCTCTAGCAAAATGACACTGGATACAATTGCTAAGTGTATTTAAAACATGTGGAATGAGGCTCTTGTAATTGTAAATAGAAAGCATGGAGTGTAGTTTTAAAATGCATGCTGCATTCTCAGCAGTGTAAAATATTTACCTTAGTCAAAACAATGTAATAGAAAGATCTTATTAGAAATAATAAAATTAGTTAAATGAGAAAAATAAGATAAAAATGCATCTCATAGGATTTCTCAAATTAAGCACTGATGTTAGACATACACAAACACAGTTTCATTTGGCACAGTCTTATTCCCCACCAGTTACTGTCTGTGGCTACAGGTCTACTGTTTTCCAAAAGAGCAAAACTAGATCTCCAGTATTTAAAGAAAGACACTGGTAGGAAACTTGCACTGGCCTCACTTCTTAAAATAAAAAGTTCACAGAATTCAGTATCCAATAGACTTGGCAATATTAAAAAAAAAAAAAAAGGCAGCTATTAGTCTGCAACCAATAGCTTATGTCTGGAGTAGTGAATTTCTCACAGAGCATTGGTGAATCTAGAATTGCTTCCTGTATTCATATTTAACATGAGAAGGATCAGTTTTTTTCTCTGAAAATAAGGTTTCTATAAGTTTTTCCACTTCTTAGATTTCTACTGATAAAATTTGTTAAAAAAGAGGAAGATGTTACATCATTTGTAAATCCACCATTAAAACATTCCTATATAGTGCTATTTTTTAGCCTTATCTTTATACTTATTTTGTTTAATATATAGTTAATAGTAGAAAAATAAACCTCTAGACAAATGTAGTTGATAGCTTTGGTTTGCATCTGTTTCTCAAGATCTGTTTGGGAAACTTGCAAAGTTTTGAAAAACAGTTGCTAAAACAAATAGATTTCCCAGTCAGGTCTTCTTTTTCCCCTCTCCTTATTCCATTTTTATCTTGCAGCTTCCAATTACTACACTCAGCCAGAAGGGGAGGGAAAAGCTTTACAAAGCTATTGCTACCTAATCTTTAGACATCATGGGGTGGATTGTCCACAAACCTCTGGCTCTCCAGGGTATTCCTTTTACACAGTTTATTTTACTGGCTGCTTGTGGAGTTCAAAGCCCATTTGAGCTCCTGTGGCACACAACATTTGCGTATACCACGTATTGGTGTTTTGGAGGAGATCAAAGGATTTTGAAACTCTTCTTGATATTTATTGCAAGTAAAACAAAGAACAGTTGTGGCAAACTTTCCCTGCAATAACCTAATCATCCAGTAAATCTGACACAGCCAAGCTACACTCTGACAGTATTTGACATGAGTTATCAAAGGCATGAAAGCAAATGTGAAAACACTCCAAAGTACTGTTTGAAAATGGCAACAGAATAGTTCAGATATTGAACTAGAGCTACTTTATCTAGCAATAAAGCAAACTCCAGAGGATTTCAGAGGTCAGGTGATTTACGTTCTTACAAACTTGCAAATAGTTTCTCCCATAAAAACAAAGTCTTAATAACATACCTGCTGCTTACCTTTCCCCCACACACCTAAATATAACATTTCATATCAAACCTGAATTAGATGCTAATAACATGCCGCTGCAGAACACAAATCTTGAACACATTTTGGATATAAATCAGGATGCTTTTAGACGCAGTGAATCCCTAGACTCAAAATGTGCTTCAACAGTGCAAGACTTTCTCCAAGGCTGGAGCACCTCACGGCAGCTGCAGGAATGGAGCCAGAGGCAGAGGCATATCCACCACCATTGGCATTGCAGACAACTCATGAAGGCCTTTCAAGGGCTTTGAACCTGACAGAGGTTTAAGTTCTGATCGAAGACATACTGGGGATATGCTGGTAGGTTATAACAGCACGTGAACGAACATTTAGGAAGGGCTCTACCCACATTTGTTACAAGCGTGCTGGTGGCTAAAAAGGCCAATTATGATGACAACAGCATGTTATTGGTTCTTTGTTGTTCAGCATCAGTGGCTCCACCTCAGCCTGGCTTGGCTAATATAAAGCTACCAAATGTACTGAAAAAACCCTGCAGCACAGCTGGACTGAGCAGTAGTTTTAAGAACGACAATCTGATCCCCACTTCTCACCATGTTCAGAGGTAGGTTCTTGGGGTTTGTTTCCTCACCTACTGTCAGTGACTTCAAAACTGAAGAGCAGTTGATATGAATATACACCTTACGTGCAGAGTTACAGCTCTGAGAACAAGCAGCATCAGTGCTTCTTCTGGATAGGAAAATGACACAGTGAAAGTACCACAGGACTGACCAACCTCAACCATAGCGGCACAAACAAGGCTATAAAACACTTGCAGTGACAAATGTATGTGTCTAGAGAGCTCAGTGATATGTTATGTCAGCCAGGATCAGGCAGATCTGCAAAATTCCACTAGTGAAAGGAGGGCTTATGGATTGATCTCCACTTTAACTCCTTCTCATCTTTCCTCTGCCAGGAGATCAGCTCTACCACAAGTCCCAGCTGGGAGTGCAGCAAAGTCACTAGCCCCTTCCTAAGGGCCACATCAAACAACAAGCTCAGTCCAGCCCTACTTATTCAAGGTACACACATCATTGTTACAACAACTAGTTTACATGTACGTGTGCTACAAACCTAAAACGCATACAGAGCGCAGACTTACGCAAGCTTGGCTTTGCTGACGTAGAGGATGACAGCATAAGCTAGAAACATTTCCAGTTTCTCTTTGTAGAGAAATTCCTTTCTTGGCTAGCACTATTTATTCACTGCAGAAGAGACACTGAATTTAAAAGCAGGATGACTCATACTTGTTTATATGTTTATATATTACATGCAGTTAGGGAAGATGTTTGAAAAAAATGTCAGGAAGGTTTAAATACTGTTCTTTGAAGGTGCAGTGAAGCGATAGTTAATGTATTAATTTCTGAGAGCAGCTATTTGAGCACTATAATCAAAGTGACTTGGCTTTTCCCTTCATCATTGTATCAGTGAACAGCTCTAGCTAACAAAGATCTTTAAAGCAGAGAGTTTTATAAAGAAAGATGCAGTGTTTAAACACACAGAAAACCTGATATGGATTGTCTTGACATTACACCCTTGAAAAAGGCACCTCAGCACTGCCATTTTACAGCAAAGACATACAACTGATAGGACTATAGTATTGATGTAATAATGTTCAAATTATCCAAAAGAAAGTTGTTTCTTTCTCCTGTAAGTATAATAAAAGCAGTAAAATTTATCTACCACACACAGTGGTAGACATTATTAAATTATTACTACATATTATTAAGTTATTATCATTGGTTTTGGTTCCTCTACTTAACTTGCTTGGGTACCAAGGGCAGAAGAAGAAAGTCCTGTCATACCATCCACTACCAGCTACTCTTGGTCTCTGCTGGTCTATACTCCAGACAGTCCCAACAACCCACAGAAGATGAGACAGAGAAATAATTTTTTTCACCATGTGGAAGTGTTCGTTCTTTTTCTCACTGTATGGTTTCACTGAGTCTTGCTCCAAATCTTCTTTTCCTAACCTCAAGAAAAGTAGGCAAAGCAAAGCAAATGCATAGCACACCATGAGATAAATCTACTCTTACCCACCCTTCATAAAAGCTGAGTAAAGACAAACTAATCAGAGGGTAATTAGTTACAATTTGCACAATTATGTCACTATAAGTAAAAGAACTTTTTCTCTAGATTAAAGGGACTGGAAAGCACTACACACAACCTTTCTTGACTTTTTCTTCTCAGGGGAATTTTTACAAAGCTTTCTTCCAGTACTTCCCGCAAGGATCTGATTATATATTTAATTTACTTTTTCTGTAATTAGTCGAAAAAGCTGGGTCATATGAATATTTAAGCTACTTTAATTTGAGCAAATCTTCTACAAGGATACACATTATATGAGTTAGAACTTGGGGCACTGAACTCAGTATGCCCATTGGTTTAAGCAGCTCTAAACAACATTGGAGGATGGGCAACTGCAAAGCAGATTCTGTTTCTCTCTACCCCGAGGTAACCAGGAATTCATGCATTTGCTTAAATTTATAAAGAGCACATTCTTGGCATAGCAATCCATGTCATGCATAAGGATATGGTCTAACGTTCACCTATCAAGCAGGAGCAATGATTTAAAGGAGTTGCTCCTCCGCTGCCAAGATGTGATAACTCACCATAGTGTCTCATAAACTGTGTTAAACTACTTTATCTTCCTTTCCACTGAAACAGATCACGAACACTCATATCTTTCAGTAGAGGGGACAGCAATATTTGGAACAACTTTGTCTCACAAGGAAACAATGTTCTAAGAGGGAGGCTTCTTGGTTGGATACCAGCCTAGCTGGCATTGGACAGCTGGTCATTACGTAGTGCCCACCATACCGTAAGCCAGACATCTACTTTCACTTCCACTTGAATTGTCTGCCCCACAAACAAAATAAAAATTTGCAAGACTGATTAGTCTCCACCATACCAGTGGTGGAGGCAGTGGAGGCACATTCTACCACAACGCTGATTTTATTCAGGATCGAGAGACAGAGTTAAGAATTTTCTGTGGTTCACCATCACAGAGAATTACACACAGAAATCATTTTGCCTTACTCTGAATTCCAGTCAGTACACTTAAGAACTGCATGACAACAGATACACCTACCTCTTAAAAGAACTATATTGTCCTGGAAGTGTTTGCTTGTTTCATACCACAGTCAGGAGGAGTCAGGATTGCCTCAGAAGTTTTAGATTTACTTTTTTTTCCTCAAGAGTATTTCACTACTACAGCAAGAGGAGTGCTGTTCATATTCTAAAAGTTTAGAATCTTCTGTTATTGTGTTTGAGCAAGAGATTACCGACAAGTTCAATAAATCTTTTCCTTTAGGAAGACTGATCTCAAATACTGGCCTTTTATTTTTCCCCGATCACCTTACGATGTCATCACAGTTTTACTACACTTTTTGTTCTTCTTTAATAAAATACTATTATTAATGCTGTATTAATGCACAATTGGTTTGGTATTTTAAAATTTTAATCTTTAAAATATTATCAAAACTGCATGTTCAGAAATGCTGCAAACCTAGAATCTGACTGTAAGTCTTAATATCTCCAAATTTCTCAACCTAACATTCCTTTAAATTGAACTGTTTATTCCACCAGTCTACTGGCATCTGAAACCAAGGGATTTCAAATCAAGTGCCATTTTAATGAATGGACACCAATCTGTCAGTACTATTGGCAACTGTCAAAGGTAAAGGATTTGCATATGCTAAAATGAGCTTAAGTCAGATGATGGCTGACTGAAAAAAGCAATCCTAGAAAGATAAAAAGAGAAGAAAATTGAAGGAAGGTTTTTACACTGTGATAGAAGAGGAACAATCAAATGCAACTTGTTACTACTAACAAAAATGTGGGTGAATCTGGAGAGCTGACAAAATTTAATCCAAAATGAAATTTCATCTGAGACATAATTTAAAAATGAAAATATAAACAAGGGCTCGCATATTTTACATTTAAACAATATCCCAGCCTTTGCATTTTTATTGATACCTACTTGTACCTTATCCGTAGCAGAAGTATGTACATAATATTGATACTGTTATTAAATTCTTTGCTTATATCTGAATTTCCCAAAACTGTTCTTTAAGTAATATTGCAGAGGAGTACTTTTCCTTAACACTCAGCCATAAGATCAGGTTCTTTCAGCTTGGACAAACTAGTTAATGTTCTGGAACATATCCCATATCTCATTGTAATCAGTGCTTCTCTAGTTAGATCAGCTGTCAGGTCCTCCATCCATGCTTACTTTAGGTTCCTTATAAATTTTGACAGGTATTTTTTTTCCCACTCAACAAGTCCAGTGACATTGCCTTTTTACTGTTACACATGGAGGGGGTTCATGCTCTGTCACAGATGTGGTGCAACTAGCACACACATATCTGTTCCTTAACATTTTTTCAACATCATATGCAACGGATTTTACAAAAATCAACAGTAATCTGCTTTTTAGAGAGCCTCATCATCAGTAATGGTTTTATCATCTTTGCTGTAAGGCAAGGAAGAAATATCCCCATCTTACACTTAAAAGCTGCCATCCAAGGCAGATTTAGCCCTAAAATGCAATATGGGTAAAGCTTTTGCTTGAGCCTGTTTTTGTGTGATGTCCAAACTATGCAGATCCAGCCAAGTCTGGGCTTGGCTGAGGACTCTATGCAAGCTTCAGAAGAGCAGTGGGAGCAGGTCTGAGCAGCAGGCTCATGCACAGCTGCAGATCACAGAATCATAGGATCATTTTGATTGGAAAAGATCTGTAAGATCATTGAGTCCAATCATTAACCCAGCACTGCCAAGTCCACCACTAAACCATGTCCCTAAGTGCCACATCTACACGTCTTTTAAAAACACTTCCAAAGATAATGACTCAAACACTTCCCTGGGCAGCCTGTTCCAGTGCTTGACAACCCTGTCTGTGAAGAAATTTTTCCAATATACCAATTTCCCTGGTGCAGCTTAAGGTCATTTCTTCTTGACCTATTGCTTGTTATTTGGGAGAAGAGATTGATCCCCACCTCAGTACAATCGCCTTTCAGGTAATTTTAGAGAGTGACAAGGTCTCCCCTGAGCCTCCTTTTCTCCAGGTTAAACAACCCCAGCTCCCTCAGCTGCTTGTCATAAGTCATAAGACTTGTGAAAAAGCAGGGCCAGGCCAGGACCACCTCTGCTCAGTCAGGTTGTTAACATACAGGCAACATTCTTCTGTGGTGACCACACTACAAGGGAGACACTCAATAAACAGAATGGCAAGAGTTTTTCAACATCACAGGCATGTGGTGTTGGGATGTGGAATTTGCAAAGATTTCCCTTGAAGACAGACTATGGAACAGGGTGTGTGCTGCTTTGCAGCCATCTCTTGAGCCATATCGCTGATCACAGCATACATAAGTGACAGAGGCAACCCAAATTAACAGAGATAATGGAAAAGAAACCTGCAATATGCCAGGAGGTAAAGCAAGGTTGAACACTCTTCCCATTTTGTCTTAATTCAACAAATCTAGCTGGATCACAAGATGTTTCCTTCCTCTCCTCTCCTTCTGGACACTCAGGCAACTCTTAGTTAGAGGGCCTTCGGAAAATAAGTTTACCACAGCCTTTCTTGCACAGAGCTAGAAGTTGATACTTTGTTTTGTTCACTGGGACACTTCTTCAGTCTATGCAAAAGACAGACATGTAGACCAGTTTTCATATTTCTCTGTCTAAGATGAGCAGACTGTCTCACACCAGTGTGCTGCTCGCCAACGCAAGTCTGCTGCTGGCTATCAAAAGCGTGGTGAGGCACTGACAGCAGGCAGGCAGCCGTCCTGCTGCACATTCTGCCGACTGTGAAGCAGATGTGGCTTCCAAAAATGTGCAGCCTGCAGCTTTGGGGAGCTTCGTATCTCAGGGAGTACATGGAATAAGAATTAATTTCTCATTAAAAGTTTTAAATTACAAAATAGATTGTACTCACTCTCCTAATGCAGCTGGGAATTTATCCTTGTCTCCAAGCTGTAGTTTTCCTTCCGGTAATGTTCTGTGCTTATTTCACACAGTCAGGTGTTTGGTAATGTCAGCCTTGTCCGGAAAGATAAATCCAGAGCAATAAAATACTGTGTCCAGCCCCTAAATAACTGTTTTCTCTGCTCTGTTTTACCTTCTCAGCTACCAGAGATAATTACATATAATATGCATACCATCTTTAAAGCAGTAAAGAAAACAACACTTACCAACTAAGTATTTCTGAGCTTTTCTCTTCCCTAGGGACTGATCCAAAACCTGCTGACATCCAGCTCCCTTGAGTACAGTTGATTTAAACAGCCTGACCCAGAGAACTGCTTGGCTTAGATCCTCTCTGACACACCAAGGAAAACATCCCACTGGAAATCAAAAGATTAAGAACCATCTCACTTTTCTCTTGGTTCTCTTCTGTAGTTGTGCAACGAAAGCATTTGGCAGTTCTGTTTTAGAAATAACACTATATTTAAAATATTCCTTCAGACCTAGTGGTTTTCTGTAATTTTGAAAAAAGCTCTAATTTAAAAAAAAAAAAAATAAAGCACAGGAGATAACAGTTTAGAACAGCAATATATTCAGTACCACAACAGTAGAGCAAAAATATGCCATGAAAACAATCCTTCAGAAGAATAATATGCTATTATACATCTTAATACATTTTTCAGTACCAGCACTTTTCCTTCTCTCCACATTGAATCAGAGGCTAACTGGCATTAATAACTTTAGAAACAGCAATTTCTTCCACTCCCATGATACCTAGTGCTTGGTGAACACTGGTAATTTCAAACACTTACAAGAGCACATTACACCTGCTTTACTGCTTGCTACTCTCTCTGCAGGACATAATTTTCAAAGAAAACACATTAAAATGTTTAGGAAACAAGATGCAAACCAAAATAACTTCTGGCATTATGAAACACATAAATAATTATCAATCCTGATGTAAAAGATATTGCAGACAGCTACTGCAAATCTCCTTAAAACAATCTCAAACAAATCTAAAATATCTATGCCTTATTTGACTGCAAACTAAACACAAAGTAACTACATGTAAAAGCTCTTCAATATTCCATATATACACACAGTTCCTGAATACCAAAAATCCTGATTTTCATGCAAGTTTCATAACAGCAGTTATGCACCTTGGTGCCACAAATTATGCAGACTCTGTGACATACGGCTGTGAGAGGGACACGTGCAGTTTACATTGTCCACTTGCAAAATGTTTAAATATATTGATATCTTCAACAGAATTGTTATTTCCAAACATTAATGCTGAACAGCACTGTAACTGACAGTTTGTTATTCTACACATCCAACAGCATGAAAATAGGTACTTCTCATTAGGTTACTTTTTTTAAACAAGCATGCACAGCTGAGCAATCAAAACTGCAACAGCATTTCTAATGGCTACAAAAATGCACATCTTACCCACCAGGAAGTCACTGTAAATCTGGTGTCAAAGACACCCAGCAGCAATTCTGTGTTCCTCATCACAATCAATGCACAGGCTCATCGATATTACATGGACCCTCCTAATTTCATGCAGAGCCTTAGAAAGAGGCAGACAGGTACAGTTCAGCTAAGCAGGTATGTTTGTAATAGCAGAATAAGTGGAGGGTTTTTTTGCTTTAAACATTCTTTCGCTTTCCATTACATATCCACTGTAACTATGATGGTACGGGAACTACAACACCTGCCTGAACAACTCATTTTCTCTTCCTCCATCCTATTCCCAATAGTGGCCAAAAACTGGAACTTACAGAGCAAACATAAGAAAAAGGGCAAACATACTATCCTTCTGTATTTATCTTCCTGAAAATTGATAGCTTAGGAACTTGCTGAATAGATCAAAGATATATCGAAATATATCTGGACGACTGTGTTTGATTCTTTTTTCAACCTAGTTGTGCTTTCGATCCCTGTGGGAACCTGTGTCAGTTTACTTTGGTCCGGGTAAAAAATAAGTTCCTCTGTTTTTGTGTCTGGTACCCCCAGTTCCTGAGCCTGGTAATATGGTTAGCAGAACCAACACCACTTTCTAAGACAAACAGCCACGATGTGTCAGTGTGCTGATCACGCACCAACTCCTTCTCTCTTCCCCTTTTCAACACTCTGGTTGTCACCAGGATATGATGACCCCCATTGTAAAACAGATAACCCTTCTGTCAGTGTTACAAGACCATTTGCTCACAGAGTGCTGTCTCCAGGATGTTAGGGAATAGGGAAGCATACCAGCACATGAGATATTGCCTACAAAATCCAGCAGCTGCAAGTCCTAAGTGGGACAGACTGGAACGGCTGCTGGACAGGAAAACCCATGATCCCCTGGGGGTCTGGAGCACCTTGGCTGTGACCTGCTTCCTCTGAGACTTAGTGAGCCATGTTGTTTTTGGTAAAGTCTGAGTCTAGATTATGGTTATTGTATCACACACGGATCATTAAGAATTTGACCCAATCTGTAGAGGGTTCAGGTAACTAAAAACTCTTGATAGTAAGAAAGCTACACTAATTACTAGAAATTCTGTTTAAGTGAAAGCTATGATAATTGCTAAGAATACTCCATAAGCTATACTAAGAGTAGCCAAGCTGCACTAACTGCCAGAAATAGCAGATAACAATAATCTATGCTGATTATTAAAATTTTAATGTAATAATAAGGCTCTAGTTATAACTACTACAACCCTGTGGCCAAGGATCAATAACCCTCATTCTGCCAAGAATCCCTAAAAGAACCTGCATGTTCCTTTTGCATTGGGTGACAATTTTAAACTTACTGACATCTAAATTTAATGGATGCTCTACAGACGTTATATGTGTGTGTATATACACATATATACATATATTCAAACTGAAGAGTCCCTGCTTACTCTCTCCTTCTATGGAGATCACACCATACCTCTGAGAAACTTTGCTTCCCTTCTCTGTCTGTTTCTGGAAAACACTGATTAAACAAACAAAACTCTAACTAATGCCAAAATTTTACTATGTACAGCAACCATCCATCCCCGCTGGTAATCATATGCCAAAGCAAACATGAAAAACTGCTTGGAAGTTTTCCACATAAGTACAGGCAGCTGAAAATGGCAGTGCACCAAATATTCAAGTTTGTGTCTCTCCTGAATTGTTGGTGTAGTTGAAATAGCTAAAAAACCCCCAGTTAATTTCACTTTACTTGTTATAATTCTTCCATATGTGGTTTTCCATATATAGGGAACCGTGTTAGGATGATCCTTATTCAAAGTGAGCGTGATGAATTATAGAAATGCAAATGAATTAAGTATTTGGAACATAAAACTGCCTTTAGAAAGCATAATTTGAAATAAAAATATTAACTTTGAGTTGCATGCTAAAAGCCCTAACACCAGTTCCAGCGCTGGTAACAATTACACATTCTGGAGTGATCTGCAGTCCTCAAACAGAAACCCAGGGCAGGTCTGTCTGCCCATTAACAAACTACTACAGTTCAATGTACACAGTGTAAGAGTGACCAAAAGCTGACATTTTCTGCTTGAAAGGGTTATTTCTGTCACCATGGAACACAATTTGCCCTTTCCAGGATACCATATAGTGCTTTACCTTAGAGCCTTCCTAAATCTTCGTTTGCAAAGCCTAGCCATGATGATAGTGCTTTACCTTAAGCTTCTAAATAGGTGTCCAAATTGCTCATTTTCCAAGTATAGGAAGACTGACAGACAGCCATCTTATTGTTTCTTTTATTCTCAGTGTTTCTGCATGCAACAAAGGGAAATAACAACTCCCAGAGAGATATATGACATGCCATTAACACATTACAAACTAAACAAAATCTTTAGTGAACTCTAAGGAGTAATTCCATCACCACCTTTCCCTTCTGCAACCACCAAGAGAGGTGCATCTGTCTTGTTTTTAAGTCTAACTTAACATGCAACCTGTCACTACATCTGAATAGGTGAGCCAAGGAGAACATTGAAGCTCCACAGAGCTCTCTCACTGGACACTGAGCCATATAGCAATGAACTCACCCAGACCTTGGTTATTTGAGAAGGAGGCAAAGCCATGTGGGTGAGAAGGAATGGTACCTCTCGGGTCCTTATTTGGGACAGTGAAGAGCTCAGAAGGGGAAGACAGGTGCCAATCAATCTAGAAAGGGCTATCAGGCATCGTGTCAAGTTTGCCAATAAAGACTAAAATCTGTAATGCAAGGCCCAACAAACACTGTAGGTTCCCTGCCAGACTTTGCTACTTCTCTACCCAAAAGGAAGACATGATTCAGACATGAATTTGGAAAATTAATTTTCAAACAAACTTCTGGACAAGAGTGAGTTACACAGCTTCACAGGTAAGGAAGGACACTTTGCTCCATATCTCAACATGATGTAAAAAAGGATCTTGAACCCCAGGACAGACTCCATTTTGCTGCAGGGACAATACTCCCATACAGGCAACTCAAACTCAAACTACAGTTTTGGGCATTTGAGAAGTGTCAGTTCCTCAGATCTCGAAAAGAGATGCAAATTCATATGAAGTGATAGAATCAGTCTTTAAAAGATTATCCTTAAGGTTCTGGAAAAATGCAAGACACACAGAAAAAAGGTCCCCTCTTCTTTCAAAAACATTTGTCTTAAAGGAGAGGTGGCTCAGACTTTGGCCACTAGACAAAATAATATTGGAGCATTTAGACCAAGTTCCTGTTTCATTCATCACAATTTTCCACTTTCAGGCTTGATATTACTTAATTCAAACACTCCTGTTCAAGACACTGAAAAGAAGACTGAAAAGGTAAATAGCCAACAGGAATGAGCAAGACACACCACCAGTGCCTGGGGCACCTCTGCTGTCCGGGAACTAATTAGCTTAAAGATGCCCAGATGAACCCAACAAGGGAACCACTACGTCCCCAGGTAAAAGATTTGGAAGATGCAAGATATTAATAGACCTGTCATTTTAACAGCACAAATGCAAGGAAATAAAACTTGAATCAACAACTCAGCAATAGGAAATCTTCCTATAAATGCTAGTCTGAACATTTAGTTTCAGCTTAAAATTGCAATCACACTGAGAATTTGATTCTGTTAATATTAAAGGATTTAAGAACTTCAAACTCATTCATCTTTAGATTTTTGGAGGGGGAGGGGGGCAGGAGGGAACAAGAAATATAGAGCTACATTGTGGTTTCATCACCGTCCTTTCAAAACAAGTATGCAAACAGCACAACCGAACAAACCCAGATTAAAAGAGGAATAAATAAGAAATAGACTATAACCACTGCAAATTGAAATAACAACCTATTAATTTCTAAAGGGCAGGGGTTCTGAGGAGCATGCAGAATCTATTAGGGACTTGTTATTGCAGATAAGTTTGCATGAATCATGCTTAGTTGCTAAGGAAAATACAACAGTATAAAGCTCCAACATATGTCAGGAAGACCTTGGAAGCAGAGAGCCCATCGGTTTCACATCATTGTCAATCTTGCTGCTTTGTCTCCCCATGTGTCACTGAGACCTAATTCTTTCACCAGCAGATGTCTAACTTTTGTAGTGGTTTCTGGGACCTGCTCAGAATAGCCCAAGGAAAACAAGAAAAGAGGGTCCGTTCAGGCTGTTGTCGCCAAGAAGCTGTAAGATCCATAACAGCCCTGCATAAATCACTTCAAGTCTGTCAAAGCATATCTAGACACCTTAACTTAATGCTGTGCTCCTGGTGCTCCTACATTGCACACCATAATAGAAGGCACTGACACTAGCAGGGCACGCTCCTCTTTGTTACATACACAGTGTGGCATCTTGCCAGATCAGGCATGACAGCTGCCTCCACCTGCTGGGAAAAGGCAATTTTAGCATGGGAGACTTCACCTGCACTCTTCTGCCTGTTGATAGCACCCTCAGGAGAAAAGGGCATCACCAGAATGCCTGGCAGAGTTCTGCAAGGATACCAGCACTGGCCACTTCTAACCAAGTGGGAGTCCTCTGGACAAAGCAGCCACCAAGGACTACATGACCATGAAAAAGTTCAAGAGATACAAGTTCATACTCCCTGAAAGAGGCTGAGGATGGCAAGCCCTCTTAGACAGAGACTGCATCTCAGAGCGTGGTCAGGGCTGCCTGGTGCTGCTGACAGCATAACAGCACCACAGAGTGTTTGCTGTCCCCCGCCGCAGCCAGCACTCCCTCTCACGCTTCCCAAAGCACAGCACAAGTTACAGATTGCTCGGGTAATCACAGGAGAGTGGCTGCAGAAAGGCATGTGCATGCTCAGGGACACCGGGGGGATTCAGAGCTCCTTGAAGTCCGGGCCAGGGCACGCAGAAAGGTCACAGTGGGCACCTTCTAGGCTGGGTATCCTTTCAAGAATGCAGCTGCAGCATGGACTCTTCTGATTAATTTCAAGGCAGCATTAAAGGGCCTTGGGTGTAAAAAACTGCAATACTGCATAACAACACAACAGATACCTATTCCCTGCAACACATTTTCATATTGCTTACATGCTCTTATGTGATGGTATGGGAACAAAGTTATTTTGCACTGATTTCCAATTGGCCATTGGACTAGTGGCAATAATATCAAAGTAATAAGCCTTAAAGAGATTTTAACATAATTTTAAACTTGTTGATTAAGGTTGTTAGGGGATTAGAAATGAGTTTAAGTCACTTAGGGAAAACCATCTTAATTTCTCTTTAGAAATGGGTTCAGATAAATAATTTCTTTCTCTTCAGAAATCTTGGGAAAATTTGGGTCAGGCTGTTATTAAAGTAATTTTCTTTCCTTCTTCACCTCAGCATCTTAAAAGGGTAAAAGTTAATATATTCCTGCAGCAAACATATGTTTGAGTGCGCCTCATTTCCTGTAAATAGCGTATTGTTTTGCCCTGTCCAGGCCCCAAGTATTTGGAATTCACATTCTTATTGAGATAGATAATTTTCATTATACGTCATGTATGTATTGTTTTATATCCTATGAAGCATATAGTATATAGCTCAGCCTCTATGAATTTGTTCAAATGTTGAGAAATGGAATCACAGAATCACTTAGGTTGGAAAAGACCTTTAAGGTGATTGAGTCTCACTGTAAACCTAACGCTGACAAGTCCATCACTAAACTATGTACTTATGCTTTAAGAAATAGTCACAGCACTTGGCTACTGATTAGCTTGACTTTACCTGTTTGAGGGTGATTTAATCTCTCTGCTGATGAGGGGGGGAGCCAAAGGAAAATTTGCCAGCCAAGTGTGATGTGAATGAATACAACTCTGTGTGCCCAGCGCTGTGCAGTTCCCTGGATTCAGGCAGAGAGCTCACATGAGCAGACGCTGCGCTTTGGGGATTAGGTTGCTTTTGTTAGAAAAGCTCATAAAGCAGAACTCTCCTCAGATGGCAACAACACTGAAATTAGGAGCTGTGAGAAGATCTAACATCTGTATCTTATGAAATAGCTTATGGTATTGCTTGCATTCTTATGATTTTAAGTCTAATATATTCCACAGATTTTCCTTTACCAAAAGAAAACACTGAGTAAAAACTGCAAGGGTAGAGGAAGGTAAACAGGAAGGGAAAACATCCATAATGAAACAAAGCAAGAACTCCTTTACTAAAACTAGCAGTCTAGAGCTAATGTGCACAAATATGCTCTGTGCATCTTTATGCTGATGAGCACATATACCTGTTTTCCTAATGTCTCCACTGATTGTGTAGAGATCACATGCAGGGAAACAAAATCCAAAAAGCACGTGGAGGACAATGGATGAACTTCTTTTCAGTTTGACATCTGGAGTGTAATAGGACTTTGTGGAAATAAATCCTGGCTTTGATGCTACATACAGTTTTCTGAAAAGCATAATTTCTTCTAAATGCTCAGATAAGTAACCAGAGCAGACACTTATTTCATCCCAGTCACTAAGTCATTATTTAGGTTCCTGCAAGGGTTGCAAGGGAAACTATTTCTGTATGCTAAAGCCAGGGGGAAAAAAAAAACCAACAAACAACAACACAATATTAGTAACTGAGAAATTTCTTACAATTTTTCTTCATATAAAGCTGGAAGCATAAGATACATTAGAGTCTCTGTCTCATTAAATACTTTACATCAAATCAAACCAATGGCATGGGAATATTGTTTTCCAAAGTCACAGTGAGTTCTCATTGCTTGATATGAAGATTAGCTCTGATGGACTCGCCTAACAAGTCGTATTTTCACTGAACACAGTGCCAGGTTTTAGTGATGTATTTATCAGTTCTTGAGGCAAGTTAAACAATGGACCATGAAACACAGTAGCTTAATTACAACCAATGAGCCAAAGTCACAAAAAAGTTTCTAAAGCTGGCCCTATATGCACTATCAAAATAAACAGAATAAGCATCATGAAGAACACAGAGGTTTTGGATTTTTTTCTTTGTTCTGAAAAATTAAACCTGTTCAATGCCTTCAACACAAACAAGGGTTAAAGTCTTAGTGTTGAGTCTAGATACAAAAGTGGTGCTAGACATGGGGTCTTGTCTGAATTTTAAATCTCAGAGATTCATTCCAAATTCTTTGTTTTAAAATCTGGTCTTCTTAATGGCACCAGATATTTGTGTGTGGTGGGTTGACCTTGGCTGTCTGGCAGGTGCCAAGCCAGACACTCTCATTCCCCCTCCTCAGCAGGACAGGGAGAGAAAATAAGATGGAGAAGTTCATGAGTCAAGATAAAAACAGGAAGATCACTCACCAATTACCATCACAGGCAAAACAGATTTGACCTGAGGAAATTAATTTAATTTTATTTCTAATTATTAACAAAGTAGGATGGTGAGAAATAAGAACAAAATTAAAACCACCTTCCCCAGCCCTACTTCCTTCCCAGGCTCAACTTTATTCTTGACTCTTCCACCTCCTCCAGGTTTTTTTGTCCTTTCTTAAATATTTAATGACAGAGGCACCACTATATTGGCTGATGTGCCTTGTGGTGGTCCATGAAAGCCAACTGGGACTCACAGAGGCCACCCTAAAGACCCCACTGACACGTAATACAGAGTGGTTGGTTTAAGACACGTAAAGCCTTGTTTCTTTTAATCTTATTTACAACTTTAAGGAAGAATTGTAAAATCATGTTAATTTATATCTCCCCTAAGTTACTCTCAAGTAATGTCAGACACATCCAAAGATAGGTCTGTGAAACAGAAGTTACAAAGACAGGCCTGGCTCACCCACCCTTACAGCTTCTCTCGGTGCAAACACTGCTTTTTTTGAAGAACAAAGCTCTACAGGATGCCCATGACACAAAGCGGGGATTCAGAGGTAGAAAGGGAAAAGTAGTGCCTCAGGAGGAGAAGGGGAAACATTTCTGCATTACTAACATTCTACTTTCCTTCCAAGGAGGGATGAGCCAACATATCTTGGATCATGGTTATTAAAACCCAGAGCTCTCCAGAGAGCAGAGATGTGAGGGCAGTAACATTGCACTGTGTGAATCTGTATGGTTGAACATAAAACTGCTATTGCTTTGTGCAGTTTATCAGCAATACTGCACTTTCCAGGAAGAGTTGCCCTCTGCAAGTCACTCCCAAGTAAAAGCATCTCATGTTCCTTCCAGGATATTCATCTTTCATTGGGGTCTCAAAGTCTACTGGAGGTACAGATACTTTTCCACTGGCATATGAGCTAGGAGTATGGTAATAGAATCACAGAATAGTTTGGGTTAGAAGGGACCATTACTTGTCATCTAGCCCAACACCCCAGTAATGAGCAGGGACATCTTCAACTAGATCAAGTTGCTCAGAGCCCCATCTGACCTGACCTTGAATGTTACCAGGGATGGGGCATCCACCACCTCCCTGGGCATACGTAACAGCCCACTTCAATTTTCATAAAATGTTTATCACCTTCTATAGTCAGAATAGTTTCAGTAAATGAGTATATTTGCTGTTTAGGAAAGGAGAACGTGTAAAATTTAGAAATTAGAAATATGCTCAATGAACCCATGGAAATACTATTTCTTATCAAGAGGTATATGATAATTACACATTCCTTTGTGACATCCATACTACATACTCAAAAATATGGACTCTTTTTTTCCAATTCCAAGGCAGAGGTTTTTGCCCCACACCTTCCCAGCACTTATGCAAATCTGTAGACTGTTCAGTCACAGCTAAAGATGTAAAGAGTCAAGAAGTCAGTCTCTTGTCTGTGATATTGTTATGTCCTCCATGGTACTACAATAGCCTCTCAGAACTGGAGAAGAAAGGAGCATCCCTTACCCAAAAAGCCGGGAATGCCGTGGCCAGGGACAGCCGCAAGGGCTGGGCTTGGCTCAGCCTGTGGACCGGGCATCACCTAGGGAAGAAGTCACAGCTGCTACCCAGAGGAACTATTTATTTTATGTGCTGCTTCAGTGCAAAGGGTCCCATAAGCCTGTGCAAGGACCCCACCCCTACAGGATTCCTTCTCTCACTGTGGTGGGAGAGACAGGACACCCAGAAGCGCACGCGCTGCGTCCTCACGTAGAGGGGCGGCTCTTTATACTCCACAGGGGTTTGAAACACAGCTACGTGCGGCTCTTGGAGCATTTTGTAAGGCCGTGAGAGCACGGGAGAGGAACACCCAGCAGCTCTGTAATTGCCCCTGGCACACAAACAGCTCTCGGAGGGACCCGGACAAGCTTGAAAAATTAGTCCATGGGAATCTCTTTCTAACAGAATCATAGAACAGTTTGGGATGGAAGAGATCTTTAAAGTTCATATAGTCCAACCCCCCCTGCAATAAGCAGGGACATCTTCAACTAGATCGGGTTGCTCAGAGACATATCTGACCCGACCTTGAATGTTTCCAGGAACGAGGCATCCACCACCTCTCTTGGAAACATGTGCCAGTGTTTCACCACCCTCATTGTAAAAAAAATTCTTCCTTATACCTATAAAACTTCTTTCTTCTATCTAATAGCACCTCAGGTGTTTAATTTTCCTGTGTGCTCTTCATCTTTGAACATGAGCCTACTTGCGAGTTCTTCATGTACCAAACTCCTGGGCCCCACACTGATCAGCACCAGCACCTGTACCAAGAGTTGTGTCTCTCTTTCTGCCATGCATTTGGACTAAGCACAGTGTTGTCAATTTGTTCTTTCCTACATAGGTCTGTAGTCTGAGGAACACAAGGAAACAGACTTTGCTAGCATCCACTGCCAAATTTGAAAAAGACAAATGATAAAGACACATAGAGAAGCCTTTAGCTTTCTAGCTAACACTTTTAAGTCTGACACTTTTGTTCATGTTAGTTTTCAACGAGACATTTGGTTCCAGGCTTGTAATTTTTTATATCACTTAGCAGGCAGTGCTAGATGCATGCTTGTGTCAGATGGTTGTGGGCCATGGTATATTTTAAAAAAAAAGCCTTTATGGTAAAGTAGTTTTTTTTTTCTTTTTTTAGCCCTGTTAATAGAAAAAAGAGAACCAAATAGTTTGAATTAACCCACTTACTGTAAGATTTCTCTGAAGACAGACTAGATCTTGTCAAAACTTAACAAAATATTGGTGTTGTTTTTTAGGGTTTTTTTTCTTTTTTTTCCACAGAATTATGCTGTTCCATCAGGAGTGCAATGTTTCACAGGGATGTATCAATTTCAGTGGAAAGGTTTCTGTATGGTACATTTTTGTCACTCATGGCCCATTTTTGTCACTTCTAAAAGAAGATGCCAAATAAAAAAAAATAATCTTTCCAATCTGAAAACAGGTACTTTCACACAATGTCATTTGTGATGTTGATATGAAGGTTTTGGATCTATTACAGCACAGAGTAAAAACACATGGCAAAATGAACTTGCCATTTTTCAGAAAGCTCAACTTGGAAATCCTAGATCTGTGTCAGCATGGCACTTGTGTGGCTGGGCATCAACATAAACACCTCTTTATTTGCATGCATCATAGCAGATTCTTGGTCTCCTTTTAGACCATATTAATTTAGAAACAAACCATATTAATTTAGAAACATATGTAGATCTTCCTTCAGAAGATGTTAGTTAAAAGGCTGTATCTGTTCCGTCAACTTCCACGTGGCCCTGGGTAACAGTTAGGAGCAACGTTCTAGAAATGCAGGTTGTATTTTCACATTTCACCATCGAGCAGTGGATGTGGACTCTTCCATCTTGGGATTTATATCCAGACCATATGTCTGTGCTACATAAATCTGTCAGATTTGAGGTATATGAAACTAACCTCTATTGCTGCCCTCCTCTCTCATTTCTCTGACACTGTGATTCAGGCATTTTATTGTACTAATGCAGCATCTCTCCTCCTCCAAAAATTCACACTTCAGATGGAAATTACTGACTTGCCCAACTAGCATGTCCCCGGAGAACAGGAGAGACTGCCCTGCTGTGCTGAGCCAGTTATCATGTGTCTCCTACAAGCATTTTGTGTTCAAAAGTCTCCCCGAGGGAAAAAACCCCACAGATTCTTGCTGGTTACAGCCTTCTGTCACTGCCTACCACATGACACAGTGCATAAAAACAGTTTAATTACAAAGGGATAGAAAGCTGATAGACTTAAACCAAATCTGAGAATTCATGTATAAAAGCTGGGCAAAGTGTCCTTGGCCAACATAAAAAAAACAGTGACAAGAAGAGGGGAAAAAAAGAAGACAGCTAAGCCCAGCACTGAAGGTTCACCAGCTGGCTTCTAGAGCCAAGTATTGCTTGGCACCTTGTTTTGTAAATCACAGAAATCCAGCTAGTCCAAACAAGTAGGAGATCTAGTTGCAAATGTCCTTTGAGTAGATTTCTATCTCACCACTCATTTCAAGTTTGCATATATTCTTTTCTTGTACTGGACTCTTGAGAAAAAAAGGAACTTTCCTGATGAGGAGTCACCACAGCAGTAGAAGTTTCAGATATATCCATGCATCCTTCCCATGCAATAACATTTTGCTAATAATTTTGCCAAGAATCATAGGACCTATAACTTTTACTTTCCACATTCCCCTCATGTAGTTACAGGTTTGAGAAGCACAACAGATGGAAAGAACATGAAATAACTATTTCTTACTGAATTTCCAGTGCACTTGATGCATAAGATTTATTCCGCAGCACAACAGAAAATTTTTCACAGCAGCAATGAAAAACTGGAAGAAGTTACTAAGGTGATGGCTGCCATCATCCCAAACAGGGATGATCTTATTAGGGCTAATAATGAAAAGATTAAAGCAAATATATAATCAGTGCATGGAAGTAAGTTTCCCTAGGTTAGCCCATTCTTGCTAAAAACCTCTCTGGCTCTACTTGTAATGTACATTTTCTTTCCATGTGCATTCCTAGGGCCCATGTGGACACAAGATAATGAAAAAACGTGAAACTGCTGTAACATAGCTAAAAATAAACAGATTTCCCATTCATACTATTGTTGCAGCAGTGTCATACTATTCACATGCAGAATGGACTGGGAACCAGTTTGTCTCTAACAGCCTTCCACTCCAAATAGGCCTTCCTTTGTCTTCTGTAGCAACCATTTAAACACCACAAAGGCAGAAGATATAATGAGCCTCTTGAATACAAGGGTTTCACACTCATGTTCTGTTGCTAGACCCCAGCCATCACTGACAGAAGGAACCATGACAGCTGGACCAACACTTGGCGTGCGAAGGTTGGGCACGCTATGTCAGGATCATTCTGTCTGCCATCACACATTACTGGAGTAATGGTTTCTTCTGTTTAAAAGCAGTTGTGAAGTGTCAAGTGCTGTTTATTTTTTCACTCAGAAAATACTGCCTTACTAATATCAGCTTAGAGATTTTTAGTACAACACAGGAAAAATAAACCCCAAACTCAGAAACACAGCTAATGTAATCTATAATCTGTTTTACTACTAAGGGTACCGTGGAAACAAAAGAAAACATAAATATTTAGTTTAATTACTTTATTTAATATACTTTAGTATAATCTCTTGTACGGGTCACACATTATTATAGGCAAAAGTAGACATATGCCTACTGAGAGGAAACGTGAGATTCCCTGGTAAGAATTACAGCAGTGCTGCATCTGCTCCAAATTATCAGTACCTTAACTAAGGATGCAAGTGTTGTTCTCATATCATTCACCTTCAGACAGCTCAGAAAGACTGAAATAACACAAATAAATAGTAAAACATCAGTAGATTTTTGCACACACAGCGTCAGTGCTATGCAACCTTAAGAGCTGAAGAGAGGGAGAAAGAAGAGAGGAAGAGAAGTTGAAAAAAGGACCCTGGTTTTGTTCTGTGGCAATGTACAGTAGGAAAGGAAGAGACTAATACCTAAACCAAGGTATGAGTGCTGCTGCCACTGGAGTATTTGGCTTCTCAGTACCCCAAAGGGAGATTTGTGGGGTCCTTTGCCTGTGTTGAGGGGTGCAAGGAGAGAAGTGACAATGCCCAGCTCTTTGAAAGTGTTCATGAGGAGGGTACCACAACAGGTGAAGTTTCCAAATATTTTCTAGGTCATCTCTTACCTGCAAGATCATCTTGCCCAAAATATTCATTCTGTTGTTTTTAAATTGCTGATGAAGTGAGACTAGCATGAATACCCAGTCTTACCAGATTGCACTGGGAACCACCCTCACAGGAGGAACAAATATCTGTCTGAACAGACAGGAATTGCCGTCTGAATTCTAAATAAGTTTGAATATTTTAATAAACAAACATTTCTAGCTTTCCTTCATCTTCACTGTCAAGGCAGGAAGAGTGTTTTGTTTTATATCCCCAAACTGAGTTTATATTTTTTAAGCAAATCTTTCAGAAATAGGTAAGAGCATAAATAATTACAGAAAATTGGTCTTAAGGGAAAAAGATCAGTCTTAAAATTCAAACAAGACAACTCATTAATATTTACATAAGAAATAAGGATCGAGAGGAAGGGACAAGGATTACACAAGGGAGAGACTGAATGCCAATATAATGATTAACTTCGTCCTTCTGCAGAGCAGCAGCAGATGCCTCAGCCCCTGCAGCTCTGCCTCTGGGAGAAGGCAGGAGAATCAGAAACTAATAAGATGCTGCAATAATTTTATTTACACATATTTACACCCATCTGAGAACAAAACTGGTCAAAGAAGACTTAAAGACAGTTCCTTTTAATAGTATTTTCATGTCAGACTCATTAACGTGTGATGTGCAGAAAGCACTTTTCCTTCCAGAACAGACTAGTTAAAGGACTGATGCAGCAACTTCTTTGCTATCCCTTATAGCTTTGACAAAAGGCCACAGAAAAACTTGACACTCAACTCTTGTTTCGTACATGGGCATTTACTCTAAGACTAACAACTTGCTCAGCCACTAGAAAAGGATGCTGTTTTATTGCTCCTCAGTTTTGAACAGAAGTTTTACAGTGGGAGAGTCACTATTTGGATGCTGAACATGACCTGACATAATAAAACTCTTACTTAAAAAAAATAAATAAAAATATAAAGTGATAAAGTTATAAATCATTCAGAGAGGTGTTTGGCTTTAATTTTTGCCACTGCTTATTAGGATCTTATTTAGCTATCAGTGTTAAAAAAATAGCTCCACAGAACAGTTCCCTAAACCCTCAACCTCAAATATACGCTTTTCAGAAAAAAAAACCAAACACACAAATTGAAATAATTGTTAGAATATCCCTAAAATATCTCTTTTTTCATGAAAAAAAAGCAAAAAAAAATTTGTTTTGGAGTCTCTAAACTTTTCATTAAAATTTACTTTAAATATAAACACAAAGATTTTTTTCTTTTTTCTGCTTTTCAAGTGGAAATGCTACCAAACTAATATGCAATGTGATTGCTACTTACCTAAGTTCTCATTTAAAAGAACAAAACAGAATTTAAAAGTTCATAAAATATTCTTTATAATATTTAATTTAAAAAGTATTTTACTACTCAAACTGACCACAGTCAATTCAAGGTTTCTCTTGTTTTCAGAATACTCAAAGGTTACAGATGTTCATTGGCCATTAATTTTATGTGAGTTTAAAATTAGACTAAAACCATTCTTAATATTTTTGCCAATTTTTTTAGCACAATATGACATCTGCAATATTTGCTGAATGAGGATTTTAGTCCCCACTCAATTTCTGCAAATGCCATGAGTATTCGTCCTCCATTTCAAGGATTAATTTTGCAAATGACACTTTAAGCACTCCAAGCACAATGGAAGAAGTCAAAAATAAATCCTACGAGTGCAAGAGGCCAATGCAGATGTGCATGAGCCTCAAATGCTTTTCATTCCCCATGTTGACAGTCTTCTTTGTCCAATAAAAAAAGGCCATTGAGACCACCACACTGATAATATTAAACTTCATCCTCTTCCCCAGCTGGAAGGGCATTCAGGTTTATGTAATGCAGCTGCCTTTATTTTTATCACAATTTGTTTGCATGGCCGGGTGATCTGGGCAGAAGGCAGAAATGGTTGTCCCCCGACATCTCAAAGCAGATCAGCCCTCTAGCAAGGATATTGAGGGTTTCAAAAAACCTCCCATGGATCTGCAAGGCTGGGAGTTCCAAATTCTCCCGATTTCCAGCTTAAGCATTATCCCACATTGTTTCTTGTGCCAGTGCTTTAGCTATACCTCCCAGTCTTTAACCTGTCGGACTACGGAAATCAGACTCTGATATATAAAGATATCAGATGCTGGAGCCAGCAGAGACTTTCACTGCTCCTGGGGACACAAAGTAAGCAGGAGGAACTGCTCCAGCTCAGTGCCATGCATGGGGAATAAGTAGTGCTGAGTTTGTGCACAAGCAGGCAGGGTTCTTTATCATTTTGTAGCTCCATGGGCATATATAGCTAGTGCAGACCTACACTGCACACGAGGAGCAAAACATGGCACTACTGCAAAGGAAGCAACACCACCTGAGTCTGCAGGAGTAACTGGGCAGCTGGGACACATGCTCACTCTTTTAAAAAAGTGTCTGGATGCATTCTTTGATTTGTTTTTGAATCCCTACTCACTAGGTATAAAAGGTTGATTTATCATTTCTGTCATTTCTAACTAGTTTTATAATACTCAAAAGAAACGTGTTCAGAAGTTTCTAATGGGTTGGACACCTTCAAGCTCACTGTAGGAACTGGAGTGAGAGAAAGGGACTGCAGGCAGAGCTCAGAGCCAGAGCTCAGTACTATCGAAGATTGTTTAATAGCCAAAGGCAAAAACACCCCGAAGGTCAGTGACGTTCCCCTCTCTATTTCCTGAAAGCAGATGGTGGAAGACTTTGGAATTAATGGCCCTGCAGCGCCCGGCTTGGCACCAGCTCCCTGCAGAAACGATCAGCCTTTTCTGCTGACAGCCTGTGAGACAGCTCTCAATCCACGTGGCAGTGTGTGTGCCCAAGAACCACCCTGCAAATAAAATCTGGGAAGACAGATCACTGAATGGCATCAAATGAACTTAGAAAAAACAATTTCTTTTATAGCAGATTTTATTGTGCAATTCTATCAAAGTCACCAACTCATCTCTTTTTTGTTCAGTAATTCTAATAAAGGAATGCACATATGGAATCAGGCTCAATCCAGTATTTTTTTCCCATGAACAATGTAGCAACACAAAACATTGCTTTAGAGAGAGACAGGGTAAAAGGCTCCCCTCTCCTCTCCCACACACACTTTAACTGTAAATCTTTAGATTCAAAAGCTAGTTGAAAATTTTTTCTCCTCATTAAAATGTGATAGTATTTACTGCTACCTAAATGTATCCTTACCACCCACGGAAAAATTTAAGACTTCTAAGGTTTTTTTCACTGTTGTTATCATAGTGATTATCAATAATTAGATGCAAGAAAACTAATTTATGCCAGTCAATAAGATTTTTCGGAAAAAGTTTTGTCACTTCGATGTTCTTTTTTCGTTCTCCGAGATAACATATTCCCAAGTAAGGTCGAAAGATTTTGACTTGGAAGGAAACAGCTCAAAGAAAGACTTGGTTATCTAAAGCCATGCCTGCCTTCTCATAAAATCTGGGTCCAGCGCTGGAGTAAAAATAGTTTAATCTTTCTCTTTTTGTATATGATTGAATTAACTGCCAGATTAGGATGTCATTTCTGACAATAAAGTTTATTATTTCCACTTCCTGAAAACTTTGAAGGAAAACAAAAGCAACCCTGTGGCTGAAAAATAAGCCCCACAATGCTAAATTAAAGAAGTTTAATCTACTCAGCTCATAAGGAAAGGATGAAAGGTGAATTGTCACTGAATTTATATGACTACATATGGAAAATGCTTAGAGGAAAATTACTTCCCAGTTTTGCAAGCAAAGGCATAAGATTCAATGGCTCTAATAGAGCTTGGAGGAACAAAACCTTAAAAAGATGAAATTTCCTGACAGTAAGAAAAACTAAACTTTTGAATAATTTATTGGAGGGAAATCCAGTACAGGTGAGCAATTTTGAAGCAGCACTGCTGCCATGCCCATGCCTGCCTTTTTGCCCACTGATCCAGACTCCTACCTGTGAGCCAACCCCCCAGCCTGCCATCAGACAGACAGACAGACAGACATCCCCTGCCATCAGCTTGTGGAGTAGCTGCCAGACTCAGGGCTGATGCTGGCTACCATCACCAGCCCTGCCCACCCTGCTCACATGGGGATGGCTACCACACTGGCCTCCTCACAAGCAGCCTGTCCAACAAAGTGCCTCCCAGTGGTGCTGGATTTGTGCTCAGTTGGTGCCACCGCATCATAAGCACCAGCATTTTGCAAGCTCAAGCATTACTATGAGTTATTGCCATACTAGAGGCAGGGAAAAGAAATTAGAAAGGTGCCATGTTATCCACAGTGTCAATACAACTGTCCTTATGTAATGACAGCAAAATCTAATGTGAATACACAGCTTACACTGAGGAAATTCTTCTTTTCATAGACAATGTATGCATATTGCTGTCACACAGCCCCCAGGAGAGTCCTCTATGCCACCCTCCTCTTACCTCCTTCTTTCTTTGAGAAAAAACAATCTCTGCTAACAGTCTGCAGGTGTTATCTGAGCAGCTTCCAATATTTTGCCCAGCACGTTCACCTGACATTTAGGGTGTTTCCATATTCTCCTGCACAAAAGAGCCTGGTTTGTTCACTGAGTGGTACCTGGTCTGCTTTCATGAACAGAAAAACGCACTGAACACAGTGGGAGTTAAGAAAGTCCAAAGCAAGGTGCCTGCACACTCTGTTCCAGAAAATATTTTTAGTTAAAGAACAGCAAAGAGCAATGTTCAGAAATCCAGGACCTACCTGTGATCTAGCTCAAAGTCTCCCAGGTCTGCACACAAATAGAGAGTTCAACTTTCTTGGATGTGTCACTGTCCAGCCCCTGCTTCTTCTACACTGTGTCTCTCCACAGCCCACAGATGCCTTATTTATATTGCTGTGGGTACTTTTTACCCCCCATGTGACTTCCAGTTCTGGTACTTTTTGGTACTAAAAGTCAGGGGAGGCAGTAGACACTGAAAACAGGACAATATGCAAACTACAGTGTCCAGCAGAAATGTAGTATAAGAATTTTTTCTGACAAAGACTACTGGAGAAAAATCAACATAGTGCTCAATTTTGGGATTATTTTAGTTCCCTAAACACTACCACACAAAAAATGTAATTACAAAGAAGTTTCAGTAATAGCAAAAAGTGTTCCTGAAACCACGGTTAAAAATTGAGTATCCTCAGGGCTTGAAAAACAAAACCACGGTCAAAAAATAAATGTACTTTTCAAAACAATCCAGGCATCTACTCAGCACGTCAGTCGCAATCCACTACCAATACATCAGAGCAGTCCTTCTCTCTCTCCAGCACACAAGCCAAGCACTCTGCAGGCCTCCCAGCAGCACTAATCACAAGGGCTCTGGCTATCTGAAACTCAAATATTAGTAAAAGAGTAAAGTCAGACCTTAGAAACTCTGAGAACTGCTCATGAGGAATCTTGCATGCCCAATAGCACTAATTCACAACCCTTCATGAACCCTTCTGATTAGGACTATCAGAGAAACCAAAAAGAGCTAGTTAAAGTTATGACTTCCAGTGTCACAAATTATTTTTTTATCCCAGAGTATTTGTATCATTATTAACCTGCTGAATTATTTCATAAATGACATATTTAAATATGCAGTCTTAGTAACTAAAATGAACTAGAAAAAAGACCCCATATCCTTCTAACTCCCTGTTTTCTTCTTATAATTTATCTGAAGAACTCTTCCTTGAGCATCTCTGCAGATTTTCATAAGAAGAAAAATACCACAGTCCTCAAACATAACCAACAAGATAATACCATCAAGAACTTGCAGGTTAAAACTGGTAGGACATATAATAAGTTGTATAAGGGCAGCTTTAAGATATGTTCAGAATCCCTTCCTCTGAACTTCCAGGGGGAAAAAAAATCAGTGTCTCACTGGAAAGAACAGGATGTTAAGTTTTAGGAGGTTGTTTTGTTTCTGGAAATTTTTTTTAATTGAAAATTTGGTTTATCAGAGTAAAGCAGGCATCAACCTTGGTGGGATAGCTACTGCAGTTCTGTAGCAGCCCCTTCCCCCAGGATTCAGCTATCAAAGCTGTACCTGTGAAATGCTGTCAAAAACCTTGGTGCCATTCCTACCGGGAATACAACTAAAAATACCAGCTCAAATTAGCAGCGTGCAAAGACAGTCATTAAGTACCTTAACACCTTCCTGACAGAACACACACAGAGATTCCACTCAAATTGTATTGCCATCTACCTGAACCAGCTACCTATATTGAACCACAATAGTTCAAACTATTTTTAGGCTACTGCTGGGGAAAACAAACAAAAAAAACCCAAAACACCAACCTGATAGCAAAAGTACTAAAAGGGGTCCATTCCAAGAAAAGTTCCTGTGACCTTTCATATATCCAAGGAATAGCTATAAGTAACATATTTATGTGTAACCACTTTATCAGCATATCTGATATCCTTTACAACAGGTGAAGTCTGGAGACACTAAGCTCTGCTGCCCTGTCTTCAACTCCCCAAACCCTTTTTTCCTTCCTATTACCAAGAGACACAATTGAAAACATAGACCATATGTAATCTTATATTTTCTGCAACAAGTACAGCGGTTCCTGTATCACTGCTTGTTTTTATCTTCCAAAATCCAAATCTGCATATATAACAGGCTTTTAATAACAGGAGCTGGTACAGGTACCTGACTCATAATAGCCCAGGACAGCTGATGTCCTTAATTTATGCTACTAGTGACACTGTTTCACCTTACTAGTTAGTTGGTTTTGCTTTTTTTCCCCCGAGCCCATTTCTGTCAAAGCAATGCTCACACAGGAATGAGGCAGCTCAGGTTTTTGATAATTTGGAAGATGCTAGTGTTTGGCCAGGGAAGGAGAAGGGAACAGCTATCCACTGTGCCTCTGATCACTGGGAGACAGTGGCAACAAAGCCAGCACTGTGACTGCAGACCTGCCACACATTTTATTCTGTTCTTCATTACCTGACTGTTATAACTTGTTTCTGGGTTTATCAGGGTCAGCTCTGCCTCCAACCCTACCTCTTCCCCTTCCACCTTCCATCAAACGGACACACATCTAGAGCTCTAACATTGACCCTTATCCATAAATATACTTTTATTTCCTTTCATTGTTTTTATGTTTCTGTAAATCTCCTTGCCTTCAGGGAATGCCAATGTCATTTTAATGCCATTTTCAGCACCACTTTTGATGTCAGAGGCTGAGCTACACAGGCAGCCAAGCATTCCTACACTCATTTCTGCATTACAACCAATATGTTCATGGACTCACAGGGGAGAAGTGAGCAGCAGCAAATGCATCCTATGCTAAACTGCCCTCTCCTCTGGCCGAGTTGCTGCTGCTTATCTGCTTCCTGTCAGCAGCAAGAATTCAGGTGAAAACCAAAGATTAATCTTAAAAAATCAAACAGAACTATCAAAAACTTCATCTCCCTTCAAAAATAAATGAATTTAACTTTCCAGTGAATCACCTCAGAGGACTGTCTGGTTCTACACATTTCAAGATAGAAGATGGTAACTGCTACACTATTTTTTGTCATTTTCTACCTTCCTTTTTCTTCAGATCCTCTAGCTGGCAGCTAATTCACATTCAAGAGAGATGGGAAGAGGAAGGGAGGAATCATCATGCTTGTTCCCTGTTCCTTAGTTCAAAGTTTTGTGGAACACCATCTCTTACAACACTCCTCGAGGGAAGCTGTGCAAGGCTTGGACAAACTGCTTTGCTCACAGAGCGACAGGCTGGTTGTTCTAGTGATGCCTCCATCCCTCAGGACTGGCTCCTTCTCCTGTCCTTGCAGAGGCTGGTTCACCAAGGATGGATAAAAACACCTTTTTTCTCCTGCAGAGGCACCACCTTAGCTGCTGCTGCAACCCTGCAGTGCAGGACATGTGGCCTGTTCGACACAGACCACATGGCTCCCAGCACAGCCCTCTTCCATCACAGCAAGAGCAGCACCAAAACTGCACAGCAGAAATTTTCATGTGTAAAACATCATATATAAGCACTTGAGCTAATCAATCTTGTACTGATTTAGTTGTAAATTTTCATGCATAAGCTATTCTAAATCCATACTCTCTCGGTGCAGGGACCAGGACTAAAGGTTTTGCTTTAGCTGTGGCAGAAATGCTCAAGATGTTGTGATATAGCTTGAAATTCTGGCATTAAAACAGAAAGGATGGAATGGTTACTGTTCTTAGCAGTCCATCAATCTAATTTAAGCTGCAATCTAATTTAAAGCGACATTTTTACAGTTCTTGCAGAAACATGAAAATTAGAGGGTCAACTTCTTTAATAAAATATGACAGGGAGTTTTATTATCACATTTTTCTTTTTTATATTCTTATTAGAAATAATTAGAAATTTAATTAACAATTGATGATCAGACTTAATGTCTCTGATGAAGCCGTTACTATCAATGAATAAAACAGGTTAAGAAAGGTCTAAAGGCTAAAACAGGCCCTAATCGTAAATTTAGATTAAAGCAAAAATCCTATAGACAGGATTCTCCGCTTAAATTGAAATTGTGCTTCTTTGTAACAGTGTGGTGCTGACTTCCATGAGCACTTCTAGTCTTATACTTCCTGGGTTTTGAGTTTAGGTCTCTTGCAGTCTAATCTTCTTTGTGAGCATCTTCTAACTTCTGGTTAAAAAGGAATCTCTAAAGTGAAAAATACTTCAAAATATCTGATTTCATTCTGAAGTTTTATCTTTACCAAGCAATAAAAGTTATCTGTCATTTATTTCATGTAAAAATCAGGATCTAAATAAATAAACCTCCTTATTTGAGAAAAACAGCACAACAGCAGCAGAACAATAGCTGTACAATATAACAGTCAATTGTTTCGAGTATGTCATGAAAATAATTACAATAACAATAATGACTCAATTGACAATTTAACAAAATACTATCCATTTTTTACTCAGTTTCCAGTTTGCAGTAGTGCAGGATGGCTGCTCAGGCCAAAAGAAGTCCTTCCCGTCAGAACATAAAGTCTACACAAACTGATAGCAAATATCTCTTTCCAGATTATCACTGCCCACAGGGTTTCGTATCTGAACTTCCTTTTAAAATATCAACCAAACAGCAAGCTTCATTTGAGAAGAAAAAAGAAAGGGAATTATTTCTCTGATATTCAGAATGAGAGAGAAGCTTCAACAGACATGGGAACAATTCATTGAGACTTGTATATGATTTTGAAAAAAACAAAGCTCATGCTTTGATCACAAGAATTACACCACTCACTCACAAAACCTTGCCTGCAGTTAGGGAATTAGAACACAATTTTAATAACTGAAGTACACAGGAGCAAGTTTGAGAATTTCAAGGCGAAGGGAGAATGAATCAATAAGGATATCAACAGCAACTGCTCCTTACCGTCCATTCCTGGTGCCATCAATCCACCCAAGATGGGTTACTGAGATTCTTCCTGCACGGCCTTGTTTGCAAAAGGAAGTGTGCTACAAGGGTGGGTCACCCTTCCCACTTGGCAGGAAGGAGAGGATTTCAAGCATGGGGGGCCACAATCAGATGTGCAATATGATAAGACCCCCTGCCAGCAAAATTACCTCACCCATCCACACTCTGTCCTAAGTACCACAAACACAGGGGATATTACTGGAAAGTAGAGAGCTCTCCTTCCACAGGAGGAAGCCTGGCATGGACTATTATATGTGCCTCATCTATCTCCATTCAAAACCACATTACTTCATCTCTCGATTTATTATCACGGTGGCAGGAATACATCACAATGTACAACAAGGGAGTTGGGAGTGATCCTTGACTGCCCATAGGATACCTTCAGGAAACCTGGCCTCAGGATCTACAGACATATGTATCAGAAGGGATTACATTCTGGACTTATACTCCATTTTAGCTTTTTATCCTTTTAAACTTCTCTGGAGATGGGGAACTTCAATAAATTCTGATTCAATACATAAGCCAATAACTTGTAATGTGGAACTACTGAAATTCTGGAGTTCTGCACAGCTGCCAAGTTCCTTTCCCTGAGTCAGCAATCACATACTCCTGAGTGCAGGAACAGCAACACTGGGAAAGGCATTAGACGTGAATTTCTTCAGAATACAAGATCCTTTAAAGTTCAGGTCTAGCACTAGTCCTGATTAATATGTCAGGATCAGTTACTTACCTTTTTTTTTTTTTTTTTTTTTTTTTAATAGCTTTAGGCCTATAAAACCTCTGGCTTACCACAGGCAAGGAAGACGACCATGACCATTTTCCTTCCATATGTGTATTTTAAGCTGGCAGGGACACTCAACAGGCAATGACACTATAAAATTACCCCTACATAACACAAAACTATTTTCTTGCCAGTCTCCTTTGGAAGGAAACACTGTTTCTATGAAGATAACCATGAATGATGGTCATTTATAAAACAATTCCAAATACCAATTATTGATCTGCTTGGAAAACCAAACTAGCAACACCTGTTTAATCTCAGATTATAGGCACTGCTGCCTGGAACTCCAAATATTTGATCTACCCAGTCAAAGTTCGCTTTGCATTTTGTGACTTGGCTCAGATATTTCAGTCTGCACTGTACCATGCCTGGTGCCTTCCAAGGAAAAATAATGTACTAGTATAACTCATTTCCCTTTCTCCAGTGATTAAAAACCTGTGGTTTGTCCCTTCCTGGTCTGTGTGATGATGTTGACTGGTCCCCAGACCATTTCTTGCAATGCCACTGTCTGAGTACATAATTCCCGACTAAATAGAAACTGTATCATTTTGGGAAGTGGTGATAGAGCCAAGGACACTAACCACATTGATTTTTGTTGTGTTTATCTGTCTTTTTATATCTCTGCAAATCCCTGGTGATTCTGATATCACTTTATAACAGTGCATTTTTCCTGTTTTCCACTGAATTAAATGTCAGCAGATGACAGCTTAGTCTTTGTTGTTGCCATTCAGTAATTTAACTGCACTAAACAGGGAACAGCATCTGATTGCAGAATCTTTTTGCACTAGCTCTGTGTTATTTTAACATCTTTTTCTGTTGTCTTACTGGGTTGAAGATCAAAAGCACAAATGGTAAACCTGTTACCAGCTTGTATTTCAGTGTTAACCCCTTAAACTGTGATTCAGCAACTTTGCAAAGCTGATAGATAAAACAAATAAGAATCACAAATTTGACACACATGGTTAACTGCTCAGATTTAAGGTTTTTTGATAAGATTATCTCAGGAAAATATGAATAACAGTCCAGCATATTATGCAGAATCGCAGAATCACAGAATCATAGAAATATTTAGTTTGGAAAAGATATTTAAGATTGAATCTACCATTCCTGCCAATGTAAACAAATCTCTGCCTATTTTCTTGTACAAGAACAATTTTTTTTATCCTGTGCCACCACCTCTTCTGTTTAATTTGGTCTATACTTTTGATGCACAAAAACAGCCATGGAAGTGGTTCAGCATCCCTGTTCACTTAAAACCTCAATATCATAGTTCTGCTCTTTTCTGGTTTTTTTTCAGTCCCTACATCCATTTATACTGTATTTCTTGACACCCTTTAGGAATATGTTCATAAAGACTAGGAGAGTCATAACATCTTAAAATGGGAGTTACGGTATCTCTAGTGGTCTTTTAACCACTATTTTCTCACCTTGTTCACAGGGGATGCAGACTGTTAGCAGAGCTTACATGGGGCTCCAGGTCAGTGGATGTGCTGGTGGGGGAACAATGTCTGAGATCATCCCCAAGGGTAGATAGCAACTATATCAATGCATGCTTTAATTTGCCCTATATCAAGTCACCTTTAAAAAAATTAATAAAAATAAGCAGAAATTGGCAGAGAAAACATACGCATTTCAGCATTGTTGACTATCCTAGCAGTTTATAGGAGCTGTTCTAGATCTTAAGTAGCTCTGAGAATTAGGCCCAATACATAAGCAAAGCAAATTTTTAGTATATATATGAAACCACAAGCCCCAACTGTTAATGTCTGCAAGTAAAACAGAAGATTCAATGGCTAAAAATGTAAATGGTTGCTAGTAAGCCACATGCCTTAAGACTTTATCAAGGCACTGTCAAATCAGAGAAAATCACGTATGCATGAAGTTGTCACCCGTCACCTTGGATATTCATTTTTATTTATTGGAGCTTCATCTGTTGTGCAATGAGTGACTCAGGCTGCTTCAGGATCCAGCATCTTTCACAGTAATGGGTTCACTAAAGCTGTAGCACTGCTCTTGGCTTCTGCTCAGCAGTTGGCCTGAGGTTACAAACTGTACTGTTTATTGAGCCTCATTAAAACCACTGTCATGTGGAATCAGCTTAGCTTGGCTTTAAGAAAATATAGAACTGCCTAAATGTGCAACTCCTTTTGAAGTCAGAATGCTAAGTTTGTACCATATTCCAGTGATTCTAATAATGATTCTGATTGCATTCTGTGAGCCCTAAATGGTCACATAAGTTTGTTGTTTTAAAACCTGACTCCATAAAAGTAATAATTATACTAAAATAATTTGAAGTTAACTTGCAATTAATGTTGCAACACAATATTTGTCTAAATAACAAAACTCAAATCCTTATCATGCAGGAGTTGTAAATGTATAGTATGTGTCCAATACCTTTGGCAAGAAACCAAGGAAGTATTTTAAATTTCATATTCAATGTTCAATTCATCTAGGCTGGCTCTGAATATTAATTGAACTGTTATCTCACATACTATAAAGCAGTGAGGAAGTGGGTTTTGCATGAGTGCTATTAAATATCCTCAATGTGCCATTACAACTGGTAGCCTTTTTTGTAGAACAAGACCTTAGCAGCTTGCGATATATTGTACAGTAATTAATATAACAAGCCTGTGATATATTATCATAGTGTTCCTGCTCCAGAAGTAGGGGTGGTTTCTGGGAGATACAGAGGGAAAAAAAAGCTTCCCCTAATATGTTTGTTCATTCCCTTAAAATTACTTTATTGTCCATACAGAAAGTAGTCTTAGAAAATGAGCATGAAAGAAAGGGGTATTTAAGCAACCATAATTAAGATGGAGCATGGGTTACGGTTTTAAAGTGGCCGAGGAACAGATTTAATAATCCTTTCCAAGCCTTTTTGCTATCATAAATTGTGATAAAAAACACAACAGAAAGAATGAAGTCAAGCTAAAATAATAAGATAATTCCTAACACTAACATCAATTAATAAAGAAATCATCCAGACATTGAAGTTGCTTCTCCTAACATCAGCAGCAAAATCTCAGTGATTTTGCAAGATGATATCCAATGCAGGAAAATTAAAAGCTCTCTTATCAAACTAGATGCTGCTGTAATTTTCTCTGGGAATTAGGATTTCTTTTTCTCAAGTTATTCCTATTATAAACAAAATTTAAAAGAACTTTCACCTACACAGAGAACAGAATTCCCTCCCCTGTGTTACCCGAAATGATTCAGAGCTGGGACTTAGCATTAAGCTCATGTAACTTATAAATGAGGGTCTCATCTCATGACCAGAAAGCCTCTTGTTAACTCACTGGGTGATGCATGTGCAGGGAGGGTGGGGACCAGAAACAGGAACAAAGATATATTTGGTATCCTCAGGGTATAACCACTGAGAAGTGTTACCATATTCTCATGGACCAAAATTACTTCCATAGCTTGTCAATCCATCTTCTTCACATTCTTTCTTTGAACTCTCTTCAGTTTATCAGTTTTCACAGTCTTTCCTGTACCTTACAAGGGATTCCTCAACACTACTAAATTTATATAGGAAGAAGACTGTCCATCAGAAAAAAAAATCAGACATACGAATTTCATCTTGTATATAGAATACTTGATTGCTTCTACATTTTTTTTTACTATTTTAAATTCAGCCATAAAATGGGAGAAACACTGTAGAACTTCTCTGCTAGCTGAATTACAGGGGAAAATGTAGTGGTTTCTTTCTCCTTTTATTCTGAGTTACACTTCTTTTATTACACAGTGAATTTCAGACTTGATAGTGCATCAGGAATTAGCTTCTTCCAATGTGACATTATCTTTAAATTTAAACCAGGAATTTTCTGACTGCTTAAATTTAGTGCCATTATAGTTCTTAGCTGTAAATCATACTCTCAAGTAATCATTGTTTGCAAGCAAGAAATAATCAGATCAATTCAAGTATCCTTTCTCCAGCTGAAAATCAGAAACTAGAGGAGGAAGTGTGTCCAGCATGGTTTAGTGTCTTCCACTAACCCATCAGGCCAAAAAGAACTGTAAGAAAATAAATGTAACACTCTTCAACATAGTATTTGATATAATGATATCAATCTTGTCTTT
The DNA here is from genome assembly GCF_025592945.1 of Manacus candei. Classification (NCBI taxonomy): domain Eukaryota; kingdom Metazoa; phylum Chordata; class Aves; order Passeriformes; family Pipridae; genus Manacus; species Manacus candei. The sequence continues at coordinate 7,093,201 of NW_026138067.1, read as the reverse complement.
TTTCTTTTCCTATTTGAAAAGTTATGCAAATTTCTTTTCAACTCCCTATCACTATGATCATTTCAAGTGAACAGTAATCTGATAGTCTGTTTTATAGCCTCTTTGGAATATTCTTAAAAGTTTAGGCTCTCTTTTTTGTTGTTATATCAAAAGTGGGTATTATTAAACTCTGAAAGAGAGTTTAAATGTCAATATTTTTATGAAAGAAATCAAGAAAACTGGGACAATCTCACTCTGTCTCATGGTGACATGTAAAAGCAACACATTAAAAAGAAGTGGCAAGTTTAAAAGCAAATAGATAATGGAGATGGACATGCAGGAGGTAGTAATAAAGCAATGCCTCTGCACTGAAAACTTCAACTCTCCTATCATAAGCACAATGAAGCAAACATTCAACTATTGTTTAAAGACAAAACAATACAATCAGGAAAAAAAAGAAAAAAAATTTTTTTTTTAGACAAAGTAGTTCTATGTCTAAATAAAAAGGCCCACTCTCCTTCTGACCCAAGAGAAAGTGAAACAAAACCAAATAGCAATACATCTCTTCATCTTGTGAGTAAATTTTCATTCAGTAGTACATAAACACCCCACACAAATATATGAATGATTTTGTTTTGATTGTGGTCCATTATTATGGCAGATGAAATGCCAGCTGCTGTGACTCATTAGACCTTCATGTAACAAGCTTTTCTTTCACTGCAGAAATGTGATGTGGATGGAGTGGTGGGCTGTAACTGTGATGTCGGCAGTCTCCTCTTTGCTTGGCCATGACCTTAAAGTAACCTTGGCAGAAGACCAAGCTTTTAGAATGGTATATCACTTTATGCTCACTTTTTTCTAGTATGATTTGTGTGATTTAGCCCCATTCACATAAAGAGAATTAAAACACCATAAAAACCAGTGTAGAAAACTAGGGTAAGAACAAGGGTCGTATTATTAACAAGCAGCCAGCACCTATGAGTAGAACCCCAGGATAGCTTCCTCCGGACTATTGTCAGCCAGAAGTTTCATTCCCTGAGCAGTGAGGATTTTCTAGTAATCCTCAGAAAGAACATCAACCTGTCTTCACAAAATCCTTTTTGAACTCCCTAGAAATTTCGTCTCTGTGGCATCAGCTCTACAGGTTAATTAACTTTTTGTGTTAAAAAATATATGTATTTTTGGTGGGCATAAAACAATCACCTTTAAAATTCTTTATAATTAACATACTTCCCTAGAATACAAAAAAGTAGTATGAGACTTAAATTATCTTTTCTGAGGCCATCCATTCCCTGCTCTTCATCTTTCTAGTGATTCAAACAAACATATCATTCTCTGTATTTCCCACCAATCTCTTCTACGTGGTGGACATCAAGAACCAGCACAACTCTATTCCCCTGTATAGGTCAGGTATTTCAAACTGGCATTCAAAATGAGGCCCTATCAACCAAATACACATTAACCAGATGCACATTTTTATATATTCACAGAGCTGATCAGACAGATAGGTCTGATCAGGAAGATTAGACAGATATATTGTTTTGAAAACCCACACACTATGTAAGGAACCTCCAAATTACAGAATCACTGAAGGCAATACTATACATAGAGATAGCATATATGCAAATATGTTCTCATATAACGTGACAGAATCACTGATATTACACAAATTAATTATGTTTCCGTATAGGAAATTAAATCTTCACTAATAGGTGACCTATATTATAATTCTATCTTCTATTCTTAACACTATTTGTTGAAATTATACAGCCTCTAGGCACAGAATCATAGAATAATTTGGGTTGGAAGGATCTTAAAGATCAGCTAGTTTGTCGTAAGGCAAAAATTGTGTGAACAATTTTCTTTACATTTCTGTGTGTTTCACCTTAGCATGGCTGGGTGCAGATAGTAAAAAATGCTGCGCCACTAATATGGCTGCAGGTCTTGTGCCAAGATGCCAAGGAGGAGTTTTTGGCAGATGAATAAAGTTTTCTCATCTCCTATGACCACCTGTTGTGGTCCAATTAGCAGTGGACAGCAGAGTATGCTTTCCTTATGTAACCAATGTAGTGTGAACAAGAAGCTGAGCGTCATGAGCACTATATAATCTGTCTTTCTCCTAATAAATCCGACATTTGCCTGATCATATTGATCCTGGAGCAATCTGTCTATACCCTTCCATCAACACTAGTTCTAAACGCCCTGCCATGGGCAGGGACAGCAGGTTGTTTAAAGCCCCATCCAACCATTTCCAGGGATGGGGCATCCACAACTTCTCTGGGCAACCTGTGTCAGTGTCTCACCATCCTCACAGTAAAGAATTTCTTCTAATACCTAATCTAAATGTACTCTCAGTTTAAAGCCATTCCTTCTTATCCTATCACTACAGGCCCTTGTGAAAAGTCCCTCTCCACCTTTCTCACAGGACCCCTTTAGATACTGGAAGGTGCTATATGGTCTCCTCAGGGCCTTCTCTTCTCCAGGCTGAACAGCCCCAACTCTCTCAGCCTGTCTTCACATGAGAGGTGCTCCAGACCTCTGATCCTTCTTGGTGTCCCTCATCTGGACTCACTCCAACAGTTTCACATCCTTCTTACGTTGGGGGCCCCAGGGCTGGATGCAGCACTCCAGGTAGGGTCAAGACAGCACAGCAGAGCAACAGAGTCCCCTCCCTGGACCTGCTGGCCATGCTGCTTTTGAGGAAGCCCCAGATACAGCTGGCTTTCCGGTCTGTAAATGCAGCATTGCAGTAGGGAAAGCAGCATGGCAATGCTTCTAATGAAATAACTGATTATATTTTTGGCCTGTTTTCAAAACAGCTCATTCACACTGGATTTTTGTTCCATTTCACCCAAAATACCACTTACTTTGAACCATAAAACAGTGTAAATTTGACTTAAATGCGTAAATGGCTATAGATGGGAGACCAATTTAAGAACAGGAGAAACCTAAGAGGAAGATTAATTTCATGCTTGTATAAAAACCAGATACAGTTTTGAGAATATACATTTAAAGTTTCACTCCAGGAAAAAACATTCTCACGGAATCAAGGACAAGCATTATCTAGCTACTATGTTAGAAAATTACTCAAAATGTCAGAGGAAATGGATTCAGAAGCAGAGGTTAAGAAGACATCATTTTAGAGAGCCTTATCCTGCCAGGGGCTAAGCAACTCTGGATGCTCCTTAACTCCTGCTTTTACCAGATAATACAATATGATGAAACACCTGCCAGGAACTTTTCTTAAGCAACGTCTCAGATACTGACTTTGCAATTCGAGCCCTTGACAGTATTGAATCCACTTTTTATTGACTATAAAAAAAACAAAGTTCAAATGTGAATCAAGAAACTTCCTCGTAAGGCTAGTTGTAAAAACATTTTCTTCAGAGTCAGCAGTATCACCCTGAGCTCCCTCCATACTCAAGAAAATCAATGCTCAGGTGCATTTATAGGCTGAAAACAACAAACATGATATGCAAAGAAACTGAAAGATGTTTTCTTTCAATTGCTCTATCACCTTTTTCACAGTGTCATAAATGTAGCAATATTAGATGTAAAACTGAAAAACAGAAAATGTATCAGAAAAATATAGCCCAAGAGAATCACATACAAAGAGCATTAGTCTAACTCCACAACAACAGTCACGCCAGAGGAGTTCTGTTACAGGACTTTTTTCTGTTCCTCTGTCGATGGGGTTTGTGTTGCAGTGATATCACATGAAACCAAGGTAATGATGGTATTTCCAGTACAACCTTTACTAAGGAGGAGATACTAAGAAGGGGTTTAGATTTGTCTAAATGGAGCAGTGTCTTTTAAATAAGAGATCAACCAAATATCAACTGAACTGGTAAAGATTTACAAATTAATTCTCAATAGAGAAAATTTTTTGATGTTCAAGAGGTCAGAGCTCCTGGGCTACAAGGAACATAGACTCATAGAATCACAGAAGGTTTGGGTTGGCAGGGACCTTTAAAGTTTGTCTAGTCCAACCTCGCCATGGTCAGAGACATCTTCAACTAGATTAGGTTGCTCAAAGCCCTGTTCCACCTGGCCTTGGACACTTCTAGGGATGGGGCAGCCACAATTTTCTGGGCAACCTGTTCCAGTGCTCATCAGCCTTAACATAAAAAATTTCTCCCTTATATCCAATCTAAAGTCTTTCAGTTTAAAACTGTTGCCCCTTGTCCTGTCACTACAGGTTCCTGTTAAAAACTCTCTCTCCATCTTTCTTATAGGCCCTCACTATATATTGAAAGGTAACTATAAAATCTCCTCAGAGCCTTTTCTTCTCCAGGCTGAACAACACCAACTCTCTCAGTCTGTCCTCATAGAATAGGTGCTCCAGTCCTCTGATCATTTTAGTGGCCCTCCTCTGGACACACTCTAACATATCCATTTCTTGCACTGGGGACCTCTTGTACTTGTACCACGGTACCTCGTGCCTTAAAAAAACTGGAGAATTAGCTACTGAAACTTTGAAGGTCTACACTTCCCTTTAGTACACTAACTGCTGCCTCCTTTCCTAAAGGGAAAAAATAATCTTACTTTTCCCTCTTTTTAAAAAACCACATTGTTTCCATGAAGAAGGAGGGGAATAAGGGGAGACAGTTGCAATGTTTCAAAACAATTTTTTTTTAACTTCTGTACTTTGGATGTTACCTCAAAAAGAATGAAAAACATAAAGTGATTTTAGAATGCATTTGTGTTCTTAAAAATACCCCCCAAAACCCCAAAACAATACTAGGAGAGGCAAATATTAAGAGAGCACCTCCTGAAAATGTTTGGGGCCCTAAGTATGACTCAGAGCATAAGATGTGCTAGAGTAAAGTGGATTTAGGCAACCTTCCCTCTCTACTTTTCTTCCTTCTGTGATCACCTTCATTCTGCAGTACACTATTCAGTTTTCCTTTTTCTGTTTTTGCTTCAATTTTATTTTCTACATTTAAATACGTCAGAAGCAACTAAAACTTATTATTATGATGTAAGACACCTGGAATGTTTTCCCTATATTTTAAAAAGTGCAATTTCTGATGTGCTATGTCTTTCCTTAATTTATAATCCTGAATCTATTAATTTTTCTAGAGTCATCAAAATATTTATACATATATAACTTCTCTGTCCCTTATTTTCATTCACTTCCCACTCCTTTCACCTCTCTTTTCTCTGTCTCCTTCCTTTATTCCTTCAGTCTTCTTCTTGGTCTTCATTTATTTACCATAACTTGCACAGAGAGAGAAAAAAAAAGAAAGTAGAGTATTTAAAAAAAACTAGTTGTGTTCAGAAAGGAGTAATAATAGAAAATTTTATGGCCATTTCATGAAAAACAGACTGGGAAGTAATCAGCATCTGCTGAAGTGTAAGAGGTGTAAGATGAAGCTCTGGTTGAACGATGCCCTCTTTTAGTGAAGAGCCCCCAGGATGGACATGGCTAACAGTGTCCATTTTAAGGATCCTCATGCCAGCAAGGTATGTCATACACATTACAAGAAACATGTCATTATTTTTATCTCATAGACCATGGTCTTTAGAGGCAAAAGACTCTGCACAAGCACAGTGAGAGACAGAAATCTGAGCCAGATACTAGACTCTAGTATGTTTACTAAATACGTAATTTAAAGGTGGATATTAGATGCCTCTTTCTCCACTATCTACCAAACACTTTTAAAAATTTATTGGGTAAAACTACCTGGCCTGAAGAGCACATTAGCTGTGAACATATCATAAATCCAGATTTTTAGCACCGTGGAAAGCTGCCCTTCCTACCTTAATGCAAAAACTGAAGGACATTATTTTACTCTTGAATGCATCAATGTAGTTTCTGTTGAAGTTAATGGACTACTCACAGTAGTAACTACTGCTCTTCGTAATTAATAGCTGTGGTCACTGGGGACTTTAGACAAGACTCTACATTTGTGTAACGCCCCATATATTTCATAATAAGTGCCATACTTTGTAGCACTCTCAGGGACTGTCCATGGCCTGGGCAGGATGACAGGGCTTTGGGCAGAACATTTACTTCCTCTCTACTTTGACACCTACCTGCAAAACAGAGCAGGTTACTCTGTGGAAGCTGAGAATGTATACTTATTGCACCTATGATTTTCAATTCCTGAATCCTACAGATCGTCTTTCTGAAGCCATATGTCATCTCTACTTCTTTACATCCAAAGCATACTCACAGAGGGCACCTCCCACCTCTTTGCTTTCCTATTTACTGAAGCAAATATTTCATTATGATCATGTGTAGAAAAAAAGGGACAGGGTGCGAGGTTTTTAAAATGGCATTACAAATATAACTCTACATTCCAGGAGGAAAGAAAACACAAACACTGCACTGCACAAATATTAGAATACACAAAATTGAACAAAGTTCTCAAATATTTGACAGTAGGAATGAGATTTTTTTTAACGAACCATCTACATAATGCAATTTCTTATTTTTCTTATATCTCCACTTTACTGCTTTCACTAAAATGAAATGTTTTAAAATTAAAATGGCCTCAGCTCCTCCGCTCCCTCAGGAGACATATGTAGAGATCCCACTGGGGAGGGAACAGCAATGCCCAAAACCAAGTGGCAGCAGACCCAATTCTGATCTCACCTCAGCTGTGATGACCCACCAGGTTCAACTGATGATGCCTCACATACAATGATGTAAGGGTACAGAGATCTCTCAGAAGGAAGGGAAAGATATTACTGCAAGTACATGACTGAAATTTTTGGAGATTCAGGAGGCTGTAATCTTCCTGTAAGTCACAGGCCATCTGCTTTTACATACACAAATCTAAAGATTTTCTTAAAGAAGTTACAGCATATAATTATACCTTTTTACAGATGTTACAAGGAAAGCCAGTTGATCTCATCACTACCCTAATGCCTCAAAACATGACTTCACTTGGTGATTCTCAGCTGACCCCTTCTGCTTACAAGCAGGACCATCTAAGAAATCCTTAATCAAAACACTAACTGAAAATATGTTCTATCCACTGGTCAAGGTCAATTTTTTCCTTATGAAACACATACAACTCAGTCAAAAGGACAATTTACTTAAGTCAATAAGTAGTAATACCTGCAATGATTTACTGCAATAGTAGAATAACATGTACATTTGAGGGAAGAGTATCTACACATCTAGGTTACAAAGCTCTTTAAAACAGAGCCAGAGCAGCATTCGATTCCCTTTGGTTGCAGTGAATAGTTTGAAGGTTGAAATTACATTCTCTGTTGATCACTGGGAGACAGGCATAGGGACAGACTATTGAAAAATTTCACGGTGTCCTTTTGGCTGCCTTCCAGTCCCACCTCCAAGTGGCTGCTATTCTATTTAATGTAACTGGAGTCTACCTTTAGGATGAATATCTTTCTTCCTGACAGTTTTTGTTCTTTTTCAAGGGAGGGGAACAGCCACAGACCAATAAAGACTGCCTCTCCTCAAGCCTCTGCTGAAGGGCTGGGAAACAGAACAAACAACATGGCCAAAATGCCACTGCACAACCGTCTGGCAAACGAGTTTCTCTACAATTTCACTGAAAATGCAGAGGATTTAGCAGCCGAGGTTAGGATAATCCCAGAAACAGAAATGCTTTTCAATTGAAAAGATTTTTAAAAAGCAAAAAAGAAAAATCTGTTTCATAGCTGCAATACATGGTGACCAGTCATAAAGAGATACTGTCTTGCTAAAAGATTGTAAGCTATAGCTGATTCTTGTAGTAACAATGTTGGCATTTTTAATACAGACACAGGCTAAACTGGCTGTCTGGTTGCATACTTTTAATCAGGGATTCTGTAATTAAACCCAACCTGCTTAAAGAGTCTTCAAAACCTTCACACAAAAAAGGTTAAATAAATTCTTGAAGTGGATAGTCATGGGTTAATTGCTACTGTAATTATACACTGTTTGTACTGACCAGATATTAAAGCTGTGGCAATGCACAGGTTCAAAACCATGTCCTGTAAAAGCAAACTCACAACAACATCAGTCTGTGTCTCATCTGGAGCACCCTTGGGGCATACACTACACATATAAGGGCATGTTATGCTATGTGATTGTTTTTCATGGCTACTGGCTCCAAAATTAGCCAAGCCCCTAACTGACCAATTTCTGCTGGTAGAGTTACAAGCTTCCCTGGCCGTCAGGCTTCACCAATTACCAATGCTCCTCATGGACCTTCTTCTCGCTCTGCACTGCAGATGTTTGTGCAGCACAGAGGCTCTGAGGCACACAATAAATTGGCACCTTCTGCTTGTTATATCTGCAAGAAGCAAAACACTAAGTAGTTTAGCAGACATTTATGCTCCCCAAAATAGCCAGGACTGACTCACATTTACCCTGACTCACGTAAGTTATCACAATCACATTACTTTCAGCAAAAACATCAGTTAAAAAGAATTTGTGTCAGGGCCACAAGCAAAGAACTATTCCATTACAGCATGCCTGTGCCAGGAAGTTGTGAACATCTTCAGCAATTCCCTTAGGAAATGTCAACAGCAGCACCACAAAAAGCAAACATATTTGTTTGTCTAAATATTAAGAAGAGACTGAAAGAGTTTCTAAAATGTCAACAAGAAAACCACACTCAAAACCAGCAGGATTTCTTTCTGTCGCAAACATAAATAGTTCTTATGTTAATTTGGAGAGCAATCGATGTGGAGTCAGCATGGGTACCAGAGTGAAGCAGATATTCCTCTTCTCAGTATGCAAGGAACATATTAATCATGCAAATAGAAAGCCTTTGGAGGGAAAAAAAAAAGATACTATCTCTCTTTGGGATAAGAGAAGTAAACATGTAAATATCTGCTTTTAGAAAATGAGGGAAGTCTAAGGGATGGTTAATATTTGTCAGTTACTGGGTTACTGTTTTCTGTACACAGTGAAGGGCAAAGTATTTTGCACTTAACATATTGCTTATTTCTTTAACATACTGTATAACACAGTCACAAGACTCTGGTATTGACAACTGCACTGATGAACCCCACTTTCCAAACATAAAACACTCTTAAGAAACCTTCCATATTTTATAATATGCTAATCATTAATGATTCAATATTTTAATGCTCTTATTACATAATATATATAATGTCATTGTTATTTATCATTGTCTTTATTGTGTGATAATTAGCAGTGCTGTACTGGTTGCACTCTTTTTTTATTGCAAATAGGCCCATATAAAACCAGCTGGACACTCGTTGCCTCTGTCCTCTGCATCTCAAAAGCAACATTCACTTGTGTATCAGAGTGAATGGCCACAGACTCAATTCATTCCATCTGGAAAGGAGAGAAAGGATGGAATGTTCAAAAGGAGGTGCCAAGCACAATCAATATCCAGTATCAACAGGCCTGGGATATACTGTTTCCATATAATTTTAGTAAGTAGGAAGTGGCTTTATCACATGGAAATAGAAACCAGGCCACAGTCAGGTACTGTCCTTTATTCAAAGCTTGTTTATTGCCCTGCAAAAAATCTGGAAGAGCCAAACACCTGCAACACTGTAGATAATCCCTTATGGTTCTCCCTCCTTGAGCTAGCAGGAGGCAAGCCCTTCTTGAGCTCCCCGTTCACTAAATCTTCTGTTCTCATAATCACTAAATCATCCTGCTCTCCACAGCCAAACTCTGTTTAGCACCATTTAAGCTAAAACTTCTCTACCATGTCCCAGCCTTCTTTGAAACTGCCAAAAGAGGACACAGGGTCTCCATCACAGGTTACATGATAAACTACTTTTATCACTGTTTTTCATCCAAGAGTCTGGGAATCAGAACATCAACTGATTCTTTTAACATTAATTAATTACCAAGGCTCCTTCGGGTTCCTTCGGGTTGTTTGCTATTGCCTTTATAAATAAGGATAGAACTTAACAGAGTAAAAATATGCAGTTTTGCTTCAAATATTTTAGGAATTTGTTATCTAAAAATGAAAATAAAATCACTGTTAACAACAAAATATAATTATTCTGTTACTATGAGTTTCCATGATTATCACATCTCCAATGATGTACAGATTGTTTTCTTTTTTCATTTTTCCAAACAAGCACAAGGATATTTTTCATTGCTAGAACACTTGAGCTGGAAGCTGAAAGTCAGGTTAGATGCTTACTCATCAATTAGTAATTAGGATTTTGTAGGTCAAGTTCTGCCCCAGTGTCAGCTGTCAAGTTACCTTTTACTGCAGCCACGTTAAATATACACCCCCATCCACAGTCATAGATGTAACTACTTCCATTCATGGGAGCTGAAAGGTTACTGGACATGAAGAGGACAGGGTGGGAACAAAACTGAGCTTAACTTTTCATCAGGACATGTTCTAATGAAAGCAGACAAGAAATCCACTCACTATCCTCACAGCTCACAGCTCTTAATGACTTAACCTAAGCAGGAACAAAAGTCCATATCCATGACTTGTGAACAGAAGACATGATCATTAAAATAAAGGCAGTTCTATTTTTTGTTTTGGAGAACTCCTAAATTTCACTTGGAATTAAAAGTATTAAGGAAAAAAGTTATTCCAACTCAACAGGCAGCAATCACAGAGCAATGAGCTCTCCAGTTGGTACCCATGTTCATGTGAAATAGTGATTTGGGAGGAAAGAAAAGCTGATACCCATCACCCATTTCAGGGGATAGAAGGAATTCTCCCTCCCCTGCCAAACACACAGATGCTGTCTCTCTTCTGGATCCTGCTGATAATATATGCTCCTGAGGCATTTTCTGTTATTATCACAGAGAGTGCAGACATGCTATGCCAGCCTTCTCTAGTATTCCCGATCTCCTAGAAGTGCCACAGGGTTCCACACATTTAATCTGCTTTATCTCTTCAAAAGCAGTTTACTTATTTTGGAAATTTAAGGGAGTGTACTTAATTCAAAGGAGGTTTCAGAGCATTCTTGCTTGTAAGGTACTTTGAAGATGAGTTATTTAATGAAGAAGACCCATGTGAATAGAGTAAGATGATCACTTTTTTTCTCAGCTGCACCCCTCAAACCTCTAATTCCCACTAGAATGGAGGGAATAGGCTCAGGACAAAGCCTCTATTACTATTCAAGCCCATTACTATCTGTGACCATGACAAGACTTGAGGTTCTGCTGCAAAACAGCTGTCAGCTGAGACAACACAGTCCTGACACATGACAGTCTTGTTTCTAGCTTACAATCTGCTTCTGCTACTGATGAAAATATATTTTTAATATAAATGAGTGAGTCTGGTCCCTAAAGATTACAGGGGGCAGGAAGAGTAGCTTCCCAGGTTCTTGAGAACATTTTGAGGCTATGCATCTCTTTGTATTTCTGTTTGTGCAACAAAAAAAAAAAAAAAAGCCTGACAACAGGATTAGTGGTACCAGTAAAATCAAGCACATCTCCTTTTGCAGAAGTTATAAGAATATTGAAAAGGCATCATAATTTTAAGGTAAGTCTTCATTTAACCATGTTTAATGTCATTATCACCCATATAACATGCTCCCCTTTCTCTTTGGAAAGAGATGAATTGGTCCCACAGGGTTAAGCCATTCTTTTTGATTTAGTAAGTATTCCTTTCAGGGCCCCAGGGAGAGCTCTGAAACATAAGGAGGAAAACAAGTTTCCTATTCAGAGAAAGAATGGCACAAAAGATGCTCTCACTTCGTGAGAAACTTTCCTTAAAGCAGGACAGAAACCCACAATGGCCCAGGAAGGGCTATCAAGTAACAGAAGGGATAGCAAAGGTGGGAGAAAGGCCTTTCATATCAAGCAATGTTGTGATAAGTTTTATCTCCAGTGCTGGAGATAGCAGACCCAGCATTTAAATAAATTGACTGCTACTGTACCCTGACATCAGTGTAAATGACTGACTGGTTGAGCAGCAGCATAAAGACATAAGAGAGACTATCAACAAGGATGATAAGGAACACAATCAACAATCCTGGAGCCCATCAACATCCTGCAACAGAACAACCTCCAGCCTCAAGTCCAGTGAGTTTGACTGTGTGATGGACAGGCAGTTAGTTAAGTCTGTGCCAAAGCATGTGAGGAATATGTACATCTTTTTAAATATGACATTTTTAGTGAGGTTTCCAGTTCACTTACTAGAGCTCAACTCAGTCAGTATGGCAACTGCATACCAAGTACCACTACATTTTGACCAGTAAGTTAGCCATATCTACAGATTTTTAAGCAACAGCCTGAGTGTTAACTCTTCAGTCAACTGAAGTTCTGGGCCAAAAAATGCTCCTGTTAAAGGAGTACTGTCCAGGACTAGGCTTAGGCAGATTCTTCACCAAGATCACTGTATGGTTGGTATGCACTTAGTTCTGCCTTCTTGTGCAATCCACAAGTCTGGAAGCCAATGGGTAATGTTATCTTCATGACTTAGACTTGATTTAAATTAGGACCTATTTAGTTTTTTTCCCAGCAATTCAAAATTATAGCACATAGTTGTAGAATCACAAAACAATTTAGGTTTGAGGGGACCTTTGGCACTGATCTGCTCTGAAGTCTTGCTCAAAGCAAAGTCAACTTTCAAGATAAGATCTGACTCTGAAGTAAGGACAAGAGAAGGCCTTGTGTAGTCAACTCTTTTGTATCTCCAAGGAAGGACATGGCCAGTAAGTCAAGACAAGTCATTAGTTCCCTCAACTCAGTACCCACGAGACTGCATCAAAGTACAGGGCCCGGCACTTTGGGCTCCCCAGTGCTAGAAAGACATTGTCAAACTGGAGCCAGAAGAATTGGTTTCTCCAAACAGCAGCTATGATTTTCCTCCAATACCAGTACCAAATAAAATCAGTATCAATTTTTGGCCAATCTAGTAGAGACTGTAGCCTTTTTTTGCCATTGGAAAATATTGCTTCTTAAGGTTCTGAGGAATGATTATGTTTTGAGGCCAGAGGTATACTTGCCATTTCTGATAGTCAGTTTTTGGTTGTCCCATTTCAAAATTTGATTTTTTTTCTGTTAAGTTTACATTCCAAACAGAGACACTGGGTTTTAAATCTGATGCTCTCAAACAAGTACACCTCTTGCCTTTCACATTGGCTTTTACTCTCAAATCCTGACCAAATTTGTATGTTTAGAGCTTCCTGTATGCAGCTTTCAAGTGCATAAATTCTTTAGGAAAAAAAATGCAGCAAAAGAACATATATTTTGTTTCAGTGCCACAGTCCCCTTTCAACTATCACAGTGAAAACTCTTACCATGAATAACTAGTACATATCTCAAGGGGATTTTCATAGACATTACAGGAAACAAATCAGCTTTAACCAGTGTCCTTACGCAATATACCACATTTTCAACAATTTCTGTACACCTTCAAATTTCTGCTTCATGGCATATGTAATTTATGTGCGACAGTGCCTGCTTCTTTCTCAACATAATAACACTCAGATTCAGAATGAAACAGCCGCATGTACCAAATTAACATCAGTTATTATAGTTACAATAGAGTCAACATAAAATACATTTTAGTTTGGAATATTTTTTGACACCTGCTGTGTGTAGAAAACAGTACAGTATTGCATCACTGAACATACCTACAAATAGAGAATGACACAGCCACGGGAGCAATACCATGTGAGTCAGGATGGCCGAGCGGTCTAAGGCGCTGCGTTCAGGTCGCAGTCTCCCCTGGAGGCGTGGGTTCGAATCCCACTTCTGACAGCTGTTTTTCTGGAGGCTGCGACTGAGGATTTTGGGATCGTGTACTTCGGAGAAAAGGAGGCTGAGCCGATGCCCTTAATCTCCACAGCCTCCTGAGGAGGGGAGGGGAGGTGCGGATCTCTTCCTCCTGCTATGCAGTGGCAGGACGTGCGGGAATGGTTCAAAGCTGTGCCGGAGGAGGCTCAGACTGGACACCAGGAAGCATATCTTTACTGATGGGGGGGCGAAGCGCGGGAACGCGCTTCCTAGAGAGGCGGTCGATGCCCCAAGCCTGTGAGTGTTTGAGGCATCTGGGCAACGCACTTAACAACTCGCATTCACTTCTTGTCAGCTCTGAATTGTCAGGCAGTTGGACTAGGTGACCACTGCAAGGTCTCTGCCAGCTGAATTATTCTATTCTATTCTAAAATTTAAAAATAGAGTCTTAAATTAAAATGGAAGATCTAACTGTTTCAGCCTTAAGCAGGGAGCAGTTCATAATGCAACCTCAAAAGTAGCAGTTCATAATGCAACCCCAAAATCTGGTGGGGTTTCCTCTTCCTCTCCACCACTAGCCCTCCATCCTTCTGCACTAGCTCTGATGCTGGATGCCAGGTTATACTCCTCACTGATGTAGCAAGAACTGTAACTGCCCCAAGCTCATCTTCTGCTGCTTTAGGGAGTGGGTCCTACCTGCCAGGCAATCACCTGGAGAGTTCTGGTACTTGTTTAAGAGGCAAGAGGAGGGGAGTGAGTAGAGCAGAACATGAGAGGGAGGAGGCAGAACCTCCCTCTCTCTCCCTTTTGCTGGAGGTGAGCTGTTATTTTGGCTCCAGGTGTGTTCTATAACTACAGCTTCATATCAAAACTAGCTGCATTTTTCCTTTTTTTTTTCTTTCTTTTTCTTTTAACTTGTTCTCCTAAATACCTTGGCTCTTACTTGGTGTTCTTGATTTGTTAAAATCTAAAAGCTTCTCAAAAGCAGATACGAATCAGTAAATGAATTAAATTTTCATGTTACATATTTAGAGTTAAATACACACTAAGTGAAATCCTGGAATACAAAGTACTTGTGAAAAACAAGATCACAACAGTCACAAGAACATTCTTCCCATGAATGAAGTGGAAGATTAGGATTTTTAGTGCCATAAATTGCAAATGTTAAATATCCAGTACTGCAAACACTCAGCAGACACCCGGTAATGATTTCTGAGTACACATAACACTAGATCATTATAAATTTGCAGATAAAATAAATGAATTAACGAACTATTCCAGGGGAAAAAACGGATTGAGGTAGTGTTTTAATTATGTGATATTAACACAGACTCTAACAAAGTTAACTAATTCCTTCCATCTGCAAATACTACTAAACATTCCTTGAGTAAAGTTGCTTACCTACACAAAATATTTATCTACCACACCTTGTGTACAGAAGATATGTATCTGTTTTTCTCCAAAACTTTAACCCATGGAGTGGTGTTAACCCATCCATTCTTACTAGGCAAGCAGCACTACAGGTTGTAAACATACACAGGAATGCTTTCACCTCCTGAACTATTAAAACTAAATCAGTATTTAATTCCCTATTCCTGACACCAATTCTACCAGTATTGGAATTCTGAAAGCAGCACATTTGCATGCTATGAACACACAGCAACTCTGGCATGTTTGGATCTGCCAAGCATACAATAAAATCAATAGGCAGCTGCCCAAAGCAGTAATCCTGAACTCTAAGTTGCAGGTTAAAGGGCTGGCTGGTCTTCCTGTGGGATTGATTTTGGATGAAACCTGAAATCAGCATCATCAGGTCTCACCAACACAATTTACAATAGTAGTATATTGTCTACGTTATAGAGGTATCAATCCAATATTAGGGTTAGAAGTAATTTGATTTAAACTAATAGTACAGACCCTTGCTAAAGTTTGTGCAAAAAATGTAACTGAGATAAATATATATATATATATGTGTATATATAGATATACATATAAACCACTGTATGTCACAAGCAAAACAGCAACTTTGAATTCTTGAACTTCCTTAACTTTGTTTCAATTATAATGTTAATACTGAGGTCACATAAATCACAACAGATGTACCTACAGTATTTAAGATGTTTTAAGTATCCTGAAAAACTACTAGTGAGTAAACATTCACTAAAAAATTATGCATTCAAATACCTATTCAGAATTGTAGCTTTTTTTCTACAGTCCCTTACTGACCCTACTTTAATGCCCATTGAGAGGCTTGCATGGGGGGCAGAGAGAGAGAGAGGCTCCAGGGCTCCAGGCACCATTCAGGATAAGAAAAACCCTAATTTCAGTGGGAGTTCACAAGTACTTCAGTGGTCCTAGGATTTCACCCCCTGATGCAAATCTCCTACGAAATAGCCGCAACATAACAGGATGCACAGAGCTACAGGATAAAAACTCTGCAGCCAAGAGCTCTTCATAGCTTGTAGTTATCAGCATTTCCCTTCTAGTAACCCATTGTAATGGGTGAATAATATATGCAGATGAATTTCATTTGGATTTTCAATATAATTACAAAATAAAACATAACAGTCTGCCAAGCCAATTCTTCCATAATCACAGACCATAATAATGGACAAAACAAAAGAGGGAGAGGAAGGGTCAAATCCAAGGCCATAATAAATAACAAAGACCACAGGATTTCATCAAGAAAGACCACAGGATTTCATCAAGAAATCCCTGTATAAAGTTCAATTCCTTGTTCTCAAGCATATCATTTATCCTGAGTTAAAGGCCTGAACAGAATAAAAAAATCTGTCAAATCCTTTGTTAATATGTTATGTAGGTTACAGTCATTTTTAAAAAAATGCACCAAATTGTGGCAAAACACACATTAATTGATAGTAAGAAGTTCTGTGGAGACAAGTCTCTTCCTATAAATTGGCTTTCAGAAACTTTCACAAGATGAACTGGACATAATCTACAGAGGCATCTGAGGGAAAGAAAAACAATTATTTTTAAAAAAATCTGATATCAGTATGTATGCTTGGTATTTCATAATCACATGCCAATATCTGCACTTTTTCATATACAAGCGGAAGCTATTTAGTGAGGCTAGGTTCAGACTCTTCACATGAATATGTTCAGTTCTTTAGTCAATTTAAAGCCAAAATAATCATATTAGCTAGACAAGATCTTCAGACTTAAAAAATTTCCATTATTAAAGGAAGCACATGATTTTTATTTTTTTTTTGAGATTGAAACTGCATACATCTTAGCCATTGCTAGTCACAAGGATGGAGACCAAACTCTCAACATTTCCATATGCTGTGAATATTTCCTGTGAGAAAATGTCACAAGGCAAGAAGTACAGAAAAACAAGGAGCTCAGAAATTTTTTTTCTCTGTGGTACGGTGCATGAGGGAGTGCTTCTGGTAAACAAGATACAGAAAATGGCAAATATTTTCTTTTTCTTTTTTTCTTTTTTTTTCCTCTCTTTTTTTTTTTTAAAGAAAGGGACTATACGCTTTTTCAAACGAACATATTTCAAGGTGCCAATGCAAACAGCAGGTAAAAGCCACAGAAAGTTGTTGTGCTTTACCAAAGGCAAAGTTTGCTTTCAGGAAGCCTCTACTAAATACAACCTTTCAGGTAATAAGGAATAAGGATTCTCCTCTTCCTTGTGGCAGCTGTCACCAAAACTCTACTTGTGAGCAGAGCCCTTAATGACCAGAAGGGGAGATAACAGAGGTAGACCCTGTGTGAAATTCCCCTGAAGGAGTTTCAGGGAAATAGATAATTTTATGAGCAACCTGGGCTTCCACCATTACTGCTGCACTGTCATACATGTGAGGATATTGCCACATAGTATTTATTCCTTCAGATAAAATTTTCTCTAGCAAACAAATGGTTATCAGCAAACCTTCCTCATCCTGGTTTTATGAATATTGCCCATGAACTAAAGGAGAATACAGCATGGCAGAGACCCTCTCATATGCTCATCACAAAGCATAATAGATGCCCAAATCTGATCTGATCACTCAGCATGAGTGACTAAACGACTGAAAAGAATGGAAACTACTTTCAGTATTTCTCTCCTGACACCAATGTCACACATCACTTTGAAAAGAATTAGATGAAGTTCAGACAAGTATATGTTAAGTATGTGGACACTAAGGGAGTTGTGAGATATCTCATTAGTTCTACTACTCATTAGTGGATAGGACAGTATATTTCCAACACCTTGTGGTCTTCAAAGATTCTTTTTTAGACAGAAGTAAAAGGAATAATCAGGACACCATGGCTCACCTGCTCCCTTTGTCATTGAAGTGAGCCAACACTGGCAGTTCAAAGCATGTCTGAATTTGCGTTTATCTTACTGAGAAACAATCCATTACCAGTTGCTAATGATTTTTTTTGCCCTAATGAATCTACCTTGAAAGGAATCTACCTGGAACTCCATGCTGTTCAGAGTTATTAAAACATGAAAGCTAGACTAACTCTGCTGAGGACATTGATGGTTAACTCTGATGTCGATTATATGTCAGCTTTATGAATGGGAATCAATTCAGACAATGCAAGTTGATCATTGTATTAAAGATGATGCACCCAGAAGCTGTTCTCTCAGTGCAGGTGTCCTGGATCTCTACTGGCATAACCCACATTGCAGAGGGGCAGGCCCAAAGGGCAGCTCTGGCATGAGGAAACACGGGTGCTCAGAAAGTAAAAGCCACACATAGCTGTTTCTGATAGCAGAGACACTTGAGACAACACAGGCAAAAAGCTACCTGCTGCAAGCCAAGCTTGCATCTGAATCTCCTACAGACAGACATCATCACAATATGAGGCACCTTGTTATTCTTTCTGCTGCTAGTGTTTTTCATAACACATGCAAATTATTGGAAGAAACTATTTATTTGTAGGTATGACTGTCCTGAAGTCTTGTTCCACTTGCAAAAGTCACATTCCCCTTTGAAAGGTAATGCTGTGTTTTTACTGTTAGACAAACCACCACCTGTTTGCTGCTAGAAATAGTCACACTTACCTCAGAGTGGTGATGTCACATTCATGTTTAACTGGAATTAATTTGTTTTCCTGTTCCTTCAGTGCCAGTGCTAGTGCCATGCTCTGACAGCTCCTGCTCTCCCCAACACAGCACAGTGGATGGTCCCCATTGCTGTTGCACAGCTACATAGACACCACACCAAAGCATCCAGGACCTTCAACACCTTCTCAAAGAGGAGGGCCCACAAGCCTTATATCATACAGCAGATAAGAAAACAAAACCTCATGCAAAATCTCAATGTCAGCACTCTCCCTGGGCTGCCCTGCATGGATCACAGGCATAGCTGCATTGCTTTAACCTCCTTTCCTAAATAATCTCTCCTCCATAATTAGACTTACTCCCTATCTGCAGCCTAGCCCAATATCCTCTTAACACACACAAGAACATCCATGCTGGATCAGACCAATGATCAACCTAGCTCAGCATCCTTTGGGATGGTGGCCAAGACCAGCCCTGAGGGAGAAATCAACACAGACAGTGGTAAATACCAGGACAAACAGTAGGACGAAGCTTCACTTCTTCCAGAAATTTGGGGTTCAGAGGCTTCCTACTGTAGAGGTATTTCTTTGTTTCATAGCCTGCAACAAGGTCATTGAGGCTGGGGGGACCTCTGGGGATCCTCCTGCTCACAGCCAGCTCAGCTGATCTCAGGGCCACAATCAGTTGGGCTTTGATTATCAGCCAGGACAGAGACCATAAATTGTTGTGGCAACCTCTTTCAGTGTTTGACCACCTTCACATTAAAAAATGGGTTTTTTTCTGACATTTTCTGAACTTTTTAGCATTCAGATGCTGCTGCAAAAAATTCCAGAGCCTGCCTATGCACTGCCTGAGGAGCCGAGCGCAAGCCTGGTGTATGCAATGTTTCTCACATCTTCCTTCACTCTGCTCAGAACCATTGCTCTACCTTAATGTGAAGTGGTGATCTCAAAAAGGTTTTAAGACCAGTGCATTCATTACTTTTATTGGAGTACTCTGAGATGCATAATTTTTCTGAGTTCTGGATTTTCCCTATGTTGTCTGTAAGGATTCCTGTCTTTGTCAGAGCAGTGGAGGCATCTAGCATTGCTCCATAATACCCAGAGAAATAAGATTATTCTGTTTAAAACTAGTTTCTCATAATAAATGCCAAAATATTTCTCATCTCCTGCACTAAAAGAAGTCAGGCAAAATCCAGTGCTTTGCCAAAAGGTAAATAACCTTCTAATGGCATCTTCAATTCTTGGAACTATTCTCATAAATAGCTTTTTTCCTCGTATTATGCATCTGTTGCATTTATTTCTCCCCTTCCCATGAGACTCCCCATCTGCTGTATACATCTGAAATGGCATCTTGTCAGTGAAGACTAAGACAAAAAAGGCATTGAATATCTCAGCCTTCTCCATACCCCAGGTAACCAGGTCTCCCATTTCCTTATGGAGAGGGCCCACAATTTCCCTAGTCTCCCTTTTGTCACTGACGTACCAACAGAAACATCTCTTGTCACCCTTGATGTCCCTGGTTAGATTTGATTCTACTAGGGCTTTAGTTTTCCTAACTTGACTTCTGATTGCCCAGACAATTTTTCTGTACTTCTCCCAAGCTAACTCTCCTTGTTTCCACACTCTGTAGGCTTCTTTTTTGAGTCTGAATTTGTCCAGGTGTGTCTTGTTCACCCATACATGTCTCCTGACATTTTTGCAAGATTTCCTCTTTGTTGGGATGCAACTCTCCTGAGTTTGGAGGTGATCCTTGAATATCAACCAGTTTTCTTGGGCTCCTTTTCCATCCAGGACTTTATCCTCTGTACTCTACCAAGCAGGGCACCTCAAGAGAGACAAGGTCTGCTTTCCTGAAGTCTAGGGTAGTGAGATTGCTGTGTACCCTGCCTGCTGCCCTAAGGATATTGAACTCCACTGGTCACTGGAGATAAGGCTGCCCTTGAGCTTCACATTCCCCACCAGTCTCTTCTTGTTCATTAGAACAAGGTCCAGCATAGCACCTCTCCTTATTGGCTTCTCTATCACTTGGAGAAGGAATTTATCAGGAATCCATTCCAGGAACCTCCTAGACTGCTGAGTTGCCCCTCCAACAGATAGGGTGGTTGGAGTCCCTCATGAGGGCCAGGGCTTGTAAGAATGGGAGGCTGCCTCTCTCTGTCTATAGAGGGTCCCATCCACTCGGTCTTCCTGCTTGGGTGGTCTATAGTAGACCCCCACTATAATGTCACCTGTCCCTGGCCTCTCTTTAATCCTGACCTATAAGCTGTTGGCTGGCTCCTCATCCATCCCCAAATGAAGTTCCATGCTCTCCAGCTGATCATGGACATAAAGGGTGATGCTCCCTCCTTGTCTCCCCTGCCTATCCTTCCTAAAAAGCCTGTATCCTTCCATTCTGACACTTCAGTCATAGGAGTCTCCATGACATTAGAAAATAAGACCTAGAATTCTGTGTTCAAAAAATAACCTTTTCCATGTTAAGAAACAAAAAAGCTTTGGAGCTTTGGGAATGGGGGAAGGTTCCATCTGATAGTACAGTTCACAGAAGAATATGCATTTAAAGTAAGATGAGTAGATGGAGCTGACTTTGTCATACAGAGGAACAAAAGAGTTCACCATGACAAGGCTCAGGCCACTGGTGTTGTTCTTTCACTGTGGTTATTTAATGCAAAGAGTATCTTAGAGTTATATTAAAGGTGGAAGATCAACCAGGGACAAAGATAAGACTATGTGGTCATCCCTAGCTGCTCATGGAGTTTGTTACAGTTTTGGACTGGCTCTTGAGAAAGCTCCATTTCTTCTGGAAAAAGATTTACTGAATAATAAATCTGATTTCACAGAATATTCTAAATTGGAAGGGACCCACAAGGATCATCATCCAACCCTTACGTGAAAGGCCCATACAGGGATTGAACCCACAACCTTAGTATTATTAGCACCAGGCTTTAACCAACTGAAGGTGGAAGCCATCCTGTATTAAGGCCATAAAAAGATTACAGGGATTAAGGCAAATACAATATGACATAATGAGACCTGTACAAACAAAAGGGTTGGCCCTTTTAACTTCGATGTAGTGCAGATAAAACAATGAATCATATATCAAACATTATGTAAAATATATCATGGACCATATCTAGTGGTAAATGAATTATCCCTGCTCCTCATAACTGCTCTTTTCATAAAGAGCCACCCCTCTAGACAGTCTCAGGAAAACTGAGTGAATTTTCTTTCTGTAACTAAAAGAACAAGGAAATAGAGCTAAAATTCCCATATGATTAGTGCAATTTCAATAGCTAGAATTTTAATACCAGTACCTATAAAATATTTGCTATAAAATTATACTTGTATTAACAATGAATTTTTGGATGTTTATAAGCTTAGAAACTACTACAGAAATGACAAATCAAAAATACTAGCTGTAGGCAAACCAGTTTCCAGTATTCTTCTGATAATTACAATTAGGAAGCTTAATGAAATCCAGCATATCAGATTATTTTCACAACTCCTATACCTCGGATTTGTACTACCATGACATCTTACAACAGTATAGAGCAAATTAATTAGATCTACAGAATAACTTTATAGTCTTCCCTTCAGACTGATTTCTCTTGTCCTTTCTGGCAATATTAAGAAAATATTTTCCAATTAATTGAAAGTCATTTAGTGCTCTCACCAGATTACTCCTCAATGACTCTGGAGTAGATACACTTTCTTTCTCCCAAGTGCCTTTGATTTCTTCTCTGCACGCACAGACATGCACTTAATTAAAACTTTCCATCGAAGTGGCACTATTTAGACACAGAGGGCATACCAAGTTGCTCTTAGGCTTCCTGCCAGAAAGCCAGCAATGCTGATGCTTTCCTTCATTTACTTTAAAGTGTCAGCAAAACGGGCAATTTATGGCCACATAAATACAGAGCCAACAACCCATGACTGCTATCTGCAGCAGTACAGCACACACACAGACGGTTAGTTGGTCCCATTCCCTTGGCCTGATTCATGTTGCTGAATACAGAATCAGAACATGCTTTACCAAACTGTCTTCTGTAACACTGCCATAAAATAAATCAGTATGAGTGTTTAAAAAAAGTGTCAAGAAGCAGCATGAAAAACATCCCATTAGCAAAGCATGGGACTTGAGCAGGTATCCACTATTCGCCATGTTGAAAATTTAACCTGGGGACTTCAGACACAAACAAGCAGGATGCAGACATATCACATTGTGAAATGAGGCTTGGTTTTTATCAGGATATTGGGATTTTTGTTAGGAAATAAAGAACAGGGAGAAAAGCCTTTTGCTCTGATATAGTGGTGTGATTGTGGGCAGGGATTTATAAAAGCATCCCTAAAAAGGGAGACATCTGAGAAATTATGTAATTGCCAGAAGCATTTGAAAAAGTCTGTAGGACACAACTACTCTCATTATGTGGTACCAGCTCTGCCTTGGAAGGCTTCAGAGATGTATCTGACAAGCAACCCCTGAGAGAAAATGTATTTCTGACCACCAGTGTAGCTATTCTTACATGTGAAAGATGCAGCAGAGGCTGGATAATGCCACTGAGCTCTGTTAGGTGCTGATTGTCATACATGTGCTTTTCACACTGAAGTTAGAATTAAACTAGATAGGTTTCAAATTGAGAGTAGGTTTCACATGTGGCAGCACTGATAATTCTCTAATCTACAGATGTCATTTTCTAAAAATGAGAGAAATCTTATCTTTTTACAGCCTGAATTGACCAGGAGCAGTTCTGCTAAGACTAGAAACATACCACCAACTGGAGATATCTGCAGGGCACTGAGGCCCAAGCTCAGCATGAAATCTGAGCATGAGGAAAAATTCATCCGTGTCTGGGAAATATTTTCATGCTTTCCTGTGCAAGAAGAAATGACTGAACTGCAGCATGAGTACCTTCAACTGACTTCATCATTCAGCAAGACTGACCTTCAGTTTATACCCTGGCATATTTTTCTTCCAAATGCATTTTTTAAAAAGCAAAATAAAACATTTTCCTCATCCTGCATACTCTTGGTAAAGAGTATTATCTGAAAATGTGACATCATGACTTCTAGCATAAAAGCAAAAGAATTTCACTGGCTTTGGAAATGCCAGCATTTTGCCCTTCAGCGGGAACTTGAACAGGGTGTACATCCCTGTACACTGTAAAGCCCAGCCATGTACACAATATATTTTAAGGGTCTTATTCAGAAACTCTGCACCTCCTGAATCTTCTAAAGCATAAGAGAACTGGTACCATGACAAGAAAGGTATCTGCTCTTTTGCTCATACATTAATTACTTGAGATCAACCGTAGAAATAAATAAACAATTTGCATTCTAATGCAAAGAAAACAAACAAACAAACAAACAAAAATCCAGTCACTAAATGTTAGGTCCTCTTTGTAATTTCAAGTGCCAGCAACTTTTGAAGAAGGAACTTGTGGTATTAAAGGTTATAACTGAGGTGCAAGTGTAATTCTATAATTAAATAATCTGCAGGCAATAATCAGACACTTTTACAGAAACTCCAAGATATAGTAAATAAACACATCAGGATAATTAAATAATTCTGAGTATTAGACCAACAGCATAAAGTTGGTGTAGAAATGGACATGACTTTCTCTAACAAAATGTACATGCCAAGTTGGCTGATTAGCTCATGTAAATGTCTTTAAGAAGCCCAAGACAAGCCCTTCACAAGAGCCTTATTGTGAAATAAACTTCTGTAAAAATAAAATTGAGAAGACATTAATTAGTTAAGAACAAATTAAACAAATTTCTTTTATCTTTTCATTTCTAAAAATATACATTATATCCAGACATTAATTCACATTTTCTAATTAAGGATGCGACTGCTTAGAGTAAATTTTTAAAAGCTCTTCACCATTGCTTAAAAATTTTGTGACTTTATTTGTATGTATAGGAAGCTGAATTTTTATTAGAGGAACTGGTAAATGAAAAATATGTATTTTCTATCTTTTGTTATATACACAACCATTTTATTGGAGCTTTAAGCTCCAGCATATGAACACTGATTGGGCTTTTTACATTGTATTGGATCGAGCTGAGATGCAGCTCATTTTCTTCACAGCAGCCCATATGGTGATGTGTTTTGGATTTGTGATTAAGAAACTGTTGATAACACATCAGTGTTTTAGCTATTGCTTACACAGTGTCAAGTCCTTCTCTGTCTCCCACTCTGTCCCCCTGTCTGTGTTTACGACACATTCTGTTGCCTTATATACATCTGTATTCTAGACTGTGTCTGTTCTGGTTGAACAAGAACCTAAGTCCCACAGCCTCCTTATCACTTTGTATTAGTCAGCCTCCAGACCCCTAAGCAGTAAAACAGTGCAAGACATTAGAAGTTCATATTTAGGAAAAGGAAGTAAGCTTAAAGAGAGTCCACATAAGTAGATATTATTTTGCAGTTCGCTACCGTAACAAAGTTCAGCAGTAAGAAAGTTAATTCCACAACAGAGCAGAAGACATAAAGCATGTTACAGCTTCATTTAAATAGTGTCACTTCCAATTAAAAAGCAAAAGAAAGGGCACAGTGAACACCATGTGAACACCATGAGAATTTAGGTCAAATAATAATTTGGCCAGATAATTATTTTTGTACACTTAAAAATCCCAAAGGAAAAAAATTTGGCACATGTTCTTAGCGCTCAGTAATGGACAGAGCTTTGTGGGCATCCACTGGTCATGCTTTAGAACCTGGCAGAGGTATCAGAACAAACACAGCAATGGTCCAGGACTAATGCCAATTAAAAACATGAAATTTAGAAACCATGTGTAAACATAGCCTCTCTGCAACTAAGGGAAAAGAAGAAACTAGGCTTATATTATCTTGAAAACACTACAGTCTGTTCATATCAGGAGCTTACAAATGAACACTATTTTCTTAACTTAATAAGTAGTCAATAACTGTCAGTTTAAATGAGCTATACAACATGAGTTTTTTAAACTGCAGAACATAAATAATCACAAGTAAGAGTACCCTTGAACATCATAACAGTGGTAGGTAGACAGTGAGACAGAGTTTACTGCAGATCCTGAAGATGTGCTAATATGGAGCCTATCTGTGCTGGGAATCTTCTACACATGAAGATGGTTCTCATAAAACAAACATCCCTTCTCTAAAACCCTTTAAATACTTTTCCTTTCCTTACCAAGCAGTTGCTTGGTATCAGCAACTGCTCTTGAAAGAACAGAAATAAGTATACAATATGAATAATACAACACATCAGGAACTCACTGGTATATATACTGATTATTCAATGATGGTGTCTATTGTAGATTAGATTAATTAGAGAAAAATTAGCATGATAGTGAAACAGATGAGAGCAGAATACAATATAAAACAGAGAAACCACAACAGTTTAGTATTTAAAAGCATGGGATTGGCACTCAAATGAAACTGAAATTAAGAGGAATTCCCCTCTTTGTTAGCAATGTCAGTTCACATTAACAACACAGTTTCTTACAAAGCAGATGAGAAATATCTGCCTCATACAAAGTTTCTCATAGCTTTTCTGGTTGGACAGGCACTCTTATCAGCCCATTCAAAAGGGATTATCCACTAAAAATAACAAATAAACAAAATAAATGCAAAATTAAGAGAAAGGTATAAATGAAAAAGCAGCTTGGATACTGTATACCAGGAAACTTTCAAAGATCTGGTGACAGGAGATAACTCAGCTTTTGAGCTAGAGTTTTGCAATTTCATTAGAAGTTTTGTGGAGATTATAATTAGTAATGTATTATTAGAACTAATTAAAATTAATTTTTCAAGGAAATAAACCTTAAGTCATCTTTTCCTGTTCTTAATTATATTTCCAAAATAATACAGTATTTCTTTTTAGGAAGAGAATTAACATATCAAACTAAGATTTCAAAAACTCTCAACAGTTTTAGGCAGTCTGTCTGTAGAAGTTTATAAAATTTAAAAATGATCAATAGAACCTCAAGACTTTCTTGTTCACAACTAATAGTTCTCTATGAAATTTAAATTTAAAATGCACTGCAATTGTTAGAACAAAACACCTGACAAGTACTTAATCACTGCCTAACTAAAACATGGTACCAATCTCAAGAATACTTGATGTAATTTCCCAGTCTACACATAGAAGGCTACTATTATGGAAGACCACTGTGACTCTTTCCCTCCAGGAAGCAGAACATCCTTTATGTATTGCAAGTGATTAATAACAGTCTGCATAAAGTGAGAAATAGCAGAACACAGTACAGTGAAGAGACAAAGAAATTCTGTTCCTCAAATGTGCCTTTTTTTCTTAAAACCTTGTTTGCAGATATGGGAGAAAATTTCTTATTGTCTGTAATAATCCTTATTGGGAATTTTCATTTGCATATTACTCAAGATTAAAATCTGTGAGGAAAAAGATAAAGAAAGACATTTCAAGCCTAGCAATGATACACAATTCTTCATTTTGCCATTGCTTTATAATGCTAAGAAAAGACAAAGACATGATCCTAACAGTTAAAAAAATTGTTAGATCAGCCCATAAGGAGTTCATATGGGGTTATACTAAACTGTGGCAAAAATAACTAATCCACATGAATATAATGTATTATAATAATTTATTTCACAGAATGTCTTTGATTTACTGGAGTGTTAATATTCTGCAGAGGCAACTAATTAAAAGCAGGAATCCTCAAATGGGAAGTTTGCAATTCCATTACTGTACCCTCAGCAACAGTTATCTCAAACCCATCAGACTGACAAAACAACAGATTCTGTCTTTATCTAAAAATACAACTCAAGTTTCCTTTTCTTGAAAAAAAAATCCTAAAAATGTGCTGCATTTGTATCTTGTATACAAGTTGAACTTGTGGCCATGTGAGGCAGCCACACCCACAGCTGCAGGAGCCCAGTGGACAGGATAGCCCCTGGTAGCACCCTGACTCTGACAGGACTGCAGCTCACCCTGAAGCCTCGTGCAACCAGTGCAGGAGCCGATGCTTCAGAAAACCAAGGTGCTTTTTCTTATCATTTGCCTGCCCTGACTCCTGCAGGCATACAGGATGCTGCTTCATATGTTCTACCTAATGGCCAGCTAGCCTCCCCTCTTCACAACAATTCAGAAGAGGCGAGGTACTCCTCCAGGTACCAGATTAAAGGTGCTCTGCCACTGCACCGGGCAAAGGTTTCACTCGGCTGCCCTGCGACTAGGGCAGAAGCATTGAAGTCCTTGACTAGTTTGTACTAAAAACCTAAAAGCACAAAAATCAGGGAGTTCACATAGGACAGGAATGGTCTATAGTATCTTTGTTATACAGAGAAATCACACCCCCCTGCAGAAGGCCCCTGGGTGCAGTAGCTGGTATCTGGCAAGGTGCCTCAGTGTGCTGGGGGCTTGTGCAGCTGCAGGAACTGTGGGGGAAGCAGGGCCATACCGTTTATGACAGATACAAGAGACCTGATGTTTATGAAGAGCATTCAAAGACGCAGGAAGTAGACACCATGAACTCAAAACTGTTGATTTTTTGAGACATTTGGGGTAGTATGACATTGAATCATGCAGAGTAAGAGGTGAAAGTTACCTTATATTCAGTACAGATTCCCTAAAATGACAGAAAAGAACCTTACTTATACTGGTGCTTTTTTTTTCCTGGTGTTATTTTCCACACCCAGAAAGCTGGAGGGATGCCCTCCAGTACTAGCACAGTGTCCTCTTTGGCATTCTTGCTGTGACCCATAATGCCTTGGGGAAGCTATTTGCATTTGTGCTACTTGGCCTGTATGCCATATACCTGTCAATTAAAGTAGACCAGAGCTGTACAGCAAAGAAAATCCAATTAGTATAATAAAAAGAGTAATATATATAGATGATGTGTTTTGTATAACAATATATTTAGAAAATGTAACATTTTCAGTTTAGAGTCACAGCAGTCATACCTTTTTTTTTTTTTTAGATGAAAAGCATAACAAAAACGGTGGAAACTGACCTCTTAGTGCCAAACATGGTGGTGCGGGCTTGTTTCACATTTATGAATGCACTGCTCTGCACAGGCTGTTTATATTGACCTGGATGAGAAGAAAGAGAGATTTTTAGATCAAGAAACTCAGGACCTTGATTTTAATATCCTGAACGACAAGTACATTAGTAAACATCTTCCAGTGAGAATTCAGAGAATACTTAGCAATTTTATAGAAATAAAAAAGTTAGCAAAACTGTGTAAAGATTAACAAACAAAAGATAAGAGTTAAAAAACCTAAGACTGAATCCTACTGCTGGGGCTTAAACCTGATGTTGCTAGAGCAGTTGCTCAACAAAAGCTAGGCATAATGCTATGTGATAGTGCAGGATCTAAAAGTCCTTGACTTTTACAATTAAATTCATGTGCATGAGTTAAATGCATGTGTCTTAAAGCAACTAAACAGGTCTTCCTGAATTGCCAGGCTGAACACAGCTATATAAATTTATATCTTAATTGCGTTTTGGTGCTTAATTTGTTGAATGACTAGCTTAGTAAATTAAGTCATTTTTCCAGAAAGAAAATATTAATATCAATATGAAACTTCCTGATGTGGGCCTACTAAGTACTAACCTCGGGAAACGTTATTATTTCAACAAAAAGAAATTCCATTTTTTATATAAATATAAAAATATAAAAATATTATAGAATAATAGAATAATTAGGTCAGGAGGAACTGCCTAGTCCAGCCCACAGCTCAAAGTAAGTATAATTAGATCAGGTTACTCAGAAATATGTCCACTTGAGTCTTGAACATGTTCACAGCCTCTTTCAGAAACCAGTTCCAGTACTTCACCACCTTCACAGTAAAAATATTTTCCTAATACCTAATCAGAATTTTCTATGTTACAACTTGGATCCACTGCCTCTTATCATATCACTGTATACCTCTGAGAAAAATCTAGATCGATTTCCTCTGTGTCCTCCACTCAAGTACTCACTGACAGCACTAAGATGGTCTCTTGGCCATCTCTTCTGAGCCTGAGCTGATCCAGTTCTCTCAGCCTTGTGTTGTATGCCTTTTGCTACAGCCCCTTGACCACCTTGTTTGGGCTCTGTAAATCAACACCCTTCTTGTTCCACGGAGCCCAAAAGTGGACATGGTACTCCACAGTCAGCCTCACAAATACCAAGCAGAGGGGAAGGATTTTTTCCTGACCTGCTGGCTACACTTTTGCCCATGAAGCTGAGGGAAGCAGGTAACTTTCTTTGCTGTAAGGGCATGCCTCTGACTCACATGCAAACTGCTGTTCACTAGGCCCTTCAGATCCCTTTTTGCACCACTGCTTCCCAGGCACTTGGTCCCCAACCATCGTTTTACACAAGGTTATTCCACCCCATGGGCAAGAACTTGCATATGCTTCTGCTGAATTTCGTGAGGTTCCTGTCAGCTCGTTTCTTTGGCCTGCCCAGGTCCTCCTGAATAGCACCACTGCCCTCCAGCAGCTCCTTCCCCAGGCAAGTCAGTACATCGTTCAGGGTGCCTGTGCCCAGGAGAGGCCCCAGGGACTCTGCAGCCCCACATCAGGCCAACAGTAGCCTCCCTCCATGTGCCCTCCGAGCCAAGGTCTCCAAAATGCAAAGGACAGTAGCAGCAGCTGGTGGCAAGGGAGATACCCTGTGGGGTGTTGAGACCATCACTGCACACCCTCCACACCACCCCAGGCAACTTTAAGCAGAGAAGCTTGTATTGCTGTGCCAATGGCTGTGAGGAGGCTGACACTGCTGCTCCCCATGAGCTTGGCCCTCCCACAGGAGGATTCAGCCATTGCCAGCTGCAGCCAGAAGCAGCTCCCAGCAGAACTGGAAGCAGAGACTAAAAATGCTGCACAAACTGGGAAGAGCAACTATGACGACAGCCCAGGCAGTGCTCTGGGTGCTCTGCATGCTCCCAGCCCCACAAATCAAGTCCCTTTTGCAAGCCTGTTCACAGCACTCTGGTCCTTCCCTGCCTAAGGAGCAGCTAAGTATCAACCGGAAAAGTGCAGGCAGGCAGCAGCCCCTCCAGCTTCTCCCACCACGTCCCTTCCCACAAGACTGCAGCGGCTTCCGTTTTTGGTTCACTCCCCTTATGAATGTCAGTTCATACTCCCACTGCCCCCACAAAATGTAATATTGATGCTAATGAAACATTTCTGCCCTAATCTCAAATGTTCAATTTAAAGCAAAAATATATAGCTTACAAATTCAAACATTCTATCCCAGTTTTGTTGATTTTTAAATGTAAATGTACTATCTAAATACAAATGTTTTGTTCACCGGGAACAAGCTGTGATTACATGATCTTGACTGACGGGCAGATTTTTGTCTATAAATTCCCTCCTAAATTCGTAAGATGCTCAAGGGGACTTCACATCTCCATGTCAGATCATATCAAATGACACAAGATAAAATGTCTTGTTACTTGCAGGCGAGGAAGTGATATTTTCACAGCACTATATTTCATTATGGGTTTGGGCAATGACATTTTTGTCTCAATTTAACAGCTGCTCTTAAAGCACTTTCTTTTCTGTTTTGTGTAGGGTTTTTTTGGTTTCAGTGTGTCTCCTTAACTTGTACAGCTGCAAAGACTCAAAGGGAACCTCCCTCTTCCTTTCCATGCCCTCTTGTTCCAGAATCACAGCCTTGCAGCTGGGCAAGCAGCACAAATATCATCAGCCTGAAGTACATTTTCCTTCCCATGTAATTATTCTCCCTGCCACTCAGTAACATCAGTCCCTCTACTTTGCGAGCATAACAAATGCATGCTTCAAGTTAGCTGTCTTGATTGGGAATTTCTAAAGGCTTTAAGTAAGCCAAGTGTCCACTACAATTGAAAATCAATGGATTTGGGGCATACACATTCCCTGTGTGTCTAAGCTATGCCTACACTGTCAGATATGCAGCTCGGAGATGGAACATGGATGAGATTAAAGACTGCAACTCAACCTCTGCCCTAATGCACACTAAGTATCTTAAGCCATTCAGACAGCTGATTATACAATGTGGAGCATAAATGGGTACGTGAGTCAGGCATTCCTTTTCTTTTAGAAATAGCAAGGTTTTCAGAATTTTCATAACTATTTAGGTTGTGGCCTGGAAGCCCAGCTCCCGTATTTGAAAATTACACAATCACTTATGGTCACAAAAGCATTAGTGGAACTTGGACACTGAAAATTTTAATCCCAGTTTATTCAATCAACTGATGATCGTTTCCATTTCCACTCAAAAGCACCATTCACAAGCATCTAAAATTAGTAGGTATTATGTTTTTATGTTAGGTATATTAGTAGGTAGTATGGTTTTATGTTTGTAAGAACTCTGAATGGCTTTAGTGCTTCCTATCTCTTCTTGGATATAAATAATAATTTTAGGGATGACATAAGGTACTGCAGTTTCTCAGAAAACAGGACAACAGGTAAAAAATTGATGAGTAGCTGAAGCAACTTCCCTTGAAGGTGACTGGTGCAGAAATAGGAAGAGCAAGGCATTGGATACAGAGTCAGAGAATCACAGATTAATTTAGGTTGGAAAAAACCTTTAAGATCAAGTTCAACCATTAACCCCACACTGCTAATGATCTCAGCAGAAACTTTGCTGGCATTATCACCTTCCATTCCCTCTAGGCACAACTATATTCTTTCAGGGAAAAAAAAAAGACTGATACAGTCAACAAATATATTAAATGAGACATTAATTTGGACTTTGGACCTTTTTTCCTTTGTATAGAGTTTTTGGTGTTGCATAAAAATGTTTCCCATAGCATTTCATTGGCTTAGCAAAGGCAGCTGTGTCAGCTGCTGCCTTTCAGCTGAACCCACTGCCTCTCCGATGGAAGGTACTGTCCTCAGGACAAAGTGGCATAACAACCTGGGAGAACCATCCTTACTTTCTTGCAAACAGTTGCATTACACTGAAAGGTTGATTAAGTAAAAAGGGTCATTTTGCACTGAAGCAGATGCGACAAAGCATCTATCTGCTTGCAGACTAAGTTCTGAAAGCTACAACTTCCAAAGTGAAATTAGAAGCAATAGCGATTTCTAAAATGATATCTTAAAGATGTCATTAAAACTGGCACAAAAACTCAGAGAACATTTTCATTTGCACCAGATATACTTAAGCATAAATAACTGAGATTCACACTGACTGCTCAAACCCATGCAAATCTGAGCACAAGTATCAAGAATAAAAATATTTTCTCTTAACTATAACTTTATTATAGTGAAAAGTATGGCAAAAAATGTTCATACAGAATTGCAAAATAAGATATTTATCAATGACCTGCAGGAAGCAACGGAATGCAGTGTCATCCAGTTTGCAGATGGGACCATATTAGGGAGACCAGTTGATATGCTTAAGGGCACCCAGGGAGGGTTGGACAGGTTGGAGACACAAGTTGACAGGGACCTTATGAAATTCAGCATGGACAGACAGATGCAAAGTCCTGTACTTAGGAAGGGAAAAACACTTGCAATGGCACAGGTTGGGCACTGCCTGGCTGGAAGGGCAGCAAGTTGAGCATGAGTCGGCAGAGTGTCCTGGCACAGAGACAGTGAACAGCATTCCAGACTTTATTAGCAGGAGCATGGTCAGCAGACAGAGAGAAGGGATCATACTGCTTTATTGAAAAATCATCAAACTCTTCCTGAAATACTGCACCCAGTTCTGCAGCCTGCCCTCGATGCAAGGACACCGATGAACTGGAGAGAGTTCAGTTGAGCACTGACCATATTGCCCAGAGAGGTTGTGCAGCATTGCCCATTGGAATTTCTTAAACCCCATCTAAATAAAGCTCTGAACAACCAGGACTGATCTCACAGTTGACCATGCTCTGAGCAGGAGGATGGACTAGAGTCCTTCTGAGGTCCCCTCCAACTCGAGTTATCCCAAGATCTTATAAGTCTATGTATAAAGAAGTTAAAAAATGGAAGGGGATGTGAAATGATGGTTGAAGCTGGGGTAATTAAAATATAATGCTGGTATAACAACAGGATAAAAGATTATTTTCTGCTTTAAGGAAACACCAAGAAGAAAACACTAAAATTTCTGTTCTGAAAGGTTACAAAAACAGTTACATTAAGTTCCTCTCAGAAGAGGTAGATTCAGTATATTTATAGATGAGGACCAAGAGCAGCAAACAGGAACTACATATATCCAACTGTAAACCTGACTTAGTTGAATTTAAAAATATTGAAATCCAGGAGGCGGCAATAAGCAGATGAGAAAAAATCTGAAAACTGAAACACTACTATGCCCAGTAAGCCTTGAAAATTAAGAGCAGAGCATAATATTGTCCATAGGCAATGGGAAATACTGAATCACAATACAACAACAGAAGCCAAAGATTATGAGAATTTTTACCTTTGAAATTAAAAGATGTATATGTAGAATTTTACCAGTTCAAAAGAAATAACCTAAAAAATGGAAAGCACATGACTTCAGTGCTCATATCACTGGGGACACCTGGAATATGTAAAAAGTTTATTAGCAGCATCACTGTTTCAAAGATTTCTTTTCGCAGAAGAAAACAAGTGAAGAAATAAAGTGTAAAATTAGAAAGGAGAGAGAGAACTCTAGTTCAGTACTTAGGCAACTAAAAACAAACATGGCCATGCTTACATAAGATACAGTATGATGAAGTGACAGTGAGAGCTAATGGGAATGAAACAATTTTTGCACTTCAGGAAATCTTTGATATACTGCCACATTAAAGAAAATATGTGCTAACTTTTGATGTGTCATGCTTGCAGTAAAATGTAAAGGAGAAATCTAAGAGAGACTCAGCAGTCACTTAATTCAGACTATCTCTGGAAAAAGACTGCTGTGAAACAAATCACCAGACAAGTAAAGCATGAAGTTAACTAGAAATATTCTTAATTCTGTCCTTGCTGCAAAGCAATCACTCAGTTGAAACAAAATTTCTCCATTTACCAAAATAAGTCACTGCTGTACTTCACTAATCATAATAACTTAAAAAAACCAACAAAACCAACACATTACTAGTAATGTAAAAGAATCTAAGACTCTTAAATATTATTCCAACTTCACAAGTGTGTCGTGAAATGCCCATGCAATCTTTAACAAATATATTGTTCTAAATTCTTCATACTTACATCCCAAAGGCCTCTGTATTGACACGCCCCTCCAAAAGATTGCAATTCCCTGTTCTCAGCTAGATCACCCACTAAACCAAACTACCTTTATGTAGCTAATGTGTACTTTCGTATATTTGAGTAATTCTACTGAATGCCATCAGAGAGAAAAACATGTAATCTTGGTATTCAGTGTGTCTCAGTGCTATAGCATACCTTATTGAAATACCATACCTTATTAAAAGTTATCGTGATTAAAAGTGATTTGCTGAAGCTTAGGAAAAAAAACTTCTGATAAACTTCTCAACACTCTTTGAGATATCAAAAGTTAAAAAAAAAAAAAACAACTCAGAAGAAAAGGATAAGATCACCTACAGCAGAACATGTTTGGTAAGTAGGTCAGTGCTTTTCTTCTGCCCTCTGACTTGAAAACAGTGGCCTTCTCCTGTAGATGTCTGTCCTCTTCCATACTTGGGGAACTGCAGAAGCTATTTGAATTTAATGGTCTGAACTACACAGAGAAAAGGAGCTGAGTGATACACGGATACACAGAAACAGAGAAAGCAGGAAAATGTCACCTGAATTTTTAATTTACACAGCACTGTAAAAAAACTTAAGGCACAGAGCAATGTGAGATGGTTTTACAGCAAGTAGTCCTTTGCAGTATAATAGTATACTGATGTAGGATCACAATATCTTCCCAAAAGCTGTGCTTCAAAAAACTCAAGCTATGTCTAGTTAAGGGGATCATACAGGATTAACCAGAAGAAATGTAATGGCCTGTGGATACAGTGAGATTGATTACCTCTGGCCTTAAGCTCTATCAAACTCTGCCTCAGATCACTTATTTCAGCTTTTTTAGTATATTGTGCAACTATGCCAAAATTAGAAGAAATAATTTCTCCAAACCTTTATAAAACAAAAATTACATTTATCATCTATATAGTTGAGCTTGATTTTTTTTTGGTTTGTTTTGTTTAATTACCCTAACTCTTGAAGGAAGTACACTTTACAATTCAAATAAGCAATTAAAGGTTTAGTTTGGCAGTTCTTGGAGCTAACTAATTAGTGAATTCTTAAGAAAATAAATGATAAAGAAAAATAAAAGAGCTGAAATGTAGTTACTAATCTAAAGACTGATTTATCTGAAATGTAAATGAAATCCTTAACAGCAATTCTTATGCAGTGAAATAAGCCTGACTGCCACCTGTTGTTGATCAAAGGTCAGTTCAGTATCAAGTTTAATAAACAATTTATTTTACTAATGCAAATCATGAGGGCAGCCAACATTATGGTCATTCAGAAGTATTAACTTTTTATTTTTTCATTAATTTTTTTTTCTGATATCTGAAGGGAAAGGATTTTAGAAATATAGAAGTTAACTTCATATATTTGATTATGATGATTATTTTGTCTATCAGCAGACTTTTACAGCAACCACATAGTTGCTAAAGATTTGATACTATTATCTGTTATGATTACATTTGCAATCCTGTTAATTTAATCTTCTTACACTTCTAGTTTTTTCTTTACAAATTAATTACATTATTATTGCTGTATGCTTTTCATTTGAATCATACAGTTTCCATGACAGATGTTTTCTTATTCCAAAACGAGGTTAAATATTTCTGGTTTTAAAACAACAACAAAGAATTATGAATTTGCCTCCTCATCCCAGTGACAGCTCACGTGACCTCCACTGATAATTCTTCTCTCATCCCTTGTTTTTAAAGCCTCATCTTTTATTCTTTAAAATAATATCACAATGCCTCAAAATATACTTCGTTTTCATTTTCTTTCTTTTGCTTCTTTTCCTTTCCTACATTTTAAAATACCATATATGTATCTTCTGGTGTCATAACTAAGTGTAGCTTCTGCCACAGAATCCACATAGTATATTCAGTGCAGAGATGTAGCTGTGCTTTATCGCTCATTCCCTGTTAGATCATCCACTTCTGCCTGTAGGCAATTCAAGACAAACCCTAACTATTGCAATAGGAGAGAAAAAATTTCCTCTCATGCTCTCTGTGAGCATGCTAAAGAAATGTATTGATTTTTAAACGAGACAGAAAAAAACAAACAACCATTTGCCTGGGGTATTTTGCCCTCCTTCACCTTTGCCGCAGCACACTCAGCTTCTTTTCCTATGGTTTCAGGATAAAGGGAAATTCCTTTACATCCCTTAGATCACCTTAAAATCTAAGTTCTTTGGAAACCTAACATGGGGGAAAAAAAGACTGCTAAAAATTGCTTGTCCTTCTCTAGGTACAATTGCTGGACTATCAATAATTTATTATTAATTAAGCAGTGGATGTGCCTATGAACAGAGAACAGCATGCATACAGAGAAGACTCAGAGAGAGTAGCCAGGACTGATCAGGTTTTCATTATTTTTCTTTGTTTACAAAGATTTATAAAGCCTGATGAAGTTTCTACCATTCCTCCATACTTCCCAGGCTCAACTTCACTCCTGGCTTCCATCTCCCCTCTCAAGCAGCATAGAAGGATGAGGAATAGAGGTTGGGGTCACCCCATAATGCTTTGTCTCCACCATTCCTGCTCCAGCATGGGGTTCCTCCCACAGGATCCAGGCCTTCATGAACTGCTCCAACATGGATCCTTCCCATGGGCTGCAGTTCTTCCAGAACTGCTTCAATGTGGGTCCTTTCCATGGGGTGCAGTCCTTCAGGAATGGACTGCTCCAGCATGAATCCCCTGCAGGGTCACAGGTCCTGCCAGAAGACCTTCTCCAGCATGGTTTCCTCTCCATGGGCTCTCTATGGGCTGCAGCCTCCTTCAGAACTCACGCATCAGCTGTGGCATGGGCTGCTCCACTGGCTGCAGGGTCGATATCTGCTCCATCGTGGTTCCCCATGCACCGAAGGAGGACAATTTGCTTCCCTCTGGTCTTCTCCACAGCCTGCAAGGAATCTCTGCTCTCACCTGGACCACCTCCTCCCCCACCTTCTTCACTGATTTTAGTGTCTGCAGAGTTGTTCCTTTCTCTCTCTTTTTTCACCTCTCACTCCTCTCCCACAGCTGCCGCACAGCTTTGTTTACCCTTTCTTGTTATATTGTTATATGTGGTGCCCCACCACATCACTGATGGGCTCAGCTTTGAGCAGCAGCGGGTCCACCTTGGAACATCTGGAACTAGCTCTGTGAGCCACTGGGATGGCTCCTGATGTCTTCTCAGAGAACTCACCCCTGCAGCTTCCCCACTATCAAATCTTCGCCGTATAAACCCAGTCCTATTTCCATCTGATTACAAGCCAGTCTGAGATACTGCGAATCAGATTTCTATATATCATTTGTTAATGCTGCAGACAAAATATAACAGTTATATAATTTACAGCAGCAGAGGGACGACTGCAGGGATCGTAATTCATTCCACATAAATAAAGATGTAGAGATAAAACAATTCCTGGGACCAAAGCTGATGAATTGCTCTCTTTCCTGTACACTTTTGCACTATTACCAAATGTAGTGGTACTGTAAGCTAAGTTCAGTATTTCACAAGCTTTGTATTTTTTAACAGATAAAAGCCATCTCTCCTCAGAATAAAATAATGGCAGCTAAACGTGATCAATAGTACAGAACAGAAAAATACAGACTCGAGTCTCTAGTCAGCCAGACAAAGGTAGAAACCTTTGGAGGATGGAGAAATAGAGATGAGCTTTGGCTGTAGTTATCTGACCTAATTCAAACAGGAGTAGAGTGAGTACAACTTGGACAGATAAAGCCAAATATGTCAAGCACGAGTTTATTAGCTATCATCATAAAAAAAGGCATAACAGGGGTTTTTTTGTACCTGATTACAGATGCTAGACACAGCAACAGTAGCAGATTCATCCTAAGAATATATGGACTCTGATTTTCAAATTTTGACTTTTAATCTAATCCTATGATAATGGCTTTTACTTTAACTACAGCTCCAGTGATAATTTATATCTAAATTAAAGAGGTCACTTAACTGTACAGAATGATGTAAAACAGTGATTTCAATATATCTATTTCGTATTGAAGAGGCACTCAAGCACTTTCACTTAATATAGCCTGTGTTATTCAAAAGGAAAAAAATAAAAAGAGTGACATTTATTCAATACAATGTGAAGTATATTTGTGCTTAGTCATTAGCTGGTTGATGACTATATCTCAAGATATGATGATGCAGATTTTCCTAACTGTATTAAAAAAGCTCTTCTCAGTTCACTTACTAAAAGTCTCCCCTAATCAGCTGTCAAGTCTATCTATTTACTCCTGTGTTATCAACAGCAAAATATTCCTTTCATTCATAATCACTGTGGAGGTCCCACTGCCATTCATTTAATGACATTAATGGTTTTTGTCCTCTCTTTTGAAAGCCACAAATACAGAAATTACAATATACAATATTTACAGTACCTTATTTTCCTTTCACAATTTATATATATATCCATTTTTGCTGCTTTCTACTTCTGCTCCTTTTCAAGAAGAAAGCTGACTATATATACTGTGAAGTTCTCAGCTGGAATTGGATCCAAGAGTACTGCTGCCTATAGACTGTGCCACTCTCAAACCAAAATTTTGGGCCAGATCTGTAAGAATTAGTGAATAGGTTTTTTAGATCAAAAGTTATACTTCCAATTTGGTAAATAACTAAAGTATTCCAAATCTTGGCACTATGCAGCTTTCACCCCACCAAGCACAACAGTAGCTAAGGTATATTTGTCATAACAGAAAAGGCTCATACATGACTGTGGCCCCTCAAGGTGGTTCTTCATTACTTTCTCTCCCCCACTCCTATTCTGAAGAATCCTCGTTGCAGCCAGTTCCAACTTTCCACTCCTAAAGATGCACAGACCAAGTCCTGCTATTTTTCTTCCCAAGCAGAAATTAAAAAATTAACTTTCACAGAAGACACCATTAGAGGACACATTTTTGTTTTACAAAGTCAGTAAAAACTAAAGAGAAAAAGAGAGGATTACCCCAAAACTCAAATCAGACAAAGAAATGCTCAGCTATGTTAAGGCTCTGTTTGGCAGACAGGTGGAACAAAGAATCAATGGGTCACAGGGGGGTCAGAAATTTAGTGAATATAGAAGAGAGCTAAAGAGACTACTTATTTTTTAATCTTTCCTCAAAGCAAAATATGATGCATTTAAGCCATTTCTAATATATACTGGCCTAACTATAACCTGTTCTTAAAAACCTCAAAGGACTGAGATTGTATAACCTGAAATATAGCTTTCTATTGTAAACATTAGATATTTGTTCCTGAAAACAACTCCACAACTCCTGCCACAACTCCAGCTCATTATTTGTTATTTTCCCAGCAGACACAGAGAAAAATTCTTGACCCTCTTTCTCACAAATGCACTTCACATATTTCAGTGATTTTCCCATGTCTCCCCAGTGTGTCTCTTTTTTAGGCCAAACATCAATCTAGAATTCATTTTTTTTTTCCCTAGATGTTTTCTAGATTTCTGATCTTTATGTTTTAAACCATGGGTGCCCAAAACTGGAGAACGTATTCAATGCAGACTGAGTAAAACAGGAATTATTTATTATCTTGCATATGGCAACACTGGTTCTACATTCCAGTTTGATATGTTCTTTTTTTCTTCCTCATCAGTCTACATCAGTAGCTAACATTCAGCTTGCTACTCGTACCTTAGGCTTTTTCCCTAATGTTCCTACACAGCTAATTTTTCCCTGTCTCATATTTTGTGAATTCAGGGAACTCAGCAATATAATATACTTCTCACAAAGAATTCATTAATCTGTTCTGTGATTGCTTCAGCCAGCTTTCTATATCTTTTAGTGTGAAAACCATTAAGTTCATATGAGTTAAGGTTTGACAAATAAAAATAATGAAATACCTAGTCCATCAGTTATCTTTGGGGCCAAAATATCTTTGACATTAAAGCTAGAACAGGTAGTCTGAATGCAGCATGTTTTACCACCATCACTGTGCTCACTGTCATACAGAACTACAGGAAATATTGCACTGCTGTTAACCTTTGTTGCCCTCAGGCCAAGAGCTGGTAAGAACAAACCAAGCTAGAGAATAAGAGATTGAAATGATTTTCCCATCTCTTACAGCTTCAGGTAAGCTCTGAAAATCACCTAGATTGGAAGATGTTCCTGTATATTTTCTTGACATCTCCTTTTGTCTCTTAACTCTTCCAGCCTTCAGTTTACTTCCTCCACCGCCCTGCCCTCAGTCTCCTCTTTTCCAGGCTGAAAAAGCCAAGTGACCTCAGTTGTTCCTTATATGGCTTTCCTTCTTGATTCTTGACCATCTTCAAAACTCTCATATTCTTCTTATATTGTGGCACACAAAACAGCACACAGTACTCAAAGGGAGGCTACACCATTGCAAAGTGGAGGAGGACTGTCACCTGCCCCAACTGTCCAGCCATGCACTGCACAGTTCACTTCATTATTTGTGTGCATTCATCCCATTTTTTTCATCACAGACAGGGTCTGACTCACAGAGTCACAAAAACAGTAACACACGTCCATGTGTCCCAGTGAATCTTCTCATTTCTCTGACAGTTAACCAAGAAGGTTACAAAAAAACGTGTCTGTAGCTTATAAAGATGGGAGAACAGAACTCCTAAAGTTTGTTTGTGCTGCTTTTGGCTGGGATAATGTCAATTTTCTTCATAGTTGGTATGTGGTTGTGTTTTAGATCTATGCAGAAAACCGTGCTGATAATTCAGGGATGTTTTCCTTATTGCTGAGCAGTGCTTACACAGTATCCAGGCCTTTCCTGCTTTTTGCCCTACCCCATTAGAGAGGAGGCACAAGGAGCTGGGAGGGGACACAGCTGAGACAGCTGACCCCAACTGCCCCAAGGGATATCCCACATATGGCATCATGGTCAGCATATAAAGCTGGGGGAAGAGGGAGGGATGGGAAGGGACATTCAGAATGACAGCATTTGTCTTCCCAAGTCACCGTCACATGTCACGGAGCCCTGCTTCATGGGGATGGCTGAACACCTGTGTGCCCATGGGAAGTGTGAATGAATGTCTTCTTTTGCTTTGCTTGCACATGTGGCATTTACCTTAGCTATTAAACTGTTTATCTCAACCCATGAGTTTTCTTGCTTTTACTCTTCCAATTCTCTCCTCCATCTCACCAGGGGAGCAGTGAGTGAGGGGCTGCGTGGGGCTTGGTTGATAACTGGGGTTAAACCACAACAATGTGAATAACAAGTCAGAAAATATTTCAGAATAGAATAGTTCAGTTGGCAGGGACCTGCAGTGATCATCTAGTCCAACTGCCTGATGAACGCAGGACTGAACAAAAGTTAAAGCCTGTTACTGAGGGCATTGTCCACATGCCTCTAAAACACTGACAGGTTTTGGGCATCAACCACCTCTCCAGGAAGCCTGTTCTAGT
Source organism: Manacus candei (assembly GCF_025592945.1). Taxonomy (NCBI): domain Eukaryota; kingdom Metazoa; phylum Chordata; class Aves; order Passeriformes; family Pipridae; genus Manacus; species Manacus candei. The sequence continues at coordinate 7,051,139 of NW_026138067.1, read as the reverse complement.
GTTTGATCACCCTCTCAGTTAAGAAATGCTTCCTAATGCCCAGTCTGAACTTCTCTTGGTGCAGTTTTGAACCATTCCCACATATCCTGTCACTGGATAACAGGGAGAAGAGCTCAGCATCTCCCTCTCCCCTTCCCCCCCTCAGGAAGATGTAGAGCACGATGAGGTTGCCCTTCAACCTCCTTTTCTCTAAACTAGACAAGCCCCAAAGTCCTCAGCCACTCCTCACAGGACATGCCTTCTAGGCCCCTTCACCAGATGTGTTGCCCTCCTGTGGCCACATTCAAGGACCTTCACATCCTTCTGAAATGGTGAGGCCACACCAACACTGAAAGCAATGGGATAATCCTTTCCTTTGCCCAGCTGGTCATGCTGTATTTGATGCACCCCTGGACACATTTTGTCCACCACTTTGGACTTGCTAAATTTATAATTAGCAAGACAGTAGATTAGACACCATGAATTAAAGCTAAGTATTAACATGATCCCTTTAAGTACAGAAGAACATCTTTCAGACCATATACACTGTTAGAATGAACAGCCTATAAGGCTACTCATATCAAATAGTTTATTAATAAAAAATAATATATTTTTGACATTTGACATTTGAATCTATGTTCCAAGAAAATTATGCATGGTATCTAACTTCTCCCAGCAGAAGGCTAAATGTGGGAATTACAGATGTTAGTATAAACACTTGCATCTCTCTACTGCTTAAATGAGAGTTCCTCGGTTCACCCATTATGGTATTCCTATTGCTGCAAGAGGTTTATAGCAGCACAACAAAGACATTATAAAAGGTCTAATCAATGCAAAGATGTTGTAGGAAGTTTTAGTTTAATTTCAATAGTCCCCATAATTTGCTGAAATTAAAAAAGAGCAGGGAAGGAACTTTGCATGTAGTTGTTTTGCTAGCCAAAATCTGACAAGGAAATTGGTCCTCTTCCAAGACAAAATACAAGAGTTGGAGAGATGTCTTTTGGCAGCTACTGGTATAATACTTCACCAAATCTCTGCAAGAAGAAAAAAAGCTTTTTGCCAAGAGTACAAGATTTATGGTCTGATTGAAAGGGAAACACAAACAAACAAATAAAATAAAAAACCAAACACCACAAAAAAAAAATCCCCAGCTCATTTCAACTGTCTGGGAAGTTTTGGTAGTATCTCTTGGATGGTGTTAGTGGGGGAAAAATGAAGAGTCAATCATGAGATCTATAGGTTACTCCTAAAAGCATGCATAGTCCTCTCTGCATTACATGTCATTATCTTGATGTCCAGTAGAAACTACCAAGGGTTCTCCACAACCAAAGGTTTTCCTTTGGTATGCAAACAACCATATCTGAAGTTCAAAGCTGCATACCAGCATGTTGCCTGTAGGACAGGTAGAGAGAAACAAAACATGCACTGGCACCCAACTGTGTAAACTGATGGAAGTGCAGCGATCTGCTGGAGATTCAGAAACTTTATTTTGTAGGGATAGAGTAAAATCTCCAAGAAAGTACTAGGTGAATGGTTTTTTATTCGTTAAATCAAACACATGGATTAGCAGAATACTTAACAGCCTATAGCTCACAGTCATGAGTTACACCACCACCTGTGAGTACTGCACTTGCCCCATGTCACAAGAATCAACCACCTTTTTCCCCACCTCTTTTTACTATTATTATTCTACTGGAGTTTGGTTTTCTGGAAGTCATTAGTGGACTTCTATGAGGAAACAAAGTAGCAAAACTAGATTACTACATGCTTATCTTCGGTTTAGCTCTCAAATTCTTCACTATGACAGAAGAGTACATTATCAACACTGAAATACAAGTCTTCGGAGAAGAAACCATGAACTTTAGATTGCACCTATTTTACTTAATGTTTTTCTTTGGAAAGCTCTTTCTTGCCTCAAATCCACTGAAATTCTCTCAAAACACTTGGATGCATACCTGAGAAGCACCTTAAACCCCTATGTCAAGCTAGAACTTTTTTGTAGGAGACATTAGTCACAGGCTTGCATTTCCTGAAGTGCTGGGAGCTCAAGAATCCCAATCCGCACACCAGCTCAGAGGACAGCCCCTCTGGATTCCAGATATGCCAAACACAGATGATTGTTCTGCAGGGTTTTGGAGAGGGTGCCCAGATATTAGCTAACTGTAACAAAGACTAGGTCCCTGGCTGCCAAACTAGCTTCAAACATATGATCTGTAACTTCTTTTTTCTAAGACATTTTTAGGGATAGAGTATCACAACAGTTAAGACTCTTATATTTATTGGCTCTGGCACATCCCTGTGACTGTAAATGACAGCTACTAGAACAACTGAAAATAATTCTTGTGAAGGATAATGTAGTTGTTACAGGATTTTGCAAACAGAAAAAGCATTTTGGGTAATATGGGAAACTGATTACAACTGGTTAAGAATACAGGTCAAGCTAAAGAATTTGGGGTACAATCTCATGGAGTGGGTCACACTCACCTGGTGAAACTGCTTCAAAGGACTCCATTGAGAGTATCTGCTAAAAAAAGTGCAAAAACCTCACACTGGGAGCTTAGCCCAGGAAATCCCATTTATAGAGATACCATAGTCTTTAGCAAACCAGAATATCAGGCAATGTGCAGGCAGGCTCCAAATCCTGGCACACCTAATTTAAAAGTTGTGACTATTACTCAGTGTGCACAAGTGACTGTTCGTTCATCTCTTTCTTGGCACATTATCCTAAATCAAAACTTACTATAGCTGTTTAAGAATCTTTGGAAAGCATCCCTTTTCCCAGGTTCTAGACACTGGAATCTTCTTTTTGGACAACAGCATGCATGTCCATGTCACTACTCTGTAAGAGCCTGCAACTTCAGTAAAGTCAGACTTAACGGCAGGTTTTGCGAGAAAGACACAAGCAATAAATAGGCCATCCTGCTTGCCTTTGCACCCTGAGGAATTAAATGTCTGTTGCATAGTAGAATCAGAAAGATTTAGAAACAGCCCATTAGACGGAAACAGGGAAAAGCCTAGTGTAGCTTTCTTGTAACAAAAACATAGCACGTCAACACCAGAGATCAGGAAATTATTGTTGTAGGATAACTGAAATGACCCTGACTTTTTTTTTCACCCTCAATATCCATCCTTCCTCTGTTGAGAGAGACAATGTCACAGCAGTGTTCTTTTTGAAAGAAAAATAAATTAAAAACAGCATTTGAAAACTAAAGAATACAACAACAGCTGAGGAATTTTGCAAAATCTTTATAATCACAATGCTATGGTTTGTGTCACGAACTTTTCAAGACACCAGTCAACCCAAAAGTTAAATGTAAAATAAATGAAAATCAAGCATCAGACAACTACAATAGAAGCACACTGACCCTTAGAAATACTTTGAAATTCCAAATGCCTCCAGAACTGATAAAACCACTGCTGCAATTATCTAAATACATGAAAAGAATATTCCTACAAGAAGATAAATGCAGCATTATCGGGTTTATTTTGCCTTAGAGAAGAAATCAAAGTCTGATCAATAAGAAGTCTTGATCAGCCTTATGTATGAGCAGCTTGGAGCAACCATACACAAGTCAGATGTTGAAATACATTTTTGAAGCCTTGGGAAAAAATAAAAATAAAAAATAAAATCATCAATCTCTGTAGAGAAGACTAAACAAACATTTTTCTGCCATTTGTCCTAACTTGCATCTTTTACTTGTTAACAAAATTGATTTTGTTAGTTGGTTACTTTGTACAAAACAATAAAATGCAACACTCTTCCTTTTTTTAAGATTTTTTTTTTTATTATTTATTTCACCAGGTAAGGATAAGCAACAAAACTGAGGATCAATTTATTCTTAAGCTCTTTCATATAGGTCTGCTGGGAGGCACAGTCAGCAACTCAGAAGTGAAGTAAGGAAGGATGTCATTGCCCTTGGGTAGCCAACATTCATCACAGCAGGCAGCCTTTATTGTCCACTGTGCTATAATAGTTTCTCAGTAGGGAAGGCAGCATGTAGTAGCATGATGGCGTGCAAGATAATGCCTAAAAACACAAAACTGTTTGAGAGAGTCAGTTAGGAGTGACTGTTTACAATGGCAGTAGAAGGGAAGAAAGGCAGAACGACCTGGTTCTCTTTTTAGTTGTGAACACTGGTAAACAATTTTCATTCTCTACCATGTTTAGGGAACCAAAATAAATATCTTCCCATTATGTGGTTTTTATTTTGTCATTACTTACTTATCTTTCTTCTGCAGTTCTCTCCTTAACTCTGCCATTTATGACATCTTGTTTTTCCAAAACAGAAACTGAATATAACCAGGAAACACTCAAGTCTTTAATACTGCAAACTGTTTCCCAGTTCCCTATATGATAAGCAGATCAATCATTGCTGTCATTGATTTTCTATTTTACTTACTTAAAATGGCTGGAGAAGCTGAACTGAAGTCAAAGAACCATAAAATGGTTTGGGTTGGAAAGGACTTTAAAGACCATCTAGTTCCAATCCCCCAGCCATAGGCAGGGGCACTTTCTGCTAGACCAGGTTGCTCAGAGCCCCATTCAGCCTGGCCTTGGATACTTCCAGCAATGGGGCATCCACAACTTCTCTGGACAACCTGTTCTAATGCCTCACCACCCTCACAGTAAAGAATTTCTTCCTAATATCTAATCTAAACTTACTCTCTTTCAGTTTAAAGCCATTAAAGTCAGTCATAGTCATTAGAATTAGCTGAGAAAAAGAGACAACAAAAAGGTTTACAGCAAATAATTTTCTAAAGAAAAATAGATCGTTCTATGATCCAAAGCCTTTCTATGAATATTGGGCAGCAGTAGAGCATGCTAAGCCAAATTGCAACTGACTGCAAATTTCCATCAGAGACACTAGTGAGGTGCTGTGCACACAGGTATGCGTGCGCACACATGCACGTGTGTGAAAAGGTAGTGGTTTGCAAGACGGCTGTTCTATTTCTCTTTAAATCTCTTTCAGCTTACCTTGAATCAGATTTTGCAACTCAGTTTACAGATTTGATCCTAATTATTTAAGTAGTTCTACTCACTTCAATGAACTCAGTTGTTATTTAGAGTGAATTAAAACACCAGCAGTTGGCATTCCACCACGTCGAGTAAGGACAGATTCAGTGAAGGACTAAAACACCTGAAGGCAAGATCCAAAATACCTTGTCTGATGGCTTCACATCCAGAATTCTAAGTCAGCTTTACTAGTGATGCAAGGCTACACTGATGTCAGGGCTGTGAGGCACATGAAGCGCAGACAGCAAGTAGGTGAGAGACAGATGCTTCAGTCTCCTATAGAGCTACTCATTATGCTTTCCAGAGTATCTGCCCACTAATTGCAAGAAGCAGTGTGCCAGGACATGATGTGCTGCACGCCACCTTCGCAGTGGTGAAATACTCTCCAGTATCGGGGTCTACTCTTTTTCTTTGAGAAGATGCAGGAGTCCATTAAATGTAAAGAAATACAGCAGCTCCTGCAAGACTTTGGGAGACTTCACAAATCAATGAATATAAAATCAATTAAAAGCTCTTCAGAGAAAGATGTTACCTAGCCATCTGCTGTTTGGTCAGCTTCAGGTATACTTTCAGTTTAAAAAAAGAAGCAAGAGTAAATGGATTACTTCTCTATTAGTGGTGGAAATTGGCTGCAGCTAGCACTTCTGAATAATGCACACTGTCTCGCTATTTATTTCTGGATTTGACCTTTTTAATTCATGAGGTAAAAAGGTCTTGTAAAAGGAAAATGAGTTGTTACAGAGCAGTAGTTAAATCCACAGTCCCCATTACACTCTCACTCTGCAGCTAGGATACATGGATCAAGTGCTGGTATCCTGAATGGACATGCAATATGAAAAGCCCTCCATGCACCCAACTTCCCATACAAAATGCAACAGGAATATGATCACCACACTGCCAAACAGAAGCACCGTTGACACAAGAACAGATAGGACTGACAGGGCATTAAGTAGGTTTAGGAAAATGCAAAAAGATGTAGTTTGTGAAATCTGGTCCTATTTTCTTGATAAAATCACAACAGTATTACACAACCTGACACCTTTTGGGTCAGTCTAATCTCAAAAGGAAAAAGGTGTGCAAGCAAACTTCCAAGGATGAGAGGTCTCTGATATTCCCACTAGCAAATACTGGTTGGTGCTTTCTGAGTGAGAAACAGAAGATACGAACCACTGGATTAAAAATACTGTTGTGGCATGTAAAAATATTAATCATTTTAATTCCTTTCAAGTACCTTATTAGAAAACAAACCTACATGATGCTGCTTCAGTCTTGCAGATGTTTTGCTTTCATGCAATTATACTATAGTCATATTGCCTCTCAAGACAGTTTCTACTGAGAAACCCAATTAACATTTAGCACTTTAAAGAGATAGAATTTAAGAGTTTGGTGTTCATCTTTTCCTAGCCAGCTACATGACGAACATAATTTATTTTGCATAATAAAAACAAGAATAGAAAAGTAATAGAAAGACAACAAGCCCAGCAGGGGAACCCTTAAATACAGCTTGTTATTAATCAATTTATTTCGCACGGTGGTTTCTAAGCAGCACAAGTGTGTGGGTACTGTGTGCCCATAAAAATAATGGAAGTGAAAAACTGGATGCTCTAATTCTTAAAGGATGCCGATCACTGAGGATTAAATGCATTGCATAAGAACATGAAAACAGCACCAGTTCCTCAGCTACGGGATAATGCAGTTATTTGAGAAATCTGTGGCAGAAAGGTCTGGCTTCCATTTTTATTTGTGCAATTTAGGTAATGGGGGAAATGTATTATGCTTTTCTAAAGCTATAGTGATGAAGCACATCCACAACGAACAAGGTCAACAACTGTATCTGTTTACAAACAGTCAGATTATGGATCTGCCAACTTGCGATCCCGAAAGCTCCTTACTAAGTCAGATTAACATGGAGTTTCTGTTTATCATCCTGACATAACTAAAGAACCTCATGCCCAAAGAGTACAAATGGTTCCCTGTTTTCGACACTAAACTTCATTAGGAGTTGCCTGTCTATTTCCTGAATTTACAGTAGAATGTGTACAATATTGCCAAACAAACTATACAGGAATCACAACTTGCCTATCCAGGTATATCAACTGCAGTCTCATCTGCTGGTAAAATGGATTTCCAAAGGTTGAAAAAATAGTTATTATATTTTGTCAGTAACTTAGACCTTCAGTACATGTCTGTATGCAAACCAGAATTAAAAACTCTTTGGCCAGCAATGAATGAACAGAACCCCCATGTTTATATCCTTAAATTTAGTGGGGCACATGCCCCACTTATGGGGGTTTATGGTGTTTTTCATTTTAAGTGGCTCAGGACTAAGTATATGTAGCAAATTACAGTGAGACAAGCAGATTGCCTGGATTGCCCTGTCTGTCACCCTACCACAGGGTATTAAAATGGGCCTGTCCTTTTGGGAAGCAGAACTACTGTTTGGGAGCATATTTGCTTCCATCAGGAATCCCATTTTGCAGAGAATGCTATTTTTCACAGCTCTAAATATGGTTTATAGAGCTGACATCCTTCCTTTCACTAAGATTAAATTAAGGGGGCAGAAGAAGATAGAAATGAACACTCAGTATTCTACATAAACAGAACCTGAGAAAAATGTTCGGTTACATATTTTGGCTTTTAATAAACTAAATATTAATTACTATATGCCCTTAGTCCTGGGTTAGAGAATATAAACCAGCATTGTTCAAGTCATGCTGGTTTATGAACACACAAATACACATAGGAGAGAAAACAGAAATATTGGTACATATGTTTAGGAAGATTAACTAAGGGTGAACAAAGTGGCCCAGAGGGCAAGTGATGGTACCTCCATGCAATCTGCAACCATGGTGGCAGAAGCATGCTCTGGACTGACACCTTCTCCCAGAGGTGTGTGCTAGCAGACATCCCTGCCAGAAATTACAGTTTCCCAGCAGGGAAACCCCCCAGCAGGGGGTAGGCAAACTCTAGAAAACAGGAACATTGTACAGCAGGAGCACACTGTATCATCTCCCATGAGACTGTGAGGAAAGAGGGCAAGTCACTCACCAAGTCTACTGGGCATCAGATTTTTTCTGTGATTAGGCTATTATTATCACTATTATATTTTTATTCACTGCTATATGTCTATGACCTCACTTTTGTATTTTGCAGTAGCCAAATGCAGGTAAAGGCTAGAAGAGATCACTCTGCAAAAATAGTCTTATCTTTTATTTTCTTTTTTTTCTAAATAGTTTACAAAGGAAAATAAAATCTGAAATGAAAAATTGCAACTCACGAAACTGTATCCAAGATGCTGCTGAGGAACTTCTCTTTTTGCCTTATCTCAACACTACATTTTTCCCTAGTTTTCTTCCCCATCTGAAAGGATGCTGCTGGGCTTTTTTTTTTTTTTTTTGTTAATTAGAAACAAGATCTCAAGACTAATCTAGCAACGGCAGAAGAAACTATTCTCTCCAAAAATACTTCACACTGATCCTCTGTTATATGACAGGAATTTTAAATACTGTAAAAAATTGCTCACAAAAGGCTGACTAAATTACCAACTTTCAGTTGCATATGGAAGAGTGACATAATACTTCATCTGACAGCTAAACCTCAATTTAAAAAAAAAACAAATTAAACCTTCCCATTCAAATGAAACTATAATTTGCAAGTAGTATGTGCAATAGCACTTGAAGAATTTGCAAGAAATCTAGGTCAAGCAATCTTATTTTAGACTTCATGAAAGAAAAAATGTTAAGAAAATAGAAGAATGCACATAAAAATAAACACGTTTCAGAGAGAGCCAAAGTCACAGACACACTCAAGACATATCAAATAGGATATGAAACACTGAAACTGTATGTACATGCCTAATGTACTAAAAACCATTTCCAAGCAGTCAATCTTTCTTTAACATACTGCTGGTCAACTCAGTCCCACTCCAAAGCAAATAACTTCAAAACAAGCTGCAACAGAATAACAGTTTGGATTAATACCTTCTCCAGATGGAGTTTTCAACTTAATGAATAACAAGTAGCATGAAGTCGTGCAGCCAAAATTATACCCACTCAATTCTGAACAGAAGAAGCAGCACAGAGATTAACAGAACACTTTAGGTTGCACTTACCACCCTAAATACATGCTCCTTCTAAAACAGTCTTTATCCTAAGCACTTGGAAGGACGTTGTATGATGAATGACTCAAGATAATTCACTAAAATACACACTACAGAACTTCTAAGGAAATGTGGTATGACAAGGCCAGAACTAGATAAAAAAAACCCTATCAAACTTCCTAACAAAAGCTTGTAAAATCAATTCAGTGCTTATCCTGTACACAGAAATTTGCTTCCCTCAAGGAGAAAAAGCAGACCGATTCCACAGCAGGTAGCTTCTTAACTCATAAAACTGATGTCATAAAGTCAGTCTCAAGAAGAAATTAAAATATAAAGCCAATTAAAATTCACCACTTCAGTAATGAAAGAGCACACAGGTTTATTTTGTCAAATGAGAGATATTGTAGAAAATATATGAATCACACTGAAAAGGAAGTAATTGCTTAAGAATCACAGCACTTCTAAAAGTAGGAGGCATAAGATTCACATTTAGGCACTCAGAAAATTTAACATCATGACTAGAGAAATTCAAAAGCAGGCTATATTGATTCCAAAAGGATCAATGTAAAATGCCTCACTGGAAAAATGCTCAGCTTGTTAGCATGCTTCCAACATCTACCAGTTTTGTGGCCAAACACCCAAGAATGACTGTTTTTAATTTTCCTATAACATGTACACAAACAAAAAAGAAGATAAAGGGTAGAATTGAGTTACCCATACTGACACTTAAAAACATGAAAACAAAAATTGCCATTTTCAAGCTTAACCTTAAAAATAAAGACACAGTATTTGTGAGGGCTGATTTCAAGAAAATAAGGTAATATGTCAAGTAGTTACTTGTCATCTATGGATTAAAAGACAGTCATCTTCATCGGGGAATTCAAGAGCAGAGGTCTAATTTAGCTATTAGGTAGCTAATGCAGAATTAAATGATGGAGCCTGGAGAGATTGGCATGCAACTGTGCTCTGGCATGCAACTTTCTGTCCGATTTCAACAGTCATCAGCACACACAGATCTTACTGGCTTCAGTAAAGGTCAAAGTATTTTTGAATTTCCAAAAATTAGCAGGAATTTAGCACCGCAGAAAATCGAGGGTAATAATGACTGAATTCAATTGCACTTAGGAACAGCTAAGCCCCAAGAGCTGTAACTGCAAAAAAGTGTCAGCACAGAATATCTACACTACTTTGACCTTAGCAATGCAAGACAGTAGCCAACAATATGAACCTTTTGTTGTGATATTTCTTTTGTTTTCTGGCCAATTACATGTATGGGCAAAAGACAGGAGCCAAAAGCACTACACATACTCTTAAGTCATTCTGTCCTGCTTTTATCACTAGGCATGGTACCATGCCTAGAGTTTTCTTATTTTGAAGAGTTTATGCCATGACACTTAAATTCTCTTGAAGCCCTAGTTTCTATCTGGTGAAGCTGTAATTCCACTAAAAATTGAGAAGAGAAACATTCTAATTATTTTTATTTTTCAGAAAAGCTTGAAACTGTGGACTGTTGCTATTGCTTTCTGAACCTCACTATACCAATAATGTTTTTTGAGAACCAATCCTTAAAAACTGTTTGGGACTGAAAACAGCATGGAAACAGAGAAGCGACTGAAATAAACTTTGATGGATTCAGAGGCATTTGTGCTATAAAATTAAAGTGCAAGAAGTGCTGAATGACAGCAAATGGTAATTGAAAAGACCGATCTCAGAGAGAGAAACCTCATGGGAAAACATCATGAAAATGGCAAGTACTTCAATTTTAAGATGGATTTGCAATTGTCTATTTGTGAGTGTTGATAATACCTTAAAATCAATATGAAAGAAGTGAAACATATGGTGCCTGTATTCAATTCTCCATTTGCAGAGTTTAAGGTTTGTAAGTGCTCACACGGGACATTTCAACTACAATAGAGAAGAAGAAAATTGGACCTAATTATGCCTTTGTTAATAAAGTCAAATATACAGTTAATCTTTTTCCAATTAAAACTTGGAATCGGTTTTAACATTTTTCCTTACTTTTTTCCTAAGAAACATGTACTTAGTTGCTTCTTAATGTTCTATGGTTTTTGGGTTTTTTTACAAGTCTTTAAAAATATGAAAACTATCAAAAAGATTAAGTAATTCCTTCTTTTTTTTTATTAGATTCAACTCTATACACAGGTATCAACGATAAAAGTGTTGCCTGCTCAAGTGCTACTAAAATGACATTGGACATTCAGTCCACTGTTTAGAAGTCTAATTTTTAGGATTACAAGAGTAGAATTGAAATCAGTACTTAACAAAGACATCACATATTTCCCATAGAACTTTGTGACAGATCACTGCATGAATAGCAGAAACATGACTGCTTTAGGGGGCTGTTTTCAGCAGGTTAAAACAGGAGGTGACCACTATGGGAACTCCCTAGATCTCATTAGCTGAGGAGGAAAGGAGTTACATATTCTTGCAGTTCCAGGGGGAAGTCCAAAGGAGAGCCTACACGTGCGTCACCCTCAAGCTTAGCACTGTTCTTTTTTTAGCCAAAAGGGGCTTATCTTATTACCCTTCTTAGCTGTCATGTCCACACAGTACCAGAGAACAGCATCATCCCAAAAAGTACAGGCAGTACACAGGAAACAGGCAATTCAGACACTTTGTGTGTTTCAAATGCCTAACTGGACTCTGCTGTTAGTTCAGCTTTGTGCACCTTGTTAATGTAAAATCATACTGCTTCCCTTCTCTTAATTCAGGTAAAACCAATACACTGCAATAATTAAGCCCATGCCTACGAGTTTTAAGAACTCATAGGGCTTTGTAGAACTACAGTGAAAGTCACAACTTTTTCTGCCTGGTAGGATACATATGATAGTTTTTCACCAGCATCTGATGAATAATTAAAGCTTTCTATATTTTTGTAAATAGTTTCCTCTATTCTGTTTCAGGTATCACACCATGACTATTGCAAGAAGTTTTCACATAATTTCAGACTGTCCGCATTAGGCACTTTTTCCAGCAATATTCAACTGTGGCATCTGCAAAGTGATTCAGGGCATAAGAGGAGCAAGATTGACAGAGTACATTCTTACCAAAATACTTCACCACTATCCCAGTGGAATATACGAGGGCACAAATTACCTTTTGCTCACTGCAAATGCAGGCACATAATGAGGATGCTTGAGAACAACAGAGCCCTCTGACAGAAACCAAACACTATCACATAATTGAAATAAAATTTCAACACTTGTCAGAGGTTATTTATCTAACGTTGGTGCAGGCTTACAAATTCTCCATTCATGTAGAAAATTCACTACCACTACTACAGCCTCATAAGTAAGAGATGCAGCTGCCTGCACCAATATAATTACAACAGCTTCTGAGTCACTGACGAAAATCTGGCCCATGCTGATACATTATGCAGAGCATCTATAAAAATTATTATGCTGGTAGTATTAAGTAAGAACTATGACTGTGGAAAGGGAGATGTCATTATTGAGTCCACAATACTAAATTTGTACTTTATATAACAAATATAGAGATGTGGAAAAAGATAATAAGTAATTCAACAACAAAAGATTCTACAGTCTACTCATTATTTTCTATTCAGGTCACCCAGTATATAAGACAATATCGACCGAAAGATTTGAACTGTGAACTGCAATGTTTCAAGGTCATTCTTTTCCAAACATAAACAAGATATTACCAGGAATTAAATCAATTGGAAGAGAATGAAGGAAGTTTTTTACTCTGTTCCTGTAATCTGTTTGTTTTGCTGGCAAACACAGAAGAGCTGCTTGCTGTTCTGTACAGTGTTATTGGGTTTAGGTAATAAAGTCACAGCAAAAACTTCTAACATTAGCATCTGTTGGTAGGAAAGACCAGAACTAGAATCTCCAAACATAGATAACATGCAAGGAGGAAAAAAAAATACAAGCTTAGGCATGAATTTCAATGTAGCAGTACTCTGAAAGAGACTACGCCATAGTTTCTGTAATCTGCTGTCCCAAGCTCTATTAGTTAATACCTTAATTTAAAGTTGAAATTAAATGTTGTTCTTGTAACTCACCTTTAACCAACCATACTCAAGTCATTCTTTATGTGACAGCACACAGAGTATAACAATTTTTAAAGCATTCTCCTAGTGGTCTCACAAACTACTCTTTTGCATTGGCCTTTTTTTAAAAAAAAGGCCATTAGTGTAGCCTTTTAGCATCACTACAACTATACCCATAATGACTAAAGATTCAAAAAAACCAAAGTATGCAGAGGCAGGCTAGATGATTTAAGAGTGGATGGGAAGAAGTTTTTGAGCCAAATGGCCACCTCAGATCCTGTATTGGGATTCATAATTAGAAGTCATGTACTCTTACAAATACATTAACTCATTATTACATTGTATAAATGCAAATGCTCATTTGCACAGTCAAACTTTTCCTTCATACACTTTGATACGTATATTTTATGGATCAATACAAGTATGTTCTCTTCAACATCAAGAGCCTAGGTGAGACAATATCCAAACAAGCAACACAGAAGATTACAGTTTTAAAGAAAGAACAGAAACTCTTTCTAAATGTCAAATGTTAAGGAATGATCAATACAATATGACAGTAATCTTGTCTTAGCTGTAATGATTTACCAGGCAAATGAAGAAGATTTTCCTGTGTTCCTCCTAACTTGCTCTTGCACAAATCAATAGATGTGTGTTTGAAGAAAACAGAGGGTTATAGTTTGAAGTCCTTCAGGAATAATGTTGCATTTCTCACCCACGATCAAGAAGTGGATGATTAGCTTGTTTTCTTTGGAAGAAAACCTATCATTTTATCTTGATTTACCTGTAGGGAGGTATGGTTAACAATACACCAAGAACAGAGTGGAAGATGTAATAAGATTGTCACGCAAGTTAGTCAGTTACAAGTATCTTAAGCGTAACACATTTGCAGGCTTCAGATGTCCTGCAGCTCTGGGTTGGTCATAATCATTAATTTATCACAATTCAATTTTTATTAAATGGAATAGGAATCTTCCTAAACAAAGACACATGACAAAACACAAGTGGTTTAAAATTGCAACAGTCTAGAACTCCAAACAAACTTGAGTAATTTAATCCTGGCATGGAAACTGAATGCTTGATGCACTGAAATTTGCATGGTGCCACTGTGCAAGCACTGTGGTATAAAATGTCAGGTACAAGCATAGAAAAAACTGCAAGCTGTTTCACGCCATCTCAGTCTGTATTTCTGTAGATTGGCACAATTTATATTCATTTATCCATCAAAAAGTCATTCTCATCACTTTTATTCAGATTATTCTTTAAATCTTTCTACTAATCATCATAGAATGGTTTGGGTTTGAAGGGACCCTAGAGATCACCTAGTTCCAATCCCCTGTCAAGGGCAGGGACACCTTCCACTTGACCAGATTGCACAAAACCCCATTCAGTCTGGCCTTGAACACTTCCAGTGGTGTGGCATCCACAACTTCTCTAGGCAATCTGTGTCAGTGTTTCAGCATCCAGTTAACATGAAATGGCCTAACTTAGATGTATTAAAGTACATTGGTGTCTGCTTTTGACCTCACACAGGTATAGATCTGGCTCATTTTGGCAAACATGAATTAATGCACCTTGAAAATATTTAGAGATCTTTGGAAAAAAAGTTATTGTGCTTGTCGTATGAAGTTATTTAAAGCCAAATCTTCCTATTATCTAAGGATTTAATAGGTGTGAATTTGGAAAACTAAAATCAGAAAATTGATCTACAACATGACTATTACAAGAAAGTGAAATAAATAAAGAATTTTTTAAGTATTTTTATTCTTATTCTTCCTTCTCTTGGATTCACTCAGACAGCAAAAGAGGCAGGTACTTTTGCCATAGTGAGATGTAACTAAAATAATTGCAAAGAAGAATTAGAAAACAGGATGCAATTAGCAGTTACAGGAATTTAGAAGATATGACAGTGATCCTTTGCAAGCTTCATGGAGATGGAACAATTTCCTACCTATCAATGCGAACTTTCAGATTTCGTCAACATTTCATTTATTTCAGCTGAAGAAAACCCCATGGGTTCCAACCACTGGTCTTTTATGTTCCCCAAAAGAGGGCAGAGAAGATGACATGCCAATTCATTTGGGGAATTCATTTCTACTGCCCATTGCCACAACATCTTAAAAAATCTCTGCCTTTGGGTGTACCTGAGAAATAGAAGTGGTTAGAAGTGACTGAGAGTATATTAGGAAGAGCAGCAACAAGTTTGTGTTCTGCCTGTGCTACAGTTTTATGACACCTGTCACTCACAGGACCCTGAAATCTGAAGAAAACAGAAGGAAAGTAAGGGTATCTTTTCTGTGTATTTCTCAATATGACTGTATATTTCCAATACCTTCCCTTTAAAGCTTCAGTAAGGTCAAGCCTTATCTCTAGGTATGACTTAAGCCTTGCACAAAACTTACTTCAACACTGGTAAGAGCAGCATTAGGAGATGGTGACAGAACTGCAGTGGTGTTCACTGTGCCACATTCCTGTGTCAAAGTAGATCCTCAAGATGCAGGCTGGTCAGAGATGATGTGGATGCCCCATCCTTGGCAGCGTTCAGGGCCAGGGTGGATGGGACATTGTGCAACCTGGTTTATGGGACGTGTCCCTGTCCATGGCAAAGGGGTTGGAACTAGATGATCTTTAAGGTCCCTTCCAACCCAAACCATTTTATGATTCTATAGTCTCTGCTTACATTTCATCAGCACATCACTCTCCTTCCTAACATTGCAAACTCCATCCAGCCATGCTGCTTCTCCACCTGTGCAAAAACATCTGCTGCCACCATCACTGAGTACACTCATTTTGGAGACTCTGCTAGTGCTGTCAGATACAATGTACATATGTGTTAGACTTCCAGCACACACATAATATAATTTTGATGCCTATTTCCTTTATGTGATGTAAGGAAAAGTATCACACCAAAATCAAAACCTCTTGTATCTTAATTCTGTCTCTCTTGCTCCTTTCTGTGTTTACCTACTCTCACTATTTATACATTAGCAATGACTTTTATACGTAGTATACTGCTACATAGATCTCTTCTCCCATGGTCCCATTATCTGTATAAGGACCTTTTCTCCCCTAATTCAGAAGGCTGGTTGCAGTTTGATGAGGACTTCACCAGGTACCAACACCTCATATGCTGCAGCTGCTATTTTCAACACACTTAAGAACCACAGGTCACCAATTGTTTAAACAATCTTCTCAAAAAGGATGCATGAACAGCTTGACACAGAGCATTTAATTTCTTTCCACCAAGACTGTTTCAACACTCAGAGAGCAGGAAGGACATATTTTACTGGGTAAGCAGATAAGGTATCCGGATCCAGTCTGATCAGAGTTGTTCAGTCCACAGCCTTAGGGTACTCCACTTAAGCTCTGCTAGGATGCCAGAAGTATCAATTTCCTCATGAGCCTCTCCAACGTGATCATCACTACAGATTCAGACTATTTTACCAACATTAATGAACTTATCTTCTCATATCATGCTATGTTGTGCAGCTAGTAACATCTTCATTTTACATCTGTAAAAGTTCAAGTGTAGTAAATGTTAATGCCACTTCAGTTAATCCCACTTCAAAACTTGCTTTACAATTTCTTACACATAGCTATTCCACTATTCTCATTTTAGAGGTGCCTAAGTCTCTCACTGCTTCAGATAAAACTTCTCAGTGGAGCACAAACTCAGATATGTAAGCTTTCAGGTGAAGTAGATCTCAGTGAAAACAAAAAAAAAGAAGAAAGAAAAAAAGGAGGTATGACAGTTTGCACAAGGGAAGAGTTTCACAGTCAAGTGTTCCACACGGACCAGCTAATTCTTGCTACTATCACCCTTTCTGGCATATGGAAACTGTATGCAAAGAAAGACACTATTTTTGCCATCGTGATATACTAATGGCAACAGAAGGTATGAGTGGGACTTCTATCAGTAGTTTAAGACCACATAAAAAATTAGTGTTATTTTTCAAAAACTATTCAAGCAGAAAGTACAAGGGGTTTGGGGTTTCATCTAGAAGTGAGATTGACTACTAATGAATTAGTATTACTCCTAAGGCCATAATATTTCACTGCAGTTAGTGTTTACACTGACTCCAGGAAAAACAAAAAAAGGGAAAAAAAAAGAAACTATATAGTAATAATCCAGATAAAATTACTGAAAACCCACAGAGACTAACAATAAGATCCCAATGGAGAACTAAAACCAGAAGAAAAAAAGTATATTTTGTTTCCCATTGCATTCATTTTTGTTGCTACTGCTGTTTTTACTCCTGGATAAGAAATGTTTCCTCCTCTAAAGGGGATTTAAAAGCTGTTATAACTTCTCTTTTCATAAGCTACAGAAGCTGTGATAATAGTTGATCAATCATCTTGAAATGTCCTTTTATCAACAACATGGATGCCCTGGCTTTTTGGTGCAACAAAATACATACGACCACTTGGAATTCAACTGTCAAAGACTCAGATGACTGCACAGATTAAGTTTATATCAACATTATACAAATATAACTTTCTGCAATATAACAGTATTAATAATTTGAAATCACAAAGGAAGTAGAAAGAAGACTCACAAGTGAAGCCAATTTCAAAGAGGTGATTATAAATTCTAAGATTTTTAGTATGCTCTGTATTATTTATGAAACATGATATATTACTAAGGTTTTGTATAGCTATGATTAGATTAAAGAATATCTAATAATGTATTTACTGTTATTTTAGAAGGTATGGAAGAAGACATGGTTGTGTTATGCCCTGGGGAAAAACACAATTCTGACTACAGTATCAAAGTCTTATATTTATATGCATGTAAAGGTTTATGTAAAGGTTTCTGGATACTTATTATCTACGGAAGTACTTAAATTGAACTATGTTTTATCCATGAAATTTGTTTCACATCTATGGGTTCCAAAAGCATTTTATACAAAGGAGCAGAGGAGACAGACAATTCTTTTCTGTTTCCACAAGTCAAATTCACAGCAAAATGAATGAGAATTGTATACATAAAGTGTCTAGAAAGAAAAAGCACATCAATTAAGCAGTCCTGTATTTGTTCACGTGGTAAATTTTTCTCCAAATTTTGTGCTTTCATGGGTGAGACCACACACGGAAGACAGAAAAGATGGTTTCTAATTATGTCCTGATGGCTGCAAGGTGTTCTTCCAGAACAAAAGCGTGTACAAATAATATCAACTGAACAAACAAGCTACCCACACTTTCAAGAGGCAATACTTTGTCTTCCAGAGATATCCCAAGTTTGATACAGAATTCCTACAGCTTTGTTTTAAAAGCTCAGTAAGAAATACCTCACATCCATGATTGCAAACATGTCAGCTGTGTCTTCACAGGGACGCAAGGAGCATGTCCCAGGCTGACCCCAAGTGTTAGTCTTTGGTCATTGATTATTGAAGGATGTGTAAACTACAACAGTGGATCTTGCATGACTAAGACTCCCATTCAGAGACTAACAGTTCCCATCTTCCACAGAAAAAGGTCTTGCTTTTGCTAACATCTTAGGTTCTGCTTAGTGTTCAAAATTTCTTCTTTCATTCATCTTTCACTGTTGATCACTGATAGATTTACCAACTAAGTATTAGACTTGTACCTACTTCACCATTAGAGATTTCTTTATGTTCTGTTCTTCCTACTAGGGCACTAACTTTTTTATGCCCTTAACATTTTATTTGTGTGTGAAGCTACTGCACATTCAGGAAAAGCATTTGCATCCAGGACACAGTAGGTATAGCTTCGAAGGGACAGAAAACAGTCTAACTGAGCAGCCACAAAAATGAAACAGGACTGAAAATACATAAACAGCAAAAGATTTGAAGAGCTCAGTCTTATCAAGAGGTCTTCATCAACTGATACAGATTTTCCTATAAAAAATATTGGACAATATATAGCTCTTTAAACAGGCAGATAGATGGAAGTTCAATAAAAACAACACTAACCTAAAAATTAGTTAGTAATAGCAAACACTAAGGCTAATGAATAACTGGAGAGCTCACAATGGATCTGGATGCATTCACCAGTGTTAAGAGGGATTTACTCCAAAATTTTTAATGAAGAATAACTTCTAAGTGGCAAGTCTCATACAATCAAGAATTTACTCGAGTCCTTTAGTTTCTATTACATGGGAAGTCACTGCACAGGTCCCTCCAGTTTTACAATGCCCATGGCTGTTCTCGGAAAATCTACTTGTTCCTTCACAAGTCTTAAGTTTGACTCTCCTTTTCAAATCAGACAGTCAGGCTTTCCAATGCTGATTAACTAGTACTCAGTAGGTACCAATCTTGGGGGGGGGGGGGGTGTGATGTAGAGAACAGAACCCAAATCATATGGAATAAAAGGGTCATAAAAGCTTACCAGAAATATATAAAACAGATTAGACTTACCACTCCAACCACTCCTGAAAACAACAGGCCCAGCAAAAAGAAAATAAAGAGGAGACCGATGCACCTTTCATGTTCTCAAGCTATTCAGAGGAACTCACCCAATCCCATTTTTTCCCTTCATGTTACCACCCCTGGGCTATGCGGACAAGACATTATATTGGCCCCAGAGAAGGTCCAGTCCTTTGTTTTGGGACAGACGTTCAGGGCTCTGCTGAGAACTCCATTATGACACACATCCTGCTTATGGGTAGCTGTCCTCTCTTCCCTTTGCTCCCATGTCTAACACCCCCCTCCTTTCATGTAGTAAAGATAACTGAGTGTATTCGTAGGAGTAACAAAGTGGAGTTGAATGGTACTCGTGCCATTTAAGAGATAAGGAGCCAAACCTAAATTAGTTCTCAGTACAATAACTGTGGAAGATTAACCCAACTTTATGATTTTCAACCTACTTCTCTTTTATCTTCTGATTTTACCCTATTTATTAACAGGTAGTAGAATAACCAAAAAAAGAAATAAAATACTCTATCTCTGTTTTGCCAGAGCAATGTAAGAAAGCAGGTCATCGCTTGCTTCAATGTGTAGTTGAGAGAGACAAGCAGTAACCTCACATAGAGCGGAAACTCACTACTTGTACTACTGCAGCCAAGGATAAGCTCTTTCTGTGACAGAGGCCTGCAGATCAAATCACTTCCTGTCTTAAACTGTATTACACATCCATAGCACATCATGAGATATCCAGGAGATGCCTTCTTCGTATCTGTGTCTAATCTTCAGTAAAACTTTTTGGAGCAGATGCTAGAATAGCAGGGTAATTTGCAGCTCACTGCTACAGTGCACCATGTAAGCACCTGTCCCTGGCACAAAAAACCACCAATAAAATCAAAATAGCAATGTCTGTTTTGAACACCTAAAGCTCTTCCCCACGAGCTTCAGAACATGTGCAATTCTTTGCCTATCTCAAACTGCTCCTTCTGCCCCTGATGGCAACAGTTCACATACCAGAGACACCCTACTATAACAAATATCCGCTGCAGTGAACAAGGAAGCCATCCCAAATTTAAGTAAATGGCTCTATTAAACAGAAGTATCAGTATCTCCTGAGTGAACCCACTCACATCCACGTAGCAATCTTGTGCTAATCTGACACTTGACCACACTTGGTAGTAGTAACTGTTTGCTTCTCTAAGGTTGCCATTTCCCATATGTTTCAATATGTTTAATTTAATGTTTTTGCTATAGTCACTTAAGAAACAACAGCAACTCACTAAAGGGTAAAGAGGAAATAAGTCACAGTAGCTCATCAACCAATATAAGTGCTCAGAGACCTTGTGAATTAACAGCCCATTAGTGCTGACAATCCTAGATTACTGCCTTCCAGCTCCCAGCCTTAAAGAATTGTCACTTCCCTATGAAAATGTCTTATGGCACTATTAATAGGGTTTGAGTGTTTGAGGTTTTATTTTGGGGGGGAGGGTTAAGTTTTGTTTTTAAATGAAATTCAACTAAAACAAAAAAAAATTTACATCTCTTTCCATACTTCTGTTATTTCTCCAAATCCAGGAGGCATAAGTATATATGATTTCCTACAATGCAAAATGACATACTTTATTAAAAAAATTATTAAAAAAAAACCAAAAAAAACCCAAACCAAAGCATGGAAGATATTTCCTTAGATTAGGCAAACAGTGGAGAAAAAAGTTTTCAAGGAAAGATATGCACTGAGAAAGAATATTAGATACTTTTTTTTTTCTGACTGAAGGGAGACATAACTATGCAAACACTGCAGCTGATAACTATACATTCTCAAACAATTAATATATAACCTCACTGTCACTCAAATAATTTTCTCATCTCCAGTAGCTGGGCTCAAAGATGGCCAAGAAACAAAGAATCGACTGAGGCTCTACAGGAATTATACTACAGCATAAATTCTAAGGATATCCTTATATGCTATATTAGCATATGTTTTGAGTATCAAAGAATGCTTATCTGGTTAGGATGCTGATGATAATTGTATTATTATGTATGAGCTCTGGAACTATAACAAATAGTATTAAAACATCCTAACAGTATTCTGCAACACAAATAATTAAACAAAACTCCAAGAGCATAAGGAAGGGCATTTTTAACATTCCAGCTTTGAAGACTTCAGCCATTTTAAGCAATCTAATTTTTGAAATACCTGGTATTATTTCAGTTCAAGCCTAATCACAGAAGAAAAATGGCAGGTTGCCATGCACAAAATTTTCCCTCTTCATTTTTCAGTATGCTGTCAACATAGGCTGTTCTTTCCTGCTGCATTGTCTTATGGTCTTGTGCAGCAGGCAAAAGGCATCTACTCAAGAATTCAATTTTTCCCCATTACTGTATACTCATAAAAAATGGAACTGACAGGACAGCAGTTTATTCATGCACAAACCAGATCCAAATTACACGGACTAGCTTTCAGAAACCCTAATTCAGTTGTTACTGTTTGGCAAGGGTGTTTTGGCGGGGGGTGGGGGGAGGCGGGGGCTTCATCTGGGAGAAGGGAGCAGCTGAAGAGTTGCAGAGGTACGGAAACCATCACACAGCAGCCTCCTCGTCTTATCTGCATAACGCTAATTAACAGTATGAAGAATATACACAGTAGAAGTGGCAAGTTCTGAGTCTGCAACTATTTTAAAATGCATCTAAATTCTGACAATGCAGACCTTTAAGCTTATGTGAATATTCAGGTCTGAGTACTCCACCAAATCTAAGTCACTGTGCAAAGATAAGCATGACCGTAAAAGTGTCAAAAGTCAGATCGTTAGACTGACAATGCCTACCGCAACGGTCTAATGAAAACTAAGACAGATTGTCCGTCAAGAGGACCTTACTAACCCTCAGTCCTATTCTTTCGCCAGTGATACGCAAAGCAGAAGTTTCGTGACATCTGCTTCACAGAAAGCTCCTCAAATTCCCCTTCCCCTACTATGATTTTAATTAGAAGACTATCTTAATGCAACTTTGCAAACAGCAAGAAGCATCTTCTGAAAAGGGAAGCAGCTTCAGAGCACAGGAGAAGAAACTAAGCCATCCTGCTTTCAGCGTTAAGAAGTTTACATTCCCAAACATCAGTGACACGTAGTGTTAAACTGATTTACATATGAACGGAACAACAAAACAAGCATTTTTTAAAATTAATAACAAAATCCCATTTTTAGAGGCAAAAACCTCGGGGCATACTTTGGGGCTTGCTACTGCCAGTAAGTTAAAATACTATAGCCTTGCTGAACTAGAAGAACACCCAGAATAAATTGTCACACGAGGGAGTAAAAAACCTGTGTCATTACAGTTCCCCTCCGCAAACAGTTTCTTTGCTGCGGTACCATCTGTTAAATCAGAAACTCCTTTGAACACCGCAGCCTCGCTGACTCCGAGGTGCCCGGGCTGTGCCGATACTCGCTCGGTATTTTCGCATCGCGCCCTTGCCGCCGCCGCCCGCCTCCCTCAGAGCCGCTCACAGCCGCGGACCGCGCTCGGACCGCACCGCGCTCGGACCGCACCGCGCTCGGACTGCACCGCGCTCCCGCATCGCACCGCGCTCGGACTGCACCGCGCTCCCGCATCGCACCGCGCTCGGACCGTCCCTGCCGCCGCCGGCGGCGCGGCCGCGGGTTCACACGCCCCGAGGGGATGCGCTCCCCCGCCGCCGACCCGCGCAGCGGGGACCCGCCGTGGCCGAGCCGAGCCCAGCCGAGCCGGCAGGCCGCAGCCGCTGACCCCGGGGCGCGCAGCCCACAAGTTGCGGCGGCGGCGAGCCGCGCACCGAGCCGCCCGGGCGGGCAGGTGCCGCCGGTCCCGCCGCGCGTCCCGCCCGGCTCCATCCCCCAGGGACGGGGGGGCACCGACCCCCGAGCGCCTGCCCCGGGCCGGCCCTGCCGCGGTGAGGTGGCACCACGGCACCGCTGCCCCTCGCCCTCCCGCCCGCGGACAAACTTACTTGCGGGCGGCGGCGGCGGCGCCCGCGCCCCCCTTCCCGCCCCGCCAGCGAGCGCAGCCCCGGCGCGGCGGCCGCTGCCGAGCGCGTTCGGACATGCTCAGTCCCCCGCCGTGCGGAACCTACCACCGGGGGGGGACGGGGGGAGCGCGGAGAGAGAGCGGGCAGAGCTGGATGCTACCAAGAGGACAGGCTAAAAATAGGCACCGCAGAATGGAACAGCTGGAGCTTAAAGGGGCAGCGGCGCCTCGCTCCGCGCAGCCCCGGGCCAGCGGCGCCTCCTCCCGCCGCGCTGGTCCTGCCTGCGGAGCCGGAGGAGAGGCTCTGGAAGCGGGGCGATGGATGCTGCGCCACCGCGCCCGGGTCCTGCCCGCGCCTCTGCGGCGGGAGCGCTGCGGGGCCCTCGGCTTCGGCTGCTCCCGCCGAGCGCGCAGGGGGCACAGGATGCCAGGGGGGCTCTGGGGGGCGTCTGACGGGGCTGGCCCCGGGTTCTGCCCGCTCCTCACTCCAGGGCCGTGGCCCTCGCCCCGGAGCCGGGTCGGGCAGGGTACAACGGGGCCGGGCCATTTACCTCTGGGCCACCCCGTGAAGCGGCACCTTTAGGAATGAGATCTAGAGAGTGAGGGAGAGGATGCCCAGCAGCGTTTTTATGCAGTGCTTCTCCAGAGACATCTCCATCCAGCTCCTAGGAGTTAGGTTGTGCGGACGAGGCTTGGGGACACACAGGAGCTCTCCTGCGAAGCTCAGAGCAGTCAGATGAGAATGTCACAGGTCCGAGGCGAAGAGCGTGAAGAACAGTCCTCCTAAATACGATTTTCTAGGCTGGAAGAGCTATGCGGCAAGAGAAAATATATGATCACCTCTCACTGACACTACTGCGTTTCAAACCTAAGAGCTGTCGAAATTAAAAGCCCCCTAAGTATTTGTGAATGGGAGTTTCTGCTGTTTTAAGCTGTGAATTATCATTCCTTGCCTTCCTAAAAGACCGATAAGAATAAACATGACAGCACCACATTGCTTTAGATTTATAGATACTACCAAGCCTAAAATTGTATTACCCTACCAGGAGTTCAGTGGTTTTGCTAAATTCTGCTTTTATGGATATAGAAAATTGCTATTGCACACACACAAAAAAATCTTTACAGTGTGAATACTAAACAAGTTCTCAGAAAGAGTATCAGATGACATCTGCATCATGATAACTTGCCATTCTAATGACATCATGTACAATAACATGTACAATCAAGACTACCATATTCAAAAAGTTTCATTTAATTCATTAGATATGAGAGGGGAGCACTGAAAGCTTATCTTAATCTGAACTCTAACAGCCTTCAGCAAAAACTACTGCAGAAAAAAACCCTCTGTTACATGTAGGTGAGTATAATCAGGGTAGGAAGCGTTACTTGTCACTAATGTCAAATAAGGAGAGAGCAAGGAAGCAATTTCCCTTGCAAACTGACATACAATGGGATAAATTATTAGATAAGATTATGTAGGTTACTCTGCTGCAGTATTTTAAGAAATGAAAGATGACATCGCGATGAATGTAGTATTAAAAAGGGAATGAATCATGTTCATTAATTGTCTCCCCATTCTGTGTTCTCCGTAAGCCATGAAATATGCTGTATTCTGTAGTTTGTGTCTAACAGCCACCTTCACACTACGTATTATAAAAACTTGTCAGCTATGCAACATGCATAACTGTACAAAGAGAGGGGGGACATGATGTAATTCTTTCACGTGAAGCTATTGATCTTGAGATAGACAGCAGAGCAAATAGAAAAGGCAGTTTTCTGAATGCAGCCTCATGTTTGGGATAATGGAGGGCTAGAATTTCCTAGAACAGCTTGCACCTTTACCATCATACAGCTCTGGGTAAATTAGAAGACTGAAAGGTGTCCTGAGTCTCAGGAGAGTAACTTCCACTAGGGAGTCTTACTATCTAGGGAGTACAGAATACTGTTCATCATGGGAACAAATGTTAAAATAATGGCAAATAAAACATGTACTTTTTTTAAGTCTGCATTATTATTCTCCTCAGAGGTAGCTATATTTTCATTCTCACACCTTTCCTTGTCCATGAGGAATCTCTTCAGAACTTGTCAAATGTAGTTGCTTTTTACAACGAGAGACAAACATATATGGATCTTTCCTACCTAAAACATGCTGTTGTAATTGCATGAAGTTATATATATGTATGAAAGCCTAAGATAATGTATTCCAGCATTCAAAAGACACCATCGTCACCAAGATGCAGATTACCAAATTAGCAAGTAAGTGGTGGCTGCATCTGCTGTACCAGCCAGTGAACTATATTTAGAGGTAGACACCCATCTAAAGCTGGATGCTGTTGCTTTCTTCGTCAAGTTTTGCTCAGCAGAAATTTCCATAGAGTTGTATTTTGTACATACACAGCAGCAAAGATGTAAATATCTGCTGTGTTCTGTCAGACAGAAGGGGAACAGTTCCTCAGCATGTAGAAAGTGTGCAGGTTTGGTCTCCATGAATAGCACAGCACTTTACCAATCTCTCTTCATTTTACTTGGGAAGGCTCTAGCAAAAGCTTTCTTTTTCAAATGTATCTCCTATAATTCCACATTGCTGATGATCTGAGGCTGTGGCATACCACTGACTGCCTCTGGCTCTCAGACTTTCACCTCAGTCCTCGCAGTTTTCTCCTCTCGTTGTTATTTTCACCCCTGTCCCTGATAGCAATATTCATATTCTCTCCACTGTCTCCTTGTGTAATTCAAAGCTACATTCCAGCACTGTTACCTTTTAAGTTCACTGTCCTAGTGAACTTTTCCATGTAGTTGAGTACACAGTCTTCCTGTGTGGTAGGTAGACTATGCACTGATATTTTTGGTTCATTGGTTGATTGGTTTTGTTGTTGTTGTTGTTGATTGCTTATAGGACAAAGCGTATTTTCAAGGGATATAATTTGGAAGTTTTAGTATCATAGAATGATCATAGAATCATAGAATGGTTTAGATTGGAAGGCATCTTAAAGATCAGCCAATTCAACTCTGCTACCATGAGCAGGGACATGTTCCACTACACCAGGTTGCTCAAAGGCCTGTCCAACCTGGCCTCTCCAACGCTTCCAGGGATGGGACATCCTCGACTTCTCTGGGCAACTTGTTCAAGTGTCTCACCACTCTCATAGTGAAGAATTTCTTTCTATTATCTAATCTAAGCCTTTTCTCAGTTTAAAGCCATTACCTCTCGTCCTATCGCTACATGTCTCTGTAAAAGTCCCTCTCCAGCTCTCTTGCTGTAAGAGAGGTAATGAGAGCCTTTTCTTTTCCAGGCTGAACAGCCCCAACTCTCTCAGCCTTTGTTTATAGGAGAGGTGCTCCAGCCCTTCTTGTAGCCCTTCTCTGGGTTCAGTTCACCGAGTCCACGTCCTTCTTGTGTTGGGAGTCCCCAGAACTGGATGCAGCACTCCAGGTGGTGTCTCACAAGAGTAGAGTAGAGGGGCTAAATTGGCTCCCTTGACCTGCTCACTGTGCTGCTTTTGAAGCAGCCCCGGATGTGTTTGGCTTTCTGGGCTGCAAGTGAACGCTGCTGGTTTGTGTTGAACCTCCCATCCACCAACACCCCCACGTCCGTCCTTCTCCTCAGACCTGCTCTCACTCCATTCTCTGCTCAGCCTATGTTTGTTTTTGGGATTGCCCCAACCCAGGTGCAGGACCTTGCACTTGGCCTTGTAAAATTTCATGAGGTTCACACCTCTCAGACCCGTCAGGGTCCCTCTGGACAGCATCCCTTCCCCCCAGCGTGTCGACTGCACCCCACAGGTTGGTGTTGTCAACGAACTTAGTAAGGGTGCCTTCAGTGCCCCCGTCCGTGTCACTGACTAAGACATTAAACAGCACCAGTCCCAGTATTGACCCTGAGGGGCACTACTGGTCACTCGTCCTCACTTGGACATTGAACCGTTGACTGCAGTTCTTTGAGTGTGACCATCCAGCCAGTTCCTCATTCACTGAGTGGTCCATTCGTCAAATCTATGCCTCTCCAGTTAAAAGACAAAGATAATTGTGCAGGACAATGTCAAACGCTTTACACAAGTCCAGGCACATGATGTCAGTTGCTTTTCCTACATCTATCAACACTGTAACTGTGCCATAGATGGCAAATTTTTTCAGGTATGATGTGCCCTTAGTGAAGATGTGTTGGCTGTCACTCATCACCTCCTTATTTTCTATGTGCCTTAGAATAGATTCTAGGGGAATCTCCTCCATGACCTTGCCAGGTACAGAGTTGAGACTCTGACCTGTAGTTCCTTGAGTCTTTCTTTCTTCGCTTTTTAAAACTAGGTGTTATGTTTCTCCCTTTCCTGTCAGTGGGAACTTCACCAGACTGCCACAACTTCTCAAGTATGATGGGTAATGGCTTAGCGATTCCTCTGAGAGTTCCCTCAGAACCTGCAGATGCATCTCATCAGGCCCCTCATGAGAACTTGGGCACTTTCAGGTTCCTTTGATGGTCTCAAGACTAATCTTCTCCTATGGCATGTGTTTCTTCATTCTCCCAGTTCCTGCCTTTTCTTTCTGTGATGGGCAGTGTGGCTGGAGCACTTGTCAGTGAAGACTGAAGCAAGTGAAGACATAAATAAAAAGTAGAGGCTATTTCCTCGTGGTTTGTGATCCTTTATGTGACCATTTCTTGTACCTCATTTTAAACTAAACACTACAGGGAGAGAGTACCAAACCAAAGTTCATGTTATTAGGTACAAGAGAAAAGAGAAACATGCACAGAGGGAATCCAGCTAGCAGAGCCTAGTAGAAGTCTAAGTAGAAGAGTCTAACTGTATCCCACAATTCTTGATAACTTGTGGTTGCTATCAATGAGTATACATTCCATTTAACATCCAAGGGGCTTTGCTACCATACACTCTGTAATAAGTGGCCAGTGGACATGAGTGGTTTGAAACCCTCAGAAATACATCCTTCTATAATTCATTATCTTTATGGTATCCTTTCTTCTTCCCTGACCATGTCAAACATTCACTTTTGTTGCTGATAGGTCAATCTCTGTCAGTAACAGACTGAGCATCAGTTTTTGGTCCATGAGCAGAAAGCAGTGACAATCCACTTATTTTCTACAGCCTCTTGTTAGAGGAGTTTGATCAGAACAAAGCAGTAAGGGTTTATCCTGCCATTGCTACACAGAAACTGCACTGACAGCATGCAAGTGTTGCCCAGTGGATGAGTCTACATTCTTTAGTTAAAAACCGTTTTGCATGTAAGAAATAGAAGTGTCAAAATATAGAAGCTCAAAATATAGCTGAATTTCAAACAATGGGTTTTGTAATAATTCCCTATAATATGAAAGGAAAATAATCTCGTATGCTAGCATAGGAAGAATATAGAATGTGTTTTTACTCAAAGTTCAGCATTTCCAACATTTAAACTTAGTTGACCACATTCCCCTCAGACATTTTCTTCATGGTAATCAATATTTTTCTTCCAATCAGTCTGCAGTTATCTACTTTTTACTGTCCTCTGTGGGCTTTGAAGGTTTGTTTTTTTCCATAGACATTGGAGTTTAAGTATCCATCCCTGACTTCTTCAACTGAAAGTTCTACCAGGCAGCTGGAGGCTTGCAAGTGAACATTTTATTGTAAGACTGTGTGTGTGCTGATCTCAGTAGAGTATAGGAAACTTATTCAGTTCATGCATTACTTTCATGCATTATGTAGATTTGTATATGCGAGATTAATTTGCTTTGTTTTCAAAGACACCGATAATTGAGCAATGTGTTATGAACACAGTCACGGGCTTATATTGCTATGTAAATGTAGTAAATGCTTCAGAAAGGTTTTCTTAGTTCTCTTCAGTAATAAAATTAATTGTAGATCTGTTTGAGCCTTCTTTCAAGATTACTGAAGTTGTGCCCCTGTAAAATAGAAAATCATAGCTTATTTAATTATTGCAGAATGTACCCAAAACAAAGAGAGAATATGAGATTTTTAATGGGGGAAGAAGTGCATTCCTTTGCACCAGGAAGCTGCCATAAGCATCTGTCTCTCAGAGAGCAGAAGTAAAAGCAGTGGGCTATTAGTGCTGCTATTAAAAACAAAAGAAAGGAGTGCAGCATACTACTTTGAGATCAATATTCAATCTATATGGCCCCTTGATGCCCTTCAGTAATTTCTAACAAGTCATATGGTTGTTTAGAGGGAGGATGAGGAGAGGTCTCTGGTATTCAGCAGTGCCAGGCTGGGGGCATGCACCGATGGGATTAAGCCATTGGTTGTCTTCTGTAAATCAATACAAAGACTAAAAGTATACTGAGATCATCTATGATTTCACAGAAATCATACCCTGTTGTAAAAACTAGCACCAGTCAAGATATGATCATCTTTAAAAGGGGGGCCTCTAATAACCAACAGGCATAATATCATGGGGCAAAAAAACACAGCTGCAAATTTTCTTTGGAACTAATTCAAAACTTTCCTTCTATGAAATTTCCATGTGGGTTTATAAAGCAAAACCTGCTGGCTAAAAAAAGGTCTTCAATAGCCTTTATTTTTAAAAAAAATGCTTGAGGAAACTAACAATCACAGAATCACAAAATATGCCAAATTGGAAGGGACCCACAAGGATCATCGAGTCCAACTCCTGCACAGGACCATCCCCAAGAGTCACACCACGTGCCTGAGAGTGTCATCCAAATGCTTCTTGAAATCTGTCAGGCTTGGTGCTGTGACCACTTCCCTGGGCAGCCTGTTCCAGCACCCAACCAACAATATCTCACAGATGCTGTTCTAAGGAGAATTAGTTGTATGCTTAAAAAAGAAAGATGTCAATGTTTCATACAGCCTTGTGAGTTTTCAATTGGCTCTGGGAAGCATGGTTTTTAACCACCTGGAAAGCTGGTCCTATCATTTAAAATAAAACACAACAAACAATGCAAACTGGAATCAATTGAAAAATAAAAGGGGAATCTCACTTAAATATTACATGTGATCCCTGATGTTCTAACTCTGGCAGAGAAATACAAAGGTGCAGTAAGCCAAAAGGTAAACTACTTCCAGGCTGGTTTAAGTGCAAAATTTAAATTGAAACCACTGAAGAAAATCATTTTAGCTAAACCAAAATCTAGATCTATAGCATATGTGCTGTTATGTAATGACATATAGGCTGCCCAAAAATAGCTGGTCAGGGTATGTACTGGAAGTTTCATTTCAGCATTTGTAATCAGGCATCATGCAGGGTTGGCACCCAGCAAAAGCAATGCTGAGAAGCATGGAGGGCAGTAAAAGGCAAGGAAGGCACAAAGAAGAACATGAAACATTCATGCATTGCATAGTTTGTTGATATATTAATGAAAATGAAGGAATCTGACTACCTGATTGGATATGTCCCTTAAGTATTTCACTCCTGGAATCACTGTGATAAAATTACCTTGAGATTCGGTAATTCCACCTTGGGCACAACAGGCCAAATTCCTTTTGCATGTTTTGTGTAAGCTTTAGGAAAAATGAATGAATTACAGAATGAAGCATTAACTACAACTGCACAGGTGTCCTTGGGAGTTTATTGACAAAATATCAAGGTGATGGAAGTTTTACTGTTGATGCTACAGAAAACCACATAGGTGTTCTAGGATCAGGAAGATCATAGCCCTGCTTATCTGGTGTAGGCAGTGTAATACTACGAGTGCACTTCTGTATGCAAGGAAAAAAAGGAAAGACTGACATGGCTGCTATCAAGCAATACAAATGTGTCTCAGCTGCTGAAAATTTCTTGTTTTAATCCAGCTTTGTTTGAATTAGACTAAAAAAAAAAAAGATATGTAAATTCTCCAACTATCAAAAAAACGCCAAACCAGCTTAAATAAATATTAAAATCTTCTATATTTTGATTAGAAGTATGTAAGAAAATTCCAAATTAAATTTAAAAAAAAAAAAGGAAAAATGGGGAATCTTTTAGGGAAAAAAATCTTAATGTTCCCTTTTGTGTGAAAGAGAAAACAGAAAAAACATCTCTCTTCTACAATTTGACATTATAAAACCAGTTTACCTTTTCTTATATATAAAAAAATTCATTTCAAAAGAAGAAGAAAATTAATCAAAATTACAACAGTGAAATATTTCAGATTTTTCAATTTTTTGAAAGAAAGGTGGAAAAATACAGAGGTATTTACTTTATTCAACCCAGTTTTTAAAGCTTTTAATTCCGTACCCTTTTTTTGATGCAATACTCACAATGAATTTTCTCAGTCTATGCTAAACACCTGAATGTCCATACCACTTTTTGCTGCTACTGTGAATTCCTGGTTCTCATCGTATTTTCTTGGCTGAATGATTCAGAGATAAATGGCTGCTACTAGTAATGTAGCAAACAGCCCATATCCTATTTTTAAGTAATATTTAAGCCAACACAGACAGGGGCTATGATTGTGTTTCTGTTACAGCAGAAACCTGCTGTTTCTCAGCAGGCTGGACTCTTCTGGCATCTTCTGCTTTCAGTTACTACATTGCAAATAGTTTATCTTTTAACAATGAAGATAAAATGTTTACCAAAAAAAGTAAAAGGGTCACAGGTGCACATTACTGGCTGTTTTTGTTGTGGATTCTCAAAGACTCTGAGTCACAGTAGATATTTTTAGCTGTGCTTTTAACCACTTTTTCTGCTGCATTGCCTAGATGGAACTTATTTTGATAGTGGTTTGATCTTGGTGCTCATTTGCATTTAGATCCTTTGTCGAATAAGTTCATCTCTCAAATTTCTTTCAATACACAGAACTTTAGCTATCTCATTCTTGTAGCATTAAGCTTTCATTTTCAAAGGCATATTACTTACATTTCTTAGGACAGAAGGCTCTTTAATTATGTGTTGGCTGTATAATATACCATTGCCAGTTCGATTGTTCTAAATTACAAAAAGGGGACTGATAGGCTGATAAAAAAGTTGTGAGGTTTCATAAAATAAATACCTGTGTTACTATTGTTCTTTCATATCATAAATCATCATGTACTATTTATTTTTTAATTAAAAGAGGCCTTATACAACAGGCTGAAATTTAACTTCTGCTTATGGGTAAAGTTAAGTTTAATTTCATTTCAGATTTGTCTTCAATCCTTGCTCATTTATGAGTTCCGAAAGCAGATCGTTATTTTTATAACATTAATAAATTGATGTAAGTTGATGACCATGGGGGATTACCTCCTGATTACATGTTTATTTCTGATTTATATTTTCTGATTGAAGTTTTAATTTAAGAATGATCATGTTTGGAGATATTTCAGAACAGACATATTTGTAGGAAACCTCTCAGGTGGCAAAAGCCTGAAAAGTGATGGAAATATTGACCCAATAGATATTCTCTATTTCTGTATGTTCTCACAAAAATTCATAAATATAACCAAATCACTCATTGGTAATAATGAGTGATATGAAGTGAAACAGGTATTGCAAAGTTTTACCGGGGATGTGGAGAGCTCACTACGTGAGAACAGTTTGGTTCATTTAGCTTTGTAAAGCAGAGGCTGAGAGAAAATATTATATATTTCCCTAAATATGTATGAGGAATGGTTATTGACAAGAGGAAGAACAACTTTTTTCTCTAATAGCAAATGTTAGTAGAGGAGCAAATTACTATAAATTAGCAATTAATATACATAAGATAAAAAAAGATAAGACGATCCCTGTATGACAAAACAATAAAAATCAGGGAATTTCATGGAAGGGATTGTGTGACCTGTCTGCTTATAAAGTCAAGGTCTGAACCCACTGAATGGAAAGTTCTTTCCTGTCCTCTGTTTCTGAACTCTTAGCAGCCCTGATCAAAAATTGCATTATTGAAGTTCCTGAGAGATTGATCAACACTGAGAAGGGATTGTGAACCAAATGCATTTGTGATTAAACTTTAATATATGATCCAAATATTGTAAATCAGGAATTTCATTATTATAAATTATAAAGCATGCTGGAATTTCTGCACA
This sequence comes from Manacus candei, assembly GCF_025592945.1. NCBI lineage: Eukaryota > Metazoa > Chordata > Aves > Passeriformes > Pipridae > Manacus > Manacus candei. The sequence goes on along the minus strand of NW_026138067.1, from coordinate 7,017,715 downwards.
TTTTTATCTTAAAGCTCTAGCTCTCATTAGTCACATTTTGCCGCCTCCAGGTATAATTCATTAGTTTGCTTTTTTTGGTCATTTGTGAAGAAAATATAAAGAACCCATGAGTATAGCAAAGGGGCTGAAAGGGGCATGTACATCGAAACTAGTGGGTTTTCTTTCTTGTTTTTTTGCAAGAAGGTTGTTTACTATCCTGCCTATTCACAAATTCAAACTTAAATTCTGTTATGATTTCTCCCAAAGATAATCTTTCTTGAATTGTTTAAAGTTAGTACATGAAAAAAAATGAGTTCATTTCTCTTTACTGGAGTGAAATTCTAATCCGCCTACATCAGAAAATACCTTGACTGCATATGGTGTGTCATGGTATATTCCTATTTGCTATTCAGTTAATGCATGTGGCCAAATACATTGGAAGAACCAGCCATAATTGTAATTGAGAATGCTCATTTCAGATCCTCCTAGGACAGTATGTAGAATGGCAACTGGAATAAACATTTTTCATTTGGGTATAGGATGACACAGTGCATTCCTAGCTGAGCTTGTGAGCATCATCAATACTGACACCTGCTAGCAGAAGAAAAATTCATTGGAGACAAATGAATTGCAAAACCTAGCAATTTTTAATAGACATCTGTTTGGGTTTGTTTTGATTGTTTGGTTTGGTTTGGATTGATTCTATTTGGGGGGTGGGATTTGTTTGTTTGGTGGTTTTTGTTTGTTTGTTTTATTATGTCTACATTTTAAACACCGGTTTACGCCTCATATGGTTAGTGAATCAAGTACAGGTGAAGCAAAAGACTGTAAGCCTAGGATGATTTTTAATGTGAGATAATGGAAAGAGTCCAGGTGAGAGTTTTCCTGATTTTTCCTTTGAAGTAAAAATTTGAAGGTTGAAATTTGGATGTGGCAGTTACCATGTTTGTTGTTCACACATGCCAAAGAGGCAGAGGTTGCAGTGTTTGGCCAGTTCTGTATAGCAGGGACCCATGACTAAGTTCCCTTTGCAACAAATAATCTGGCATTCCTGTGGGCATCTCCACTAATCTGATTCTCACCAGAAAGTTATGCACTTAAAGGTGACAGGTTGAAAGCATCTTTCCCACAGTATTTTGAAAAAATCTGGTGAGAGGGAATAGGGAAGTCTGAAGTTCAGATTGGGCAGAACAGAGATTTAGGAACAGGCTTTCTTGTTCACTGGAAATGAACTGACTACAAGCAATGGGATATGGTGGGACTTCAGAGCAGCACTGATGTCAGCTGTACAAAACCCAGTCCTCTGGGTCATTCTGGAAGTTTCTATTGGACTGGGCTGCACTGAAGAGTGGCAGCTTTCAGAGCCCCACTGAAGAGGAGGCCTTAACCAAGATTCATATCACTCTGGATATGCCAAAATTTGTATGTCTAAAGGATCAGGTACCTACGTTTGGCTGATGCAGTTTTTAGCTGGGTGCTAACAGGGCCTTGTTTGTTTTCCTTTAATTGTGTATTTCTTGTGAAACCCCACAACTACCCAGTTGTATGAGAAGGATGGATGAATGTTGTTAGGTATGAGAGACTCTGATATTACTTAGTGGGGTCCCTAAAGGAGCTATCAAGAGAAATATAGACTGTGGCAATATAAGTACAGATGCATAGCTGTATGAATACCTACTTGTCCAATTTACTTTTTTTTTGTGGTATATTAATTGATTGGGAGATTTCTCCTTAGAACATTTGTACAGATTTTAATTATAGCCTATGGTTTTGTTAGATATGCTTTAGGGTTGAAAGCTCTGGATATTTCCTTTAACATTTTCCCTGTTTAAACCAACACATAAATGTGCTCTGGAACAGTAATTTTCCCCCCATTTTGCTAAAATACAAAATAAAAAAAATCCTAAAATGCACAGTTAGTGTATTTTGGTGACTTCAGACTTCTCTTCACCAGTGTCTTCTCCAGTACTGTTCAAATTCAGATAATAAACACTGCATAAATAGATGTCCAATGTCTTTAAAACAACCCATTGTGGAAGAGATTATCTTCCCCACATCTTCAGATCCAAGAAGGCCCTGAATGCTCTGTGTGGATAACAACGAAAACCACGAGTACAGGTTTAATACTAATACTTCTTAATTATAACTTTTAGACAAAATTAAAATGAAAATTACTGCTTTCTTGTAATTTATTTTCCAACTTTCTCCAAGTATCTAAAGTTCTTGGGCTTTTTATGATATGCTTCCTTAAAATTTCAAAGTAATCCAAGCAAAATCTAAATCCAAGCAGAATCTAAAGCCTGATTTCCTATGGATTTCTGTCTACTGTGAATTAAAGAATGAGATCTAAATGAAACCTTTGCTGTCATATGCAGAATTTATCCTTTCTGGATTCTCTGACATTTGATAAATCATGAAGTGACACTGTAGCCATTTTTTTTCTCTGCTTAGTCATTCTGCTTGGCTGTGTCATAAAAATCATCTTAAACAGGTGAAATTTTCCTGCCTTGGAAGTTATCAAAAAACACAAACAGAGCAGAATGGACAAAGCAAGGCTGCAATTGCATAAGTATCAGTTACAAAACAAACTGGGAGGAAACATAAGTGCACCTAGACATTTGTTCCTGAAGCTGAAATATAATTTTAACATCTCTGTGTGTAATACTGAATTCCTGTGACAATGTAGATTTCTTGTCCATGGAGAATAGGTAAAATAGAGATTACATCCAAAAATAATACCTAACTCTGTCTCTCACCTGAAGATAAAAATCACCACTAAAGATTTTCGGGGAACCAGAGAATAAATCAGATAGCCCTTACATTTCCACATCATACTCTTCACTGTTTCTAGAAGGAAAGATAATGGCTTTCACAAGGACTAAGACATCACATTGTCTAAATAACATATTTCACTGACTATAATCAATGACAATTTATCAGATTATTGAAGAAAGCCTGGTGTATTTTTAAGAAGTATACACTTCAAGACAACATTTACTAGTGACTGATGAGAATAGTGAATCTGTTCACTAAGCTAGTTTGAATACGGTGCACTCACAGATGCCATTCTGGTACAGGAATGTGAATCAGACAAACATTTGATGGAGTGAAGACAAATGCAACATAAGAGGATATGTCACAAAAGGATAAGGTCACCTTACTTTTACTTTACATTTATTTTGACAACTACCTTGGATGTACATCTTCAGTTACCTGGCTTAGGGAGTTTTTTTTTAAAGCTTCCTTTTAAAGAAGCTTAATTGAAACTAGGCAAGGCTGGGATACTTTCTACAGTGAAGCTGACAAAACATTTTAAAACTGTGAGCTGCAGCATACCCTCAATCGTGGGAAGAAAGAATATGACCATGAAACTGGTTTCACTCCTCCTGTGCTGCACTCAGGCCTGTAGTACCTTTGCAGCATGGAAGCCGAATGACTGGTGGTTGGTAAGTGAAGACTGGGGAGGTGGTCTAGTAGCTGAAGCAAAAAGCATCTGTGGCCCATTACCTAGTCCCCTCACCCACAAACTGATTGTAAGAGGAAGATTTATCTGTCTTAAATTGTAGACAATATGTTAGCACAATATATGATTTTGTAAACCTCTGAAAATATTGTTCTGAATGTCATTCTTGACAGCCTTTCATGCTGCACACTGGTTAATAAAGATTTAATTGTATGGTACTACTCTTAGTAGTCAGAAACCTATGGAACCATTTCAGATGGTTAGTAATATGTATGGTTGAACTTTACAACATAGTTACAGTTATAATGACTTCTACAGCTTTCAAAATAGCTCCACAGAGAAAAATGAAGCCAAAGATTTATGAGGTGTCAGTAGAAATTTATTGAGAAAATCTTTATAATAAACTTAAATTTTTATAATAAACTTATAATAAACTTAGGTGCTGAGCTATCATAAAAGAAATAAGTACCATAGCATGTACTGCATTGAATCAGTAACAGGAAGTTACTTTAGATATTTGTATTTACGATACTCATTATGGAATGTCATTACTGTGAAGTATTTCAATGCCTTGCAATAACCCTATAGGAGTAAACAGCATTTCCCTACTTTATTTCTAAGTTTAGAGTCTGGAGTGAAGCAAAATGAAGACAGCCTTGTGATAAAAGCATTCACTAAGTAGAAAATCTTGTTCTTAATAATTTTCACTATGCTGCTGGCATATTCTGGTAATGGCCAAACTCTCACAATATCTGAGATTTTGACAGTTGTGGTGCTTATACCTACAGATCTGTTCTGGCAATGAATAGAAATGTTTTTTCAACCACTACAATGATGAGTTTCTCTTACACAAATCCTCACAGGATTCACAGACGTATCATGTTTCTTTTATTTTGGTGAAGAAACAATTTAAAACCTGAACAGATTTGGTTTACACAAGAATACAGCTAGAAGAGAAGGAGATGTCATCTCTCCTGTCTTCAAACAGCTTGAGCGCTCACCCAAAAATCTATGGTCTAATTGCCTCCTCTGCCTGACAGCCCTTGAATCCCTGTCTCCCACCTCCCTGTAGTATATCCAGCAATCAGATTCCTGGGTAGTCTAAGGTGAAGTGCTATGTTTGTCTCTTTTGCAGAAGCTGTTTCATTTTGCATGAAATAATCAACGGCTCAATGGACTATTCAGTGAAAATGCGAACGTCACTCACTGCTCTGATGATGGTATTCAGCTGGGGAGGGGAATACTTACACCTAATGAATCCACAAGTATTTCAGATTGAATAAGCATTGGAGAAAAGTACACAACACAAGTTTCCCTCGTTTCTGCACAAATTTGCTTCAACAGGCTGGAAGCAAAGCTCACTTTTAATGGTTTTCTTCAATATATACAGGATGGGTATTTAATTATTGCTTTCAAGCAAAATAGAGGAGTCCTACCACAGAACACCAGACTGCCTCTGCTGCTCAGGGCACTCTTCTGAGTGGTGGGGAAGAGGCTCCCATCTACTCAGAAAGAGTGATGAGCATACAGGGGAGCACTCAGCTGTGACATTAGGCATTTCTCATCTTTGGCTATTTTAAACAAATTACCTCTTAGCATTTTGGGCTCAATAAATTCTATTTTGCTTTGTCTTCTTCCCAGGTTAGGGCTTCAGATTTCATTCAAAACCCAGGCAACAGGAAGTCTGCAATTTGAGAGTTGTCTCATTGCCAGCAAGTACAGATAATGCAAAGAATCAGATCTTGATGTTGTCCAAGAAGTTACTGATGGGACCAAAACACACAGAATGGGAGGAGCCTTAAACTTAGAAATTAAATCCTAAAAAAACATGATTGAGGATGTGTGAAAAATACTTTAATTGTCTTTATTGCATTTTTATAAAGCTTCTGAAAAGATCTACAAAACCTGTTTTCTCTCAGCTTGCTTTTCATTTAAGTAACCAGAAGAAACATGGGGAAAAGCCTTTTGAAAAGAAAGATATGAGTACTGAAGAGTCTGAAGCAATTAGTCAGTAGCAGATTACATCCTTTCTTTATTGCAGAATAATCTTCAATGAGATTAATGAGAGAAACAAAATTACTTTAATAGAGGAATTCTGTAGGGATAAAATGTTCATGCTATGCATCTATAGTTACCATATAATCTTGTTTTAGCTGATTAGATTGTTTTATCAGAAGCCCAGGTAGAAATGTAGTGAAAGATGGTGCTCAGCATGATACTTCCAAATTAAAGCATGTAACAGTAGTCTGAGGTCATGCTGGTTCGTGTGACTGATGCACATCCAGGAAGGGTTAATAGCACTGCATTTCAATAAGCTGTCACATTTCTGTGTTGCAATTTGGATGTACCGTTTTAGTGATAAGTTACTCAGATAATGTAGAATGATATAGAAAAGCTTCAAGATTTGGTCTCACATTGTCTAATAAAGGAAATAAGATTTAGGTGTGAAATTTGTCTGAGAAAGATCACCTGTGGGTTTTACTAGCTAATATACAGAACATACCCCCATTCATAGCTATGCTAAGAGTGCTGTACTCCCTCTTAAAAAGTCAGTGATAGATCCCCTTCTGTTTGAGCCTTATTCCTTTTCTGGAATACAGAAATACATTCCTTACTGATATTTTTTGATGATTCAAATACAAAGAATCAAGTGATACAGTAGTGGTGTAAGTGAAATTTTGATAAATTGCTGAATAGTTAGTTTTGATATATTATTCACTATGTGTGTATTTTGTTGGGATCAAATACATTATTCTTTTATAGTAAAAAAATGTAGTTGGGCACAATCAATCTCTTTTCTTTGGAGAAAAAACACAACAAAACACCTTGATATTAGATGAAGCAGTGGTTATTTATATTTACTGACAGTCTAAGGGGGACAAGATTTTGGATGGGACAAAGACAAAAATCCATGACTATGTCATGGTTTAATCCCAGCCAGCCACCAAGCCCCCTGCAGCTATTGGCTTACTACTGTACCAGCAGGACCGGGGAGAGAACTGGAACGGTAAAAGCTTGAAAACTCATGGGTTGAGATAAAGAAAGTTTAACAGGGAAAGCAGAAACCACACACATAAGCAAAACAAAACAAAACACGGAATTAATTCACTGCTTCCCATGGGCAGACAGGTGTTTACCCATCTTCAGGAGAGCAGGGCCCCATCGCATGCAATGGTTACTTGGGAAGACAAACACCATCACTCCAAATGACTCCCCCTTCCTCCTTCTTCCCCCTGTTTTATGTACTGAATATGATGTCACATGGCATGGAGTATCCCTTTGGGTCACCTGTCCTGGCTGTGTCTCTTCCCAGCCTCCCATGCACTCCCAACTTCCTCACCAGTGTGGCAGCACGAAAAGCAGAAGAGGCCTTGACTCCATGTAAGCACTGCTCAGCAATAACAAAATCATCTCTATATTATCAACCCTGTGTCCAGCACAAACCCAAAACACAGCCCCATACCAGCTACTATGAAAAAAATTAACTCTACCTCAGCCAAAACCAGCACAAACTGTTACTGCCTTTTTTTTATTGTATCTATTTGTAGCCTGTAAGGGACACTGCCAAGTGCTCAAAGGACAGTGAAGCATTCAACTCTGTAATTCTTCTAAACCTAGACATGAAAAGGAAACATTCCTTTACCCATTTGTAACTGCATTTTGGTTTGTAGTGTTACACCCTCCTCTCTTCTTTGCAGCCAACCATTTTCTATTCTTTTTCTAAGATGCCTAAATGCTTGAGGTAAAAGTCAAGCTCACTTTCTGTGAAAGTAAGAAACAGTAGCTTAAATATTCTACCCCTCAGCCATTATAACCTGACATTGCACATTTTTGCTTATAGAAAACAATTTAATAATAGCCAAAAATAATGTATTTTTAGGAAATAATATTAATCTGAAATATTCTTGCAATGGAATATTAAGACTATATTTTTGATATTATGTCAAATAAGTCATACTTATATATATGTAAAATCATCAAACCCATGCCTCTGAGCTGGGAGCTGTAGTAGAAAGCTCAGAACAGCAATTTGGTAAATCAATCACAGTGCACTGATTTTTCTTTCTCTGTTCTTACTCCTGAGGCTCTCGGCACATTGCCTGTAGCCTCTGAGCTTCCTCCAGCCAATGGATTTTACTGAAGTACCGTTTCAAAGCACAAGATGAAGAGACATTGATCACAAAACAAAATTTTATCTGAGTGTATGGGTAAGCCATCGTGCATTCATAATGTCTGCTGCATGTAAACAGAGCAGTGTCCAAACTAGGAACACAATTAAAGTGCTGCTACACGTATGTCTGCACACAGAAGCACACACAATCATATCTCTGCATGATGTTTTTGTTTCAGAAAGCTAAGAATAATTATGAACTCCATCAACTCGTAGAATGTCTGATTGGATGGCGAGGAAAGGATTTGTAATAACAAAGAAGAACTAGAGCTGATTTTAACAAGCATACCCCAACATCACTCCTCAAGTGAGACAGAAGACTGAGCTGATTAAAGGGTGGAATTTAAAAGTTCCATTTCAACAGTCTCCTGAAAAATGTGAAAACAGCAACTAGTAAAGCTCTTTTTTTCTCTCTCTTTTTTTTTTATCAGGAGACCTAAATCGCATGCATTTAGAACCACAAAAAAGGAATCATCAAATAAGCTTTCTCAGTTATGTATGTTGATTTTTAATAAAATTTAAAACACAGGGGAAATTATGGAGAGCTGGAAAAAAGCTTATCTTAAGCCAATATTTTAAAAGGGCAAACTACCCATCAAATCTCAATCCTAGGCAAATAATAGAATGTTTGACATCATCATTAATAAATAATTTTATCCCTCTCTTCTTAATATCAATTTTACTTTATGAAAAATATTTTTTTTTTCAAACTAACTTGATATTTTTCTTAGATTATAAATCTAGTTGATAAATAATACTTAATTCTGTCAGGCAGTTGCCCCAATAGTATCTCACATTTTTATTAGGAAACAAGAATCTCAGTTATAAACTTAACCTAAAAACATTAAATGGATTCAAAACTTGCTAACTAATGTCTTTTAAAATGGGTTTGTAAAGAGAAAATGCTTGTGTGGTAATGTGTTATAGAGGTTTCCTACAAAGATTGATTTGAAATCTATAGTATTTAACATTTTGTTAAAGAAGAAATGAAGAAAAACAAAATCATTTAGACTATTTATGAATGTCACAAAATTTTCATAATGGTAAGTGATGAATAAGTGCCAATGAAGGGTCACTTGGTTAGTTTAGTAACTTCACAAAAGTAAGTAATTTGAATTTCAGTATGATCAGTGTTGGATCATTGAATCACATTGAGTCAAGGAGAAATAGTCATCACAAAGGAGGAATGAGAGATTATTCTGGGACCCAGCAGATCTGAGCAGAATAGGGCCCTCTCCCAAAGAAGATTGGTACAAAATGTAGATAATGCATAACTTGGTCTTGAAAAGTCAAAATAATTTTTGTACAATCCTGACATGTCTTATTTATATTTTACTCAAATTGCCCAAAATAAATTGAATTGCTTCTTCACAAAAGGGCCTGTTTATGCTATAGCCAGATCAGGTCTGAAGAGTGGGCAGAGGTCCCAAGCTCCCCTAATTGGCATGTTCTCACTAGGCACTTGCTGTGCAGTAGCAGGATGAAGTGGCTCCCCAAATAGCTCTGCATCTCTTTTGTCAACATCTCATTACATCTTGCACCTGACTTTCTCTGTTCTTTCTTCAATCCTCACCCCAGTTTATATATGTCAGCTAAATGGCTAAAATGCTCAAAACAGGAAGCAGAAAGTTCAGTGACCTCTTTTGTCTGAAAGAATTAAAACTTTCATCTCCTACCTCCCAAGACACTCATCCAGACAGACTCATCCATGTACAATTCAGAATAATATCTGTAGCAGTAAACTAAGCAAGGGCAGAGCCTGTTATTTGGCCTTGCTCCATCCTCTTGACACCTTCCCATCAGATATATATACAAGTCAACAAGGTCCCCCTTAATCATCATTTCTCTAGGCTGAACAGGCCCAGCTCCTTAAGCCTTTCACTGAATCACAGAATATTCTCAGTTGGAAGGGACCCACAAGGGTCATCAAGTCCAACTCCTGACCCCGCACAGGACCATCCTCAAGAATCCCACCATGTGCCTGAGAGCATTGTCCAAAAGCTTCTTGAACTCTGTCAGGTTTAAGGCTGTGACCACTTCCCTGGGGAGCCTGTTCCAGTGCCCAACCACCCTCTGAGTGAAGACCATTTTTCTAATATCCAGCCTAACCCCCCCTCACACAATTTCAGCCTCAAGAAGCAATAACTAAGAGGGGATCTCATTGAAGTATATATGCATCTGAAGGGTGTCAAGAGGATGGAGCCAGGCCAAATAACAGGACAAGAGCAACGGGCAGAAACTGATGCACAGAAAGTTCCACCTGAATATGAAGAAGTACTTCTTTACTGTCAGGGTGACCGTGCACTGGAACATATTGGTCAGAGAAGTTGTAGAGTGTCCCTCATTGGAGATATTCAAGAACTGTATGGATGCAGTCCTATACCATGTCCTCTAGGATGGCCCTGCTTGAGCAGGGAGGTTGGGCCAGATGATCTGCTGTGGTCCCTTCCAACCATAGCCATTGTGTGATTCTGTTATTTCGTGATTCTGACTGACAGAAATAAATGTGTCCCGGGTTTGTTTTAGCCTAAAGGTGTAGGGTGCCTTACTTGGTATTTAAATAAAACATTTTGTTTCTGAGAAGTCTTTCAGTGCAACTTGGAATAAAGAGAAAGCTTTCATTCAGTAGCTTGCCAGTACTTAATTTGGGGGAGGGAGTGTGGTGTGAAATGAAAGAATAAACAACATATATGTCAATGCAGTTGAAGAAAGTAAGATGGATTTAAAGAAAAACAATATAAATAGCTGGAACTTCAGTATGGGAAAACTGTTATTCACACTTTTTCTGCTGTAAGATGTCATTGACTTGTGCTCTGTAAATTCTATGCTTTTAGCCTCAGGAGTTCATTGCACAAGAGCCAAGCTAAAAGACAAATAATACCTCTGCTGCCATATTTATGGAATTCAGAGAAGTGAGGGTCTAAAAGCTTAATTCAGTAGAGGTAGTTTTTCTAAGTTCCTACTGTTTCTGAGCTATTGCTCCTAAGACTGGCATGCAAGTACATCTGAGATGAAATGGGCAGATTTGCATGTTTCTCCATCCCCTCTACTTGATATGTGCACATCTTGGACACAAAGCCTGATGCTGAGAAGACCATGAGAACAATATGGGGGTTGGGAGGAATGGAAATAAATTGTACCCTGCCCTTTCCTCCCCTAGTTGTCCCAGAAGAGCATCAGCCCCATGGGCTGGATGAGATCCAGCAGTGTGAGTCCCTGGTGACAAGTTTCCAGGGCACTGCACAGGGCAGGTTCCTACCATGGGAGATGGTACTTATTATGGGATGGGCGGGGAGAGCAGGAAAAGCATTGTGGGATTGTGTGAAACTTACAACATGGAGGAATCAAAAATGGGGAAATGGAGCAAACACGGTGGTTTGAGGACAAACAAGCATGAAAAGAAAAACCAGCTCAGAACAGTCTTTCTGTCTTCTCATTAAATTCCATTTCTAAGTTGTTTCCTGGGTGAGGGGGTCTTTGTTCTGCGCTTGTGTGTTTGGGGCGGGGGGGGAGAGGTGAAGCAACTGGAGTCAGACTGCAGGTCAGAGGCTCATGTGTCCGTGGTGTCACTGACTAGAGTGAGCATGGGTGCATGAGTGAGTCTGTGATCACCAGTGAATATCAGCCCAGACTAGCTGGTGAGTATGGTAGGTGCAATGAGAGGCAGGAATGTGTGTGTGTCAGAGGTGGGGAAAGGTTGGAGTTATGGTGAGCACAGGGATACGTGCGCTGCTAAATTCTGCCAAGACAGATGCTGTACCCCAGACCTATTCAGGATAAAGCAAGACATAGGACAGACTCCCAGTTCCCTTCTTTCCACCAGAGAGAAGACTGAGGACTCCAGGATATTCATGGGTCACACACACCCGTGCTTGAACAGCATAGGTAGGCATGAACAAATTTGATGTTCTCGCAAGTAAAAATACACCTCAAATAGGGCAACACAGTGGAGTCTGTATGTGTTTTCTCAGATAGCCTGCAGCTGTTTCCCCTCTTTCTTGCATCCCTAACTGTTCAGGACAGCTTCTGTTGCAGACTTGCTGAACAGTGACGTGTACATTTGAATGCAGAGCACACTGTGGGTCTTTTAGCTTCAACAGAACTGCTACTTGGTCTGTTCCCACAAGACTATAGTGAAGTAGTAATTGTCAAGGCTTCCCTTGGCTGAAATCTGCAGTCCAGATGCTTCACTGTTACATATTTATTAACCCTTTCCTAGAACTTCTGTGTGGCCTGTGTAGGGATGATAAAGTCCTACAGAGGACAAGCACTGCCAGCTCAGTTACAAGTCTTAGGAGGAGTGTCTGAGGGAGTTGGTGTGGTTTACCCTGGAGAAAATGGGGCTCAGGGGACACCTTAGTCCTCTCTACAACTACCTGAAAGGAGGTTGCAGCAAGGTGAGTGTTGAATCTCTTCTCCCGTGTAACAAGTGATAGGACAAGAGGAAACATCCTCAAGTTGTGCCAGGGGAGGTTTAGGATGGTTATTAGGAAAAACTTCTCCATGGAAAAGATTGTCAAGCATTGTAACAGGCTGCTGGGAAGTGATTCAGTCACCATCTCCAGTAGTATTTAAAAGATATGCAGGTGTGGTGGTTGGAGACATAGTTCAGCAGTCAACTTGGAAGGGTTTTGTTAGCAGTGGGACTCAATCTTAGAAGTCTTTTCCAACCTAAACAATTCTATGATTCTACGATTCTTTAAGGTTACTTACTTTGTGTCTCTAAGGAGGCAGATAATGCGGGGCTTTACTGACTCCTTGTCAAACAGACAAACCCTGTGTACTCATCCAGTACCCACAAACCCACTGTGATCTAGGAGGACCTGCATTAGCAATACACCATAAAGTCACAGTGGAACGAGTTTCAGGCATACAGACTTTGCTGAACAACTTGCCACCTCCATTGCCTCAAGGAACACACTCACTACTGACTGCCTAGAAGAGCCCAAAATATTGTAGATAACTAGAATAAAGGTGTCCAAGTCTGATTTGAGGAGCAAATTTCCCTGTCTCAAGCCACTGTTCTGGTGAAGACAGCCAAAGTCCAACATGTGGTGGCTGCACATCTGGGCATGAAGATGAGTAGGCTGGCATGGCAGGATGAGGGTCTGGGAGGAAGACACTAAGCATGACCCTCCAAAACCAAGCTTTACTCACACCCATGGTCTGTAAGCTCTGTGGAGAGTATGTGTCTTGCTCGGACTTCACATCTCCTTCCTTAAAAATAGTTACTTTTTAACCAATAGCCTGACTCAAGCCTAGCCCTAAACCAGTGCTTTAGGAAGGAGGGAAGTAGTAGTTGATTTCTCAGGCAATATTATTAATCTGTCCCAGCAGTGGTGTAGGAACTAAGGACACTGTCTGGTAGTTCACCTAGGCTACACTAACAGAATGGCAACAGTATTGCAACAGAGCAGGAACTGAGAACTGGTACTGAAGAGCTGTGGAGAGAATCCTGAGAGTGGTCTGGAGCATCCTGAGAGTGAGCTAGGAGGACAGCAGGTGCATCATGCAAGTATTAGGTTGTTCAGTTGTTAATGTGCATAGAGTAATTCCCATGTTTAATTTTCTCATTACGCTGGCTTTAAGCAAAAGCTTTTCTCAGGCTACCCTTAAGCCTTAATGCTACAGATAAAAAAGAAGTCACTTCTCTAAGAACTCAAACACTGCTAGGAAGGAAAATATAGCTATAACCTGATAATAGAAGGATGAAAGTGTAAGAGGAGCAGAATCAACATAGCTCTGATAGCTGTAATACTGCTAGCATAGACAACAGTGCTGAAAAAGCAGGGAGAACTAAGCTTCTGGCTAATTAACAGAAGATGAAGCCTGTGGGGACCCTCTGTATTTATTCTGTCTAGACACAGTTTATATACAGAGGTTCTGGCATGGGCAACTTGTCATTGTTATGCAATGTGGGCTGACCCAAAAAAACCCTTCACTTTACTCAGTAATTCATTGTACATTTGAATCAGTGAACCAAAGATGAAAGATCAGCAGTTATTCAGTATCATTCAGCTCCATCAAGCACACCTAAATATGAGAACGGACATTGCAAAACTAACATTTCAGAGTCAGACTTGGAAAGATCATATTTACATTTTTATTAGGAAGATGCCTGCATTTTTAAAAGCTTGGTAAGCTTTGTAGCATAAATGCAAAACTTGCATAGTGATAAGCTATATTTTGGCAATAAGGTACATTAATATGAAGTTGATATTTACTGAAAGAATTCTATTAATGCTAACAAAATTCCAGGACCAAGATGCTTTAGTTCAAAGTACCTTTGCGGTAGTTACACTTGGAACTTTACCCAATGCCTGTTTTAAAGCTAAGCTCTAAGTACTTTACACCTTTCGTGCAACACCATGCTTTTTCCATGACACGTGTAAAGGTAATCACAGAGTTGAAGCACGAATCTAATCCAATGCATTATTTAGTGAAGTCTCATAGCAAATGTTGCAAGTTTCTCTCTCTCCCTCCTCAGTACAGTTTCATGAAGTCCAGTACATTCTCAGGTTCAACACTGAAGCAACTGATCCACTCTATGACAGTCTCCTACTTAGTGAGAACTTATATTTTAACTCTTTGTGCGTGCCAAGTAAGTGTCAGTCTAGCGTGTTTTTCTTCTTCTTTCCAAGAATGTCTAGAAACATGGACATGAGTGAATTACAAATAAATACTATTTCACAGGATGCATGAATACATATACCTTTCAAACACTGAGTTCCTCTTTCATTTATATGAGGGAGGTGGGAGACCCTTTTTTCAGTTTTTCCTCCTCCTCCTCAAAAGGAGGTTCTCACATGCAGAAGTCACAGTCACTTCTTCAGCTTACGCCTGCTGCTTTACCCTATTCTGAAGTTCCTAGTCTTATCCTATTTATGGTTCTCAAGGGCAACTTCTTTCAATGCGATTCTAGATCTGGTTGGAAGAGATGAGAAGTGCCCTGGGGAAAAAGTCCCTTGTTCCCAGTTGTCTCCCTGGAGTCAGAATAGGCAGTAGTATCAAGCATTCTGAATCTGGGGAGTTTATTATGGTTTGTTACTCTTAGAGTGCTCCTGGTGATATTAAATACTTGGACAATTTATGGTAGCTCTGGCAGTCAGAGAATATATGAGATATAAATTTTTGAATAGTTTGTAACTAGGACAGGTGTGGGCTGCTTTTGAAAATCATGTTCAAGTCTAATAAAGTTTCACATCCATTTTTAAATTCTAGATGCAGATTTCTTCAAGTGTGAACAATATATGCTTTTGTCTTGCCTTGTTCTACAAAGTGGATACATTATCTTACTTTGAGAAGAAAACAACCTTACCCTAAATCTTAGTATATTATACCAAACCAAAGTTAAAGTTTGGCAAGTTGTACAAACTGAAAACAACAGGTTATACGGTGATGTAAAAGCCAGGCTAGGAGCATACTAGGAACAGATAGTATGACAGTGCAGCATGACTTTTAATTATTGAAGACATCATTTTAAAGGATTACAATTTCATACATAATTGCAGAATCATAGCTTTAGTGGCCTATTAAATGAATTACACATTTTACTCCTGTAAGACTAATTTTATACTGTCTTGACCAGCAGAATCAGTACATAAAGTTAGTTTATATAGGTATTATGTTAGTGAATAATTCATACTGGAATTTACTAGACAGTGGTAATTTCCAGTAACTGTCTGTTTTGAAATCTACATATAGATTTAAGTCTTTTCAGCAACAGGAACTACTTGACACATGTAAAAGAAAGTATATTTAAACCTCCAATTCACAAATTTCTAATAAGCATTACACTGTTGGGATAATCTTAATAGAAATATTTGGGGAGGGGAAATGTTCTGATAATAGTGAAGATTCATTCTTTCTTTAGTCTTGTCAGAGGTGACCTCTTTAAGGAAAGATACATTTGTACTGCCCCTATACAGCACGTACCAGACCAACTCTCATTCGTTCAGACTCACATTCCTCTAAGCAGCAAGATGCAGTTTAAAGGCAGAAATACTGCCCCCTAAATGTAGAATAATTCCTGCCAGCTCTGTGTATGGCTCAAATACAGGAAGATACAATCATATTGCTGAGAACCTTTAGAGATTTCAAGTTACTGTTTTATTTTATCTCTATCAATGACAAAGAACCAACCAACTTTTCCTTCTTCCCCCTCACTTTCAGTTCCATGTACAGGAAGGCACTTTGGACCAATTTTCCCTCATTTAACCCTTCAACTTGTGCCTTACCAAAAGGTTGTTCTACTGGGAGACTATTTTTGAAGAGTTACAGGTTGCTGTAACTCTTGAAGTACATTAGCAGAATTGCACAACTTTTACCTGTCTTTCCATGGGTAATGTATTTTAGGTTGTATTAAAATATACTTCAGAGCATGTAACTTCCTGCCAGAATCGTAGTTGACATGGGAAGAACACAAGAATAATTTGTCAAGCACTATTTGTGTAGTGGTTCCTTATAGCAAGTAATGAGATAAGTCATCACAAGTCATCCTGAAACAGAAATGCCTAAAATTGCATAGTTTTCCTTGCATCCTAATGTTGTATAATTAACCATGTACCATAACTCTTTGGTTGTTCTATAACTCAAATAGACCTTGTCTCATTATTAGTCACTTCTAAACAACAACAAAAAAAGCTTAATGTGTGCACTTTCTGTAATCACAAACACCAATGTAGATAAAGCAGTATCTTTCCTCTTTGCTCTAGCAGTATTTTGCATTCTCTATACAAGCATATAAATTACTATCCTCTTTTCCAACTTGTGAAAACTAGACCTATAAACAGTAATTGCTCTACTCTGTATTCCTTGCATGAGCTGCTAAATATTATATTTCTAGTAAGGTACTCTTGCATTCTAAATATAACTTAAATGCATCCTGCTTTCATAAATAATATATTGGTGAGTCACTGATGTATCATAAGACACAGTTAAGTAAGAACCAGCTGGAAAACAAATCAATATTAGGTATTGATGTTTTATGTTTTAACAGATGTTATGTTTTAACATCTGTTGGTTCCTCTGAGATTGTGCAGGCCTGTTAGTTGGAAACAATTAGTTTCCAACTTCTGCTTACACTTACAATCTCATCTAACACATGTTCTTTGCTTCATGCAATTAGGTTGGTTTGAATCTAAGCACAGTACTGTGGTTCTGAGAGCACTGCAAATACCAGCCATATGACGAGGTTGTCATTGAGTGCATCTGAATGGAGATGTTTGTGTAACAAATTCTCCTTAGTGTGACAGAACAACTTTGAATGGACTTATTTTCTGCACTGGACATGTTTAGAATAATGCATATAATAGAGAGTAGGTAGCTGAAAGGAGTGTAAAAAATCCCACATAAATCAAAATAGAATAGACTAGAGAAAGAAAAAGTGAAGAAACTAAGAGTGACAATGATTAGTTAAGGCCAGTATTATTTTAAGAAGTTTTTGAATAACTTTTTCTCTGGAATAGATTTTTTGTTTGATTATTGAAGTCCATATGTGTAATCATTATCAATATGTATTAAAATAATGTAAAGACCAAAAAATCTATGACTTCAAGGAGCAACATGAAAACAGATGCTTGTAAAGTGACTTTACGCTGCTTCCCCCATACTGCGGTTTGTCCAGTCTTAGCACATCTCTCATTCCCCTTTTTCAGCTTAACAGTGAAGCTGAAACACCATTTACAGTGTGTGCATTTCCCACCGAAAAGGTGCAGGAACCTCCTTTCCTCTTAGTTCTATACCCATAGAACACCCTTGTGTTCTGACACTCCCAAAGCCCAAGGTGGGAAGGCAAGCACAGCCACTCGTTCTACTTGCACTTCTGGAAGAAAAGAAGGAGACAACACACAGTCTGAGCTTTTCACAGAGACCAGCTGTTTCTGCCTGTGGACTGTTTTCCCTTCAGTTACTCCCATTAACCCACACCATATCATAGCAGTTAATGTATCTCACGATGAGGATCAGTTTACAGACAGCTTCAGGGCACACGCATCTAATAGCTCACTTCACCACACATATATGTGACAGGGAAATAATGATGCCATTAAGCTCCCACTTTGAAAATTTTAATTTAGATCAGTCAAGTACAGGTGAACACATTTGATCATATGCATTATCAGACACACTAGGTTTTGTCCTAGTATCTCATTTTCTAGTCATAAAAAGGCTGAGTGACACATACTGACTATGTATAAGGTTAAAAAAAAAAGGAAAGCAGGCATAGTCCAGTAGTTCATACCTCAGAAATTCCTCCACCCTCTTCTTTTATCTGTCATTAACCCTATCATTAACTCAACACTGGCAGCAGTCTGCAGTCATATCAGCAATGTAATTGTACAAGTTATTCCTTACACTCTGTTCAGGAGCACATAAGGACCTGAGGAACTTGGCTAACAAGATAGTACTGTCTTAACCAGTTCAAAAATCACTCAGTATCCAATTCTCAGAAGACAAATGTGCAACCTCTATCCTGCTGTTGCAGTTTTATTGCTTTGTTTCATAGTCTTCAGTTTCTCTTAAACTCTGATTTTCCCTCACTCTTTTAGAAATTGCAGAGGTATCTCCTTATAGATCCTTTTCCCTCTATTTTTCTCTTTGATTCTATCCCAAGAACGTCTCCTTTAAGTCCCCTCACTATTCAGCAGTGATTCCAAATAATCTTCATTAAGCTCCAGCTGAGAGAGCCCTAACCCTAACCTGAACTGTAACCATAACTCTATCCTTAGTCTTAACCCTAACCTGAGCAGAGAAGGACACCTGCAGTGCCCTGCCTTTGCCACATTCCTGAACGGCTCCCTGAGGGAATCTCCATGCTATCCGGAAAGCTGCATGATCGAAAGCAGGGCCAGAGCCTGCCAGTGCTCATCCCACAGAGGCTGCTCCCCTGGTCTGCTGCACATACCCTTCAAATGTCAGAATTTCACCCACATTGCAGGTCCTCCTCCTCCTCCCCTATCTGCGAATCAGCTTTTGGCTGACCTAGATTTGACAAACCCTTCCTGATGCTGACAGCATTTGCCTGCAGAGCAGAGCCCTGCCAGGTGCTGTTGTGTCCCACAGCAGCTGCCGTGCGCGGTGGTGGCTGCCCACACGCCTCCGTGCCTCCACACCAGCCAGGAGACAGGGCCCCAACCAGCCTTACAGCTTATTTCAGGGAATAGCGGAGCACTGGAAGCATATGCCGTAAGACATTATTAGAGAAACAAGGATGGCTTTTATCTGCATGCAAAACACTGTGTGTGCTGCACAGTGTGAGGAGGGCTATGGCCTCAGCCCCACAGTCTCCTGGTGCTGACCCTGCCCCACCAGCAGCAGTGGGAGGCGAATTGGGGCAGGATGGTGCAGCATCCATGAAATCACAAGTGCATCCTGAGTGTGCAGCAGATGTCAGCAGGATGGCAAGCACACTTCAGCAGTGCAGCCCAGTATAGGTGGCATGAAGTGTGGGGGCAACCCATGATGTTTGCGAGCTCTCCCCACCTTCAACTCCTGGCATACTCCATCCTTGTCAGACCCTCCCACCCCTGTGTCTGCCACAAACTAGTTTGTCTAACTAGTCTGGTTACCATATGCAGATATATGCAATGGCCATTGCTTTGGAAGGATCCAGCAGCTTGTTTAGTGCTCATTCTCTCTGAAGAAATTTTCTCTAGGAAAGAGCCATCCGCACAGCAAGCCAGGGCATGGGGTGAGGCACAGTGCTGCTCCCCTGAGACACTGTGTCTATCACTGGTCATGAGAGAGGTCAGACCAACCAGGGTCATTTCAATGGCTCCATCGCGAACTGGAAAGGGTGAACAGCCCTTTTAAAAAGGAGACTATTCTATATTAGATGCTGTCATACTTTTGCACATGGGTATCTAAAAATCTTCCTAGAGCCTACTATTAGAGATCTGCATTTAGAATCTGTTACTAGAACCTTGCTGGTTTCTCATAGCCACTGTCTCCTGGCCTTCCTGAAATACTCTGGAACCAGACAACTAACAGAGCCAGCCTCGGACTGCAAGAGACCTGAAATTAAAACTATGAAAGGCAGGAGACACCATGATAATCCTCTTTGACCATGGTGACAAAGAAAAACCCTGTAGAATAACTCCACCTGGTTTCAAGAGCAGTTGCTTCTGAACAGCAGTGGACATCACCAGAAAAGGATGCAGTCAATCTCTGCAAATGCTCCTGGGCAGGAGTAAGAGAAGATGTGCAAGACTGTGGGCCATTGTGCCTCAGCTGAGGCTGTGAGGGGAAAGCAGGGGCCCTTGCCAGATACTGATGATTAGGAACGGAACACAGCAGATGTACTCAGTGTGAAGCCAGTGACAAGCCTTCCTTTCTCTATACTCCTCCCCACATGGTCCTCCCTTGCAGCTGCCCAGCCTGCCAGCCCTGACCACAGGGTGAACTTTGCATTGCCTAGGACACATGTAGAGAAAAGTGAATGCATCTTGGGGGCTGGCAAGGCTAAGACATGAACAAAGCACAACCAGGGTTGGACCTGTAAATACAGTTACCTCTGAGAGATGGTATGGGAAGATGTATATACCTATAAAAATGGTTGGTATCCAAGTAGGAATAATTTCCCCAGGTTTTTCTCTATCTTTTTACTTGTGCTTTTAAATTGGCCATGAGAAGCACAGTTACCTACTCCAAAAGCCCAGCGTGGGCTGACTGATAAAAGAGGCATAAAGGGCATCTGAGCGGGTTGCAGTATGTGCATATGTACCATAAAAACACCCCACAATTTTTTCCTGTTGACCAGGTTCATGTGCAACTGTTTATGAGGCAAATTTGTGTTGCTTAGCAATGATGTTTGCACTTCTCAGCTAGAAATATTGGGTCAGAACCCTGTGGTCTCCCTGAGGAAAGGAAAACATCTGAAAACCAAACACCTAGTGTGGATGCAAGAGCTATTGCTCTATCAGTTCATCTGGACTGCTCGCGTTTTACTTTCACAGGGAGAAGGAGCTCATTGTAAATGAAAATGGTATAAATGGTCAGGGAATATGGACTTCAGGGACTAAAAATACCCTTATTGTAAAAAAAAAGATCATATTGCAGACCACACATTCTCTGGTCTGACAGCCCAAAGGCTGTTTTAAGAAATAACCTGTCAGTGCTGTAGCATGTGACCACTAGTATCAGACTGACTCCATCAGTTTTGCATGCAAATCTTCTGAGGTACTGAAAGGCTTTCTGGCAGCTGAAGTCTTCATTTAAAGTAGCTCCTAGAACAATAAACTGTAAAACCTTCAATGTAGGAAATCAATGTTCTTTCCCTGTCTTAATTTCATAATTGACTGTTTTGAATGAAACTTTCCAAAAATGTCATCTTGAAGTAGCACCTGGCAGACAACTGTGAGTGAGAGTCTAACACAGTTATAAGTAATCGAAATTAAAGTCTTATAATGCAAAGTGTCAGGTAAGCTTAATAACAGGCTGTGTTGTTAACCCTCTATGAGAGAACAGAATATTTTTGTTCATGATATTCATTTAGCTGAAGTTGTGTAGGTGGCAGATTTTAGCAGGTGCAGAATAAATATTTCCTGAGAAATGTCACTGAAGAAGAAATTACTTTAAATTATTAATTAAAGTGTTAAGATAGCCAAACTGAATACAGATAATGTTCCTATTCATTATTCTGCCATTTCACTGATCCTTTTTATTCCTAGCTTTTAATAGCACTGTAGACCTCCCTTGTGCTCTTCCATATTCTAATGTATTCTGATCTGACAGTAGAAATGATGTGCAAAACAGTGCTTTTTTGAAAGGGACCTTTCTGCCTTCAGCAAATGTCCAGCTTTTCCATATAATGTATGAAATAGTTGGTAGAGGGTTAAGGGAGGATTTTAATTCTGCTGAAGTGATTAATAAAACCAATAGGAATATGTATTTTATAGTGGACTTTTCTGTACTTAGATCCTTTTGATACTCATTAGAAACTAGTCACTGCTCTCAACAGTCTTAGAGTCAGGCCCTAAACTGTCCTAGCAATTTATGAAGAAAGAAAGTCTGAATTCCACAGATTGAGTTGGGTCATTCTTAAGAAGCAATTGTAAATGTTTTTGGACCAAATTCTGAGAAGAAACTACACACACACATACATACACAACCCCAGCTAAAACTGTGACAATGGTTTGATGCAGACTTGTGGCAAAATCCACAGAGAGGTCATGCTGCAAATCTGCTTTATACTAATTTCTTCACTTATCACTGACATAACCTCTCTACCTCTTTTCTTTTTTTCTAAATAAGAGATGCAAGAATGCTGTCTTACATTTGTTGTGAGATCAGCTGTTTATCTAATAGCACAGAATTCCTCATGTTATACTCACCCTATCTTTACATGCAAATAAAAGCTAATAGATGATTAATTTACTTTTATTGTGGGCTGTTTAATCCAGGACAGCCCAATATACCAAGTTACATGAAGAGGTCTTGTTGGCAATATTTTTCGTTCATAATTTCATAGTCTTTCTAAGCACCTTCCTATGTGACTCTTATGTCACATCTCCAAATGTTTTCTTGCTGTGTAGGCAGTAGATTTATATATGGCAAAGAAGTGCTATGAATCCCTGATCCAAAACAGGATACAGAAAGGTCCATAAAAATATAACTGTCAGATCTGAAGCAAGTCTGGATTTTGGAGGAGAGGATGAAGGTTGAGTTTTCACCAGAAAGGCAATGTTCTGCAATCAGATTGCAGTTCCAGTATCTTCAAAGCAAGTCAACTATAAATCTGTAATAATCATGCCTTCTTTATGCCATGGATTAGCCCCATAAATGAAGGACAATTTTGTGAATAAGCAGATTTTAGGAAGACTGAGAGAACTGGGAGTTCTGGGATGGCTCCCCAGAGCAGCACTGTGCTCCTGCTGCTGCTGAGCAGTCTCTGCCTTGATGCTGCAGGTGGGTGACCAGGAGATGGAGGCTTTCCAAAGGGAAGAGGTGGACCAGCAGTACCAGGTTCAACAAGCAACATGCTAAGGAGGCCAGTCCCCTGTAATCAGTAGCATACTGGGTAAGGGCATCACTGGCACTTTTGTAGGGTTTGTGCAGTGTAAGAAGGAACTCACTGCAGCTTATTCTGTGGAGCAGAGGTGAAACTGTGGGAGATCCCATTCACATGGGGGGGAACAGCATGGGAAAATGGATGGGGCAGGAGGTGGATGACAATTCTGAATGAGGAGTCTTGACAAGATGCACACAGAGGGACCCAGGGAAAGTAAGTATTGACACGTTTGCTCATGGTATCACACACTGAGAATGGGAAGGACAGTTTGTTCCACACCATGGACATATTTAAAAGAGTTAATTGAAGACTGGAAGCTGCCACGTTGTGTGTTCCTAAGAACACACTCTTGAGAATGCAGCTAGAGCTTTAAGATGGAGCTTGTAGGTTTTTGGAGCCTGTGTTCAGGTCACTTCAGGAATCATTTTTTTGGCTTCTGCTCTCTTGAAGTAATTCGTTCCAGACTGTTTTAGGGTATGAACTGAGGAATGTATTCAAGAGCTAAAATACCAGCAGAAACTGTACATATATTTTCATCCTGTACTCAACACAGGGCAATGTTCTGCTGTTGCACTGTCCTTCAGGGAAATGGCTGTAGTTCAGAAAGAGTTTCCTGGTGACTCACCACGTGGTGAGGTTGTAGTGATGAAGAATTAATTAGTCTATGCACTGCTGACATGCCTCGTATTTTAACTACTATTTGTCATCCAATCATGGTATATGAATGGAAAGTTACACACATTTACATTTTTAATTCTTCTAAATGTGGGTGCTACATCAATCACTCATGCTGAGGGATTGACAGCAAGTACCCTTATGTGAAAACTGTTGGTGCAATGAGTCTTCAGTCATCTCTGTTCCCTCTTTGAGCTACTAGGTGTTATCCTGTGAATATATGCATTTCTCCTAAGGCCTGCTCAAGACAATATGCCAATTATGTTACAAAAAAAACCCCAAAACCTTCAGTTCTTGCAGTAGTAGCCCTTTGGTGGCAGAGCAACAGTATGTGATGGCAGCTACAGAAACTCTTTTGGGAGCAGTGTTGGGAAAGAGGGGAAGAGACTGTTGTGAAAAGACTTCTCTTATCTTGCAGTTCGCAGATTTTACAAGGGGAAAAGTAGCCAAATATTGTTGCCCTCAGCGGGGAACTTGGGGAGATGGTGCACTGCCCAAGGTTGAATCTTCCCTGGTGCTTCTTGTCCAGGCCGGGCCTCTTTAGATCATTAGATGATGAATTTTCAAATTGACAGAACTCATATACAGTACCCTCAAATAACATTAAAATAGCTTCATTCACATGGTTTGCTGGAGGCTGAAAAAGGAAGAAGCACTTACGACACAATGGCAGTGATGAGGCAGATGCATCTTTGTACATAGTACTAAGATTGTATTTCACATAGAACAAGGATTCAACACAGCAGTGATTAAGGACAGTGGCTGTCAGTACTCTTCTTGGCATTGTTTTAATCCTTCACATGGCTTTTCTATGTAGCCCCTTCCAGTGCTCCCCATAATCTCAGAATTTGCTTGTTACTGCAAGACCTGTCAAGATGTTCCAAAAAGAAAATCCCTTTTCTAAAGGGAAAAATATTCTGAGCTTCAATAGCATAGACAGAGATATTTAAAATGAGAATTAATATAAATTAAAAGGAATGTACTTGATTAAAAGAGAAAGATATGTCTTAAATATCTTATTTGCAAATTAAAAAAAAACAGCAAGAAAAGCCTCCTCTCTTACTAAAGATTTTATTTAGACTACTTTTGTAATATTTCTTTTCCTCTTTTTAATAGTCTTGAACTATCCCATCACAGCTTTAATTAGGATAACCTTTTATCTATTTATGTTCTACCAGTGACATTTGAAGATTGGCCTTCAGTGAGAGCTTTGGGTGATGTGTACACTGAGGCTTTGGAAACTTCTTCTGGACAAGCTGCCAGCAAACAATTACCCTTCTAAATGTCAATAAGCTAGACATCAGTTGTCAGGTTGCATCATTTCTAAAAGCCTACTCTCTCTGTAGATTAGATCAAAAGTCAGATGCACACTTTAAAAAATAGAACTAGATTTTGATCACGTATTAAGTATTTTTATCCCTTGGGACTTGGATAAAGAATGGTATACTTGAAAGACTCTAACTTACTCTTGAACTGTTCTAAAACCCAAAATAAAGATTTACAGATTAATTTTAAAATATTGAGCAGAGGCCCCAATGGATATTTTTAATATAACATTACATCAAAAGAGGATGTCAACTGGGAGGAAAAATACAAGGTGGCAATTTTAAAGAAGTACAAGTACTAAAATTGGTGTTATGGGGGCATGGAGTGGAAAGTAGTTGTGGCTGATGTTGAGTACATCTAATGATGAGACCATGTGTTTTACAGACCAAAAATACCAGTGTTGAAGAAAACACACTATTTACTTTTCACTGTCATGGGGCCAGTTTCATACCATCTCATTTTGGGGATTTAACTTTTGTATCAGACCAAGAACATCACTTATCATTACCAGCAATGTCTTGAGCAATGAGCTATTTTTAATTGTCTTGGTGTTGCAGTGTTCCTCTCTCTTGGCACATCCAAATTTATCTGGAATGGTAGGAGATGTATGTTCTTTTCAGAAGGTTTCCATGGCTAAGGCAGCTTCTAACGTAATCTCCTCTGTCTTCATTGCAGTGATATACTTGAAGAAGAAATCACAAAATATTTCCGTTGATAAAAATATATTTATTATATATATATATATATGAATGAAAAACACCTTAGAACATGAAGAAAATAGTCCATACAATGATTCAACCTTCCTTCCTACCTTTTCTTGCTAAGGGACCCATATTTTTCAATTATTCACAATCCAAAACAATTTAAAATTTCCAACAGGGCCATAATCATATAATCATAAAATGGTTTGGGTTGAAAGGGACCAATAAAGACTGTTTAGTCACAACCCCTGTGCTGTGGGCAGGGACACCTTCCACTAGACCAGGTTGTTCAAAGCCCTATCCAGTCTGGCCTTGATCACTTCCAGGGATGGGACATCCTCAATGGAGGCCCAGTTTTCTGGTTCCAGACTGTAAAATCTTAGCTGCTTAACCAGTTACAACAAACATTTACAAAGAGCTCCATTTGCTTTTGATGCTGATGCCCTTCAGAATCTCCACTGTCTGTGCTTAGCCTAGTGCTTGGCTTTGTCCTCTTAGGGTTTGGTGGAGAAAGCAAAGCAGATTTTGATAACCCTGGCGCTAGATCTCCCACCAACTCACACCTCCATGCTGAACCACTCATTTTCCCACTCCCCCTTGATCTCTTCCATGTGCTTTAATTGATATTCATTTCAGAGCTAAGGAAAGACTTGCCCCAAAGACATATAAAACATTTATAATTGTATTTCAAAGATTTATTCTTGAATCTATACATCTGCGACAGAAGTCCCTCATATATCACCTCTTGATCACAGCACTTTACTTTGGCATATGTCTAATAGACAAATTGATCTGCTCTTCTGTTCCAAGGAAACCTCTTATATCCCTTTTTAGGCTCTTCTTCTCTTTTACTTTGACCTTTATCATGACTGTAGAGTTGTAGGGAAATGCGTTATGCTAGCTCTATCTGGTAATAAAATAAGTGGTGGGAGATGGAGAGATCCATTTAGTGTTGATTCCATTTGCAGAGCTTGGCAGCCGTTCAGTTGTTGATTAGAGGCATACTATTGATGTAACATTACTAACTTGATGTATTACCAACTTTCTCTTTGTATTATAGAGCTTTACCAAGTGTAGTGCATATGAGATGTACTGGTGTAACTCTCTACACTGTATATCATCATAACAATTGTTAATTTAAGTAAATGTTACCACTAGCAGCTAATAAACAGATGAGCTGATGATCTTCATCTTAGTAAGTAAAGAATAACCAGACATAGCATTTGTCTTAGTCTTGGTTGCTTTTCTAATACAGACTTTTTCTCTCTGCCAATTCATATAATTTCTATTAATCTCTTTTAACTTGAGTAAACCAAGGAGAATATGAAAATTGTCTACCTCTTCTGCTGTGTTGTGGTTTACCCCAGCTGGCAAGTCAGCCCCACAGAGCTGCTTGCTCACTCCCCCCCCGGATGGGGGGAGAGAATTAGAAAGATAAAGGTGAGAAAACTCATGGGTTGAAATAAAGACAGTTTATTAAGTAAAACAAAAGGTATGCATGTAAGCAAAGCAAAACAAAGAATTCATTCACTGCTTGCCACAAGCAGGGGGTTGTTCTGCCATTCCCAGGAAAGCTGGGCTTCATCATGCATGACAGTTACCTTGAACATC
Organism: Manacus candei; assembly: GCF_025592945.1. Classification (NCBI taxonomy): domain Eukaryota; kingdom Metazoa; phylum Chordata; class Aves; order Passeriformes; family Pipridae; genus Manacus; species Manacus candei. The sequence continues at coordinate 6,990,782 of NW_026138067.1, read as the reverse complement.
CTCCCTTCCTTCTTTTTCTCTAGCTTTATATTCTGAGCATATTCCACACCATATGGTATGGAATATCCCTTTGCTCAGTTGGAGTCAGCTGTGTCCCTTCCCAAATTCTTGTGTACCCCCAGGCTTCTTGATGGCAGGGTGGGGTGAGAAACAGAAAAGGTCTTGACTCTGTGTAAGTACTGCTCAGCAATAGCAAAAACCATCCTGAATTATCAACACTGTTTCCAGCACAAATCCAAAACAGAACCCCATATCAGACCGTATGAAGAAAACTAACTCTATCCCAGCCCAAACTAGCAGATGATGTATGAAGAAACTAATGTTGCACCGTGTGTCTGGGGTGCTGTTGGGATTGGATTTGTATTCCACAGAAATCATTCAGCTTTAGAAATCTAAAACTTAGGCAACAAGTCAAGACAGTGATCGAGGCTTCTCTGTAGTCAAGGGAAGAAGAGTGGGTGATTCCTCCCACCTCTTTTAGACACTAAATTGCGAAGGAAATGAAGCACGCCCTGGAGATGCATTCAGTCAGAAATAGATAGATGTGTAAATTAGATATAATGATTAACTTTTTGATTTCTATAGTAAGATAAATCCAATTCAAACAGCTTACTCATGGTCCTTTAACAGCCCCAATCGGCTCATGTGAAAGTAAGTGAAAGCTTACCACTGACCTCCATGAGACTGAAACCATAATCAGATAGCAATACGGGTATAACATTGTGTTACTGTCTTGTGCTAACAATTGTGCAAATGATAATATCGATATGGCATCACTGAAATTAGCCAAGATATAAAATTGTCTGACAGTTATTTCTGAGGATGGATCTCTTGGTGATCCATAAATCTTTGTTTCTTTGGTTGTCTTTCATTATCAGAGAGCTCATTGTGCAGAAATTAATGTCTTTTCCATTTTAGATTTGGATAGGCTGGATCAGATCACCTCCATTGACAGGTGTTATGAAACCAGCATAGTTACCTACTGAGTACTGAGTGAAAGTTTTATTTGTAACTGATTCATCTCTTCATGTGTTCCTAAGCACTTATTAAAAAAAGAAAAAACAAAAAAACCCAGGCCTGAAGCAGATCAAATAGAAAAGGATAGAAAGGATTCAGAGGGATCAAAGTGAGAAAAGGTTATTCCCAAATGCTTTCTGAAATGGCAGCGCTGAACTGAAAGTACTCTACAGCTGCTATTACCTATCAGAGCTTGGAGCATGCCAACAGGGAAATGATCTCTCCTCTGTAGGAGTCATTCTACATCCCAAACAAAAACTTGTTTCTTAAATTGGACTTGTTTTAGGAACTAGGTATTTTCATCTTTCTTTCTGCATTCTTTCTGCATTTGCCTAACTTACTTTACATATTGCTATGGTGTGCAATGGGCTGGCACAGCATTGGTTGAAGCTATATTGCCCTAGCAGTTGAGTTTACTCAAAAATGTTCTAGCAAAGCAAGGTATTTCTGAGCATGCATAAAGCTCCATTTAGACTTGACATATTGTTTATGATATCTCCTAAGTTGTGCATTCACTGTCTATCATTATGAAATTCAGGCTCAGGATGACAGAATCTTTTGAAACACCTTTCTTCAAAAACAAAGAGTAACTTTTTATTGACCAAGCTCTCCTAAAAACACACATTTTTTCCAAGTTTCTGGAGGTTCTAACTAAAATGTTCTATATTCATTAGTGATTTTTGCAAGTCAGTGAGCAGCTGTTCACTTTACACATACATTTAATTATATCATTTGCTCAGAACTCTTTACATCTATCTTTTGGTTTGTTCTGAATCTTCTGCTGTTCTTATCCATTCCTCATGTAACTCAGAAATCTTGTACTGCAGCATTTGATTAATTTTCTTTTTTATTAATATTTTTGCATTTTTGACTCAAGCAAGCAAAGAGGAAGGAGGAAAATGCATGGACTTACTATTTTGGGGTTTTTTTACCTTTGTATGTTAACTTACATTCAAGCTGTCAAAATGCTTGTGCTCTGCTACCGAACAAGAACCTTCTAGTCATGGCTCAACTGAAGCTTGAGAAGTTCGAAAGAGCTTCCTCAAACTGGACATTTTCTCACTTATTTGACTATTTTAAATTTAATTAACACCCAATCCCATCTATTATTCTAGTGGTAAGTTTATCTGTAGTTATATCACTTTCAGAAAGAGCATTTTTCTCAGTTCCCCATATCCCAAGAGACCATCTTCTGCTTTACTCATTCAGCCTGTACTATTTTGTATAGGAAATTACTCATTACACCAGGTGCAGGGCAGGAGATAGGGATAAAGGGGAGAAAGTTAAGACATCAGTTATGGAGTGCAAATATTGGTGGTGGATTGCAATAAATATACATAAGAAGAAAAGCTGCTTAGCTGAAACTGTTGCCTAGTTCAGTGGGCTAAATACTTTGCTTACCAGACTTACCCAGGATATAATTTCAGTTCCCTGGTCTGAGTCATACAGATTTGAGAACACGTTTGCCTGACCTTTGCAAAACTTTCCTTGTGTAGGCCACTTCACTAGAATAAGGCTCAGCAGACACTAGGATGTAGATTTTGTGTTACCTTGTTTCTATTAATGCTGCAGGTGATAAGTATTTTCATCACTGGTCATTATCCTTAGGGAATTTTTATATTAAAGGCAATCTGTAAACTGTGAACCTGCACCAAATAACCATGTCTGTCCTGGGGTGTGTTTATTTTTCTCTTTTCTTTTTTTCCATTGAATAAGGTATAGCACTTGAAAAGGGTACATTATTTTTTATATTTTAGGATCAAAGGCCTTTCTCAGCCATCTCTAGTGAAACAAAATATTAATTGAAAGAGCCCTCGAGCAAAACAATAGAAATAGAGATTTCAAATCTGCAGGGGGGTAGCTATCTTTGGTATTCAAAGATTTCTTAGGAATGTTGACTTTTCCCTCTCTTTTCACATTCATGATCAAAGAGTCCATAAAACTTCAGCTTTGATTAGCTACTCTCTTTCTAGGCAGCACCATATACATTGACAAACTCTGGCCTGGATTTGCGGTATTATTGAAGCTGAACAATTCACTGACTCATTAATATTGGGGACTGCTTATCACACACTAATAAAAGAAGTAGAAGACTACAGAGTACTTTTCTCAATAAGCCACATCATATTTTCTGCTTGTTCTAGGTGGTGAGACATCAGAACATCCTTCTCTGGATATCACTCAGAGGTAGTACAGAAGCACCCTGTACTATCTGATTTCTGAAGAACCTTATTTTAAAAGTTAGAGCTGCCTGTGTTTTGTGAGAAGCCTGGTACCTCACCCTGGTTTAGAGGTTCACCTAGACTGCAGTCAGGCCTAATTACCTTCAAGGATCTTAGCATAGATGTGTCACAGAGCTGTGCTGCAATTTTTTGCATTCTCACAAATCTTATTTGAGTTTATATGTACATTAGAGCACTTAGGCTACAATACTGTAGGAATCCAGGGAAAGATGTTGAGAAATGTTAGGAGCAGGTTATTAGTAATCCTGTTTCACTGCAGGCTAGAAGCAGTTGTCTATGGACATAGGTATAGGAAATGGCTAACTGTGGAGATTGCTAACTGATAACCACTCTGCTTATATGCTGGTGGATTTATGAGAACTTTGTGAGGAAATAACATGCTACCAGTCTTCTCAGGTAACAGGGTATTAGCTACAATACATTAGGGCACAATAATGCAAGATTTTCTTATAGTAAAATGAGAAAGTAGTATGTTCATGGGAGTATGGCCAAGTGCAAAAATATAAGTGCAATCTCCATTTCTCAGTTACATAATAATACGCATTGGTAACATAGGTAAAGTGTACAGGAGACATTTGTTAAACACCTGTACTTGATAGATTAGGCATTAAAAAATAGCATGACTAATTGCAGGTGTGATTTTAACTCTCTTAGTATTTTCATTCATACATAAAGAGAATATTAATAAAAAACCATTCTTATATAGCATTCACATGTGCATCCAAACTGTTCTGAAAAGTGTTCAGTGCTGTTATTTCGGTTTTACAGGAGAGGACACCATAAGGCAATATCTGTTAGGGTCTCACTGCAAACTCAGGGTTCCAGCACAGAATTCCCATATCTCGGGCTATGGCAATGAAAACATGTTCAATAGAGAAGGATCAGTTTAGGAAGCATTTAAACAAATCAGTCATGCACAAGTCCACAGGATTGAATGGGATGCACTCACCAGTGCCAAGGGAGTTGGCCCATGTTATTGCTAGGATTCTCTGCCTTTCACCAATTTGATTGTCTCACATCATTTTTCCTTCTTTGGATGCTATGAGTGTTACCTCAATTGAGCTTGTAAAACCTATTACATTTCCACATGTCTTGAAAAGAAAAATATATTAAAAGGTACAGATGTATTAGGCAGCTCAGATATAACAAAATCTGTAGGAATGAAACTGTTAGTTGTATTTTAAGATGAGGTTTTCTTGAAATGAAAGTCCTTGGGACTGATCCTACGCTTAACCACAGCAGTTGTGTTGCTTTGTGTGGTGGAGTAACTCTTCATTTAGAGCAGAAGAGAGAGAATAGGCCCTTTTAGACTTCCTTATCAAATTTTTTATGGAAAGAAATTGTTGTAGCTGCTTGTGAAAGGTACCCTGTATGCTAATAAGAGCTTTATTCAAAAGTTCCTAGTTGTCTGTTTCTCCCTCTTTTTCATAATTTTCTTTGCTTGTCCAGGTATCTTAATAATGATCCCATAACTGGAAATTACTAGTAGAGTTACGGCACCCACCTAAGCAACTGAAAAACATACAGAGAAAGAAAGGCCATGCACCAATCTAAGGTACTGGTTCTGTCTCTTCCTTCCTTTGCTTGAAGACTTATGGAAGAAGAAACAATGGTGCACATACTAAATCGTTCACAAACTTCAGATGATGTATTAAGCTATTACTATGACTGGAATCAAATCTTCATACTGATGTTTCAGGTAGCAGAGCATGCCTGGAGAGCACAGTGTTCAGTGAAGGCTGGGAAAACTCAGAGTTTTGTGCTGTTTAACACAAACTGAGCCTGACATATCTTTCACCATGTTTTGAAAGGAAAACTCTATGGAAATATACATATATATATGTACAGAAGGAAAACGTGATTCCTTTTCTTTCCTTTTGATTGCCATAATATGCTCTCAGAAGCTAACTTGTTAGTGTAAAATGCATTATTTTTTTCTGTGAAAATAATCAAAACAGAGAATTAATTAGACATTGCTCCTCTGACAGCAGACCTCTCCATTAGAGTGAACTTGTGAATCAACATTGTTTCTAAGTGCATTCTATTTATAGAGGAGCACTTACCCGACATTGCAGAGGCAATAAACCAAAGATAAAAGTAATTTACCAGCACATAAATCTCTACTCCAGAGAAGATGGTATTAAGCATTCCACATTTATGTGGATTTATTTAATGTCTTTGGACACAAGCATATCAATGTTGACAAACTGTATAAGACAAGAATTTTAGTCAGATGTTGCATAAATCTAAAGCACTATGGGAAAAAAGAGGAGCACAAAATACAAGCAGCAGAGGATCTACTAGGAACAGTTAGAGGGCTGTAGCAGCCTTTATTTCTGTCTCCATGGTCAGTATGCATGACATGTCACATGACTGGCAGCAGTCTCACATTATGAGAACAAGTTTATCCCCTGCCATACCTAGATAGCTGACACACTATTTATGAAGTATTCCCTTGAAGGAATATATACAGAGAAATTTAAAAGCAGGAACAAGCACAAGGAAAACAGAATCTTGCCTTGTGTGTGCAATTACACTGCAAATTCAGCCTTTGCCTACTTACCATCACTTTATATGTTCTTTACCTCTCTTACATGTTATCATCTCTTTACTGTGGTGACCCCATCACAGTCTACAACTTTCTCAAGGCAGGCAGAGGAGGAGGAGGTGATCAGTGACAGGACATGAGGAAAAGGAATGCACCAGGAGAAGTTTAAATTGAACATCAGGGAAAAGTTCTCCACTGAAAGGGTGGTTAGTCCCTGAAAAAGGCTCCTCAGGCAACTGGTCATGATGCCAAGCCTGTCAGAGTTCAAGGAGTGTCTGGATGACGTTCTTAGTCACATAGTTTAATTTTAGGTTGTCCTACAAGGGACAGGAAGTTGGACTTGGTGATTCTTATAGTTCTCTACCAATCTGACACATTCTATGATTCTCATCTTTGAATGGTGTCTAAAACAGTATCTCAGTACTTTCAAGTTTAGCAGCAACAATCATAAGACAAACTCTAGTCCAAATGAAAATGGATTCTGTAAAGGGTAGGGTTATCTATTCCTTTCTTCAATCCATACCAGATATAACTCGAGACCTAATTCCTTTTCTTGCTCTCTCAATATAATTGATTAGATAGATGAATGATTTTGAGATGCCACAGGGACTTGCGAGCTTTAACCAGTCAAGAAGGATCCTTAAAGCCTTTCTCAACTTTCTTATAACAGCTAATTATGTTATGGAAAAGATTTCATCAATCTCTATATTGAGAGTTTTGAATATAGTCTTCCGTCAATGGAAAGTGAAAGAGTGTTTAAAGAAAAGTGAAAAGGCAGAAAAACAGTAGGCAAAAACTTAACTATACCAATGCAGGAATAAAACTGTATGTTTTTCCTTTTAAGATTAATAAAGGCAAGAAGCTAATTCCTAGAACTGAAGTTTTTCCATGAAAAAGTGATTTAAAACAAAGCATACGCCTATACAGCTTAATTTAAAACTGTCTGAAGGTAATTCATGATTCAATGAAGAATACTGCTTTTCTTGACATACGTGTACTGGCATGACCCTTAATCATGTATTCACTGACAATTATTAATGTATATAGGTAAGTAAAAAAATTACAAGGATCACCTAAAGTGCATTTCTCTCCAAAGCCTCTCAGACTACAGACAAGATCTATTTCAATAACTAGGAAAAAAGTCCACAGAAAGCCACACTGTACAGGGAAGGTCAGATGCTGAAACCTGCTGTAATAAAGGATGAACATATCAAGGGGTTCTGGCAGCCTGTTGTAGAATCACTATTACTTTACACAGAGAAATGAACCAAAAGTATCACACTACTTGGGAGTCCATCTAACTGAGCAACTACAAGTGGAAGAGAAGATATGAGGAGGGCTCCCTCTCTTCCCCTCCAGGGAGGGAGGGGAGCCCTGTGATCCCCCCCTCTGCCTAGGCCAGAGGCCGCATTTGGAGTGTGTGCTGTGAAGGAAGAGATTCACAGCACCTGAGAGGTAAGAGGGAGGAGGCTAGGCCCTCTTCCCCCCTCTGCAGCTGAGGGACGCTTGGGACAGTGCATAACTCAACCGAGCTGCCTGTAGCCAAGGCTAGGGGGCTTTTTTCCCCCACACACTGCATTTAGGCTGGTGGGAGGTGGATTTTAAGGCTCAGCATTTAAGCAGAGCCAGGTGAACGGGTTGATAACAAATCAGCTCAGTGCTTGGGAAACGAAACCGAGGCGAAATCAGAGATGGACCGATAGAGAGAGGCCCAGAGGATGTCTCTGCTGTGATCTAAATGGAGGACAGCCAAAAACCCGAGGAGGAATCAACATTCCAGGACACAGACGCTTGATAAGCTAAACTACGCTGCAGCAGCCTACGAACAGAGGTATGAGACCGAGAGGGAGAGATCACACAGCAGAAATGACACAGAACCGAGGAGAAAGGACTTAAAGCTATCTTCTTGGACTTTGTGAGGAGGAAAAACTGCAACAAACGGCTGGAGCTTGGTGAGGGGGGAGTGTTCGGGCCCAGAACACTCCCACGAGAGAGACTGCGTTACATATCAGCCTTGAAAGGCTGCTCCTGGACTAAAGTTAAAGGGAGGAGCTTAAAAGGACTGACAGAAATGTAAATATATATATATATATATATATAGTTGCTTTTAGTTTGTACAGTATATTTATTTGTGTAAATAAACGTATATACTTCCCCTTCCCCTATAGAAGCTTCTGGCCTGAAAGTTTCTCTCCGGTGTTAGGATAAATTGTGGGAAGGGGTGGGAGGAAGCCTAGAAATTGGATTTTGGATTTCTAATGTGGCTCAAACTGCCACAAGGAGTTATAAAATCTCAAAGTGCACTGACTCACTTCTTTTCAGTACTTTTCATATGTGTATGTTCTGATTTAATAACTTCACTTCAATGTGTTTTAAATGATGTGTGAAGTGAAAAATCCAAATCACTAGAGGCAGGGGGTTTTTTGCAATCATTATGTTGTTCTATGCAGCTAGTTCCCCTACTTGTTGCAACCAACCACGAAGCCCAACCCTGGTCTCTGTAATTCCCAGACTAAAAAGAAATATTTTTAAGTATTTATGAGATATTTATCTTTAATTATTTTATGCTTCATCCTTGCAGGGTCTTGACTGCCTTGATCTGGAAATCCTCTATTTTCTGTCACTGGAATAAACTGTATAAGCATATTTGCCCACACAGCTTCCCTTATTACAGATTTTAGTTAAAGATACAGTTAAGTGCAACTTATCATGTAAAGAGATAGGAGTAGAAATAATGACAGTTCTGAAATGAAAAGATTGGCAGAGTTTTTTTCTTCCACTTTTGTTAGTTTGTGTAAACAGTATAAAATGGTGATATCAGCAATTAACTAGGTAGACCTGGCAACTGCACAAACAGGGTACTAAAATAAATAGAGCAGTGGAGTACAAAGATCCATTGAATAACCTTTCACAGTTCCTCCCAGCACTATTTTCTTTAGTTCAAATAAATGGCATAATCCAATGTGGAAAGCTTCACATTAGTCGGATAGTATCTTTGCTTTACAGTAATTGCACGTATTTGCAATTTTTAGAGGAAAGGTGAACAGCACTGTTAATAACTACCGATCATTATTTAGAATCTGGAAACACATTTAGGTTGAAATGATGAATCAAAAGAGACGAAATCTCACCTCCAGTTTTTTCATGTTCACTTATCTTGCACTTAGACATCAAGAGGGGTCAAATAATTATCCAAAGTTACTTTAAACATTCAGGCTGGTAGTATTTGCACATATCTGACCTGGTTCACATCCAAATATAATCTTGCTCTTCTGCCTTTAGATAGTTATTGTGTCATCTTTCTTTGTCTGTTTTGGTTGGGAATGTCCATTAGTCACTCATACCTCTTTAACAAGAGTAGGTCATCTGGCTTGATGATTAATGCCTCTCATCTTCAGTAATAGCACTAAGAACATTAAAATCCTCATCAGACTAATTAGTAAGAGTGCCCCTGAGCCAGTCACAAGTTTTAGTATAGATCTGTCGTGAGTTCACAGAACTGCTCTGTCTGATCTTTTTGGTTACTTCTTCTAAGTAATATCTGGCCACTCAACAGAGATCACAGACACAGCAATGACTGGCTTGGGAGCATCAGTTTTGTCAGTATTTTTCCCCAGATAGCTAATTTCAATGCACTGAGTTTATCACAGTTTTCATGAATGAAAATTGCTCATCTAAAACTGATTATATGGCAATGTAACAAATACTGACCAAGGAAGAAAATTAGATAATTCTGAGCCAAAATAAAATAATTTACTTAACAAATTGAACAGGAAAGCAATGAAGACAAGATAATAATCTTCTTCCAGAGATCTGTTTTTTGCCATATAGGGAAAAATAAATGAAGACATGGTGGTCAGTTTATTTCTTGTTTTGGTTTAGGAAGAACTAATTATACTTTACTAACTTTTCTAAAGTTTGAGGAAATACTTTCTTTTATTTGCTTTAGTTTTGCTATCATTATTACTAAGTACTATTATTCCAATTTTAGATTGACATAATCTACCAGTGAGTGAGGCTTATAGTTCCGTATAGCCTCTTATTGTTAACATACAATAAAACCAATGAAAGATTTGCTTGAAGACAGAATAGATATTTATTAACGTCAACTTGCGGCCACAGGTAAGGCGGAAGTCACCACTTGATTCACCACTACTTAAGTCAGTTAAACATTTCAGGGAGTAGCAACTCTGCACTAAACGGCTTTAGATTTTGTTGTCATGAGCTGTGTGTGTCAAATATAAGGGTTTTTTCCCAGTTACAATGTTTTATCCAGAACTGAGATAGTGGTATTTCTGAGAAGTAGTACAGGATTCTTTCTTGCGAACTGCAATCTTATTCTACCTTTGATTAACAACATTCCACAAAGCAAAATCCTGTGGGAATTGTATTATTCTTCAATATTTGATGGTGTTAATCTAGCTTCAGGATCAGCACTAAGACATGTCTTCTATCCTGGAACCTGCATCCCTTGAGTCCTAAAATACATATTTTCACTCATCATCTTATTTGTAGCTGTGGAAGTTATCCTATGTGCCCAACATGCTTTATGATACTCCAGTTGCACACTGTGGGATAGAATCATAGAATAGTTTGAGTTGGAAGGGACCTTAAAGATCACCTTGTTCCAACTCCTCTGTCATGGAAAAGGGTGCCACTCATGGGACCAGGATGCTCAGAACCTTATCCAACCTGGCTTTGAACACTTCCAGGGATGGGGTGTCCACAAGTTCTCTGGACAACTTGCTCCAGTGCTTCACCACCCTCAGAGTAAAGAATTTCTTCCTAATACCTGATCTAAACCTACCCTCATTCAATTTAAAGCCATTACCCCTTGTCTTGTCACTACATGCTTGTATAAAAAAATCCCTCTCCAGCTCTCTTGTAGGCCCCCCATAGGTACTGGAAGGTGCTATAAAGTATCTCCAGACTCTGTTCTCCAGGGTGAATACTAGGACAATTGTTTTAACTACAAGCGAATCATTTAACTATTTTTGCACACCTGTACTCAGAAGACTGAAATTTTTCTCTTCTTTCCTTTTCTCTGTCAGGGCCCAGTCCAGTCCTTCCTGAAATCTACTGGTAGGTAGGTATGCATGTATGTATGTATAGATAGATAGATAAATAGATAGACAGACAGCTAGATAGAAGCTTTGTTCCTGAATCAAACATTCTGTATCCTCCTATATGAGGTGCATTAGTTTTCTCTTGTTGCTTGTTACCTGGCTGTTTCCAGTATCAGCAGAAATTCTGACACTGGCACATGAGCTCCAAGAGATGTGAAACTCCGAGAGAAGGTCTTCCCTGTCCTCCCTGCCTCTCCCTCACAAGCAGAAGACAGAATTACACCTGCAGACTGTGCCAGGCATTCCTGACTCTGTTGTAGAAATTATTTCATCATTAGTTGACAATTCCAAACGCAGATGTATTGGAAGGGGAAAGCAAGAGTGACAGGTCCATCCTTCGACTGGTTGGGAAGAAGATGCTTTAAGATGTTGCGCTACTCTGAAAAACAATGTTGCAAATAACAGCTTTGTGGGCTCTATTATCTTTCAGGCGTTTCCACAGAAAACAGAGGGGGCTTGCAAGTGAAAACGTTTCAGCTAATTCCTTCTTTCAGAATTGAAAGCCAAATTGTACAGGGACATACATCCAGCACTTATGAGTACTAATAATACCCCCTGTGTTTGCAATAGATAACCAATTATTTGATGATTCATAAGTAAAAAAAAGATACCACTTCATTTTCTTAAGAAACTGTCAGCTCTGAAGCATTTATACCAGGCAGAATGTAATGTGGCCATTACCACAACCCTACAAGGTACAGAATTCATAAAAAACATTACCGTTTAATAGGTTGTATTTTCAAATAAAATTAACTCTTCAAACAAAATAGACTTGAACATATGACCTCTTTTAGAAATGTGGGGTTTTTACCTCCTATTTTCATAAGAGGTAATAGACTTTCAGCACAGCTACACTGATTTATTTTTTTGCTTAAGAATCGACAAGTCTCTGAGCAGCTCCCTACAGAGGTATGTTTTGTGGTTGATTATCTTTGATTATGCATCTGTAGTTGTATTTTGGGTCTCTTGGGGAAGGGACTACAATTTTTCTACCTGGTCAACTGGTTCAAAGCTAAGCTATGAAAAGAATATTTCAAGCCAGGACCTAAATTGTACTGTTCCTTTCCAGAACTGTTTACTGATATTTCCAGCATGTTACTCTGCCAGTATTGTTTCAATAATATACATGTTTTGTCCAGGTATGTTTAAGAGGTGATTTTTCTCCTTCCATTATCCTTCAAAAACTGTTGCTTTATTTTTTTCCATATTTCATCCTTAATCACCAGCACCTGATCTTGTGTAGAGGATGAACCTCTCAAATATTTAATAGTTAATTTTGCCTCAGTGTTTTTGCTTTATTATTTGTTACGCCAAAAGTTCTGGCCTAGCAGATAAATTAGGCAAACCATCCTTTCTAATTAGCCATTTAATCCCAAACAAGAACCTCAGTTTTACATCAGAATTACATTTTAGTGTTATGTATTTTCAAACTTTTCTTAGTCAATATCACAGCTTCAGTCTCTCCACATATATAAATCATATCTTCTGCATTTGAATTCTGACGGTGTTTTGCTTTAGTCAGCATTTTAATACTCTATTTTATTGCTCCAAGGGAAATCAGAAAGTAGGATTTTACTTTGGATTTTTTGACCAGGCATTTTTTTTTAATATTGTTTGGTTTTAGAGACCTGAATTTCAAAAATTGGGATCCATTTTCTTCATAAGCAGTTGAAAGAAGACAAATAGGAAAACAAAAGGTAATAATCAGAGTGGGTCCCATCTAATTTGAACTGATGTGTTCATTTCCTAAGGAACTAATGTCTTAATTGCTATTTTTCTTGCCTCATAGACATTATCCTAGTCAACTGCAAATCCAGCCAAAAATTCCCAGATCCATTAGACTTAGTGAGTTTCCCAAATAGAACAGACCTTGATTCTTCAAGGCTTCCTGGTTTCTGACGTGCCTTTGAGCAGTGAAGTCAATCAGTGCCTCATGAGATTAGTAGGACCTGAGAGGAACCAGGGCTTGGTCTGATGATATGGTTTTTCAGCCTCTTGTCTCCAATACCACTTTTTGGAAGGCAAAAAGACAAAGGCAAAGAATTAAAGAATGACTCTAAAAACCATTGAGCTACATTTTCACAGATAGTCCACTGTACAGAATTGAAACTACATAGAAAAAAACCTTATCTTCTTCTTTCATCATAGGAAATAAGAAGATTAAAAGACAATATGAATTACTATTCCTCTCCTCTTTCCTAAGTGCTGACACACAGTTTTTGTTTGTTCTTTCTCTGCTCTGGGATGGTTCTGCATACCTTCACTTCTTTGGATGAAAGATCTGTCCTTTTTGCTTACAATTTCTCTGATAATGTGATGTAAAACAAAGAACTTTTGTCTTCTGTTTCCTCCCGACTACTGAAGAGAAATGAATGGTCAGGAAATGAATGAGTAGATTTTTCTTTGCACTTATATAAAAATAGCTGGCTTTAGGTTCTGTACATATGCCTATTAAAATGGGTAAACATATAATCACTAAATGCCTTCTGCATAAAAACAATTGGACTAATAAAACTTTGTGTGGAAATGAACTTTGTCCTTTTGTTCATCTTGAACTTTGTTTTTGTTGCTTCATTAGGATATTTTTCCTTGTGACCAGCAGAATTTTCCAATTATTTGTGATATTGTCTTTCTCCACTGGCTATTCGAACATCCAATCATATTACTTTCAGTGGGAACTATACAAATCCTGATGCATTCTTTAGGGTTTGGAACTTTTATTGCCAAATCATGATGAACATTTTCTGTAAAAAAAAAAACAAATAAAAAATCTTTTTTTTTAAACAAGAAAGTTATGTCTTATTATCTTCATAAAATTATATATACAAATGGTAACACATGCCCACAAAGGAACTCTATCTATTATCTATCTATTATCTATTAGTGCAAAACTCCCCTGATTTTCTATTTACTTGTTTTCAGGTATATCAGCACAATTCTACTCTTGTCACCAGCTGATGCCATGGAGATGTACATAGATAAAAGGGAAACTAGGATGGATTGGACAGTCCATCATTCTCTGAATGCCAACTATCCTTACATTTCCATTCAGTAGAACAATGTACATTTCTGAGTACATGGCTTTATACCCTTGTCTGGTAATGCCATTCTTAGATTATTTTTGTCTAATCTTTGCCAAGCTATTTACTCTTGGTAAATTGTAATTGAACTTTTATATACAGTAAAAATAAACTACAATCATTACTTGCCCTTTTAACATTTGTAGTACATTATGGCACGCTGTCTGTTGTATTCACCAAATACATAAGAAACATGCTTGTGACAGAGTACTGTAGATGAGGGTGATAAGGATTAGGGAAGGAAGTTGCCATTTTTGTCTGTGTCAGACTTTGCATGCCCCTTCTATGTGTAGAATATATTGATTAAAAGATTCTGACATTTTACTTTCTGTTATAGCAGCTGTCTCCTGTTCCCTAAATGGCAGCCAACAAACATGACCAGTGGCCCCAGATATTTACGGGCTTCAATTTTTCTAATGGATCATTATACATTCCCTACATACTGTGTCTGCTATGGGGTCTTTAAAAAGTAAAATATGGCATTAAATCAGCCACTTAGAAAATCCTGTTATGACTCCATGAAAATCCACAGTAAGAATATTATTTGTTCCCTGAGTTTCAGCTGGTGCTGTTCCCTGGTGCTGTTTGCCTTCATCCTGCTTGAGTAGGAGAAATATAGCCCACTAGGTAAATTTGGCTACATCACTAGAGTGAAGAGAAGCCCTGTGAAGTTAGGTCTGCACATTGAAGTGACATTGTTCAGTGAAAGGTGTCCTAAAACCAGAAATGGTAATACCATTATTTCATCAATATTGCATCGGATCTCTTTAGCTGAACTCTAGTAACCTTTTAAAAAACAGGTCTCTGTGTCCTTCCTTAAAATGTTCTATTTAGAAAACTAGGAAATATTTTTCTTGTTTACCCAATGCAGATTTTTTTTCTTAACTTCTACTGACCACTCCTCACTTCACAATGGCAGAATCCAGAAGTATAAGAAGGAATGTAGCTACTAAATAATTCCGGACATTCAAAATGTAATTTACACACCTGCTTCCCCCCACTGATTGAAAGAAAACTATTTTTTAAGGAAATACTCAAAGATATATATCTCTGACATCACAAAGCAACAAGTAAAAGGTGCTCGTGAAGTCCCAGTTGATGTGATGCATAGACCAAAGGCCACTGCACTTGGAGCTGACAATACAGTACATTTGCCTCCAATCTTTAAACCAGTTAGCACTTGCTTCCCTGGAGTGATCGCTGCAGAACTGATGATGATTCAGTGTTCTTTTTGATAAATGGTTCTTGAAAGCCCAAGACATGCTCTGTCTGGAAGAATTCACGGCCATCTGCTGGGAAGCTAATGTATTCATCTCACACATACAAATGGGATTGTGGATGATGTCTCTCACTGCTTTGCATTAATCTGACCTTATTGGTATTGAAATCAACTGGCACCATTGCAAAAATGGAGGTGTAATCTGACCCACAGATTTTATTTAATAACACAGGAATCCCTGTAATCTCTTCCTTCTAATTACTCCCGTACTAAAATTTGCATTTGTCTCATATTGAAGAAGAAACCTAAAAGACTGTTTCCTCTTTTCTTTCTCTTTTTTTTCCCCAGTACAATTCAAATCATTTGGTTATTCCTAATTTCATAAATAATGTTGTAACTGAACATCAATAATTTTAAAATAAACTAGGCGATCCCTCATATATTTTCATCACTGTAATCAGGATAAATGTTTCTGAGGGATATGTATTATTTTTGATTGCAAGTTGGTGATGAATATAATTTTCTTCAAGCTACAGAGTTTGTACTATTTTACCAGTGTCATCTGTCTCCAATGGTTTCCTTATATGCTCAATAAAGTGTATGGAAGAAGCTGAGGCCAACATCTGTGATGTGACCCTGCAAGACATACTAAATATCTTTCACCTCCAAGAAAAATCTCATGTGATACACTTCTTCCCTTACATTAACCATCTTAAGTCACAAGAAAGAGCCTATAGACCTCAATGGTTTGTATTTAAAACTTGTGTGGAATGCAAATCTGTTGTTTCCAGCCTTCACTTAGTAATAGTCATATAAAATATAAAGACAACATTTTCAAATCCAGTGATGCAAAAGATCATACACTCCTTTTCTGATATATAGTCACATCAGATCCTTGGTTTACAGTCACAGCATTCCACTGAACTCAGGGAATCTACCTTGGCTGTGGGATGACACGGGTGTAATTAGAAATAACTCTATTAATTGAGTCAACTCATTTAACAACTGTAAACCAATTAACTTAGAGAACAACCAGGGGCATATGTTTGGGCTTGTGAGTCCCTAAACATCAATGGGCATAAATTTTTTTGCTTCACTGAAGTGAATTTATACTCAGAATCAGTGTGGAATTTGGCCCCTCTATTTGGAAATCCAATAGCTACTGCATAATCTCTTTTCAGTTTAGGTAAATACAGCTTAATATCTAACTGATGTTTTTTACACATCTTTTGTGGTTCCCATCAATTATAGTAGCATTTTAATCTTCAGTATTCCTGGATAATTTTTAAATTAATTCCCTGTAAACAGGACTGAAAAATTCACAAAATAACCTTTAGCCACTCCCTAATTTCTTATTGTATTCAGGTGTTCAGTAAAGAGCTAGGTCCTCTTTTTCACAACTGTCCTTCTAACAGCTTTACTCATATATCAATAAAATGTGTTTCCAAGCATAATATTCTCTTGGCATAATCATCTGTTCATTCAGAATTACCATCTGTGCCTTGCTGGAGACTTCATTCTTTTATAAAACTGGCAGTGGTGACAAAGTTCATTTGAATTCCCAGGATATGCAATCATCAAACAATTTGAAATTCTCTTTTCAGAGCTATTTTTCCACACTGATAGAACTTTTAAGTACAGAAAATTCATGATTTGTTGTTGTTGCTGTTGTTATTCAATGTTTCATGGAACGCTGTCCACCATCCTTCCTCTCCTCCCACCACCACTTTCTCTACCAACTTCTTAGCTAAGGCTAGATGGATGAGGCTCCCTGTGAAGCCCATCAGCACTTGTTTTTTAATCAGCAGTACAGATTGCTGTTGACTTAAAATGAAGCATATTTCCCACCCAGGGAATGAGCACATTGCCTTCAAGCAGATCATATTTAAAAATAATCTTAGGAATGGGTTTTATATCATACAAGGTATGAGAAAGAAAAAGAAAAAAAAAATTAACCACAAACCAATATCTTTTGACTGCAAAGGCACATAGCTTTTCCTTATCATATTTATGAGTGGGAAAGGTTCCCTTTTGCTTCCTTCTTATATTTTAAAAGCACTGGAATTCATTGCTAGATTCATGCAGGTTTTGAACCTAGCAGCTAGAAGATCAAAAAACCTCAGCTTTTCTTGCTGTTGATTCTTTCCATTAGGTATTTTCAAAATTTCCAGGTTTAGTCACAGAATTCTGTAGCATGTGACACGATGGTTTACTTTTCTGTGCTTATTTTAAAGGTATTTTTACAAGGAAGTTACACCTCTGGCCTTCGTACTTGGTACTGTACAGTACTCAAAATGTTGACTTTCAGTCACAAATGGAACAATTGAAATCCCTAATTCCTCACTGAGAAATCTAATGGGTTGAAAATGCCTAGTTCCTTAGGATACATCTGAATCACACTCCCTTTATTTAGAGCTTCCCGTGACTAATTTACAGAAGGTTATCATGTACTATTCCCTGCGTGTACTATTCTGTTGGCAATGTAGAAACCTGACTTGGAACATGAATGCTGAGGCTTTGAGGTGCCCAAGTGGTCCTTCTCCTTGATATGGAGCTCTTTAGGCCAGCAGAAGTATTTATACAGGAACCTAGAATCTGGAATCTGTCTCAGTCCTGCTCTGAAGGAGTCCATCTCTCTACAGTGGTTACAATTCCTGACTCATTACTGACCTGAGTTTCATAGTGATGCACTGTCCCATAGGTAGGGTTCTCTGGCCTGAGGAAATACCAAAAAGATGGAACAAGTTCATGTTGTGAAGCTGAACTAGAAGTTCAGTTTCACTGTCTGTACTGGGTACATGCCAGGTGCTTCACCGTTGTTATTCACTAGAAATTTCTTTCCATCCTGTTTCCATTTGGTTGTGTGAGACATTCCCAGAAAGGTGGTGTAGTTCAAATTCCAGAAAGCATCTGCATGAGCAGAGGCATGGTCTGGACAGTTCAATTTGGCTCATACATAAAATAGTTTTCTAGAAACAACTATAAACTGAATTACAAGCTGGTGTCCAATATGCAATGCATAATGTCAGGGACAGACAAGCCATCCACTGCTTCCCTAGTGCCACCAAAGCAGAGTCCTGTGCAGTGGACTTCTGTGTGCTGAAAGGATTATTAACTCAGGGCACTGGTAAGGTCTGGGATAAAAATAAGCTGCAGGTTTTAAGTGAAAACTTGCTTGATAACTGGCCAAAATAAGCTGAAGTGTATTTAGAAGGAAATTTGTTAAGGTAGGCAGTACTACAGGTTTTTTATTGATTTTTCTCTCAGTCTCTAAATGCCAGTGATTAATTTACACCCTGAAGCGTGACTTTTTACCACAATCATTATTGGGAGCATAGAAACTGTTGAACACTCAGTAAAGCCACTAATATAACCTGTGTTAGTTGGCATTACTGTGAGGAAAGAAAAGTACAAATACTTGTAAAATGCCTAGTTGAATGACTTCTGTGATAGAGATAAAGGATCCCAATATTTTTCTAACACTAAGGAGCTTTAATGTTTTATCCCTAAAACCTCACAGACTTGATTAGGCCACTGATTTATTTAATGCAGTATCTTGTTCACAAATCACAGAACTCAAAATGTAGCATCTTTCTAACTTTTAAATCCATGCATCATAGTGCATTTCATATGGCATAAATAGCCCAAAGGGATCTTGATGGCTTGGAAAATCTTGCCCATACTATGGTCATGCATAGCTCGGACTATTTACTGGGGCAGTTGCCACTTGTAATAATAAGATAAGAGGCTGAAAACCACTTCAGAATTTTACTGCATTTTTCACCTGTAGATTTGTGCCAAAGTCAGTGATGTTTGGAACATGTATGGATCCATGACCACAGCTCACAATGGCCAGGTCGAAGATTTTATAAGGACTTTTGACTTGACTTTACAAAATACTCTCCAGAAGCAGATCAATATTTCTCAGTAGTGAAGACAGAACCAAATTGTCTTCTGAAAAAAACAGCCAGAGTATTAGAGAAAGGTAAGGAGGTAGAGCTGTTGTGCTGAAAGGAATGCATGGCCTGAACTCCCCAGGTTGGTATTTCAGGTTAAGAGTCTTTGTTCAGTGGATGTACTAAAGTTGGAAGTTAATATTTCATCATTTACCCTGAATGGAGGAAGGAAATTGGAACAAAATCAAACTATAAGCTCGAAAACTAGCAGAGAATTTTCAAAAATTGTTTAAAAATGAAGTGGTTCTGAGAGAAAGGTCCCATGAGAAGTGTTGGTTAAGACCTACCCAAGTAAGGGAAGAAAACACTGAGCTGGCAGTCCAAAGACAGCTTCCCAGAAACACTTAATAAAAAGGATCAGGTAGAACAATTGATAACTTGTCCTACACCTTTCTTACACATAAAGCGAGGCTTTAAAGATTTAGTGCATCCAGCGTAATAGAATCTTCCTTGACTCCTTGACTTTTGATCTCTTTTTTCTTTCCTAGTGAAGAAACATTGCAGATACTGAGCCCATGGTGCCTTGACTAATACAATTTGTCTCTTTAGGCTCATACTTGCTACTGCTGTTAGGCTTATCTCCAGATCTGTGGCAGTATGGAGACTGAGATGAATTAGATCTATCATAGTCTACTCCCCTTCAAAGTAAGTTGCATCAGATCTGCAAAATTCAGAATTACTAATTTTGCTCAGGAAAATTTGTACAAACATCTGTCAACTAAATAGACCTTACCACAATATATTCAGAGTGTATGGAACTGGTAGTATAGTTATCCCTTCTTTTAATGTAGGAATGATCATAAACAAGACTGTCCATAGAAGATACTCTTTTGATACATACCATTGCTGATGGTCTAAAAAAAAAAAAAAAAAAGGAAGAGAAAGTAGCAATAACATCTGACAGATTTCTGCAGTATACAAAAACACAGAGAGGTTACAAAACCTTCAGTCTTGGCTGTAACCATGTTACCTTTCTCATTGCTGACAGAGGGTTTGAATTCTACATTTATGGTTGATGATGACAGATCCAAGATATTAGCAACTTGATTGGTATTTTATGCCACTTAGTTATGGTGAGGGCAAAACCCACAATGTTCCCATCACCTTGTGACATGTTGCTTGTGATGTTTCATGAAAGCTGGAAAAATGCAGGCTCTTGCTTTTAATGGAATGAGCTAGTAACTTTGGAGCCCTTTTTTAAGAAATGTAGTGCAAACCAGTATGTTAAATACATGACTAAAGTAACATGAAATTAAGACTTCTTTGCATGCTTACAGAGGACACGTAGTCCTGATCTGTCACTGCTGTGATCTGAGCACTGCACAGTCAAATATAAACAGACAGACAAAACAGCCAAATTAGAGAAAGAATTCAGCATAACCAGTTGTTTGTTTGTTTGTGCTTGCACCAATCTGTCAGCTACGCTGGACCCAATGCATTGTACAAGATTGCCCACACTTACTAAAATTCCTTTATTTCACAGACCTTTGTTTCATAAAATGTTCTTTTAATTTGGAAGGGTAGAGGGAATCCCTTGCACTTGCCTTCCTTGCAGCAAGTTATATATATTTATATGCATACTACACACACACGCACACACATATATATAAACACAGGAACAAGGGAAGAGCTTTGGTTTTTTTTTTTTCCTTTCTTCTTCACTTTTAGCAGCAGGGAAGGTAAGGTTGCATAAATAGCTTTTATTCACAGCAAACGATGCAATGCCACAGGTATCAGCTAGCAGGTAGATTGTACATTGTTGACACCTGTTTATTCTTGTGCATTTCTTATGTACATTATTTTTGACAGTTTGAAAGACAAATCATATTTGAAATTTTGAAAGAAACATGATTCAGACAAAATCGGTGGCCAAGGGCAAATGTACTCAAAGAAGCATGGCTTTATTACTTTATCATAGAAATGACTGTTTTCTTTTTCTGCATAAAAATATTCTATAATAACCACTGTAAATGGAAAATACATCTAGTCTGACTTTCAAGTATATTATCCCAGGAGCTAAAATGCTGTTAATAATTTTTTAGGAGTAAATCATTATGCATAGGCAGGCAAAGGCAGTGACTACTTGTCATGGTTTGAGATGGCCCCAAAATCCAATTCCCTAGCTCCATTCCCCCTCCCACATCTCAGCTTAATGTGAGATGGGTTTTTCCAGACAACACACACACCAGACTCAAAGTGGGGGAAAGGGAATATATTACAATGACTGTACAAATAAATACTATATCACATTATACACATGATCACAAACTATCTCTACCATGACATATGTATTTACAGTGGATCAGATCTCTTCTCCCCTCCAAATAAAAGTCCAGGAGGGAAAGAAGGGCAGATCCCTTTCAGTCTTTGAACAGCAGCATCTTCTGAGGCAGCAGTCTGTCTGTCTTCTCCACATGCAGCAGCTGATAGCTGGATTTCTGCCAGCACTCACGAGGGAGGTATTCAAGCCTCTCTCGGCCCCATCGCCTCCAACCGAGGGGTCTTCCGTGGGCTTCGTAACCCCAGACAAGGTCGTATCACCACGTCATATCACGAAGACACAGGGGGGTCTTCGTGACGGTCTGGTATCTCCAGGAGACTCAGCTCCTTGCAGGGCCTCTGTGCCCTGTCTCTCAGGCTGCCACCGTGGCAGCAGTGCAAGGGGGGAGCCAAGGTCAACTCCCCCTGCATTCCTCTGGCCGTCCCGGTCCAGCTCCGGGACGCTCTGAGCTTCTCAGCTCCTCTCTCTCTCCAGTGCTGCATGTCTAAAACTCTTCTCCTCAATAGGAGTCCATGTCACTCTTCTCCAAGAGGGATCTCAAAGGAGTTTTGGGGGGCTGGTACAGTCTTACCCCAAACTCTGTCTCTCAGGCTGCTGGCTCTCTTTCTCCTCAGCTCTCTTTCCAGGAGTCTTCTCTGCGGTGTTGCATGTTGCTTCTGCTGCTCCTCCAGTTCAGGTCTTATCTCTGGCTCTCTGCCACCGTTTCTCTGGTCAGTGCCGGCTGCTGCTCTGTGCCCATGGAGAAAACATCTCCCGGCATAACTACAGGCACCTAGCCCAGCTTTATGCTGTTCCAGGTCCCTGTAGCCCCCCCCAGCCAGGGGCTGGGAGGCCCCAGAGGGCCCAAGGGGCTCAGAGCCCCTTCCTCGTGGCTCACAACATGGCCACCTCTCCTCAACCACCCAAAAACTACAAGTCATCTCTTCCGGTGAGCTTGTGATATGTTTACATTTCTGCAGGAGCGCCCATTGGACAGAACTCCAAAACTTCCAGGGGTTTCCACCCCTTGGGGTCTACCACTTTTCTAGCCTCTGGGGGAAAACAAGATTCAAACCATGACATATGTATTGCCAGTGGTATCATATCAAAGACATGGTAACTATGGAAAATCTAATGCTGAGGTTCACAAAAAATAATTTCTTGCGAGACATTTGCCATCCATCCCAACGTTATCACTTATCTTCAGCAGGAATGAATAAATCACGGGTTTTAAAGTCAAAACCTAGTGATACTAGGGAAGTTCTCCTTATAAGTTAGCAGGAGTGGACTTGGAGTGCCTTTTGGGTGCACCATGTCTAATAATGGCTCCCTGTGTGAGGAAAGGATAAGGATATATTGTTATACCTGAAGCATGAAATTACTTATTTTCCAGACCTGAATTATAAACGTCTAAAACAAGTAAAAGGAAAAGTTACCTGGAAGATTAATTGCTATGATTAAAATCTGTACCAGCAAACTAACTGACACTACACTCAAACAATCAAGAAAATATGAATGTTTATTTTTCTTTTTCTACTGTGATGAACATGGCATAATTTCAGCAAGATCTTCTTAAATTAATGAAGTCTAGTGGAGGCACTTGACTGGGAACCACTCTGCGCACATGTTGATTAATGTGCTCAAAGTGTGTTGTCTGTATGGGTGTATGTATTGCAAATCTGATCCCACATACTCAGAGCTATGCTACAGCACTCTACAAAATAATGTCATATTTTACACTGTGATTTTACTGCCTTGCTTATTACTTAACTGCCTTTAAGATTTTAACCACTTCAAATTATTTAACTAAAAGCACAAGCTAACTGGACTATTTCTTTACCAGGCTGCTAAACATCATCCTGTATGGTGATTGCTTCCCATCCAGTCACATCTGTGATTGACACAATTTCTCTATGCTTAAGTAGCAGCTAACTGGATTTCTTCTTCTCAAAGCAATTCTTCCACGATGAGGATGGACACTAATTTTTCAAGAGGGTGAGAAAACCCTTTTTATATACAAAGAATAACCTCCCCACACATTTTATTTTGATCTGAATGTCTTCACTTGAACCCCCAGCTGCCTGGGGAAAGCAGGACAAGACAGTCAGTGCAGATGAGTGACAGAGTCTGGAGAGGGCAGGGGCACAGACGTGCTCCCTCTCTCCCTCCAGCACCAGCACAAGCTTCTGCTCCTCACTCCTTTCTTCACCTGAATTTCTGATCCGCGTTTCAAGGACACAGAATGCCCATTGACTACATGGAAATCAATACCATACAAGATAGCCCTTGATTAGTTTTTAGATTAAGATGAATTAGGGCTTTCTGTCACTTTTGAATGGACAGTCTGTGCCAAAGCATGGCTTGTGGTGAGCCTCGCTGGAGGAGCCTACAGGGATCATGGGGAGATCCTGAAGCTTCCATGGATAAAAATTAAAGTTTTCCCACTCCACCATTGTAACTCATGTGCAGAAGATGAAAAAAAAATAGTAAATTAACAACTGATAACTAACATGGAGGAGTACTCATAGGCTCAGTCAATTATAGACAGTTTAAGAGAAATTATGCCTCACTTTCTTGCAGGTGAGAATTTCTAGTTCTGACCCCATGTATGAGTTCAAGCTCACCGAGGCAGGATCTCTGACTTTGAATTCTTTGTTGGTTTTAAGACATAGGGACACTCTCTTCCAGGGTTACAAGTGTACTTGTCTGGGAAATTAATTCAGGACTGGGGCTGTGGAAACATCGATTTTGTTTAATAAGCACTTAGGACTCTTCACACATGACACCCTGGTACTACTAGGTCAGAAATAGTTAATATTTACTATAATGTTTATGTTTGTTTTATTTGTTTCATGTACTAGTGAGAATGTGTCCAAAAAGAATACACATATTAACACTACAATATTTAAACAGTATAATTTTTTCTTTGCTGTCCTCCACAACTAATATTTTATTCTTATTAATATAGTGTCCTATGTTTTTTGCATGACACAGCATCTTTCTGAAGCTGCGGTTTAGAAAAAGTCTTGTTTGAAATTTTGCTGGCACATGAAAACCTATCATTTATGGAGAAATTGGAAGCATTTGAAGTGGCTGATACACAATAGCCATAGCAGATTTGCAGTGATCTGAACAACTCAACATTAATTACAAGTCAGGGAAAAGAGACATCAACTTCTTAAACAAACTGCACCAGGAAAAAGAAGAAAGCACAGGGAACTCTTTCTAGGGGTGAGACTGCCATGCAAGTTATCAGCTAAGTCATAAAACTAGAAGCACTTATAGAGTGGATTTTCCAAAAGGCTAATATTTTTGTATTCACTATAAACTGAGACAAAATTTCATTATGAATCCTGCAGTGCTCTAGGGAAGGGCATTGTGATTACCAGTACTCTACAGTGTGAGAAACCAAGACAATTGCAGATTGAGATTATGCAGTTTTCCCCAAATTCAGAGTTGCATCCCAGGTGTTTGCCAGGTCAGTATAGGTAGCAGCAATGGAGCTGCAGCACATGATCAAACATTGTCCTGTGACTGTAGAGGCAGCTCCCTGAATCTGCAGGTGTGCATCAGAAGTGAACACATTTTAAGAACTGTGCCTGAGATTTGTGTATGTTTGCCATGACAATTCAAAATTTGTCTTTAATGCTTATGCAAGTCTAATTTCTTACTTGATATAAGAGGGACAATCAGACCCTGTAACAGCCCATAAGACTGCTGTGAAAAGAAATGGGAAGAAAAGTCAGTCACATGGGCAGTTCAGGCTACCCCTGAATACTTTGCAGAAGTGTACGAAGATATAACACACTCGGAAGTAAGGAGGTATCAACTAATGCTGTGCTTCTCTCAAGTGCAACTTTTTGTTGATGGTATGTAGTATCTGATTGTTATGTACTGTACTGAGTTTGCATGGCAAGGTTTTGGTAGCCAGGAATTACAGGGCTGGCTTCTGTGAGAAGCTGTTAGAAGCTTCCACCATGTCCAACAGAGCCAATGCCAGCTGGCTCCAAGACGGAACTGTCACTGGGCATAAGACCGTGATCAACAGTGGTAGAGTCTCTGAAGTAACATATTTAAGAAGAGTGAAAAAATCCTCTTGTGCAACTGCAACCAGAGAGAAGAGTGAGACTGCGAGAGAAAGAACTCTGCAGACAACAAGGTCAGTGAAGAAGGAGGTGGTGGATGTACTCCAGATGCCAGAGCTGATTCCATTGCACCCCTTGAAGGCAATGGTGAGAGAGGCTGTACCCCTACAGCCCATGGGCGACCAGAGTCGAGCAGAGATGCAGTTTATGCCCTTTGAGGACCCCATGCTGGAGAAGATGGATGCCCAAACGAGGTTGTTACCCTGTGGGAAACCCATGCTGAAGCAGGCTCCTGACAGGACCTGTGGACTTGTAGAGAGAGGAGTCTGTGTTGGTGCAGGTTTGCTGGTAGGACTTGCAATCCCAGTGGGGACCCACACTGTAGCAACCTGTTCCTGAAGGACTGCACGCCATGGAAGGGACACATACTAGGGCAGCCGCAGAACAGTAGCCTATGGCAAGGACTCACACTGGAGAAGTTCATGGAGGACTGTTTCCCATGAAAGGGACCCCACATTAGAGCAGTGTGAAGAGTCCTCACCCAGAGGAGGAAGAAACAGCAGGAACAACATGGGATGAACCTACTGCAGCCCCCATTCCCCATCTACCTGCACCACTGGGGAGGAGGAGGAGGTAGAGAAAATCAGGAATAAAGTTAGGCCCAGGAAAAAATGAGGGGAGATGTTTTTAAGATTCGGGGTCTTTTACTCATTATCCTACGCTGTTTTTGTCCCCAAGTCAGCTCTGTTTTTCCTGTGATGGTAACTGCTGAATGACTTCTCCCTGTTCTTATCTTGACCCATGAACCTTTATCTTTTTTTCTCCCCTGTCCAGTTGAGGAGGGGAGTGGTAGGGTGGCTTTGATGGGCACCTGACATCCAGTGAGGGTCAACCCATCACACTTAGCAAATTCTACTAAGGTGATTAATGGAAATATTAATTATATGCCAGTTGGTTTTATCCATTTTTTATTTGAATTTACATACATGGTATCTTCCTCACAGTTGTGCAAATATGTATATGTTTAGTAGTGCAGAAACCCTTAATTATTTAAAACTGGAGACAAAATGATGAAGTACAGAAGTCTGTCACTCATCATTGCTATTCACCATTATCATCACCTCCACAGCTAGATCAATACCCTCTGAAAGCTGTTTGTTTTCAAAGACTCACATAAATGAAATTACCAGGGATTTACAGCATGCTTTATCTCTCAGAAGAATTTTTCTGTCTTCTAGCACTGTAAACTTGTGATCTCCCTTCTGTCTATTTTTTTTCTTCTGGCTGTGGAGTGCAGTATGTGTATTTCTTGACATTTTTTTTAGATTTCTGATAGCTTAATTTATTGTCATGTCTCTTTGATTTGGTCCTCTACTTAATTCCCTCTCCCTCCCTCCCAGTTGGTGAGAACTGTGTTTTATTTTGCTTTTGACAAACCACCTTTCCTGTGACAGAATATCAGTGCTGGAGGAATTGTTAGCTTTAGGTTTTTAAATTTGTACTAAAGAGACTGATGTTCAGAACATCTGTGAATGCACTCTAAGTAGATCCAACTTCCATTTTGCCTCTACATTTATGGGGTAAAATAACATCAACTTTGTTATTGTGTAGAAGTTCATCATCAGTTTTGCAAGACTACATTTTCATTACTTGCATTCCATTTTCTTTGGCTTGTCTTTTTTTCTTCTCTGCTCCCCAGGCTGTTTTTTCTGCCTCAGACCCTGGGTTCTGTCATTTATCCAATCATTTGACTTGCTCAGGACCTTATTTTGACAGCCTCATTTTAAATAGCAGTGATTTAGTCTGTTATAACTCACTTCCATTGAAATCAATTGCCATCTTATAGATCATCTTTAGTGCAAAGATAGCAAAAATTGGTTTTCACATATCTGCAGAAAAGTAATCGTCTCTACTACTTTTTATTAAATTATGCATTTCAGGTTACTTATTTGCCTAAATACTGTAGCCATGGAATTGTATCCATGTATTGTATCCATTGAATAGCTTTCCATTCCCTGGTCCACTGATTCTCAAGAGCAATCACGAGCATTGTTTTCCCTGAGATAGGTTTTTTACAGGGCAGTGGTGTCTGCTTTTTAAAAATTTATTTCTTCTCTCTTCTGTCTAATTTTTCTTCATACACATTTACTTCCTATTTTCTCACTTGTTTTAATTCAATTTCTTATTTACTGAATTCAGTTAGTTGTGCAAGTTAACTTGTGAGAGTGAAACCCTGATTATTTCATTGCATTTTAAGAATTTAAGGTTCATGATCTAGGAATTTATGACAAATTAAGAAAAAACCTTCAGTGATTCAACCTTTCTAACATTTCAATAGTCCTTTGAAGATGATTATTCCTCTGTATTTTCTATAAAACTCCTCAAACAAGTACTTCAGTTATTGAGGTAGTAGGTGGAGTGAATCTAAATGCAATTTCAAGATTTCATACATAAAATGAATGATTGTGTTCCTGGAGAAGTTATGTTAATTGATAATCACTCATGTTTCTAACCTAGATTTCCCTGACTTTAACTTTCAACAACTGCATCTTGTTTCTCCTTTGCATATAGGTAAAAGGGAATGGCATTGGTAAGCAAATCATCCAGTCTCCAAATGAACTGTGTATCTGTCTTGAAAGCCTCTTTTACTTTCCTGCTGTCCTTTCTGCAATGCTGACAGCTTAACAGAAAAGTCTTCCAGCAATGGCTTTAGCAGTGCCATATGCTGTAGGAATGCAGCACAGGTACCCTCAGTGTCTCAGCTGTTTTGTCTTTATGTGTCCCACAGTAACATTAGGTCTCTCAGGTACTGGGAACATAGATCCTTCTGAAATCCTAAATCTTTTTACTTTTTTCTCAAATGCTGCATCTGCACATGCAAGAGTATGTCCAGTTTTCGCTTGTGGATGCTTGGTTTGTGTTTGGCTGTTCTAACGTGTGCTGTTGGCATGGATCTCCTTGTGCAATAGGGCCGGAGAGCTCTGTAGAGCTGTCCCCATCCTGTGGAATTCTCTTGAATTATAACAGTTTACCACTTCTGTTGGTAATGTATGTTCATTTAAAAAAGACAAAATATTTGAATCCTAAACTATAGCTTGATTCTGTTTGGGCACATTGTGTCTGTAGAAGTGAGCCCATAAGAAATAAACCCTCAATGGCAGTCAGTGTCTCACCTTCAGAAAGCAATTCTCTAGAAATTCTAATTGAGTTTAGTAACGCTGGAAGGACTGAAAAAATGTAGAATGTGCCTCATGTCAAACAAATATTCTGTAACCATAGTAATATAAATTTCAGAATTCCTTACTACCCACAATATAGTACTCCAGAGCAAATTAATGCACACACATTTCAGTATTGCTCGATATCCCTGTTTATAGCACCAGAAAGGTTGTATAATTTTCAAGCTATTTTTTTCTTTATAAATTATGCTGATCCAAATATTAGTTTCTAGCTACAGGGTTTTGATGCAGCTGGTGCTGTCTCACACTGCTAAATATTTTTCCTGGACACCTCTGTCATCTGAAAACCATAGGTACTTTTTTAAGAATATATTTATATTCTCTAAGTGAATCATTGAACCAGCATACCTTCTTTCCTGTCTTTCTACTAACTACAAGTTAACCTTTGCTGTAGTGCAGGAATGAAAAACAAGTGCATCATGTAACTTGTTGTTTAAACAATAAATCAATACATCTAATACAGATGTAAACTCTGTTCTGCATGTTAACTTCCTGTCTACCTTGTTCACTATTACAGAAGATTATAGTTTGAGACACCTGCTTCTAACAGGCTACCAGTTTTCACAGGATCCATATCATATTTGCATTTCTGCATGTAGACATAATTTACCACAGTTAGCAGTTTTCCAGTTTTCTCTACGGATCACTGTAGATATCAGTAACCTGCAAAAATCTTATCTCCATAACAGAGTGCATGGGTGAATATGCAGTTATTAATTTTCAGCTGTGTACGTTCTCTGAAGATGTTATCTCACATTTGCACCAGAACAAATATCAGCAATGACCAAAGCCTGGCTGCTCCTTTTTGTAGCTCTCAACCCAAGGTTTTAGTTGTCATAAGCAAGATGCAGCTAGGTGACTTTGACTCAGCGTTTCAGAAGAAGAATATTATTGAGCTGCAAGTAAATTCCAAAGCTAAAAACATGTGACAGAAGGAAATAGAAAAAAAAAAAAAGAAGAAGTGCTTATTGAGCTAGTGTTGGTAAGCAGAAAATCAGGAAAAAACAGAGCGAATAAAAGGTATAAAATCATTTAAAAAAAAAAGCAGAGTTGGAGGGTTAGCTAAGGTTTTGAAGATCAGCAATGGGTAATGAAAGCCAACACTTTCCTGCTGACTCCTCAGCTATAGTCACCAACAAGCATTCCTCAAGTGCCTTTGCTGAGGTGTTGAAGAAATTGATGCTTAGTCTTATATCATTTTAGTCTTGCCTTTCTACTGTGTAAATAGCTGCTATGTATTCATAAATAGTGCACGGACTTGCTTTCAGAAGGTCTGCATATAGCAGAAGACACCTAAATCAAATTCTTCAGGTATTATGCCTATGTTTTGAAGGTAGGCAACAACATATGTCTAATCCATCTATGTATTATGTTGCTTAGAGATATATTTAGATCCTGGTCTTTACAGGGTATTTCTAATTAGTAATTCAGCTATGTGGATTATTTTACAGTGGCAGAGATGAGGTGATGAAAACCAGTGATCCAGATGTCATCTAGCTACATCTATTCCAACAAATTTGTTTCCTACCTGTTTTCTCTAGGGCCCTTGAATGGGTTTCAATACTACTGGGTTCTGTGAAGATATGAAAAAAAAAAAAAAGAAAAAAATGTCTATTATTAGAAAGGAAAGAATCCTTTGAACATAGCCTTCCCTGTCACATCATGGCAAACTTTGTTAGCTTTACTGTTAAGTTCCAAAGGATTGTTATTGTCACCTCTACTGCTGACGAATGTAGAACGTGTGTGTCTGTGTGTGTGTGTTTGAGTCTGTGTACGTGTGCATTTGTATGTGTGTGTGCATGTGTAAGGGCAAAGGTAGCTGTGATAGAAATCCTTACACTGCTTCAGTCATTTATCATGCACAGAATATGTTCTTATGCACACTGAAGTATATTACAATTTCCGGGGGAAAAGGTAGTCTTTCAAATAAACACTAAAAGCCAAATGCTAGGATCATCACTTGTCCTCTCTGTAATTGTAATGTAATTGACATTCTACGTTATATTTCCATTTCAAAGAAACAAGCAGACCTATTCAGCAGCTGTGCAATCACTCTCCAGTTACCACTCCTATTTAGTTTCACATAGATACTCCTGGTGGCCCATGTTTTATACTTCACTTCTGTATTAGAACAAAACAGACTCATTTTAAAGGTCAGGAATTATGCAAGTGAATGGCATTTTTATGGGCAGAAAAAATTTTTACATTCATTCCTGAAATTATGATAGTCAATACAGTGCAAACTGCCATATCAACAAAGGAACCTAATAATACAGCTACTCTGTGATTTGTTTTGGCTTAGATCTAAGCCACTGCTTACAGCAGTTTAACACATGCAATATCTCTTAGCTGTTTTCTTAATGGGGTTGTGGTCATCACATCTGTGAAAATAAACTATTCAATAGCATTATTTTTTCATCCAATAGAGTAGGTCAAACTCTTCCACTTTTACTGTGTCTACTTCAGATAACAAGCAGCTTTGCCTCTGGAAATGAACAAATTGTTTGCTTGCTGTCCAGGCATTTTTCCTCCTAAAACTGTGTGATCTGGAGGGGAATAAAATGATAGCATCGTAGGAGTAGGAAGTCAACTTTTTAAGTTGATCATAATTGTGGAAATTTTAGGTCTGTATTTAGAATACAGTCTGAAGAGGCAGATCTCCATTTATTTGGAGAACAAATAATACAGCCTTGATGACTTAGAGAACTTAGAAGAAATTATGATCCCTGCAGACTGCAAGAGACTGTGGGGACACCCACCAAGCACACATGCAATCCAGCTCTCAAGCACATAAGGTTCCACTAACCCTGGGGCAGTGACTTAGTGGTCTTGAAGAATAAAAACTGATAAAGAATACAGAATTATTGAGACACAAAAGTTAGACTAAGAGGATATGAAGTACTTAAAGACCACTGCAGTCCTGATTTTCTCTGAAGCTATCCAAAATATTTATAACTGTCTCTGAGTTAAGATATAGGGAGAAAAAAAAGTCATCCTTTCTTTAACATTGTAAATGAAACAAAAATAAGGGGTCCACTTTTTTTTTCATTCAAGAGGTACTGTAGAAATGTTCTAATAAAATGCTCATTCTCTATGTCCTTCATGTTGAGCTCTTGCAACAGAATTTCTCTAACCAGTCTTCTATGTAATATAACAGTGAATTTGTTTATTAACTTTTACAGAATGGGTTTCATATTTATTTATTTATTGGTACAATGACATTAATTTTGTCTCCTTCGTTTGTGAAGACACTTCGATAGAAGGGTCACATTTTAATTTATCCTGCAGTTCTAACAGACGACCCTCTCTGGGAACTGCTAGATAATGTTTCAAAACCCAGCATAAATGAAGGTGAAAATATGTGGATCAGAAAGACAGAGCAAATGTTGCTTGAAATGAAATACTGAGCTAGTGTTAGTGAAACTCCTCACTGGTCTAGTGGGGTAAGAAGCAGGCAAGGCCTTGACTCTGTGTAAGCACTGCTCAGCAATACCAAAAACATCCCTGAATTATCAACGCTGTTTCCAGCACAAATTCAAAACACAGCCCCACACCAGTAACTATGAAGAAAAAAGAACTATGGAGAACTACCATGAAGAAAAAAAGACTCTACCCCTGCCAAAACCATCACAAACAGATTCACTATTTTTTTTTTATTTTATTGTAGCTAAAACAGTTTAAATTACATAAATAGTGCATTTCCCAAAAATTTACTGGATACATACTGGGAATTTACTCACAAAACAACTATAGCTTGGTCTGCATAAAGTCAAGTCTCTGCCTAGGCTATTTTATCTACATTTGTCCTTTGAGTATGTTTCTGAACAGACCTACATGCTGGAGAAATAATGATGAAAAGTCTGCTGTCAAATGCAATCATGCCAAGGAAAATTGAAAAAACTACTTACTTATTTTAATCCAGTAATGGCATTAATTTTATTAATATTAGACTGGATATAATTATTCCTGGAGAGTCACAGAATTACTTCCTTCCTCGAACCAGAAAATCGTGTTCCTAGATGAGTCAACTATGGGTTTGAAGCTTTGCTGCAGGGTTAACTCACATTGTGTAAACCGGGTTAAAATGTTTTTATCACCCCCTCTTCCTCAAAAGACAAAAAAGAAAAAAGAAAAAGAGAGAGAGAAAAGAAAAAAAAAAAGAAAGAAAAGTAATAATGACAACCTGAAGCTATCTATCAGAAGGTTAGGGAATAATGAAATGCATGTAAACTACCCATTTGCAGTGCTGAATTGAACCTAGCCATTGAATTTGTCAGAAGGAAACAAATTTATAATACTTTTTTGTTTGTTTAGTCTCTGAATTTGGTTCCTGTCACTGAGTAGGACAAGGTGATCACTAAGATACTGTCACTCAGTCAGAAAAGGCCAGCTATTTATTACTGTGATTAAATCCTCCTTGTAGAAAACAAGGGCGAGATTAGAATAGCTAATCCACACACCTTCCTGAAAGGATTCTAGGAAGGATTGAATTAGCATCCCAATTTCCCAATCTCAGTACCAAGGTCACAAAACCAAATTGCCTGAATTACTTAGTGGTTCCTCACATTCATGTCATCATTATCTATCAATTACCTGCTCTCAGAGATCAGATCAAAGAAAATTTTGATAGCTATAACAACAAGCTAACCTAAAAGTAAGGAACAAGAAAATGTCAGGAATAAAAATATCTACCCTTCACACAAAAGTGCTTCGTCATAGTGAATGACATTCTTTACCTGGTGTAACGTCATATAAATATTGATGAGTGAATCATCTTTTAACTTCTTAAGTGTTGTGAAGGGTTTCCATTGATTAGTATCAAAAATGCATACATGTCGTACAAGTTTCTTTTTTTTGTCTTCTGTGTAATTAGTTCTTTACAATATTTATGCTGACTGGTGAAAATGGGCTGTACCATTTTCATGTACAGAAATACAGTTTAAGAATCAAGATACAATATTTTCTTCTATATTATTCTTGTACTTGTTAATAGATTTTTCCCTTACAGCATCACTTTCTTTTTTAAGCTTGAAACATCTGATATATTTGAATTAAAAATGTTATTTTGATCTCATTCAACTCTAAGTAACAAATTATCCTAGTGATGAATTTAAGTAGTATGATCTCAGAAATTTGCCTATGCAATATACTTTTTCTTCTGATAATCAGTTTTCCATCTTCTGCCTGAAAAGGATCTGCAATGACATGTGGTCTTTTCAATCCAATGACATCTAAAGCTAAGTACAATCATGGACACCTTAAGCTTTTTGGAAAATGTATTTCAGAATCAAAAGAATCAATATGAAAGTGTATCAAATTAGAACATGATGCATTTGAAATATTAGGTCTTTTAAAGAATGGAGCCAATTTGCTCATCTTGAGTAAAACCACTGTCACCATGTGGGTTTTTTCACTAAATCATTCAACTTCTTTTGTCACGCATACCTTGGCTGATATAAAGATATTTAATTCTCACAAAGTTCTACATTAGTAAGCTTCCCATTGTTTTACATAGTAGTGTTTCTAAGAAGAGCAAACTGTTCACTAGGAAAAGTTGTCTCTCCTTTTATCAGGTCATTAGGAGTAAAATCTTGATCACCTGGATACCACTTCTTGCTGTCTCAAAGAGTATATGTACCACTGCAAACATAGAAATTATATTGTATAATTAAAATAAATAAAACTGACTTTTATTAAGAAGTCTTAGAGGTGGATTGAACTATTTAAAAAAAAAATTAGACATAAGAAAAATTCCTCTTTTCCTGATGTTTTTTAATCCATCTAAATCATCAGCTGTTTGGGTTGATGGAAGAAACTTTGTTATCCAGTAGAAATGGGTGTGTGGGTGAGAATTTGGCTTATAATACAATTTGCTTTAGTTTATATGGTCAGATGTGGCAGCAAAATTCTGATTTCACAATAAGACAGTAGAAGAAATTCAAATTCCCATGGGTCATTGCAGGGGTGGGTGGCAAACCTTTAAAATCAGAAAGGAGCCATAACCCAAACCTTTTAAGAGCTATACTAGTTCCACTGGGAAGCTCTGCCATCTTGTGCTTGATTAGAAAATAAATCTGGCTTCCCCAGAAGATGGGAAGTGTAGGGCCTTTTCTGAAGTAATCGTAGGCGTAAATTCATTGGCCTGTGATTACAGTGTAATGGTAAACTCTTAGGTCAACTTTTCTTTATGAGCATGGATAGTACATTTAATGTCACACATGAGTTTCTGCAAGTTTATCAAATCCCAAATTGCCTGCAAGATTTTGCCTGGACAAGATTTAATGTCTTTATGATAGGTAATGTTACTAGCCACCCAAGCTTGTCTTCAAATTTACAGGATTATAGCACTATTTAGAGACTTCGCTTCTGTAGATTCCCTCTAACAAGTCTGGAGAAGTGCTTCTTTACTTGTTAAAATTCAGGAAATAAATTGAATCAGATTATCACTGGTTTGTGCTAAAAAAATTGAATCATGTCAGTCATTAGTGGATTAGCTGAACATTCCATTAAGGTACAGACAGATATTGAGAGTGACCTCTTCTGAGGCCTGCAGCAAGAAAGCTTTAAAGTCCTGCTTCTGAAGAATCCCTCTGAAGTCCTTCTATAGAGGGAGATTATGCCAAAGCAAAGGAGGTTTATATTGCAAAAAACAAGGGACAATAATGACTAGTATAAAATTAGGGAGGGGGGGGGGAAGGAGATATGACAAGTTGAAACAACCTCTGGAGCAAAGACAGGAACAACATTTTTGGACCAGTATGAGACTATTCATACAAAGGTTTGAGGAGAACCATAAAAGGCCATAGAAGAATGTTTTTCACACTATAAAGAAATTCAACTGGAAAGATTTTCTTCAGAAGACTTCTTCAGAAGACTTCCATGAGTTTCTCCTGAGGACCAACACTGGTGACTGGCTTGGTGACTTGAAGGGTGGGGGAGTTGCTTGCTATGACTGTGTTTGTGAGACCTCCTTTTGTTGCTTAAGGACTGCTTTTATTTGGAGAGTTTTTATAAGGGTATTTGATGCAAGAAGAAAAAATCCAGTTGTGAGATGTGTATGTAAGATGTCAATGATTTTGTGTGGGTTGCTTTTCCAGTGGTATATGAGATGTGTTTGCAAATCATGAGTTTGCTGCTCTGAGAATTTGCTTTCATTTAGCTTATTTGTTTTAGAAAATCTTGCTTTATACGAGAAGTTTGAGAATCTGGAAAGTTGTTTGAAGAATTGAAGAGGACACACTAGGACTATTTCATCTGAGGAATATGTATTTTGAGTATAAATCATAATTGTTTTATCATTTTTATATGTAGCCCTGTGTTTATTGGTATGCCACAACGTGGGCTGACATAGACAGCTTTTCATCTTTTTGAGATTATACATAAATTATGTGTTGAAATATTAATCTCGGAGATTGTCATTGCTTGGGAAATGTACATTGCTTGTGAAACTAAGGATTGTCCTCAGGGCAGTTTCATATCTGCTCCAGAGGCTTAGATAAATGAATCATTAGGGTTGGCTTTTTAGTGTGTTGAGGATAATTGTTGTTTCTGTGGCAGGGCCTGCATGGTTTATAAATTTCTAGGTTGTCACTCTTTGTTGATTTCAGAGTCCAGGAAGCAGATATTGCATAAGTAAGCACAACTAAAGTAACAGCTCAACTGAGAGATCATAGCTACTGATTTTGTAGAGGGAACCAACCAAGTTTTCAGACCTTCGTTATCCAGACTATGTGTTTTAGCTGCACTCAGCCAATCAAACTTACTAACTTGAAAATCACTGACAGTCTCAAATGAATCACCTTCTGTAGATGTTGATTAGCTATTCCTTGTGAGGAAATGACACTCCTCTCCTCTGCTCATGTGGATGCTTCTGCCCATGAGATTTTCCAGGAAGAGTGGCCTTCACTTCACCCAGAATACTGGGCATGGCATATGTGGAAGTGTGGGATGCTGCACTGTGTGCACAGGGAGGCCTGCCCTCTTTGAATTATAGTCTTGCAGATTGGAACAGTAGTGGTTCTGGTTTAATGCTGATCAAGAAATAAAATAATTCTGTGGCTGATTTTATTTTCAGAGGCACATGGGTAACAATCAGCATGAGTCTTCAAAGGCTCAAGAGAGACTACATGACAAAAGTAAACTGGATAGTTAATTTTCTGAGGTTAAGCACATGCTTCTGTTGAACTATGCTGAATGCAAAACCTGAAACTCAGTGTTGTTTAGGTCTTCCATCCATTAGATAAACAAACACTATGCAGGTTTTTCTGCTGATGCAGACTAAAGCAAAAATGCTACAGGAAAATAATCACGAATGGAAAAAAACGCATAAAAATTTAACTATAATGGAATTTAACTCAGGCAGCAAATGCAAACCATCAGTGAAATTAGTTTTGGTGCATGAACATCTGTCTATGTCTGCAAAGTCTGAATAGAATAACAACTTTTTGCAGTTTTTTTACAAACTGGTACATTAGCTGATACAATATAGCCCTCCAGAGTTTTAAGGCAGTGCATCACAATTTTTTTCTGTGCTCATTTTGAAGCCTGAATTGAAGCAGTGTGACTCATCAGTTTAATAAGAAAAGATGGCTAATGCGATATTTGTCATATTGCTCTCATGCATTTTTGGCCATAGAAACTAGAGTGCTTTAACCTCTCTAGCCCTGTGAGCCATTTTGACTGAAAATGTAGATTGGGTTGTTTGTAGTCTCAGGTGTTTCTGCCCTGGTTATCTGCTTACATTGTTGCTTCCTAGAATGTCTGCATGCAGGTATTAAAGTTCACTTTTACGTTTAAATTTTCCTGAATATAATGATTCTGTATCACCTCTGTCGCTGTTCTCTTTGAGAGGCTAAGTCTGGATTCATTGGGAATTACTGGCGTTTTGCAGCCTCTCTTTTAATAAATGGCATTCTACTTTATGCTTTCAAGATGTTAAATAATTTTGACATCAATCAATATGTTTTCAGTGTTTAAATCCTATCTAATGCATTACACAAAAATCCTGTTTTCCAGCTCCAAGCAGACTGTCATCATGAAACCAATCTTTCCATTCCTTTGAACATGTTTCATATCTGGATTACTATCCCATCTGAACTAAATGATTCATCTTATTTCTGAAATCTATTTGTGTTTTCATGCCAGGAAGCAAGATCTAGTTATAATTTCCAATTAAAGAAAATTTTTAATTAGTTCTGACATTCATTTTGTACCTGCACGCAGGCCAATATTTTGTAGAAGTGAAACAGCAAAATAAAATAGATATAATGGTGTTATCTGCATAATGACTGAAAAAGAGTTTTAGGTGTCATTTGTATATCATTGAAAAACTGTACATGGAAATAAAGAATGGTCTGATATTGGACCATTGAACCTGGAAAAGTGTTATTAGATTGTGAATCTGACACTAAAACATTATACCAGAATACAAAGTACTCACCTGTTTTCTTTACAATGACTGAAGGGAGCAGCAATGTTTGCTGATTTTCAAGCAAGTGTGAGATCAAGCGTACTGCTTTAGGGAAGCACAGATCTGGTACAGGTTATTCATGACAATAAATGTTCAGGGAAATATACTAACATACAATCAGAATCTAAAGGCCAGTTTTCAAATTCGGTCTCTGCCCAGAAGCTCCCATTGTGACACTTCTAGTCAGACTAATTAAACAGTTAAGTAGATAAGGTGCTAAACTCTATTGAAAACTCAGTTATTGTTTTAATTTTTAATGAGAGGTGAGCTTCTGAAAATCTGGACCACGTAATGAGATTCTTCTGCTCCTGGAATCTAGGTGTAATCCAAACCCAATAAAAGTCACTGAACTAAGTAATCTCTGGGTCAAGAACATTCACTTTTAATTTCTAGCTGGGTTAACACTATTCTGAAACACATGACCATATGTACTCGTTAAAAACGAAGAAACAAAGCCAGAAAAAAGGGTCAGGACACTGGTCCATTGAAAAGGTTAATAGAGTGATGTGGTTTCCAGAGAAGAAAGTGGACACAAGCAATTTTGGAGGTTTGTTGGAAATAGTATGTTTTGGTTTTACAGCGTGGGTTCAGTAAGACAACTGCATTTCATGGAAACGTAGAACAATAAATGTATGATTATGAGAAACATGCTCAACTCATGCCCTTGTAGTTATTTCTTCTGTTGTGTTTCATTTATCATATACAGTTCTCATGCAAAGCTGGCAACAAACAGCCACTTGTTTTTCTTGACTAATGTTTAATCCATAATGATGCAAAGAAGAAGCTACAGGTACTTGATACATTTTAATGACATCACAAATTGAGGTGACCTAGTGGCATACAGTATCCTACCCTAAGAAACAATGCAGATCATTTCCAGCCACAGATACCATCCCAGACATTCACTACCTAGCACTCTGTGGTGTTTCATGGTTTCTACATTTTTAAGGTTGGAAGAAGGGACCTTTATTCTGACATTCTGCACAGACCCCAAAATTACTGGAGCAAAGGGAATGACTTCTACAGAAAGTACCTTAAAGAGATGTGTTTGGAATGACAGTTTCTCAGACCTTTTGTGAGGTCTTAGATTTTCTCTTTTATGGTACAAGGAATTATAGATTTGGCTACAAATTTACACTATCATAACGTGTAACTCATTAGCCTTTAGGGGAAATCTCTATGGCTGCTCTCAGTTAAATTTATTCAACCTAACAACATTAATTGGGAGCCTAGTCTTGTTGCTCCCTTTTGAATATTTACTACTGCAGTCAGAGGACTGTAGTTATAGTAGCATGGTTCTTAAAAGACTTAATTGGTAATTATATGTTTGTTAGGTTGTGGTGGGTCACTATGACTTCTAGAAATGTTATCTCTGTGATTTAAGGGAAGAATTACACAAGTAACTCTGACGTATACAAAACAAAATTCTTATCCCAGGAGAAAAGTTTCTCGGTAGCAGGCATGGCGGCATCATGTGAAAATCCACATTTTGCAAATAATGAGTTTTGATAAGCCTGCTTTCCAAAGCTGAAATGAAGTATTTATACACATGAGAAAAGCAAATTCTTGGTATTAATTATCGATTATTAACTGTTTTAAAATCACAATTTTTCGACTTTGCTTGTATTTTTTTTTGCTGCCCAGTCTCCTTTAAGAGGTTAAAATTTATACTCTTTGGTTGAAATTCCTTTGCCACAACCATGCCAGAATTCTGCTGATATCACACAAATATCTATTTAGATGACTTGCAAAGTGCCTGCAGTGCTCAATAATTCTTCTATTAGAGATAAAACCTTGCCACTTGAGAGCAAGATAAAGCACTTTCCAGCGAATTATTATTTTTTTTTGGAACATAAACAAGAATTTTTTGGAACATGGACATGGATGAGCTTCCTGCCTCCAAGATGAAAAACTTATCAGGGAATATTTACCACTACAAGGACCTTTGTTGGTAGAAACAGAGGAGAGCCCCCTGTGAAGCAAGAAGTCATGGTCCAAGAAACACCACTTTCTAGTACTTGAACTGAGTCTACTAAAGAGGAATTTGAAAAAGATTCTCTCATATCACAGCTGAAAGGGGGGACTTAAAGGGGAAAAAATGGAAAGGTAACTCTTGACTTACATCTTTCTTCTGCTTTTAATTAAACTTCCATATTTAAATGATTTGGGTTTTATCATGAGGAAAAGAAAGTTTCTCCTACGCTGAAGCAACTTTTATCTATAAACCAAACCTTTCTTTCTAGTAAGTTTTTCAACTTGGTCGTTAAGGAAAATCTCAAGCCTAAGTTTGAAATTATTTAAATTAAGTTTTAGATTATCATTTCTGGTACTTCAAAGAGAAGTAACCAAACTTACCTAATTTTCAAATGTAGATGTATTTTGGAGAGTTTTTATCTTGTTGTTTGCAAATATGAAACCAAATTATATAAAACATACAGATTACTTCAGTGTAATGTTGACTGTAATATATGAGAAGCCATTCTACACAGACTAAATTTAATCAGAAGTGTGTTACCAATCTACTCCTGTATCTATTACTCTAAGTGTTTCTAGAGCAGGGAATGTGATTTCTCATAGACATTGGAGACTGTTGCTTAATTATTCATCCTGAAATTTAATTTTAAACCTTGTAATCATTTAACTGTTTAAAATGGAATTTGTCACTGAAACAAGCCAAGAAGAATTAGAGCATTATTTAACACTCACTCATTTCAGTTTCAGTGTACTTGATAACTGGCTCATTTCATGCACAATCCCTGCAGGCCCCTGGAACACTCACCTATGATATTGATTATTTTGGTTCAGCTAGAGGATGTAAATTACCATTTATGAATGGAAATGTTTCTTCCTGAGGTGCACCATCTCTATTTTACCTACTTTATTATTTTATGTATAAAGTGTCTCCTGAAGTGAGGAGAAGATAGATCTTCCTTCTTCGCCCCAAGCTCCAGCCTTCCAGGGTAGCTTTGCAATAACCCTGGCCTGCATGATCTTACTGACACAAAACAAAAGGTCTGTGATTTGAAACACATTTCACAGTAAATGAAGAAAAACCTTTTTATGCTATCGGATACATTTCAGATATCAGTACTTAGTATGTGCATCAAGTTATTTCTGTATGGCAAATATTTCTGCTCCAGCATAGTTAGAGAAATAGGAGCTAAAGCAGCATGTGTTGTCCCTGCGCTTGAAATATGCCAGTACTTGGTGTCAGCATAAACTAGGGGCAAACAGCTGTCCTCTAAAGCATCTGTCTTTTCTCCTACTGTAGTCTGTAGCTCTTTTTACAGAGATCTGATGGGAAACACAAGAGGACAGGATTGGCAGATACTGTGATGCTGCTAGAGAAGTGCATTCAAACTATACTTCCAACAAGCCTTACATCTGAGTCTGACTGCAGCAGGTGAAGGCCTATATCACTGTAGCTGGTCTGGTCATTGCCATTGCTGTTGTTGCTGTTGGGTTGGTGCAGTGCATCCCATGTAAGGGACAGTGAGCCCAAAGCAGGCATTACTTTCTCCACAGTGTGTGGAGCATTAGTCCTTCAGAAGGCAATGACCCACTGGGAAGTACTCCAGGATGGGGCTTTCCACACATGCCCTGCCTGTGAGCAACCAAGGAAGCTGAACTGCCTTGGACCCATGAGTCTGGCATTGGGCATCCTTAGGTGTCCTACCCACCTTTTCAGCTCTCCAGCAAGTGCTTGTAAGACAATCATTCCCCCACATACCTGCCATGTTCACATGGTTGCATGGCCTTGCAAGCCCCTCAAAGCTTTGGCACTAGAGATTCTTTCTTGTACAGGGTTGTGAGAGGTAAGTCTGGAAAATAGGGAGCTCCTCGAAAGACATGAATCAAAGACATGAATCCTGTATTCTTCCTCTGGCTTTGCTTCAGAGCCCCTATGAGAGCCTTTCTTAGACATACATGTGCAAAAATATACTGAATAATCACCAGTTGTTCACAGACCCTTTCTCAGAGCATCTCAGAATATCCCAGAATGCTGGAGCAGCACAACATCATTGCAGTCTCTGTATCTGCCATAGTTAATCTTACTTCACAAATTCAAACTAACCCAACCTTATCTGAAATTTTGTTCAAAATTATCACTGTAAAAAACTGGGAAATACACCATAAATTACAAAGAATCCTCATTAAAAAAGTCTGTGTGAAGCTCTCCTCCAAAATTAAAATATCAAGAAATTTATATATGCCTTGACTTTTGAATAGTCATATTTCTCTTCAATCTGAGGTGCTCTTAAACAAGAGGAAATGAATTAAAAGTTAAGATTTAGATCTTAACTCCTCATTTTATCATTCCTACCAGATTTGAATTTCCTGCCAATCAAATGTTATAATTCAATTACAATTAAATACAAAAGTAAGTCTTGCTGGGCCTGTTTAGTCTAGAAAAGAGAAGACTGAGAGGGGATATCATCAATATATATAAATATCTCAAAGGCAGCTATCAAGACAATGGTGCCAGACTTTTTTCAGTGGTGCTCAGCAACAGGATGTAGAGTAATGGCCATAAACTAAAACACAAGTAGTTTCACCTCAACATGAGTAACAACTTTATATTCAGGGTGGCAGAGCACCGGAACAGGCTGCTCAGGGAGGTCGTGGAATCTCCCTCCCTGGAGACATTCCACCTGGACACATTCCTGTGTCACCTGCTCTAGGTAACCCTTCTTTGGCAGAGGGGTTGGACTGGATGATCTCCAGAGTCACCTTCCTACCCCAACTATTCTGTGATTCTGTGATGTGTTAACTCACCTGTAATATGTGAAAACATTTAATAATGAAATAAAGATCCCCTTCCTGTCTGTGTTTTTATTTGTTCGGGTTTTTTCTCTCTTGTGGCTAATTTCTTCATCTTCCTTTTCTGAATAAAAATTGCAATAAGATGTCTTCAATTAGATATTTAAAGGACATCCTCCATATCTCTAAACCAGAGAATTAAATGAACTCCTTAATGCAGACATTATGACAAAATAATTGAACTCTTCAATTTTTTTTCAAACAACTAGAAGGTCAGAGTTTGAATTAGGCATTTACAATGTGCAGTATTTCCTACACTGACTGTAGAAACTAAAATAAAATGAGAAAAAGTAAAATATGAAATCTTTTTGAGGCAAAAATCTGTGCATCCGTTTTGTGAAAGAAGGGATAAATCTGTCAATTTAGATAAACAAATCTTTTGAGAACAAATTTGTTGAAGTAATCACATCCTGTAACATAAATACTGCTTTCAGTTTTAAGAGAAATAAACAGGGATAACAATTTTCATACTATGTTCTAAAGCTAAATTTTGCATAGACATTAAGCCATTTTGCTTTAACACAACTATGTAAGAAAAAAACAAAATGCAACTTAA
This sequence comes from Manacus candei, assembly GCF_025592945.1. NCBI lineage: Eukaryota > Metazoa > Chordata > Aves > Passeriformes > Pipridae > Manacus > Manacus candei. The sequence continues at coordinate 6,947,163 of NW_026138067.1, read as the reverse complement.
ACTACTTACCACTTTTGTTCACCTTATTTTAGTTGGCTTATATTTATTACTTTACGCCACAGTTTCTTTAATAAACCATTAGGGTTTAAAAGAAAGCTCATCAGGAATAAATGTCAAGAAGAAAAAAACAACACTATATTACTACTTGTCAAACTGATTTGCAAACAGTGTTCTGTATCCTTTCTTTCTGTTGTTATACACTGTGTCATGAATATTCAGCATTTCCAGCATCGATGTAAAGTTCACTGAGTCATAGATCGATTAGACCAAATGGATTCCTGTTGGGAGAAAACAGTGTATCCCAATTTAGAAGCTTATTTGAGAGAATTTGAGATAACAACCTATCATCTTTTATTTTGAAATACAATAGTTAGTAGAGAAAGCAAAAAGAAGTAAAGTTAGGCTACAAAATTCTGATTTTTATTTTGGTTCAGGAGATATGTTCTATTGCATTTGTGTATTTACTTCCTTCTGGTTAAACACACAGACACACACACAGACTTCTTACAGAGTTATTCTATTTGATTCAGTCACAATTTATATCACTGAGGTTAATTCAATTATTTTTAGACATATTTCATGCCAGAAACAGGTGGATAATTCTTACTGGAGACAGAAGTTCCTGTAATGGTTTAGAAACAGTCTGCTTTTATATTTTTGCAGTATCTATAATAGCTGAAAGAATATCAGATATAGTTTAGTTACTAAAATAACATGCAGATCAGAATTTCTTGCACTGTTTTGGAAACCATCTGCTTTTATATATTTGGTGGTACCTAGAATTGTAGAATGGCTTTGGTTGGAAGGGACCTTAAATATCATCTAGTTCCAAGCCCCCTGCCATGGGCAGAGATGTCACCCACTAGATCAGGTTGCTCGGAGTCCCATCCAACCTGGCCTTCTACACTACTAGGGGTGGGACATGCACAACTTCTCTGAACAACCTGTTTCAGTGCCTCACCACCCTCACAGAAAAGAATTTTTTTCTAATATCTAATATAAATCTACTCTCACTTTGAAGCCATCCATCCTTGTCCTGTGTTATAGGTTAGAAATCCAGGGGAATTTTTCTTCCCCCTGCCCCCACTGTAGGAAAGATGGAGTTTGAATGGAAAAGGAGGTGATTAGTGTTACAAAGAGTCTAGCCAGCCAAGCTGTATTCCTAACGAATGACCCATGGGAGGCTAGGGGGAGAGAGGAGGCGTTTTGGGAGGGAGTGGCTGGCTCTTCTCAGAGGGGAGAGATGAGACTGCAGAGTTCTCTCTCTGGGACTGAGACAGGGTCTGTGTCAGGGCATTTTTGGAGAGGGGGCCTGGAAGCAGGTCTTTCTGGCTTTTCATCCTGGTAAGGCCTGACCTCCGGCCTCGATCGGCTCGCTCGCTGCCTCATGACTCCAGCCAGGACCTACTGGGCTTTTCATCAGAGAGTTGTGTGCTCGCTGGGAGAGAGGAACACTGTCATCTGAGAGCAACAGTGAGTCCCGTGCAGGTAGACTACTTTTCCTTCTGCCCTTATTCCACTGGGGGAAGGGTCTCCATTTTCTTTTCGGCTTCTCCCGTGATCCCAGACCACCCCCAGACCCCCTTCCTGAGGGGTGACCGCCAGAGCCCGACAGCGCCCCCTGCCGACCACCACTGTGCACTGCAGGCCCTGCACTGCCAGCGACCCAACAGCGCCCCTGCCGACCGCGATTGGAACTGCGCCAAAGACAGAGAAGTATTCAGACCTTTTTCTTTTGTTTAAAGGAGACTTTTGGGTACAAGACTGTTGTCTAGTTGTTTTTCTGTGTTCTGTTGCTGTTCTTGCCAACATATCTTTTAATAAAGGGTTGTTATTTCTTCTGTTTTTTCCCCACTTCCTCGATTGAAACCCCCCTTAATTTTGAATTTACAGTTGCTGAGAGAGAGGAGTTTGTTTTGTCTCATGACTAATCCTCTTTAGCAAACATTCCAGTCTCTTCAAACTGAGACATCCTGTCACTGCAGGTGTTTGTAAATAGTCTCTCTCCATCTTCCTTGTAGGTTCCCCTCAGACACTGGAAGGCAATACTAGTGACAATTAGGTCACTCCAAAGCCTTCTCTTTTCCAGACTGAAAAATCGCAATTCTCTCAGCCTTTCCTCATTGGAAAGATGCTCCATCCCTTTAATTAACTTGATGACCTTCCTCTGGACTTGCTGAACCTTCCTTTGCTTGCAACCCCATAGCTAGATGCAGTGTTTCAGGTGGGTTCTCAAGGTGAGAGAGCAGAGTAGAGGAGCAGAATTTCTGCCCTCGAACTGCTGGACAAGCTGCTTTTGATGCAGTTGGTTTTCTTGGCTGTGAGTGCACGTTGCTGGCTCTTCCACCAACACCCCCAAGTCCTCCTCATCAGGGCTGCTCTTGATCTGTTCATCCTCAGCCTGGATTGATACCAGCGGTTGCCCCAGCCTCAGGATGTTCATATGCGCCCACTTCTCAAGCTTTTTCAGGTCCCTCTGGATGGTATCCTGTCCTTCAGGTGTGTCAACCACAGCACTCAGCTTGGTGTCATCCGCAAATTTGCTGAGGGTGTACTTCATCCCTTTATCTATGTCATTAATGAAGATATTAAAATATCACTGGTACCAATGGGGGACATCACTTGTCACTGATGTCCATTGGGACTCTGAGCCTTTGACCACAATCCACTGGATATGACTGTCCAACTAATTTCTTATCTACCTAGAAGTTCACCCATCAAATCCCTCTCTCTCTAGTTTAGAGAGAAAGATGTTGTGGGGGACCATGTCAAAGGCTTTACACGAGTCCAAATAAATGACATATGTAAACTTTCTCTTGTCCACTGGCAGAGTCTCTCCATCAGAGAAGGCCACTGTGTTGGTCAGACAGGACTTGCCCTTGGTGAAGCCATGCTGGTTGTCTTGAATCACCTCCCTGGTCTCCGTGTTCCTTAGCACAACTTCTAGGAGGATCTGTTCCATTAACTTTCCAGGTACAGAGATGAGGCTGACCTGAGGTAGTTTCCAGGGTCCTTCTTTCTACCCTTTCTAAGATGGGTTCAATGTTTCCCTTTTTCCAGTCACCTGAGATATTTAGGGATTAAGATTTCACAGAGTTTTCACCTAAACAGGGGGAGTTAGGAACAGTTCTCCAAGTGTGGACACCATGCTAGGAGCATGAAATTAAATGAATACACTGTCATATCAGCTTTTAAACAGCTCTGGTTTGCACTGAATTGTTTTCTTAGGATATTATACACAAAATATTTACCATTAATATTTTGTTAATTTACCTATTTAATAGTTGTTTGGACAACAAACGGACTAGTATTGAAGAAAGCGAAACAGTATAAAAACCCTACATTCACTTAATCCTATAAACAATGTTAATTCAACAGTGGTATTTATCTTTTATAATATAGGAAAAAATTACAAAGGCAGTATATTTGAGTGTATATAAATAATGCACATATCAACATATGTGCACAATTAGCCACAGAACCAAGGGAAAAGACTTTCTTAAAATTTTTAAAGGAATTAATCACTATCCTAAATAAATAATTGTAAGATATCAGTTCTCAGTTGCATTCGGATATCACAGTGACTGCAATGTTATACCCACTCCCCAAACTCACCTATACAGAGAATATCCTCAAACTTATGAAAATATTACTTTTCTAGGACAAGGAAGATATATCTCCATGCACAAAATATTCTAGAGGTTTATCTTTGAAATAGCTGACAATGACTGCTGTCAAATTAAATAAATGTTTAGACCACTTGGTACGGCAAATTCTTCACTGCCAAAATAGCTATCTGTCAGAATAGCTATACTTCTTCATTTGATCCTTTGTATTAAAAATAATGAGTAAATTAGGGAGATAAATATAAACTTTCTAATGATGCAGCCTAGCATACAAGCCATATAGTATGCTCAACCATCTAAGCAGATGTTGTCTATACAGTTCTTTGAGCACAGGCCCACAGTGGGACTTGGATTCCTCTTTGGTTAGTGTTGTACTGCTGGGGCACAAATCTGTGCTCAGGCTCAAGAGCCTGGAGAAGCAGGAGTCCCCATCGCTGCCCAGCCTGAGTGTAGCCTCAGATGCCCTTTATGATTTGTGATAATATTATGCAACTAACTCCAGGGAAACAAGCAAGCAAGGAGCGTCTTCTCAGAAAACTTAGTAACTTGTGCATCAAGGAAAGGCTGCTGCAACAGAAATGCAGCAAACAAAATGTACAGAGTATGCACAGACCATACTTATCAATGAACAACCCTCGGGAGCACCTGTGAAGAATACACAGAAATAAACAGAACCAATGCAACCTGTAAGTGGTTTTACTAAAATCTTCATGAAGTAAATGCCAGTAGAATGTAAATTATAGAGAAATTATATAGAATGAATGTTCATAAGAGAATAAAATAATAATAAAAAAAGATAAAAAAAGATTTAACTTTTAATTTGTGTTTGTTGCCTTTTATCTGCAAATTCCACTGGAGAATATTTGCATGCTGTTATGTTTTCACCAGATACAATCATTGAGTAGTTTGGGTTGGAAGAAACTTTTAAAGGCCATTTAATCCAACCTCCCTACAGTGAGCAGGGACATCTTCAACTAGATCAGGTTGCTCAGAGCCCCAAGCCCCTTGACCTGGGTTGGGGCATCTACCACCTCTCAGGGCAACCTGTGCCAGTGCTTTACCATAATCATTGTAAAAAAAAACCCCGAAACTTCTTCCTTGTATGTAATCTAAACCAACCCTTCTTCAGTTTAAACCCCTTTCCCCTTGTCCTATGGCAATAAACCTGGCTAGGAAGTCTGTCCCTATCTTTCTTAGGCTCCCTTTAAGTACTGGCCACAATAAGGTCCTTCCAGAGCCTTCTCTTCTCCAAACAGAACAATTCCAATTCTTTCAACCTTTCCTTGCAGGAGAGGTGTTCCAGCCCTCTGACAATCTTCGGGGCCCTCCTCTGGACCCATTCAAACAGGTTCAAGTCTGCCCTGTGTTGGGGCCCCAGGCGTTGTTGCGGTATTCCAGATGGGGTCTCATGAGGGTAGAGTAGAGGGGCAGAGTCCCCTCCCTCAGCCCGCTGCCCATGCTGCTCTTGATGCAGCCCAGAACATGTTTAGCTTTCTGGGATGCAAGAACACATTGCTGGGTCATGTCGAGCCTCTCATCCATCATCATCCTCAAGTTCTCCTCAGGACTGTTTTCAATCTGTTCATCCATTAGTCTGTGCAATGCCATACCAGGCATTGCCCCAACTCAGGTGCATCACCTTGCTTTTGGCTTTGTTGAACCTCATGAGGTTCCCATGGGCCCACTTCTCGAGCTTGACCAGGTCTCTCTGGGAGGCATCCTGACCTGCAGGCATATTCCTGTGCTGGTAACAGTTGATGCATCAGTTCATTGTCTCCAATGGGCTGTCATCTCTCACTAACTTTGAAGGACATCTCAGAAAGTCAACACGCAATGAATCATCCCATATCAAACTCCAGTTCCAGCTATTACGAGACATGAATCACATGTTAGCACACATTAACCAGGTTTTGTTGGTGGAATAAATTCTAGGAAAGGAGAATTGAAGATAAAAAAGAATAAGAAAATAAATAAGTTTTTCTTTGAGTTATACTTCTCTTTGAATTAGGTCTCTTCTAAAAGTCTGTCAGGTGCTGCAGGCCTTCAGGCTTTCATTCTCTATAATGCGGTGGGGTATTTCTGCCCACACAACAACAGCTGCTGAATTGAAGGTGGCTGCATCTCCCACCACGCCGTTGTGATGCTTAGTCTGCTGAAAAAGTCAATCCATTTGTTAGTTTGGTTTAATCTTCAGATCTGAAGTGCTGAATCTTTAAGATTCAGATTTCATTTTGTAAAGACTAATTCTCTAATCTTTCTTTTGAAGAGCTGAACATTTCAAGTTGAGTTGCAGGAAACTGAGACAACACTTCCTTCCAGAGCCTGGAAGAAAAGAAAATCAAATTGTACACATTTTCTTTTTTCAGAAATAGGCAGTACTGCTGCTAAAGGCAGTAACGATTGCTAGAGGTAATTCTGATAATTTCACCCAGGGAGCTTTTTTCCAAGTACTTTTTACAGTATGACCTACAAAACGTAGCTTGGTATTGGAAAAGATGGCAAGGACACAGATTTTTCAAGGGTACTTACAGCACAGTCTATATTAAACTTGCTGCTTCCCATTTGCTTTCATGTTTATAATCAAATTTGAAGTGTTTTCATTGCTTCCAGTAGTTTAGTCTTTAATATAATTAGATGTAGTAGTTAAGCTCTTTGATATTATATAATGCAGCAGTTTTTCTTTAAGCAATATCTTTATGCGGGCAAAACAAATTCAGATTTTATCCAAACAAGCAGAATTCCCACAAGACAATCCAAGTTATACTCAAATTAGAGATATGCTAGAGGCAAATTGATACTGTCCTTCATTAAAGTCTTTTTGTGGTTTTAGATGCTTGGCATAAGCAGTAGTTGTAATATAAAGCACATAACCTGAGGTGTTAGATACATATGTCTGGATTGTCTCCATATGAATTAAAGTCCACGTAGCTGAACAAAAATTTTCCTGATACACGTTTTCCTACCCAATGGTTCTGAAGATTTCTATTTGCCATTTTGGACAGCATTGCTATGATGGCAGTATGAAGAAATAATGGTACAAGAGAGTCAACAGAAACATCATAATAAGGACTAATATTACTAAAACCTAAACATATAGCACAGTGGATTTGCCAGTATACTCTTAGTAACTGCTCACAATTTAGCTGAATTAACTTCAGCATTTTTTGTTCAAAGAAATTGTTCAAGTGGTATAAGAGTCAATGTCTGTCAAACAATTCTGGTTTTTATTTCTGGCTTTAAGGATTGGTTTTGCTGGATGAGAATCTCTCCATCAGATATTCTCTATAGAAATATCTAAAGAAGAAAGTGTAAGGGCCTCTCAGACTTCAGTTTACCACTTCTGTATGAGGAAATAAGATACAACTCCTTTAAAGTTCTTTTGCTGTTGGTGTCATGCTCAGCTCTGCCTCTAGCCCTTTTGTGCAATGGTTTTGTTGTTGCACTGCTAGTGGCCAGCTGCAGTCAGAGGTTTTATTGAGCAAGGATTTCTATTGTTTGGAGATCATTGTGGCTGCTATTGTTCTGATTGCTGTGATTAGTATTCTCCTCAGATGTTCATTGGGAAGTGGATTTCATAGGCTCTGACAAGGCTGTTTGAACTATCCATCTCAGCTACTTCATACCTAATTGCATGAGTGGTTTTGTGTTTTGTTAGATTGCTTAATTTTAAGATTATTTTAATTTCAAGGCAACAATACTTACAAATAGGTTTTATAAGAGGGACCTACTAAGTCTTGAAGTACAAGGTTGATTTGTCTAACTGGACATTGCCCATTGACAAGCACCAAATGAGTTTTTATTTTAAACTTAGTGATTTAGGACTTATGAATGCTGAGTGCTCAATAGGTATTTCAGCTACTTCTCCCTCAGCAACACAACAGGAGCAAAGGTTTTACTCTCATTGCTGCCAGGGTTTGGAAATTGTTAACTCACTTGTCTACCATTAGTTTCTGTGTTGCCATAGTTATGGCAACAGCCCTTATAAGCTGCTGGAAATTTGAATAAAGTCTCTTCTTCGCTGCTGGATTCCCTGCATGGTCTCTGTCTCCTGGCTTAAGTACCTCCACCGCCTGTCCCTGCCATGAGGGACGGGTGGCAGGGGGTGATTCCAGCCCTGAAAACCTTCACAGAGCGGCCAGTAGTGACCCCCCAGAAACCCATCGAACTGCGACACATTGCTCCTTCAGTAGCTCTCAAAACTGGGAGAAAGGATTATTGTAGCTCCAGCTGCATTCAGTCCACTGCTTTCCTGGAGCTCTGCTCTTACTGAAACATGAAGTGCTAAATAAAGATATGAAAATTACCTAAAAAAATGAAACTTCTACAACAAATTTTTGTCTGTTCTCCTGAGACAGTATCCATTCTCCAATAGCTAGAAGTAATATATTATAGAAACAGAGCATGTATGCAAGTTAATTTCCCACAGTTCCAAAGCAAGGAAGCCTTCAGGTCAGTGTAAAGAAAGTGAGTCTTCACACTTTTCTTACAATTAGAGTGAAATGTCATAACATAATGATACATCATCACAGTAGGAAGTCTTACTCATGTTCCTACCATAGGAACACGGAGGGTTTTTCACTGCCACTTACAAGAGTTTCAATATAATCCATAGGAAGTCTTATCTTATGATAAAGAGGAACAAATAACTATTCATGTAGTTGTTTATACCTACAGTTGTACAAGATATGGAAGAGTATTGGCATGATTTTTTTCTCCACAACATGAAAGCCACAATCCATGAAAGTCACAAAAATGCCTATGGGCTTGCTTATCAAATATGGAAGAAGATAAATTTAATTATTAAAAACAAAACCTTTCTTCACTTTAAAATATTCCTTTCTTCATAAGCAGTTGTTCTTTTGAGAGAAACAAATTTTTGAAAAACAATTTTTTGCTAGTAGCTTTAATTGGTTTTTTACTGGTAGCTTTAGTTGGATTTTTATTTAAAAACCCAGGTTCCTGCAGAAAGAAGTTCTTGCTACTTACGTTGTGAAAGCTGCAAAAGCAGAGTACTTGTTATAGAGTTTTCACCTGTCCTTTGAACTAATATTGAATTTTTGCATGACTTTCAGTCTAATTTTCTGCAGTTACTATAAATTAGTCATTAGCACTTAAATACATGGTCTATGCTTTGAACCCGAGTTATTGTTTTCTTTTACATATTTTTTTTTAATTTGGTGAAAAAACTTCTAAAATAAATTGAATTATTCCATTTTGTAGTTCCCCTCTGGTCTTCTACATCATAGAGTTTAACTAATTAGAGAATCAGGTTGTGCTGGTTTAAGGGTTAACCAGCAGGGTAAATGAACTCAACTCAAAGGAGAGATTATAAATCAGAATAACAATTTATTAAAATAATTCAGTAAGTACAATCATACAAACAAACAGTTGGTCTCAACCCACAAAACCCAAATGTATAACCCGGTGCCCTGGGGCATGAACAAAGTGGTGTTCCTTGGGCCCTGCTTGAGTCCAAAGTAAAGGGAGAGGGGAAGAACCTGCTGGTGGGAGAGCTGCTGCAGTCTGGCCAGAACTGGTGATCGCAGTCCAGTGGTGGTCTAAGTCTGGTTGAGAGCGATGAGATGCAGCCGTCCTCTGGATCCCACGAGTGGGTTGAAAAATGTTCCAAGACTCCAAGTTTATATATCCTCCAGTTCAGGCAGGAATGTTCAGTGCTCCCCTCAGGGCGGGGAGTTCCACAAAGGGTGTGAGGACAAGAGCACCCTCCTATCTCACAGGCCTCTTAACACCTAGTTTATAGCCTGAGGAGTCAGGCTCTATGGGCAGAGGGTGCGAATAGTCTATTGACAACTGTTTCTGGGAAATGACATGGAAGGCTATAGAATACACAGTTTTGGGTTACACCCACCATGATGAACTGGTCTCAGCTGTCCTAACTAGGACACAGGTATAGTTAGAAAGCTCAGACTAAGGAAATAAATGTGCACTGCTATCCTTAAAAAGAACATCTTCTTGAGGTAGAAAAAGAGACAGAAACTTCTTTACTACTACCTGAAGATCCACTTGAACACTTCTGCTGTTTTATTCATTCTTGCTCAGGGTACAACTTTGGCCTTAAACCTGTGAGAATGGAATATGTTCTGAGCACATCAGTGCTGCGCCTCAGAGTGTACCTTGTGGTTCCTCTAGTATAGATGTAAACCAAACCTGTGCTCCAAAGGAACCTCTGAAGTACACCAAGTAACTAATATAGACCCCCTACACGTAACCCACAGCAGCCATGACCTGGTTAAATGGGAAGGGAAAGGTGCCTTTGGGTAGGTATAGACCTTTTTTTTGCCTACTTTTCTCCTTTTTCTCTCCCCTGACCCACATACAGCATGTATCCCTCTAGTGACTTGGATAATTTCATAAATTGCATTTGCCTGTGGCAAAGATGCAGCAATTCTGAGTTATCAGATCATGCAATAGAAAGTTTCGTTTCAGATCAAGAGGATCCAGTGTTGAAATTTGTAAATAAATTGCTTGGAAATATTATCATTCAGGAAGGAGCAATAAGTTACAATTAAGGACATTGAGATCTACCATAGGTGGGAGCTGTAGATTTAATGTCAATCTGCATTTACTATTTCACTTTAGTCTGCTCATTTCAGTTCTACTGATTTAATAATGCATACTTTTAAAAAGGGAAAATGCCATTAACTGCAAAGGACTTTTGGCTCAGCCCCCATCTGAGAAGTATTCTGAAAATGTAAGTGCTATTATCTCAAGGCGAGGCCGTACCAGTGCAGAGCAGAGCAGGACAATCCCCTCCCTTGACCAGCTGGTGATGCTTTGTCTGATGTCCCTCAGGACACAGTTGGCCCTCTTGGCTGTCAGGGCACTGCTGATTCATTCAACTTGTCATTGACCAGGATCCCCAGGTCCCTTTCCATGGCACTGCTTTATTACAGGTAATACTGCTGTGGTACCCAAAGTAGTTCAGGCAATGCTGGCTCTACATCCTCTCATTGCAGTCTAAATCCTGGGTCATAAGTCTGTGAGACCTGGGAAATGGAGAAAGTTCCTGCCAAGACCTATAGAAAGATCTCAGAGAAGGGACCAGGGTGTTGTAGGTGATAGTGCAGTAGACAAAATTACTGGTAACACTGTAAATACTAAACTCAGACAAATAATAGCAAAACTATTACGTTTCTTGTAACATCCTAGTGTCACTGGGACCAATCAAGATCAGACCTTTATTACAAACCATATAATTTTCACACATACAGCAAGAAAAGATTTCTGTTCTTGAGAACTTACAATTAAAAATGGGTGTAAGAAGAAAAGGGATAAGGAAAGGCAGTACTGTCAGCCATGTGTTCGAGATGAAGATTCAGTACAGAGACAGTAACTAACACTAAAGTTCAGCTCCAGTCTCCCAGGTTGCAGTCGGATGTGGTAACACAATATTGGCCTTCTGTCTTCCAGTGCTTTTAAAAATCAAACAATAATATCAGCCACCTCTTACCTGTTAAGAGTATTAAACTCCAATATCTTAAGCAAATTTCATCATAAATCATTGCATTAATGGATTGTCAGATCACTAAAGATCTTTTTACAAAAAGCAGCTATGTGTCTCATTTAATGAAAACAGCAATATTCTCAGCATGAGCTCTATTTCCCAAGCTTGTATTTAATATTAATTAATAATTAATAGTATTTAATATTACAGGTATTTTTTAGAATTAGGTATTGCTTATCATAATGTCCTAGAAAAAGGGCAAGGTCTGGTAGTTAGTGACCACTTCTATTTGAAAGGTTTCTGCTTTCATCTCTCATTATTTTATCATGATCAGTTTATTGCAGTTAAGTAACAGTCTTCCCCTTGCAGAGCTGAGTGATAAAATTAAAAAAGAACCCTTTTTTTAAAACAGTCTTTGCTTAAAACCAAAGGGATATGGTACTAGTCATTGGGGTTTAGAACAATTAATGGTTCACTCACGCAGGCCATAATGTCGAGGTTCAGAAATGACAGAAAAATTGCAGATAAATTGCAGATAAAAAGAACTACAGCCCCCTCATTTGTGCATTGTGATATAGGCATGCCCCTTAACACAAAAAAAACACAAACAGAATCTAGGTTTCGGGGGTCTTAATCAAAAGAGTTACCAAAACAAAATGGTTTTGCTCTCCAGTAGCTTGTAGAGCACATGAAACAAGGACACCGCAGAACAAATAACAAGCAGTCTTATCTTTAGAGACCATGACAGTGGAAGCTAAAGAAAAGTTGTGAAGATGAAGATTTTCTCAATTTAAGAGATGAACTCACACTTCCACCCTTTTACCCCGTGTTCTCTCGTCATATTTTAGTAAGTTCTGGAAATTCATAAGTAGAGAGTAAGAGACCCTAGCCTTCATCTGGGAGCAAAATAATCTCACTTTCCCTGGGTAACTCAGTCAAACAACTGGTAGCTCTTTAGGATGACTTTGTTTGACCTTATGAATCCACGCAGCTTGCTGAGAGGAGGTGTCCAAATGCTTTTGCTCAGACTGTCTCCCTGTTGGTGACTGGGATGAACTCCTGCAACCTGCACGCTAAACCTCTCGACTTACCAGCATCAGATCCCTAACCTCTCTCGTTTCCTATGGAGAAGTTGTCTGGCCTTGAGGATGTCATACTAAGGGTAGGTCTCAGTGGTTGCTATCGTATGGATCAGCCCCGTTTGTCACTACAACTATTCAGACAGGACCTAGCAAGTGCTCCATAAATAACTGGATCACTGTAAATTTCTAGGTGAGAAATGTGCCTGAGAAAAATGCCTAAAAATTTTAGATCCCAAGAAAGTAAGGCAGTGCTAACTGACAACCTACCTTACTCTGCAACCTGGATTCTAATATACAGTGTTACAGATACTGCAAAGAAATTAAATTCAAATCCTTCTTAATTCTGTTCATATTAACATATTTTAGTTTAACAGTCTATCTTTTCTCATTACTATATATACTTTCATGGCGGGAGTCGGAGTGGAGGGAGTGTTGTTTGTGTTTATCTGTGTTGTATGTTTTCTGGTAAAGGAAAGCCAGACATACAAATATGCAAACATAATCTCCCCATCACCTACATTTTTCTGTGTTTCATTAAAGTTTAGAAGTAAGATCTCCTGAAGCACTCTTGAAGCATATTAATTTAAAGGCTTTTACTGAAAGTTGAAATGTTACAGGCTAGTGTCTGACTCAGTGGCCATGCTTCCAGTTACAGCAAGAGCAAGAGAGTATTAATTTACTCTTGACAGTGTGTAAAATCCTGGGAATATTTTTAATCTTGTACAAATACCCTGCAGTAGAAAGTTCCTGCTAACTTTATTACCAAAGGACAAAGTAATTAAAGAAAAGGTCAATGGCAAATATCTGCAAATCTTTGATGTTAAAATACGCATCACCATTTTCTGGATTGCATTTTCTGTAGTTTCATTATATAAATTTAATTTTAAAACTTTATTTTCAAAAAAATTGGACCTATGTTCTAGGGTAGATGAACATCTTCAGAACATACATTATTTAGATAAAAGAAGAGCAGTATATCCTAGGTTTTTAATTTAAGGAGTACAGTTTAAGGAATTGTCTACAACACAGTGCAAATATATACTTTACCCTTGCCAAAAAAAGGAAAAAAGTTCCTTTGCACTTCAAGGGTTTTCAGTTGTCTCTTCTAGAACTACTGTAATTCTCTGACAGAGACTAGGAATAGGAAGAGAACGAGCTGGTTTTTATTTACTATTTCACTTTGTTTAGCTACAAATCTCATCACTGCCCTGGGTCCATGCCTCAGCTGTTTTCTTCAGTAATTTAAGGAATCCAGTTGGGCTCATATTTTTAATGTGAGTGAATAGGAAAGTGTAAGGACAGTGATTTGGCCAAGCTCAAAGCAGTGCATCTACAGCAGCAGCTAGAACTAGAGCTCAAAAACACCCCAGTGGATCAAACTGCACCACCCTTTAAAGTAGAAAAAAACCCCAACCAAAACAGCTTTATAATTGAACAAGGATTCTTGTGCATATCAGTTTGTTTTTATTAGTTTAAACTTGCATTTTATATTGCTAGACTTCCAGGCACCATGCCATGCAGGAAAATAACTGCGAATATCTCAGCTGAATTCGTTGGTAGACTGTCTCTTGGAAAATTGCTCTTTCCTCCTGAGGAAAAAAAAAAAGGAATAAAAAGACCAAATTGTTAATAGTATGGTTGTGACTGATATGAGATGAAGGAATTTTCATATACATGTGGCTGTTCAAATTGCATTTGCTCTGCCTTTGACACTTGAGCAACAAACATGAATTATGTTATAGCTAAAGCTTCTGAATCTTCTTATATTTTTTTGGGTTAACCATGAGATAGATTTTCCAATATCTTATGAATACAATTCTAGTTAAAATTAAGGGATAGTTTCATATACAATTAGTATCCCATTGAAAAGAACAAAACAAGACTTAAAAACAAGAAATATGGACATGCTGGGAAGAAGGGACATGCTCATGTTCCTGAAAGATAAGAGAATCCCTAAAGCTACTGTTGGTTTTGTGTGAGACAGGAAGCAAACTAACATTAGTAACTTTCAGAAATAAAAAATTAAAAAGTAAATTCTAGTTTTTGGATTGAAACATTTGGCAAAGATGAAAACAAACAGAAAAATACAACATATAAAAATGAAAGTGGGGACAGAAACCTGACTTCTAGATGCATTCATGAGAAGAAAGTGTTAGAAACATGGTATTTTTTATTAACAGTGTGCTGTCTCAGTTTGGGTCTCAAGTCTCTGGAATTTCATGCCTCAAAATAAAAGACTTCACTGCACAGAAGAAGGTCGTTGTTCTTTATTGTTCTTTTTGAAACACAGAATACCTAATAACACATGGTAGCAAGGAAAAGTCTGATGTTTTCAAACAATAAGTAAGAGGAACATAGGTTAGCAGAGTCATTGGATTGAGTCCCCTTCTACTTCAAACAGCTGCCTCATAGATAATTTCCCATGAATTTACCTAGCTCAAATTTAAAGTGGGTGACATTGTGATATCCCTACAGCTATTTATATGGAAATTCTTGTTCAAAAATACAAGTGGTTAACGAACCTTTCTTAATTTTTCAGTGTAAGCTAATTTATTCATCCTATGCCAACACTGTGGCTTAGTTAAGGAGTTAAGACAGCCTAGGAGACTTCACCTTGTTAAACTTATCAAGATTCTCTAACATACCCTCCTTATCCTACCCTGTGTTTCATTTGGTTTGGTGGTATCACTCTACATATATTAGGAACTGGCTTTGTTTCTCTATATTTTGGTCAAATTGACAGCTTCCTTTCTTTAAAAAGTAGACTGATTTTCCTTTTTTTTTTTTGACTGTAATCATAATTGTGAAAATGATCAAAACACTGATTGCTCTGACAGAACTCAATCCAATGATGAAATAATCAGTTTTCAGAGCATGCCAGGATTCTTGATATATCTACAAAAATCGCAAATTAGTTTATATCATGTGGAAAGTTTTTGTCCAAGAATTGGAAAAACTACAGATTTTGTTATAGTCCTGGGAAAGGCTGTTTAAACCAAACACTATCCCCAGGTACAACAATTCTCTTATTTTTACATTCTACTTTATATTGTTCATATAAATAATAGAATTCTTATGTGTAATACAATGTTTGTTGTTTTGCTTTTTTTTTCCTATGGAAAAGAAATGCATGCTAAAATACTTTTTTTAATATTAAGATTTCAAAGAATTTGCTAGGGACAAGCCATTGCTTTCTTTGGAAGGTTTCATTAAACTGAGTAAGATTTTTTAGCTCTGACCTTTATTTATATCTTAGCTGATCTTTTAAATGTCTTGAGCGTAGTGCCATGATGATAAAGGCTTAGACCAAATGTGTTTTTTGTTCATAAAATCTTAAGGAAGAATTTATACGTTTGGAATAGCTGCAATATTCCATCCTAACTGACAGTTCCTAAATTCTGAAGTTTTCATACTCATCTCATTGCTGAGATCCTACTGATGATAAGGACTTCAGTAACTGACTTCATGGTCAGACAAAATGACAGCATTTCCCAGCCAGAACATGACACAGAGGAATTCTGCTTTATGAGAATTATTTTTTCAATGAGAAATATTGGAAGCTGCATAAATGCAGACTGAGTTGATGGTGGATGGACACCTTTACAAGGTTTTCACCATGCTTAGAAAAACTGATTCATGAGTTCCTCTGCTTACCCACAACACTTGAATCATGCTTAGGATCATTATCCTCTGCCAGTATTCTTCACCTTAAACATGATCTGGTCTTTAGAGTAATTTTCCCCATAATGAGGTAACCACAGGCAGTGAGAGACCTTACACCTGCTGCTTTATGAGTCCTTTCCTTTACAATATAGCCACACAGGAATGCTGAACTGGACTTCATGACAGTCTGCTGGACTTATAGGTTTGGAGACAAGTATTCCATGGATGTAAATTAAAATCACAAGCATAAATTATACTTAGATGCACTCAGATAAAACAGCAATGTCTCCTGCTTACTAGCTGTTCAATAAGATTCAGGAAAACAGCAATGGATTTTTTTCCCTCTGTTATTAGGAAGCAATCCATTGGTGCAAATAAGATGGTTTCGTAAGGGTGGTTTTATAGCCAAATTTTGTCATAAATATAAAATTAAATAGATTCAGAATATTAGTTAGTTAGAAGAAGTTTTAGTCCCTTTTTGAACCATAAAATCATAGAATGGTTTGGGTCAGAAGGAATGTTAAAGACCATCTAGTTCCAACCCCTCTGCCATGGGAAGGAATACCTTCCATTAGACCATATAAGTTTCTCTGTTAGCTTTTTCAGGATCAGAAACTACAAAAAAAATTCTACTGTATATCGTTAGAGTTGTTCTATTTGCTTTATCCTTTCTTATAAAAAACCATATTGTTGCATGGCTTCGGTCTGTGGTTAGAACAGAATGTTTGTATTACCTTTTATACTAACCGGTTAGTTATTTTAAGGACACATAGTTAAGTTTATTGAAGCATAGTTCTGCCATCAAAAATAACTGATTAGTTTTACATTAATTCCAATGGTGTTATTTACTGCAGCATTGGCAAAGCACAGACAAAAAATACTGTAGGTGAAAAGCCTCTTAATTAACATGTTATTGTTATTGCCTTCACAATAGTTAGGACAGCCACAAGCATCTTAACTGTTACTCTCCATGTGATCATACAGATAGGGTTTTGGTTTATATAGGCTCAGGCAGCAAAATCAGAGAGAGATGACTAAAACCACACACAGATTTGACAAAATCTATTTACAAAGAAATATATTGAGAAGAAAGTGTGATAGGATAACACGGACATCATATATCCTCAGTGAGCCCCAAAGAGCTGTGCTTCCTGTAAATCTAAAGTTAAAATAAATCAGACATTTACTATCTTGGCCAACAGATATCTCATTGAAACTTGTGAAGAGAATAGCACTATTTCTTTTTTCATAGCAGAAATACATATGTGATGTTTGATGCAGGGTTACTCTAAACTGGGAAATGTCTGTTCACTGAGTACAAAGAACAACTTTCTGCCAGCAGGTTTTTTAAGCCTATGGTTTTCTATCTGTCTAAGACTGTTCACTATTAAAGAAATGGGACTAAATATTTAATGGGGGACATCTTACCAGGAGTAACTGAACTGAGGCAAACACCCTTTTTAAGTATATCATTGGCTGAGTATTCCGTAATTTTTAAGTTAGGATTCACGGCAACTAATTTTATATATCAAAAAATCAACTAGTCTACATTAGATAAAATGGATCAACAGAGAGAATCAAATCCAAGGGCATTTAATTTAATTTTAAAATAGGTGGAATGAGTGACTAGCTCATCACAGAGTTTCTGTCTCACCTTTGATTGTGGGGAGATCCTGAATGTTCAGCTTGGACTGGAAGCTTAACTGCTGAATGGTTAAAGTCAGCTGACTGAGAATCACTTTTTAGCCTTTAATAACATTTTTTTCATTAAAATTTCTGACTAGTGAATGAAAGCCTTTATGTCATGTACCAATAATGACCGATTGTTCAATGTCTTCATTAACATCACATCTGCTTTTATTGAACATGCTGAAAGATAAAATCTTATCACAGTAGGAGTCAAGAGTCAATGAAAGCTTGAAATGCACATGGTCAGAGACATAAAATTTACATGTATGATTGTCTCCATTGCAAATAGTAGGAGAAGGAAGAGAAAAAATCAGATGTTCATATTTCCATCATTGCAGTATCTATGTGCAGCATAGATATGTGACACCTGACACATCTTGTTATGTAAGAGAACTAAACTAGAAACAAGGTTCTTGCTGATTTTTTTCTATGAAGGAATACTTCAAGTAATGTGCAGCTTTGAAGCAGTTGGTTGCTCAAGTCACGACTCAGTGGTGTCTGAGCATCTGCAAGGAGTCACATAGATCTATAGTGGCTGACTCATTTCCAGTTTTATACGGAGATACATGCGTCACATCTTTTATTAATGGCACTGGTGGTGAGAAAGATAGCATCTGAGAGAAACTCTGAGGAGGTCACTGCAGTCATACTCATTTGTCAGGCAGAGTCTGGTGATAAGCATAATTGTTAAAATCGCTTTAAAATTTCCTGACTTGAAATATCTTTCTTGCAAAGAAAATTGTGCAGAGTTCTCAAATGCAAAGGGAAGAATATGAGATTTCAGTCTAAGTCAAGGGTTTCTCAGTATTTGATAAAACCTGCACTTTCCAATGTTCTGTAGAAGTGCCAAGCCCAATATTTCCTGATAGAGGAATGTGGTATCAAATATCAGTTCAGCAAGTGAGCTTCTTCCTTCCAGAAGTAAACTCCTTGCGGATGTTCTTATGCAAGCAGCAAGATTGTGTTTAACAAACAAGACATTCTGCATGGCATTTTCTATTTTGGAAAAATATCTGTATAATGTCAAGTAGATTCTCCAGTATTTTTCTCAACTCAGCTCAGTTTCCACTATCTAGCACCACCAGGGTTTTTTTTCTGCATATCTGTACAATACTGAATACCAGTTTGTCATACGCCATTCAGCAGCTGTTAGCTAGGAGAAACAAAAAAAATCTTCTCAATCTTCCTCTTACTCTGGAGTGAGAGGGATTTTGGCAGTAGGACCACATGCGGGTTTTCAGTCATTACAAAGGTGAGTCCATGGCCAAATGCCAGAAGATTCCTGCTGTTTGAAATATGACAGAGCCCCTTCCAGCAATACTCCTGTGCCTGCCAGTGGCAGGTGCAAATCAGTGACAGATGGAAGGCATTGAATGGCTTCCTCTATCTCTTCCTTAATCAAGTTTGTGGATTTACACACTGAACAACATTGCTTCAATTTTTTTTCCTTAATTCAGTTATTTAAAAATATATTCAATTATCTCATGATAGGATATATTTCTCAAAACAAGCATTAAAGCAGAAATAAGGGCTAGTAAATTATATTATTCTCTTTTTTTTCAGAAGTCTAGGCATAGAAATGAAATTAAAATGTGTCAGAATATCTTACAGACTTTACTGGCATCTACTAACTTTAGAACAAAATTGTGTACAGTTAAAATTTAATGCCTGAGTTCTCTGATAATTGCACTAATTTTAATAGCAAATTAGTGTTTCATTTTAATGTGATTCAGATCCTACAATTTGAAGCTTTATGTAGGCAAATTGAATAATATCTCAAAAAAAGTTGGTGGCAGTAAATATACAGATATTGATCTTCTTAAGTTTTGAATATTCAGCATTTGTCACGTAATTAGAGAGCAGTCAAAGCACAAGAAAAAAAAACACATTACTTGTAGTATTTGCTCTGGGGATGTATTTTAAACAACAATTTAAAACCAAATAGACCACATCATCTGTGCTGGCTCATTGACTTAAAAGTTAGTGTTGTTTCTCACGTGCAATGGAGCAGGAAATCAGACAGTAAACACTGCAAGAATTATCAACAATTTTAGGCAGTACCTAATGCTAACTGAATAAATATGAGTTTTGTGAATATAATTTGTACTCAGGGAAAATGGGAGGAGCAGCCTGAAGGAGGAGAAACGGGATGACAACAGAGCGGTACATGCTGGGTTTGCCGGGATGAACGGTCTTGTTCATTTCCAAATGAGAAATGAAAAAAAGTAACTGTTTTTTAAAGAAACATTATTGCAAGATTATGTGTAACCCCAAAATTTTGGTAATTTTTGAGAAGCTTTCAGATTGACACCTACACAACCTCCCTCCTACAAGAAAACCAAAAAAATCAAAAAATGCAAAAACCTTTAAAAATATTACATTCTTTTGCTTCTGTCTTGATCTAAGGATAATTCTTTAGCAATTTGATCTATCACATTTAAATGCAAGTGCTTTTTCTCTTCTCCTGTGCTTAGGAAGAGTGCATGAAGGGAATGGGAAGAATAAAAACTGAGTGCTATTGCAGGTATTTTATTTTAATGACACTCAGAACACTAAATTATATTCACACAAATAATTAAATGCAAAAAGTCTGCAATAGAGAGAAACCTCTCCCTTGCTATTTCCTCATTTCATCTGTGCAGAGCCAAAGTCTATTTTAAGTGCAATCTGTTTCCCTATATTTTTAGAAAAAATATGTTTGGTACTTAAGATGAAAGCTATCTCATCTACATTTATAAGAAGGAAATTTTCAATGTGTTAGTATCCTTAATGAATATATATTCAAAGATGCATCCTATTGAACATCCCAGCATAAAATTAGCTTGGCATAATCTGCATTAGTTTGTAGAGTAAAAACTCAGAAAAACAACAAACTTTTTGAAAAAGCAAAACAATTACAAATTGTTTCTTTGGCGGTGTGTGATTAAACTACTCTCTATTTTCTTTCCTTCCCCAAGATAAAGATATTGTTCTCACAGATCTTATGACATGAAAAAAATCACATTCTTGAGTTAATTCCTGGGTCACCAATGCTGAAATGTAATATGATAATGAGGTCCCTAATGCAATTAAATTTTATGAAGCTCGAATGTAGTCAGGGAACTCATATATCAAAAGGGAAAGGTCAATGATATTGTATTTTTTTTAGAAGGTTAAGTAGTTACTAAATTGCCTTAAAATTGGAAGAACACTATTTATTCAACATAGTACTCCAGTAATCCATAGGCATGTTTTATTTTTCCTTCCAGTGGAGAGGTCACTTTTATGCATCCTTTGTTGGACAGTGCAGGTGAGCAGTGCAGAGACACAATGACCAGACTTCCCTGTGTCCTGGCTGCAGTCTAGGCTCACTCTGGTGTCTGACAGAGGGTATCCAAATCATACAATATGCCATGTTGCTTCTGTACAATCCTCTTCCTATGACCTATGACTTGCATTTGAGGGACTGCCTGATCTAGAGGTGCTGTCTACACGCCAATTTTTGGTATTAGCAACACCTCGCAACAGCAAACCATGTGTGAATACTGCAGACTACACAAGGCAGACACAAGGCAGACTGCTTTCTCAGCGTTTCTTTCTTTTCAAGCTCTTCACTGTAGCACGAGAGGTAGCTACACTCTTACATGCAATACAAAAACAAATAGGGAAAATCCCTAAGGAGTAGGTAGTATAGCCCTAAATACATGGCCTATTTAGACTGATTATGTGCTGCTGCCCAAATGTATGTCCACACATGCCATGACTTTGTATGGCAACTAGTCTGCTTTCTAAGGGAAATCACTGAAGTTTATACATCAGACTTTGTCTTGTCAGAACAAACTTGGTTCTTTTATTTTCAGTGTCGTTCATAATCTCATTGTTGTCTCATTTCTCTTTCTCTGTCTATGGCTTTTCTAATCATATTTACAACCGCTATGCAAAGAGGAAGGAGATAGTAATTAGATCAACTCTTCTACTGTTGTTCTCTTTAATGTGTCTTTAATATGGTTCTTTTTTGAGAATATAGATTTTCAAGACTAGAATGTAAATATGCACTCTCAAGATTTGAGAAAAACAATCATGGGACTTAAAATCATGGTATAGACCATGTAATGAGTTTACAGGTATTGTATTTGCTTAAGGAAAATAAGTTGCTACAAATAGAAGAAATACTAAAAATGACTGTATGGAAGATGACAGAGGAATAACTCTGCTATTATATACTGAAAAGATTAGTAAAATGCACAAGATTATCATCTTAATAGGCAAATAATGACATTTTATGAGCAATCAGAAGGTTTTCAAGCATCTTTGGACCAATAAACAGCAGTTGTAGTATCTGGAACAAAGACTATTTTGGAAAGAAGGCATTAAGAGAAAGGACTTTTTTCTATGACTATGACTGACTTAAACTGAATAACAACAACTTTAGTTGAATAACAAACCCAACCTAAAGGAGCTACTTCTATTGTCAGGGATGAAACAGAAATGTGTTTAAAGCCCAAATTTTGGTGTTTTGTATGTACCTCTGGAGGACTTGGCTTTCTTTATTTCCAGGTATTAAAAGAGGAGTCCTACTGCTGCTCATGCATAACTGTGCCTCCAGTTTTCTAGATTTTCCCTTAAAATTAACAATCTTTCAAATATGATAGGCTCAGTGATGCAAAAAGAAAGACACAAAAACCCTCAGAAGTATTTAAGGCTTTACTAGTGTGTCATGAAAAAGAAGCTGAATTTTTACTTTCTAAGTCAGGTTTAAAGAAGACTTCTATCATTAGTGGAAGTAAACTCTAACTGGCAGCTGGAAGCTGGTCAAAGGATGTCAGAATACCAAAATAAACCTTTCTTTTACCAGTCTTCATTATGTGTGTGGGGTTTTTATGTTTGAAACACAGGATTGCATTTATTATGTATATCAAAGGTGGTGCTATTTAATAACAAATGACAACTTGTGAGAATAAAATAGAAAGAAGAGCTAATTCTGGTGGAGGTAAGAGATATAAAAGTGTAGGAGAAAATCACTGACTTCTAAGTTTTGTTGAACAATCTAAGGAAGATTGCTCCCCAACTGTAGGAGAAAATCACTGACTTCTAAGTTTTGTTGAACAATCTAAGGAAGATTGCTCCCCAACTGGAGTGGTTGTGAAAGGAAGCAAGAGAAAAGAGACTTCAAACACCAAAGATAAAAATGACACTTCTTTCAATAGATAGCCCTGTCTGCATGGTGTTGAAGCCCAGACCACTAACTATTCCACTGGTTGAAATCAACTGGCTAACTCAAATTAGTCAGTCGACGTGATTTACTCAAGCTGAGACACTATCCCTGAGCTTCTTTCTGGAAGGCAAAGATAAGTTGACATAATATTAAACACGGTATTTAGTTCAGTTCTTCCTGTAACGATTAAGACCTTACTAGAGAGGTTAGAAAGCAAACTGTATTGCTGAAACAAGAGATTTGCCCTATTTGCACTTATCTGTTTGAAAGAGTCATTCTTCCATTAAGATAAAACTATAAGATTTTAAGATAAAAACTAGAATAAAATTGCCAGAAGAACACCCATGATTACGTTGACATCAATATATGAAAATGTCATGTATGTGTCCTCAGTGAGAAGACAGACTTGATACTGAAGTTTCAGTGCTTGCAATTAGTCATAACTATAATCTTGAGGATTATTCTAAGCACTCAACTACAAACCTGTCAACAGTTCCTCTAGAAGCTTTATATATATATATATATATATATATAAAATGTGGGACCATGGCTTGATCCTTCTCTTTTGGTGATGATTCAATGTGCTGCCTGCTCAGGTTACTTGAGTTTCTTGGCCTGTCACTGTTCCTCTGGTCATCACCTACTCTCCATAGTTGATTTGATTAGCTTTTAATAAGATAATCTAATGCAAAGGACTGGAAAAATATCCCCAAGGTCACAAGTCGACTCTTCTTCTATCACTAGCAACAGCATCAGATAATTTTATCGACAAACTCTTTAAGATCCACCTTAAAAGCAAGACTTTTTCAGTTATTGCGATGATTGAAATGTTATTTCAAACTCCTTATGCTTTGAGTTTAGAAACTTTTTTCTGATTTCCTTCTTACCCCTAACTACAGCCTGTCTATACCCATTTGTTTCTCTTCCAACACTGTCCATTATATTAAATTGTTTTCTTTTCCTGTCTACACTTCCCTCAGAGAAACAGTGATGATATCCCATTGCAACCTTCTATTTACCAGTCTATGTAATCCAAGTTCTATTAGTCTGTCCTCATATGACACCCTTCCCATTCTCCTGATCAGATTTTAGGTGGCTTTATATTTAAACAAAAGGAACAGAAATCACATTGATTCCCCCAAATACACAATTAGGCTGAAAGAGCCTAATTATAAGGTCTCCATCCTATATAAGGTCTCCATCCTAATGAAATAATAACATAGAATCTCTTCAGCATTTTGACTTTATATTTGGATTTCTGATGTTAAAGCTATTTCATAGAGTTATGAATGATCATGTTTCTGTTATATAATTTAACTTGACAACTTTAATGAAAAGGGAGACGATGGGTTTGTAGGGCTCTTTGTTTAGCAGCTTTCAGATAATTAACATAGAGACGAATAAATTTTGAGCATTGCCTTATGGATCAGTTGCATCTTAATACAGTGATATAATTAATTGCAATGAAAACAATTTTGTAAGATAGTTTCCCTCTAATTAGCTAATCGAGATGGTATTACATCTGACTTACATGGGCTCTTCACAAATAAGTCTTGACCAGTAAGAACGTCTGCTACATTTTGATTGCCATCTTAACGTCAGTTTGAAAAATTACAGTAAAAGGTAAGACTTTATTGGAAATCTGAGATTGAGGAAACATAAATTAGCCTAGAAACTGGAGGAAACCATCTAGTTGACAGAATCAGGTGCTAGAATAATCTTTCAATATATCAGGCAAAAACTTAGGCAGTTTGGCCTAGATATCAGGCAAAGCTGAAGTTTGTCACCTTATTGCTACCAAGCTATCACCTGTCTGCACACAACTCCAGAGGACTTGATGACATGACATCAGCTGGACTCCACGTCTCAAAGCACATGGTCAGCTTTCATCCCCCTGTGTGAGAGACCAGCTACCATCAGCCGAGGTGGGAGGCAGGGCATGCCAGAAGTCCATGTGGCAGGAGAGGCTGAGGCGTCAGCAGCGCCTGTCTCCTCTTGGCTCTCACCTGTGACACCTTCTCATTCAAATGCACGTGCTCTGGAATGGTGTGAACCCAACACCAATGTTTAAAGTGTGGCACATTAGCCCTCTCCTGCTTCAGTTCCCTGTGGGTGGACATATCCAGAGGCAGTCATTTCAGTTTCTATTTGAACTGTTACATCAAGTAACAAATTGTTACACTTCTGGTGCAACTTGCACACTGTCCGAGGTGAAATCTACAGGAGGAGACAGTGTGCACATAAATGGAGTGTATCCATAAAATAGGCGAAGCTCGAGAGCATCACGCCTCTACAGGCCTCCCAGGGAGAGGTGTGCCTTGGGCAGAGGAGCAGAAGTAGCAGATGCAACCCAAGACTAGGGCTGACTCAAACTTTAATCCTGCAGTAGGTTCTACCATATGGTCAGTGGAGCAGAAATTTGGAAAGGCAGTTAACAGTATGGTGTCTGGACCAGTGTCAGCAGCATAGTAGTCCAATGGATGAAAAGTCATTGAGTTTTGTGTCTGACTGTTGTGGCTTAACCTCAGCCAGCAACTCAGCCCCACACAGCTGATTGCTCACTCTTCTCCAGTGGGATGCTGAGGAGAATAGCAAGAGTAAAAGTGAGAAAAGTAATGGGTTGAGATTAAGACAATTTAATAGGCAAAGTAAAACCTCACAGATAAGCACGACAAAGTAAGGAATTCACTCACTACTCCCCATGGGCAGGGAGGTTCAGCCACGTCAAGGAAAGAAGGACCATATCACATGTAATGGTGATTTAGGAAGACAAGCACCATCACTCTGAATGTCCCACCCTTCCTCCTTTCCCCAGCTTTATATACTGAGCATGATGCCATATGGTGTGGGATATCTCTTGGGTCAGTTGGGGTCAGCTGCCCTGGCCATATCCCCTTCTAACTCCTTGTGCCCCCTCAGCCTCCTTGCTGATGGGATGAGGTGAGAAGCAGAAAAGGCCTTGACTCTGTGTTAGTGCTGCTCAACGATAACAAAAACTTCACTCTGTTATCAATACTATTTTCAAGACAAACCTAAAACAACCCTGTACCAGCTTCTCCGAAGAAAAATAACTCTATCCCAGCAAAAATCAGCAAAACATCCTATATGATCAGCCTTTCATAAATGGTGCTGGAGTCAAAAGACACAGCTGATGAGCACATGAACTGTAGCACAAGAGAAATCTACAGGCATAGTGACCAAGAACCAGAATTACTGATATATCAGTAAGAAAACTGGAGACCTTGATGCAGCAGTGTTATTGAACTTGCAAAACTTGCCTTGTACCTAAAAGATGAGCTGTGATATATTCTCATTGGCAGGATCTTGCTGCAATCATCCACATACGACTCAGCAGAAGAGACAAAAAGACAGGATAAAATCTCTGCTTATACATGGTTTAACACATGCACAAAGTGGCTTTAGCTCCTCTGAGGTTCTCCGATGCATTTTTTAGTGTGATCCCATTCACTGTGTAGACATTGTAGGAAAAGCCTCTGCAGTGCATGTCTGCCCTGCTGCAGACATATGTATGCTGTCTGCTGAACTGAGTTTTACAAACTCACAGGTGAAGTGCTGCATCCTGATTTTCTGATTCTGCTGAAAACCTTCCAGGCTGATTTCCTAATCCCTTTTATAACACTGGTGTTACATCAATCCTATCACTGGCATATTTTATTCGTGCACAAAGCCAGGACCCCAATATGTAAACAGGATAGCAGGGAAATATTGGAAAGAAGTAGAATGCTCTTTTTTTTTATCAATGCACTTTAAGTATCTACTCCAGACTCAAGCAGCAAAATTAATCCCAGTCTATAGATTTTCCTCATTCCCACCTCCTTCAATGCATTGCTGTCAGAGAAAAGATAAAAGGGAATATTCAAGCAAATGTGAAGTTGCAGAGATTTCATGGGCTCCGTGTTTTGTTCACATCTGGAAAACCTCTCTGTAGGCTTTCAAATTAATTCAAAATTTACTAATTACTACTTAGTTCTTTGTGATGCACATAATGAAAACGTTTAAAATGCATGCTAGCATATTTACATGTAAAATAGGTGGCACACATGCAAAAGACCTTTGACATTTTTCAGGACCTACAAGCTGACTGTAGAAGATAAGTGGTCTTCAAATCTGGTTTTATTCTGACTTTCAAACAACTCATTACATAGAAAGGCTCATTTTATCAGTAAGTTAAATATGCATGACTCCCACTTTCCCTCAGGCCATAGGATTTGTTAGTCAGAAATAACCTCTGTTGATGGGAATAGTTTCTCAAGTACTGTTCTGTGAACAAAATTCTGATTTCAGTAATGGTTAAAAAGGTGCTATGTAGGTGGGGAAGTAAAAGATCATAAGAGACCAAAATCAACATAGTCTGAATAACTGAATAATGAAAAGGAAATCCTGACTTAGCAGAAATTGGGGGGGAGGGGGATGTGAAGCTGAATAGTCAGACATTTAGAACAGTTTTAACCAAGTTTCTGTGTGCTGGGACTAGGATAGTAGCCCAAACTTTGCTATTTTGGATGGTTAGATATGCATTTAGGTTCAGAGATAACTGCATAGAACTTTGTTGAAAGAGTTGTTTTTTTGAGATTGTCTGTGCTGCCTACACAGAGAAGTTGAAAATGCTGCAGGTAGTCTCTTCCACTGGTTATTTTTGTATTTTCCAATGTAGTTGTAAACTAAAGAAGAACTGATTCTGAAGAGTCATTTAATATTGTTGCAATTACTTAGCTTCCATTTCCCTCAAACACAATAAAACCCAAACATAATTGAGATAGATAAGATTCTTCAGTAATCTTGTTCATGGATTTCACTGTTCAGTTTTAAAAAGGCTGTATTCCGAAATGGCATTTTTGGTAATTTTTTTGTGCTTTTATTGGGTTGTGTTGGATAATTCAGAGAGCATCTTGGGTAAAGATTTCCTAGCTTTAAAACTTTATGATTTATTTTCTGTAGGTATCTGAAATACATTGATCTGTCAGATAATAGCAAATAGTCACTTAGCAAATAGTGCAGAAAGTAGTAGATCCTAGTTTGATAAAACAATCAATTTCCTGAATCCAAATATGACAACAACAAATTCTGAGTAGTATTCTTTCAGATGTATTGAGACCTCTTACTTTTACTGAAGAATAGCTTTGATTTACTTGCTATGGGGAGCCTGGATGAAACTCAGTCTGGCAGAAAGAAGTAGCAATACTTTTACAGTATCACAACTCTTGTTCTGTACACTCTCGAAAGGAGATCAGCCAACTGAATATTTAAGACAACAGTCTTAACTCCTGAGTGCTGCATGAATTCCTGCCTAGATTTTGGTGAGGTTGAAACACAAAAGTTCTCAGTGCTTGCTGTGGTCTTTTCTCTATTATTTCTATGCTTTTTCAAGTAGTTATGAGCAAATGTATTTAAGTATAGTGTTAGTCCTGCATAGTCCAAGTTCAAACCCTCTGTGGACATGACTGTGCAGAAAGCAAGGCCAAAGACAAGAAGTTCTGCTACTGTCTGCAGTATATACAGAAGAAACAAATGAAGAATTTTTAACTGATTCACATGGGAAATTCATCAGTGAATTTTAAACTGATTCATATGGGACAACCAGCTCTGCCCATCATATGCAAAGACACACTTAATGTACTGGTACATAAATCCATTTAGAATGGTAGATTAACAGAAACTTCCATAACTGTAAAATTTTGAGCCATCTTGTCTCTAGGTCACCAGAAATCTCATGCTCAGGACTGAGAAAATGGCTTCAGAAGAATTCATCTTTGTGTCAGTGCCCACTGACCCTTCTAAGGAATATATAGTGGAGTAATGAAATAAGAACTTCTTCATTGCCTTCAATTACTATCCAATAGTAGTCTAAAATGTGTGGACTAATATCTTAGAAAAAACTGCTTTTCACAGAGGGTGTTGTTTCCATATAAGTGTGCACTGACAGGGAAAGTAAAAATAACTGTAAGAGACTGAAGAGATAATTATTACAAATTACAACAAATACAAAAACTCAACTCAAGCAAGAGCCATTGCTTACAGGTGTAAGACCATATTAGAGTATGAGGCACTTGCTATGGCATAATCACTATTTTGATGAAGACCAGGTTTCCTCATCTTTATCACCTACTAAATCTGGTGGGAAGCTAGTGCACCATCCTTCTCAAGACCTTCTGGAAAAGTCAGAACAAATGCTGTGCAGTCATCCTTATGGCAACATTATCTACCACTGTTGTGCTTGAGACAAATGATCTGTGAGACAAAACACATACAACTGACAGATGAGGTCATTTCATTCCTTTTGGACTGCAAGTTGCCTAAAATTGAAGAGGTCTTTTACATAATGTGCATTAAAGAATGAGAAACATATTTGAGCCATTTTTTTGGATTCATGATTCAAAGACACCAGCCAAGTAAACAAACTTTCCTAAGTAATTCTGACAGCCACAAGTCAGGAATGATTAGTTAAAAACAGTATAACTTTGACTACTGATATTAGGAGACAAGTGAAGGAGAATGTAAGGAAAGAGCCAGTATTTTGTTAAGATTTGAACAAGGAGCTGCTCTGTCTCTCCAGCGAAATTATCATAATGTCACTTTCTTGCAATTTTCCCAGGGATACAATGGTGTCCCACAGAACCTGGACATGTCTTTATGTCTCTAGAAGAGTGTTATGCAATCTGACATGACAGGGTACTGACAGGAAAGTTAAGCACACCTTCTCTTCAAAATGATGAACTTATAGATGAAAATGAGAGGATATTTCATAGAAAATTATGTGTTGCTACAAATATAGACAGAGGAGGAGCTGGGCTGGAACTGCACATGCTTCTTTCGGTCTCATCTACTTTTCATGCATTTAATCTAAGAATCTTCAGAGCAAAAGGAGCCTTGCCACAACAAAAGCTTCACTGCATATGAAGCCTGGCCCATGTGCCTGTGAAGCACACAGTGAGTCCTCGTGTGCATGATTATGTCTTCATGTAAATCAGAAGGTGACATTTTGAGAAGAGTTATTACAGAATAAAGTGAAAATTTTCCCACTGTATGATAGCTCTGCACAAGTACTATGAAGCCAGTACTTACCTGTACATATTTATAGATGACAGAAGAGCACCTAATACTTGAACATCTCCAGATATTGCCTGAAGACAAACATGTTACCTAGAGGGTTAACACTCTTATAAAGGTTCTTCCTTTTGGCCTTCAGTTTATTAATCTCCCCACCTTTTAGTAGGATAAGTGTCTTGACCTCCTAGATACCTCCTTTACCTTTGGTTCTTTTGAAAATAGGAAAGGCTAGGAAGGTACTTCTTATGAACTTGGGGAAAAGATCCTTAAGGTTCAGACTAAATTATACAGGTATTTGTGTTCTGTTTTACCAGAGATAATGATTCTTCTCATCTTATAGCTTGATTATATCTAGTTGTACCACAAATTCCACCACTTTTGGACACCCGTAAATATTCAAGAACAAGTAATACAGAGCAAAGCTATGTGTACTCCAAGTACAAGTGCCATGCTGAGAGCCTCTCAAGTATAATCTCTTTATATGTTGAATAAGTTTTTGCAGTTCTGTACAAAAAGGATGGTAATGCATATTGCTCATGATGAATCAGGCATACTGACCTCTCAACTTCTGTTCGTGGGCACAGTGGACAACAGATGAAGGTGGAATTTCTTCTGTATATAGAGTTAAAATGGTGAAAAGAAGGATTCTTTACCTACCCTGTAACCTACCCTGTATTAATAAATGTCGCTAGAGCTCATTTACGTAGACAAGAGAAGTAGAAGGTTACAAATGTTGCTTTATACATTTTTAAGGGTACGGAGAATAAATTGACTTAGGTATATAATTGTTTTATATTTGTATATAATTAGGTATATAATGTGTTTTCCTCAACTGCCTCAACTGCCACAATGAATATGAATGTCACTACCAAGTATACATTGACTTCCAGTTTCTGAACGACAAAGCCAAGACAAGGGGCACCCAGAGATTGATGGGAGACTAAGAAGATTTGAAAATGTCTCTTTCTGAGAGAAGAACATGGTAACAAACCAGTCATTTTTGTATTAAAAGCAGTCCTACATTCTCCTTGATGCAAGTACTGAAGGGAACTAAGTAGTACTCCCCCATGTCTAAGCTACTTTAAATATTTACCATGTTATTTTAAAGCACGTTAAATCAGAATCTCTAAGGGTTTTGTTGTTGAGTTTTGGGTTGGTTTTTTGTTTTATTTTGGTTTTTGTTTGTTTATTTTTGTTGGTTTTGGTTTGGGTTTCTTTTATAAATAGAAAATATAAGTGAAGAGATGATGCAGCTGCAAGAAAGCAAAGTACTGACAGTGCCAGGTTGTGGGGGTGGGCTGGAATGAAAGATTCAGAAATTGAACGGAAGCATGCCAGGAAAACTAGCTCTTCTTTAACATCAGTGCTACTTTCTCTTTATATTTCCAAGTTACATAAACTCTTGAAAACCAGACTCTGAAATGAAAACCATCTAATTTTCAGAAGCTAGCAGCATCACTGCTACAGGATCGAGCATAAAGACAACCCTGTGTAAGGTAAACATACGCAGGTATTCTTCCCAAGAATGTCAAGGCCATGGAAGGATTAAAAAAAAGGTTTATTTCAGATGCAAGGATACTTCTTTATGATGCTGCGCATCTGGCCTTCA
Source organism: Manacus candei (assembly GCF_025592945.1). Classification (NCBI taxonomy): domain Eukaryota; kingdom Metazoa; phylum Chordata; class Aves; order Passeriformes; family Pipridae; genus Manacus; species Manacus candei. The sequence goes on along the minus strand of NW_026138067.1, from coordinate 6,915,767 downwards.
GGGGCAAAAGGCAAGTTCCCACCCCCTCAGGGCCCTTTTTATCCTCTCTGTTTCTCCTTTTCCCCCATTTAGGTAGAAAATGAGTTCCTAACTTTCCATTACAAATTCTTCTGAAATTGTATCTATCCATAAACCTGTAATTATTTTATTGGTGCTTTTCCATATGGAAGATTCAGATGTAGAAAATTGGCTTAGCTCCTGAAAGAAGTGAATAATATCAAATAACTTTCACATGTACTTAGAGAGATCTCACTGTGATAAAAACATGCTTAGCAATAATGGATTTCCTCCAGGTTTATGTTGTTTCTTCCATTAATAACTCTCACTATGTAACTTGCCTCTTCTGTGTCAGAACTTCGTCACAGTTCAGTCACCTGCAGCCAGTTTCTGATGCACTACTAGCTCAACATTCTTCCCTGCTACATGGGCATTTACTCTCCATTTTGTATTTACTAATTTTCTTTCTCTTTTTTAAATGTAGAGCTTTTCTATTGCCTTTCTCTCTCCCTGCTTCTACCCTCCCCCATTCCAGTTCATCAAGATAATTTTGAATTCTGATCCTGTCCCACATACCACCTGCCATCCATCCTGCCTTAGAGGTGTCACCAAATTTCATAAGAATATGTTCCCTTCCATCATCCAAGGAGCTAATGGAAATATCAAATAGAACCAGCTCTGGACATATTCCTCTGGGAGCTGACTTGAGACACCTTTTTGACAGCAAATCTCTGAGAGCAGCTTTCTGACTGACTGTATGTCCCAGCTGGCTGTGCTTCTACCCAGATGATGGGTCCCTGGCTTAGGGCAGGATTGTCAAGCAGGGTGGTGTTAAATGTTTTTTTTTAAGTCAAATTCTGTCCCCTCCTCCACCCCCCTTATCCTTTAGAACAGCCCTTGTCACATAAGGAAATATCTCTAACCTTGTTTTTTCTTGATTACTTTTTCCATTTTATCTTTCAGGAGCCTATAAGTAGATTTTTAAATATTTTATTCTAGAACTAAGAGGTAACTCTGTTAGCTAGTAGATGAACAGTTTGTCTTGATTTTTAGTATTTACCCATTTGTCATGGACAAAACCCAATAGATTACGTACATGTTCCCCCCATGTTCTTCACCCTATACAATCTGCTAAAGTCTAGTCACAGTAATTAAGAGTTTTGCATGCCAGTGAGATATGTTTCAGCACAGCTGACCTTTACTGTGAATCAGTACTTTTCTTTTCTACATGTAAATCAATACTTGCTGACATGATTAACTAATGAAATACAGAGAAAGTACATGATTAAAATCAAAATCAGAATCAAACATTGTCAATACTTTAAAAGCTTGAATATGACTCACCTCATAAATTGGACTTTCTCTGGAATCCAATTTAAGAAAAAAAAAATCTCAGCTGCAGGATGAAATTTATACTTGGGATAAAAATGAGAATGAGAGAAAAGTCTGTTTCACCTCTGAGATTGAAAAAGCAGTTTGATTTTCAGTAGAGGATATTGCTATAATTTTTTTCCATACAGAAAATATTTTGGTGGTTTTTTTTTTACTTAGTTTGAAATTAAGACTGCTGGGCCACAGATGTAATACATGCCTGGCCCTGACAAAGTATAAAAGCTATAATAAATTGGTAATAATTAGAGCTATGAGAATTAAGTATGTTCCATGCTATCTGCACTTTTTCATTCAGTTCAAGATGAAATCATGCTGATTTAAAAAATCCCTATCAAAACCCATCTATCTGGAGCAGAACCAACCAGATTAGAAATATCTGGTGTGTTTCATATGCAGAAAATTAATAAATCCCTGTGCTACCTGTTAGTTTTGCAGCTAAACAGTGACAGGGCACATAAGAAAAAACTGTCAAGCATGTCTCTTTCTTGTGGAAGAATGTACAGAGCTGTAAGCACATCATCTCTGAACTTTGCATTTTGATTAAACTTGTGTTTTAATTAGTACTGTGATGGGGCATTCAGTGCAGATATGTCTGCAGGTGTTTACTGACTTTGTACTTCCCTGTGTTGTCTCACCATTCTGCTGGTAAAACATGTGAAACATTTTCCAACTCCATGTCCATGCCAACTTAGGCAGCATCCCTTAAATCACCAATAAAGATACATCACAAGGGGGATCCTATTTTTGTGTTTTGAAGTTAGACTTGAAAAAAGCCAGTAAACTATTTCTGCCTTCTAAAATGTAGATGCTCAAATGTCTACATTGGTGTTTGCTGGTGAGTTGGGAAGTGTGGATTCTCTTACATTTCACCTGCTGATCATCATGTTGAGAGCCTTATAAATGTTTCAGAACGTTACTTCATCTTCAAAGTGCTGCATTAGCAGGACCAAGTTCAGAACTGTACACCCTCTTCAGAGGTTTTGTCTTGCTGAGGGCAGTGAGGGGACAAATCATGCCATTCCTCCCTTAGCTTTCTCTCTGAAAGGAAGAACACTCAGCAGGAAGAACTCTCATAAGGAGAGCAGAGCCTTCTTGACGCCTGAGCACTGAACACGAGCAAGAACTCTTTGCATATCCCGGGTCTCTGCCCCTTGGAGACACTCTTGCTTTATCAAGAGATCAGCTGTGCGGAGAAAGAAGGAAACCAAAATTCTTAGTAGGAATGATTCCTTTGAAACATTGGGAAAAACAGCATTCACAGTAGTAAGTCTCTTTTGTGGTTTAGTGAGAAGGCCACAGGCTCTGTTTTAATCCATTTCCAATAGAGTAGAGTTATATGACACTTCACTTTCTCATTCAGGTAATGCAGTTTGCTGTCTGCTTACTGCTGAGCTTTTGTGAGAGAATGCTTCTTACTGCAGACTGATAAATCTTCCTTTAGCTTGGGTTCTTAAATAAAGTAATAAAATTTTAGAACTGCTTTAAAACCACAGTAAAAATACTGGTTGCACCTATTTTTATCTGGCAGTCTCCTTGGAGAAGTTTTTTTTAAGGATTTAGGATTTCCAAAAACTCTATAATTGGAAAATGTTTTGCCTGTTAGCCAAAAGTGAGATCTCGACATTACAGATTTTGAGAACAGATTCCTGGGGCACCATGCTGTTCTGGTCAAAGTCAGGAGCCAACACTAGCTCCCCAGAAAGAACAAAGGGCTCACCAATCAGATTATGCTCCTCAATGACAGTTCTTTAGTGTATATCAAAGTATAAATCCAGGTTGGAAGGGAGAACTTTAATTTAACCAGAACAAACCAAACCCTAGTGCCTTACACCTGCTCTCCTTCAAAGCACAGCTCCCACCAAAGGAGCAAGTAGCTCTCTGAGTAAAAGAATATTACTGTAGTGGTGGAACCTCCTCATCACAAACAGGCATTCATCCGAGAAGGAAGATAAAGTGACAATCATGTGACAGTCAGTGGGAAGAGACATCCAGCCTTTCTTACAGCTCTTCAGACTACCACTGTGAAATAAAAAACTTTGTTTCTTCCCTTGCTGATATAAGCAGGCTTGAGGTTACTTAGTTTAACCTGTTATAGAGGAATGGAGATACTAGATCAGACCAATCCAATGTCCTTTCTCTGGCAATAAAGAGATATGAAATAACCTGTACTAAGGCATGATGTCCATATTTAGGGCATCACCCTGGTGCACAATGATTATTATTTCTTTCACGTTTTATAAGCATTTACTGAAGTCAGTAAAGTGTGATAAGTCAGGTCTAAGACCTTTTTGAACCTTTATGATCACTTTGTCATTTCACTGCCTGTGCCTATGATATACCTGGAAAGAGATGGAAACATTTGGACCATACATATGCCAGAGGGCTGAGAAGATCTTGTTAGGTGAAGGAAGCCCTGTCCAATCCAGAAACAAGTGGGCATAAATCACATATCATATATTTCTGTCTCAGAACAAAGCACACCAATATGCAGTGAGCCTCTTTCAGCTCATCTCAGTTGTTGGACTGACCCAGATCTTTCCCACATACGAAGGCTTCTTCACAGATGCAAGATACAGGTCCAGATTACAGCACAGAATGAATACTGAGTTTAACTGACCAGTTTCCATAGCAGAAAACTGAGTTTTGTAGAACTGCTCTGCATGACATACTCAGGGCATCGCCATGGCTCCTGTGGCATTTGCATTTGGAAACATTGCTTTGCTTGAGAGATGACTAGAGGAAAACCTGGATCACATGGACACTAGAGCTTATTGTAACCACAATTTACAAGCAAATTTTGTTATTCTGTGATGACATGGTTCATAAAGCACAGAACAAAGTGAATATGGGTGTGCGTTATCAGATAAATCTAGAACAGCAGGTTGACAGAGGGAATGTAAAATATAGTATTTTTTTCTATTAGAAAGATGTTAATGTTCCAGGACACAACAGGAAACTGAGAAGGCCATAAGGACCACTGAACTGTCAAAAGGTATGCAACATAGGTTGTGAAGAAAGGTTGTGAATAAATCTAGCTGAAAGAGGATTATAACAGACAGAGGAATCAAGAGGTTCACTATAACCTCAGAGTCTCTAAGACTCTAAGACTCAGTTTTTCCTTTCCACTGAGCTCCTCCTTTCCAGGCTATTTTTCTTTAGGTTGTGTAAGTTTATGTCCCCTCATCCCAAACAAGATTTTACGTTAGACATCAACTGGCATAAGCGTCAATCGTGGTGTTCAGAACTGTTATGCCCAGAGGCCAGTTCTCTTACAACTTTTTAACCTGATTGTCTCTGTCAGCCTGCCTCCATGGTTCCATCTTCAGAGACAGCCAGGTCTAGGATTACATGCAGAGATAAACTTTCTTCTTCTGTTTTGAAGTTATGCCTTTTCAAATACAATTCAAGATCACTTTTTCATTTTTCTGATGATATTTACATTACTCAGTCCCGTCAGGAATAGTTTTGAGGACTTGCCTTCTAGGTTCTTCTCTTACAGGAAAGCATGCATTTCTGCATGCTTTGCTATTCCTAGTCAACTACACTCTTTTAGATTAATACATTTTATTGTAATTTATGATAAATCAATCTAAGATCCATATATTTCCATACATACATTTGCTTTATAGCATTTCCCAGTCACTTCATCTATGAATTTGAGAAATACATAATTCTGCACTCCATGCATTCAGTTTGTTCACCTGTCAAGAAGAGAGTGAAAGATGGAGCATACACTGGGAGTTACAGTCTCACTGTATGCACTGATCCTACCTCATAGTTACAGTGATTAATTTAAGGGTACCAGGGAGACAAAGCCATCACTGACAACAAAAAACCTACCTGATGAGCATGTTGATAAACTTAACATGCAACATCCTGATTGACAGAAAAACTTTTAAGATTAATTACATTCCAGTTGCTTCAGAGGTCCTTTAATATCTTATTTCAAAAAACTTGAGAACTATTTTCTAATCTAGTGAGATGGATTTTTCCTGTAACTTCATGCATTAGAGAATTAGCATTTTGTCTTCCAGCCATTAACACTATATCACCTCATGTATGACTAATCCTGAATTTTTCATTTCTTATTTTTCATAATAATCAAAAATATGTTGTGATTTTGCCAGTTGAATATTCCAAAATTCTATCCAGCTACTGAATTTTAAGAGAAGACCCTTCCACTGTTTTACTACTGAAGTAGATCTTTCCAGAAAGCTAAGACCATTATCAATATCTCAGTTGTGTGAAACCTGGCATTAGAAGCCAAACCCCACATATTTATAGAGCGGGCTAGTGGTAAGTCTCACTGAAATTACATGCTTTGCTACAGTTATCAGAGTATACTCTTTAGCAGGATGAGGCTTCTTGGGCCAGATCAAGTGGATGGAAAATTTGCTCACTGTGGTGATGCTTATTAATAAAAAACTGCATTCTGTGTAGAAGTGGACGGGCTTGTTTCAGTATGTAACAACTCTATAAAACCAGGAATTTCAAAGGAGTTTAAACACCAAAATGACTATTTAAATGGACTTCAGGAGCCAAAAACTGCACAGATATTCCCTGTTGGAAATCCCCAGAAGTTATCGCTGTATACTTGTGTATTGGATCTGGCTGAGCTGGAGTTCATTTCCCCACAGTAGCCCTCACAGTGCTGTGCTTTGCATTCGTAGCTTGCAGGGTGTTGATAACACACCAGTGTTTTGACTGCTACTGAGCACAGCATCAGCACTGTAACATTCCTACTGGGAGGGGACACAAGTAGGTCAGCTGACCCAAACTGGCCAAAGGGATATTCCATACCATATGATGTCAGCTCAGATATAAAAGCTAAGGCAAAGAGCAGGAAGGCAGGCATTCATTGTGTCCAGTGGCTGCCTGCTAGGGAACCATTACACGTGCTAAAGCCCTGCTGCTCAGGAGTGGCTGACCATTGCTGCTGATGGGAAGTAGAGAATAAACCATGTTATCTTTCACTTCGCCTTTGCAGAAGCAAGCTTTTGCTTTGCTTCAGCTTTTAATAAATTGCCTTATCCCAGCCCACAAGTCGTTTTCCATCTTACTCTCTGCCCTGTCCAGCTGGGAAGGGGAGTGATAGAGCAACCAGGTGGGCACCTGGCATCCAGTCAAGGTCACCCCACCACAATTTGATTGGAGCGATCTCTGGTCATTTCTGCACATGCATGGAGACTGCAAACTTCATCTTCTCTAGCCGTGCTTTGGTGCTTTGATTGTTTTGTTCCTGCAGTGAAGTTAACAGTGATGGAAAGGTGTCAGCCCTGGAAAGCAGCACTCCTTGGGAACACACATGGCCTGGGGAGCTCTAGCATGCCTTGCTGTACTCCAAACTTCTCTGTAGACTGTGTGTGGCCTGGAAGGAGTGCTCGTGACTGCCAGTTTGAAACACAGTCCTTTGATCATCAAAATACAATTTATGAATTTGCAGCATAGCACAGAGCCAGTTTTGCATGCTGGGACACCATTTGTCTATGCATTTGGTTGGGAAATCTGTGATGTCCCAGACAGAAAAAATCCAGTGAGGTTGCTTTTGCAGCTCGAGTTTAAAGGTAATCCTGTGCTGTGGAAAGACACGATTTTCCTCATATTCCTCCCTGGCATGGCACAGGGATGTCTGACTCATCGTGGGTGGGAAGACTTAATTTATAATCCTGTTGCTGACAGTGGCCCAACAAAACAGCATTGGATATCCAGCAGTTCAAGAAGCTGTGGAAGGGTGAGAGTGATTCAAATGTACCTGGTGACCCCTAGTTTCACAGGCTGAAACTCCTATCCACTTAAAAAGTGACTGAAATCCCAAACTCTTTTAACACAGCCTGATGAACACAAATTAGGTGCTAAGAGAAGATTCATTTGCTCACATTTGAACTACTGGGCTAAACACAACAAATTGAGGAGCAGAGTTTTCACCAGAGTAAACCCTTTGCTTTTCTACCACCTCTGACACGTTATTTATTTCTCTTCTGCCATCCTGCCTTTTGGTTACTAAGAATTTAACTGCTACGATATCTAACAACAATGTACAATAGTTCTGACTGACAATATTTTTTCTATGCTGTCCAAAGAACCACCTGATTCATTGCAAATATTAGCATTGTAGTTAAAAGTGAAAATTGAATCTTCTTATTTTTGCTATGTGCAAAACTTCACTTATGTGATAATATGGTATGCTCGATCCAATTACTTTAATTATGTTCCTTCTTGGTGGCAACAATTCATGTAAACAAAAGAAGAAAACAGTACTGAAAGCCATCAGAAAGGGTAAGAATCAGTTTTGTGAGCATCATTATATGCATTTGGCTAACAGTAAGCTGGAGAACAATTGTTTTATTCTCAGTGAAAATCTCTACCATGAGCAGGCAAGTACACAGGATGAGATACGTGACAAACTCTGTGTAAACACAGAGTAACTCCACAGAAATCAGTGAGTTCAAACTGGCCTCTGAATCTCAGCAGCACAGAGCAATGCCTATAAAGACCATGTGTGTAATAATTTGGTAATATCAATATCAGCAAAGCAGTAATTCTTCCATTATTAGGAACTGGAAGTTTAAAATTCTTGCCATCACTCTTTCAGGGAAAAAAATATCTGTGATAAGACATAAAACTCAAAGTAAACTTATATCCATATTTAGGGTCTCATAAAATGCTCCTGGGAAAACACAAGTTCTGCTTTCCGAAAATATTTCAAAACTCATAATTTGTTTTCAATCCATCACATAACAACACTGAAGACTTTCAAAATTTTTAGTGAGTGAATAAAGAAAAGACAAAAGCGCATGAGTCACTCTCCTGCTTAGCTAACACTAACACAGTGATTAGAAAACACTCCTGGAAGAAAGAAATTCTGGTGGAAGCCAAATTTTTTGCATGGTACAGGGTTAGGAGCAGACTCCAGGACTCCTATGTCCATCCAAGAGATGTGCTCAGCTGGCTCCAGGACAATGGCAGCTCTGAGCAAAGGCTTAGTACCCACATGCTGCCAGGGTTTAGGCACCTTGATTGTGGAGCTGCCACACAGCTCCCTGCTGAGAAGGTGCACATAAAGCTGCAAGACCTACTCGTGATGGACCAAACTTTACTTGGATGGGCTGATTTCCCTGATTACCCAGGACTGATGTCTTAAAATGTTTTTATGCCAGACAAGGGAAAAGGCTGGTAAGAAGTAGATCCTGTAGAGGCAGGAGGTGTTTTTTATCACACCAATCTCCTCTCTTCGCATAAGTCACAACTGCATCAGCCAGTGTAAAACTCCCACACACAGGGGGTGTATTGGGGGTGTTCCCACATAGGTCTGAATGCATATAACCCATCAAACTCCTTGTTGTGTGTGGTCCCACCCACAACAGATCAAGACTATGACTGTCACTCCAACCAGCAACATCAAAATTGCAATGATTGAGTCTTGTCACTGTGCCATGGTCCAAAGGGGGGGTGGGACCGTGGCACAGCATGGATCCAGGACACAAGGGAGGGTGCAAATAGAATCCTTTATTCACGCGTGCACCCGGTCTTTTATCAACTCAGGAGGGGAAAGGGCCAGAACATAGGGTAGAGCATGAGACAGACAAGTGGGGGGACAAACCAGGATAGGGACACGGGCAAAAGGGGAAGGAGCGGGGGAAGCAAGGAGCAGGCAAACTCATGGCAAGCCAGGGCATGTCCAGGCTGTGCACTGTGTAGTGTGAATACAATGAAACCACATAATAACAGTAAAGTCCATATCATAACTGTAAGGTCCATATAATGAAATCCTGTCAATTGCTGTATATTTTTCTCCACACCTGGAACTGTTCCCATCACATCACTGGATTCACAGATGGTGATATCTTTCTTTTCCACTATCTACTCTTGTATTTTCCTTCCCTTTCTTTTTTTTTCCTTATTTATTTTCTTTGTGATATTTTTATATTTTTGTAGAAGAGAACTAAAATGGCTACATACCTCCTTCCTTCTGCAACCAAGGTTTTATAATAAACCATCTTCAGATATATGCTGGTCATTCAGTGTCGTTTCCCTCTAATCCACCCCAAGATATCTATGAATAAAACCTCAGTAACCCTGCCTCAGAGGTGGTTCATAACAATATTAGTTAAAACTAGCACTCAGTTGCTGAGGCAAGCAAATCTGCCAATGAGATCCTCAGAGCAGTACTCCACACAGTGCACTCTGAGTGCCTGAACTGGGAAGCCATGACAGTCACTAGGACACCTCAGCTCACAGAACAGAAGCTGGGCAGGGACAGGAACAACAATGGCCAAGCCCCTGGGGAGTGCTAGTGACCAGGAGCACCACAAGCAGGGCAGACAGACAGTGGCAGGATGTGGCAGGCAGTTTGGGCATCAGTGGTCACAGAGGGGGGGGCAGGAAGAGCACTGAAGCCCTGGCAGCTACACCAGGGAGCAGTGATCTCTACCCAGTGGAAAGCCATGGCTTTGCTAAGCTCTACATTCACCACAACTGAGACAGCTGCCCAGACAAAGCTCCAGTGGGGACACACTGCCACCCTAGTGCCAACTGCAGGCTGTGCCCGGCTCTCATGGCAATACAGACAGCCTGTGAAAGGCCTGACAGATGTCCTAGTAGAAGTGTTTCAGTAGGGTGGAATGTGGCTAAGCATATGCAGGCTCTGTACTGAAGCTGAGGATGACTTTCAGAAAAATAAGAAGCCAAACTCATAATCAAATATAGCATCAAAACCTTGAGATTGTCCATCCGTTTTTAGAGACAAAAGAGAAGCACTGTAATTACTTCATGTGGTATAACAGGGAAATATTAGCCTGAATTTATCTGCCTCTTTTCAATTGCAGAGGAAGACATTCTAGAAATTCGAACTCTGCTCAGTACCACGCAGATGAATGGTTAATGTACAGTGAAACAGATATATTTACAATGAAGAATTATTATTGAAAAAAACAATGTTTAAAATGTCACAGTTAATAACCTGGGAGAGAATTTTAAAAATCCCACTCACATTAGGTCTTGCTACTACTGAAGTTACACAAGTACTACTGCAATAAGTAGATTGCAGTAAAGCTGCTCTAGCACTGAGAGTTTTTAAAATCTGCAAACTTCACGTAACAAAGACAGCACTATCGACTTTATCCTGAACCACATCCTCAGATTCTTGTAGCCCACCATCTTGGGAAACAGTGCTAGAGGGCGGAGCAGTGGCTCAACTCCCCTCTCCAGCTGAGGTTAGGACACAGCTATGTCTCTCTGCAAAATGCCCTGAGGGAGCCATACTTTCACTTGAAAGCCATGGTGTGCATAACAAATCCTGCAGCCATCAGTGAACTTTCACCTCTTTAGGGGCAATGGTATCAACTTCCTATCAGACAAGTTGTAGGTTAAGAGGAATGATCCAAGAACACAGTGAACTTACTAAGACTTCTCTATCACCACAGATATACTGACAAAAGACCCTTACCTGAACTGATCTCATAATCTGAATTTATAGGATCTGTCCTGCTTTCAGAGGACTCTGTCAAAATACTCATAGCAAGCTGGAATGAGTTGGCAAAGTGCTATGGTTGTGACTCTTTCTTGGTCTCCTAAGATATGAGATAATTAAGAATAGTCTGGAAATTGTATTAGTTTTGAGACAACTGTAAATGAATTACATACAGAATAAGTAAGACATTCTGCCCTCACAGACATATTCTTTGCCCGCTTCAGGTCCAGCAGCATCAGATATGAGTGGTGTCTTTAGAGAACAGTCTCTGGAATATCCCTCTGTAAGTATATTTCATGTTGGCATGTATGTCATCAACCTCCTATTAAGATCTTAGTTCTGACCAAAATAATCTATACAGGAAGGAGATGAGTTATGATACAGCCTGATGAAGTGCATTTCATAAGCCAGTATTACTGCAGACTCTCATGGCCATTAATCTCTTCTAAATGGGACTTGGTGTAGGATGACATTTGCAGACAAATAAGTTGTGTCAGAAACAGGGTTGGTGATCTCAGGTTTCTTTGCTAGCAATATATAATCTTAAAGTACACTATGTTCTTTAATGGCTCTGCAAAGTGTGCTGGCAAGAAAATAGCTGAATGAAGATGTCCACATTACTGTCATTGGTACAGACTCACATTTGGGCATAGCCAGAGGAAGCAACATGCTGATATGCCAAAATATTAACAGTAGTCCTGAATATACTATCACAAGCTAGTGTGACTGAAAATAGTGTCATTCAAACTTGGATAATTAGTGTTGCTTCCAGAAAAGTTTGTTAACTTTGGTAATGTACTGTGATAATAAGGCTACTCCACCACAACTTGGAAGGTTCTCCTGGTGCTGCCTTGCCTTTTTCAGAGTACCCCAGAGGGTTGTATTTTTTAAATGAATGCAACTTTGTGAATAAAGCAAAGCAACAAAAAAATTTACTAGTAAAGACTAGCTCAAATTCAAGCTGCATCCTAAACCAAAAATAAATGTAAGCTGTCTTTAAGTTCATTGAAGATACCAAAGTAGAGAAGATATATTCTTTACAAAGTTTCCAAATGCCAAAACATGCCTGAAACTCTGCAAACTATTGAAAACTGAGCACAAGAGCATTTCTGTGGGACCCTTTAGAGATTTGCAGGTGCTGGTCATTCATGATAACTAATAATCAGGGCTAGAACATGGGATAAGCAAAAGTGTCCACTGGAAACAGAACGAGGAGACAGATCTCCATTGGCAGTGATGAATCTGAGAAGGACAGGATGGAGACTGTTCCTTGCTTAAGGCACAAGCTTATTTCTCCCACTGTTGAGAGCTTACACTTTGCAGCTAATGTGGACCCACTAGCTGTGGCATTATTATCTACCCTGCTCCTTAGGACAGAGGCAAAACTTGCTGACCTGTACCACTTGCCAGTGTGAAGAGACTGGGCAAGAGATTGATACCAGAGTGCAGGAGCTGGCAGGCTTCTGCATCTCCCTAGGTGTTAAAGAACAATCACAACATTTCTCACATACCGTTTACCTAGGTTAATCTCTTCCTGTTTAATACAAATGTTTTCTACCAGATTAAATTCTTAGTTGGGATGGGTTTTTTTTCCTGCATTACAGGAGTAGTACAGTGACCTCAAAGCTGCACATATGAAAGACCAAAAAGGAGTGGTTTATTTTTTTTATCTTCTTGAAGACTAGTGGGTCATTAGCTTCTGTATAAATGACAGGAGCAAGTGATTCCATCTTCCTTTCTGATCCTTAACAAAGAAGCAACAAAAAAGCTATATTCTCTCCTCATAACAGTAGTATTGCTTTATTGTAGGGTCCACAATGGAGAGCTTTAATCTAGATGAGATTTGGCTGGAAAGGAATCTTTTGTTATAAACTGAAAGGTTGAATTTGATATTTAAAAACAGCTATTAGACTTCCCCTGGTTAATGTATTAGATACCTACAGTGGTCTATTGTATTCTACTGTTCTCAACTGAGATATTTTTATGAAAATTTTGTTCACTGCAAGTAAGCTTCATCTATACTTGTCAAAAAAATACGTCAACTGTGCAACGTGATGTATGCAACATCCCTGACATTCCAGGTCTCTGCTACTTTTTCTGTGCCGTCTTTCCAACCTCACTGCAAGGCTAAACCAAAGCATAGCAGCACCATCTCGTGGGTACCTGAGAAAGTTGCAGCAACAAAACAATCCGTAAAAATTCTAGCAGGCAGATTTCTCATTCTGAGCAGCAGCTGGCACTGCCTGCTCAGGGCAATGATCCCGTAGCAGAGCTCAGCAGAGTACAGCTGCATGCAGAAGTGAGGCTTTGTGAGTAGTGGACCCTACAAATCATCCAAAGCCCATCTTAGCAGGGCACGTGAACACAAAATAATATTTTTCCATGTTGTTGTTCGTCAAGTTCTTTTTCTCTTTGGTATTGTCAGCTGACTTTGCTTATACTGTAAGTGTAGCAGTCAAGCCAAGTGAGGGATGACAAGCCTGAATTCAGGAGTAGTTTAGGCACTTTAACCAAGAACATGGGGGGCAAAATGTTTGAATTCTTCAAAGTTTTTAGCACAGGTTTTACTGCATACAATCAGCACCATGGGTGTCACAAATGCCCACATGTGGTTGGTCCGTAATCCATAGTGACCATGATCCATGGAGTTATTGATGGAAAAATGCATCCTGCATCCTTTCCTCGACGGCCTGACCTCATTTGTGCCAAGGTGATGGGAGATAGGAAGGGTTTCTGTGCTGAAGGAGCAGTGGGAGCAGGGTGAAGGCACACTGCCTGAGCTACAGGTGGGGAATCCATGTCCTAGCCTGTGCTTCTGCCAGTGAGGCAAATGCAACCAGTCTCATTCACGTTGAAACAGTTTTCATCTTAGGCTTTGTAGTATAGCTGCATTTCCAGCACTTGCTTCATCAAAGCTTGTTTTCACCCCTAAATCCTTACTAAAAAGATACTTTTCATATAGTTTTATTTTTTAACGTCATTAAAATTAAGTGAATTTAATTACAATTAAGATTGTAATGAAGTCCTGTATCTTTTAAATTTGTTGCTGAAGACATAGTTTTAATCCCCTATTGTTTTACTAAATTGTTACTTATTTCCTTAGTATTTGTAATACAATATACAGTAAGAAAACAAATATTTAAACGTAGATATAAATTAAGCCACATGTTCTTCACCAAACAACACAGGAATAATTGAAATAAATTAATGGCAGCACTAGAAGAACCCTGACAGAACACCTCCTCAGTATTGCATGTCTGCCTGCCACACGTGGTTGGTACCAAGAGAAAGGAGAAACAAACTCTGTGAGGTGTCTATAACTCTATATATTTGAGAGAAACATATAAAACCCCCCTCAATCTGAAACTTGTCTAAAAATAATGTTATGCTACACTCAGAGCACCTCATCAACAGTAACTTATAGTGTAGAAAAGGCAGAATAAGGCCAGTTGTTGTGGTTGGTATTTGTCTATATAACTGTTTTTCCCCCCTCGCTGTTTTCATTGCATTTTGCAACATCAGAGGCTGAAGTTGCAGCGCAATGTGTTGAACGGCTGCCCTCCTGTGGCTGCAGATTCTCTTCAGCTGAAGCTGAGACTTGACAGGAGTGTGTGGCTTGTTACAGGAGCCGACAGGGAGGTCACCTATGTGCAGCTATTTTATGAACTTAAAGAGAATGCATGAATTAAGTTCGACGTAGGAAAAAAAAAAAGGTATATCCACGGTCACTTTCGAGGATGTGTAGAAGAGAAAGCTCCATGGACATCTTATAGCAGCCTTCCAGTGCCTAAAGAGGGCCTAGAAGAAAGATGGAGAAAGACTTTTTACAAGGGTCTGTAGTGATAAGACAAGGGACAATGACTTCAAACTTAGATTAGATATTAGGAAGAAATTCTTTATTGTGACTGTGGTGAGGTAATGGAACAAGTTGCCCAGAGAAGTTCTGGATGTTCCACGCTTGGAAATATTCAAGGCTGGGTTGGATGGGGGTCTGGGCAACCTGGTTAGTGGGAGGTGTCACTGCCCATGGCAGTGGGGCTGGAATTAGACAGTCTTAAAGTCCTTCTGGTCATCACACCTTCCAACCCAAACCATTCTATGATTTCATGATTCTATGATTCTATGCTAAGGTGCTTTCTTGACCAGATGAGCTTGACACGCTTCACCTGAGAGCAGGAGACTACTAGGTTAGTGTTTGCTGCTCACAATGTAACAGAGTATTCACCAAGAAACTGTTTATTCGAAACCAAAAAGGATATCTCACATTTGGTGAAGGAGATGTTCATCCAGGCAGGGGAGTGGGAATAGATACTGCATGGTACAAGTTATGTCGTTGCAGCAGGTAGAATGGAAGTTTCAAACAAAGTTTGTTAGAGAAGCCCTCCCATTGAGTCACAAGGTGCAGAATGGACTCCCTTGCTTTCTGAACTCCTTTTCAGAGCATCCGGGTGTGGCTGGATTGAGTCTTAGCCCCAGACTTTGTCAATGGTTTATGTCTAAAGGATTATATAGGTGTGACTGAACCTTTATACAATTTTGTCCCACAGGATAAAGGATAGCAAACAAAACATAGTTACATAAAAATAAAGGATTTATTTTAATTGACTCTGATAATGATTAGACTAAAAGATCTTAATCAGAATTAATTACTAAACAATATATATAACTGTAACTACAAGTATAGTGCCTTTTTTTGAAGCAATATTGAAGCCATTATATTTAAGCTAGCAAAAGCAATTATTAAGTAGAGATTGCTGTTACTCACCCATACTAATCAAGGACCTTGAGCTACAAACATGGCTGCGAATACTTGTTGTACACAGTGCAAGGTGCAAATATCCTTCAAAACAGTATCTCCTACTCATTCGGGCACACCAGCCCTTGATAATGTAGTCCTGGAGAAACAACCCTTAGGTTGGTACTCCAGGTAGGCGCAGCTGTGCACCTGCACAAATACAGGGAAGAAATCACTGGTTTAGTGGTAGCTCATAAAAAGGTTTGGATCAAAACACAGCTCAACCACCCCTTGCTGGTCGTTGAAAAGGCAAGGGGTGAAAAGGCAAGGGTTGAAAAGGCAACCTTGCATGTACAAATAGGAGCATGAACTACAAGGCACATGGAGTGAATCTTTTTTTATCTTTTCAACACTGGTACGATGTATACTCAGCTGGATTACTCTGTATAGTTTAATGCAGGTCTTTAGAAAAAAAAAAAAAGATTAGAGAAAATGGTGAGATTCCAAATGGGGGGAAAAGGGACTATCAGAAATTTTAACAATTTTACTTAACATCAAACATTGAATCACTGGATTTATTTAGTCTTAGAAAAGAAGAATGATAGGAACAGGTTAACAAATACACAGAGGTTGCTTCAGCATGTAAGATAGTAAATCTGTCCTTTGTGACCATGGTAAATAGCATGGAAAGAAAATGCCATGAATTGCACCAAAGAATTGCTGAATATTAAGAAAAACTTTCTTATGTTGAAGACACTGGAATAGATTGACAACAAATGTCACAGTGTTTTGAGCACTGATATTCTGAAAGATCTCTTAGATAAATGTCTTCTTGGGATAAGATGGAAAGTGGATCTATTATGAGACAGCAGGATGGACGAGACAGCCCCAGTGAGGCCAACTAGCTCCACAATTCTGCACTTCAATGGCAAAGTTGCTGCTTGGGCAACAGCCCTCTCTCATTCAATCTGGGGCTGCACCTCCCACATACACCACAAATTGTCCCTCTCCAGGTAACCTGCTGGGAACCTTATAACATGCTCAATCTGGAGGTTAGGAAAAAAAAGGAACAGTTCTGTTTAAAATCAGTGCTTCAAATGAAAAATAACTTGCAGGAATTTTCTGTCATCTTTCTCCTAGAAAAGCCAAAGCCAAATTTATGAAGTCAGGTTGGAAAGCAACATCAAAGGCCATTGGTAACTTTGACGAAACTTGCCAAAGAACACACTTGTGCAATTTCCATACCATGTCTATGTCTTTGAAACTTGAACTAAGAGAATCAGGAAATCAGTACTTTCAGACTAGAAAAGACCTATATTAGCACAGCCTCTTTTAACACAAAATTGAGACTTGAAGCAGAAAACAAGAAACAGGGAATAAGCTTTTTCTGCTTGGAAAACTACTCACAACATCTCACATAGAGGTTATCTACAAAACTCCAGTAGATATATTAGTGCTATGATATAGTGTTTGAATTTTGACAGGATTTATCAGGCATTTACTCAACCCACAAGTTCACACAGTGCTGGGAAGAGAGCCCATGCAGGGTTCACGGCAGTGATCACAGCTCTTCTCCCTCCACCTTCACTATGTCAAGTTCCCAGCTCCAAAGGTATTTATAACATTTCCATCAGCAAAAAAAAAAAAAGTCAATTGAAAGGTCTTTCTTTCTTGAATAGTAAAATAAAAAAATCACAGAAAATCCACTTCTCCCTAACACTTTTCCAATTACCAAATACTTCCTCCTTTGCTATACATAACTGGAAAAAAACCTAACCCTCATTTTTGTAAGGATATACCAAAAAAAAGGCTAGATTTGCTATTAGCAAAATAATAACAATAAAAAGAGAAATAAGAATTAAAAAAGCATTGTGATACTCGCATAGTTCATTCTGTAACCCATCTTCCTTCAGGTCAACGTTTTTTTCCTAGGAACAAGTATTTCTTGCTATTCTCTCATTTGCAAAGTCACTTTGGTATGCTAAGTGATTGTAAAACAGATCTAATAACATAATACAAATAATAGCCCCAGGAAGACTGCTTTTTCTGCCTTGCATTTCCCACTTATTCTAGACCTCTTGAGTTTCCTGAAAAAAATTCACAACTTTATTTCCTGGGTGTTTGTTCAATTGACACAAGTGTGAGAATGATTATCCATTTCTTTAATTTTTCTAAGCATGCATGTGAAAAGGGATTAAAATGGTCCATAGCATACTTGCATTTCTCAGAGTATCAAACATGTTCCATGCTGACTAGGAGGGTTTTGGAAACTTAGATTATTTTAAGTGAAATGGGTTGGGAAGCACTCACACAATCAGTTCCACTAGTAGGTCTGAAGAGATTGTAACTTCAATCCTATGGCTGACAATGGACAGGCAGCAGAGCTGGCTGGTAACTAGTTCCAACAGCTAAATCCAGGAGAATATACTTTTTTTGAGCCTAAAATTTCGATTTTTTTTTAGATTTATCTAGATTTAACACTGTTTTCTAAAGAAAACATAAATACCTACCAGAGAAAATGCTAACCCAAGAAACTGTTAAATGACTTTTACAGGGGACCAAGCTACTTCCTCCTCCATTATACCTTCTTCTTCATAATATGTAAATGGAGAAGAGACATTAACATCAAATTCCGTGATAGGCTTCTGTAGACTGTGACCTGCAGCTATCTTTGTTTCTTCTTTATATATTTGCATTGAACTAAAAAACTTTTCAAACAGTCAGTAAACAAATGAAGTTATCCATACAATGTAGTAATAAAGGACTATTACTATACCCCAGGAAGAACAGGAAGAAACCTGGACAAAAAGAAAATCATAGGATCCCTATAATATAAAAGCTTGATATTCTTAGGTGTAATTATGATAAGGTTGATTGTTGTCAAGTCATAATGAACATGCTGCCCAAAGAAAGAAATGCCTATGTAAAATACTAGTGAAAATACTTTACAACAGCTTTTTTCTCGTGAGTTGTCTGTAGTAAATGAGCAACAAATGGATTTCTTGGATAGCAATAGCAAATTACTATGCTATGGACTTTAAGATTCTTCCTATTAAGTCTGATTATTCCTCATCCTATCTCCCAACTTAGGTCAAAATTATTTTTTAGTGATAAAGCCTTACTGTGGACTACTCCTTAAATTCCTCTCTCAGACGCTGTATTTTCTTAAACATACATTGTACCAGGAAGTATCTGCTGTTTGGATACATAATGCATACCCATACAGGAAAATTATTTCAGTGATCTTCTTTCTTACTTTCTGGTTTTAAACAATTACATGAATGTACATTCAAATAATTTTGAGTTTTCAAAAGTGCATGCACAGAAGACAGAATAGACAAAGTTAAGATCCTTAAGGGAAGACTTACAAGAGCAGAAACTGTAGAAGTCTTGCTTGCATAGTCCAGCATTTCAGTGTTTGAAATGGAGAGAAATGCATTCTGCATTCAGTGTTTGACAAGAGGGGGAATGAGAAATAAGAGGCTAAGTATGCCTGTGAATGTCTGTAATAAAAGCTTATTTTTATAAAGGTAAAGGTAAGGTCTGTTTGATTGTTTCAAAATGCACATTGCACTACAAATGTTATTGGACTGTCTTCTATATGAGGACCAATTAAAGACTCCCAAGAATATTTTTTTTGTATTTTCTTGCTTTGCTATCTGTGGTCACTCCATAATTTTTCTTCTGTGTTTATTAAAACAATCAAAGTAAGTGATTCATTTCAGGTTTTTCAGGCATTTTTGCTGTTGTGCTTTTTCTTTCCCAGGGTATATTTCAAAACTTGCAATACCTTGTGTAAAAGCAAAGCAAGATGTCTAGAAAGGTGACCAAGATGTTTTAAAAGGATAGCAATCACATTGTGATTGAGAAGGAGAAGGCATTGGTTCATATGAGGCAGCAATCTCAATGTGCACTTCTTCTGGTATGTTTTTATTCTAGTCACAGTGGGGGACCTATTCAAAATTCCTTTCTCAAGAGTTTACAATTTGAATTGAAAACTGACTTTTTTTTTTCCAAAAGTTGGTAAAAAGAATTTCCAGCATCACGGTAAGTAAATTTAAAAGGAATCTGATGATAATTTGCTCTCAACAGAAGCAGGCAGGTGAGTATAGTGCACTTGAATCCAAACAGTTGTGTTAGTACAATTTTTCCATATCTTAGTCCTTTTGCTGAAGCTGCATTACAGTAAAGCTCTGAGACATGTGCTTAACTTAAGCATATGGCCAGCAATTATTTTCCTGGACTCACTTAAGTACTATCCAACCTATATTTTATTTCTTAGGGGGAAAGATGCTTAAAATTTGTACTGATTAGACTGAGCTGTTGTAAAAATGTGCAGCTCCCATGGTGCTGGGCCTGACAGGCCAAGAGAGACTGGGAGTTTCGTGCTGACCCTCAGTCTTTTCCACACAGGGGAAAACATTGCTTTTCTCTGATTGCAGGGCTAGGGATTTCATAGCAAGAAGAGCCTTGCAGGCTATATGTGCATTAGCAGACCTGAGATAGCTTCCCAATTCCCATGACTGTTCTCACAGTCTGTATATATATATTGCTGTGTGTATTCACACACCCACTGTATCTCTCGGGCAAAAGCTAAGGCTTATCCCAAGCAGAAATCAGTCTGGACTAGACTGGCCAGAAGACATGGACCTGCCTATTGGGTACCTGAAAAGGTAAATTTACCTGCAATGGATTTCTTCTCCATTGGTATTTTCCATTGTGGTTTTTTTCTTCTTAAAAATTGAGCTATGTACACTTGTGTTGTAGAACTACCAAACCTACATGAGTTGCATTTAAAGGAAATCTTCCAAACCTTACAAACTCTGTATCTAGTTTCAATAGTTCCCAAGAGAAAAAGCTGATGTTGAAGAGCGGTACTTTTGTCATGTTTACATCCATTCCGTGTAAAGTTGTCATAAGTGGAAAGGAATAAGAAACAAAAATTAGTAAAAATGACAAGAGCAGTCTAGAAAGTAGCCTATAGTGGATCTTCAGATTTCCATACACATACCTTTTATGTCCAAAGAGATACATGTTTTGCCATGCTGTCACTGATCTTTGCACCTCCCTGCACTTTCAGGCGGTGGGTCAGGTTGGTACATCATCGTGTGCTGGAGTGAGGGCCCAACACTTGGGCGCTCCTAGGGTGTCTGCAGCAGCTGGGCAGGACTCCTGAGCTCAGTCCTGAACCCTGGTCTCCCACAGAAGCAGAGGTTTGCTGCCAGCAGGCTGCAAGGCCAGCTACAGTTAGATTTTTCATTTAAATTTTGGCACCATCTGAAGTCATTCCTGTTGCTTCCAAGGACTGTTGCCATTGTATTAAAAAGAGCAAATTTGCTGCTGAGTTACTTACTGCCCAGAAAATCCAGCTGAAACCTGCTACTGCCAAATCTGAGGATTCGATATTGGGCCAGGGGCTTTAAATAGCTTCTGCTACTGAGGATTTTCTGCTGTCTATGCTGTCTAAAAAAAAAAAAAAAAAACTAAAAAAAAAAAAGGATTGATAAAGCCTCAGTTTGAAGGATTGGACATGGACTGTTAGAAACTGAAAATTGCCACTTCTCGTGTGGTTATTACCCACACTTTTTTTTTTTTTTTTACTGAATCATCTGGTTTTTTAAGTCTAGGTTTGGTTGCCCAGGGTCCAGGATAAAAAGTATAAAACTAAACAATCCCCCAAATGTTGATCTCTTAAATGAAGTCAAGGAAATCCCTCTTTATACAGGTTATCTGCCTTTTGTATACACCACAACTACTGAGGGTGTTCATCATCACTGTCAGCAGCCCTTTCCCAGTGCTACTTACCCAATGTATATCACACTTTTACCTGGATACAGTTGCACTTACTCGGCTCCTGTATCTAACTATCACCTTTAATTGCAGTCTGAAGCCTTTTAACTATGGGATCCAATTCTGGCATGCTACCTTTCCTATAGGACAACTGAATATGCTGAAAGTAAACATGCCACTATCCCTCTACCTCATATCTTTCTTCTGTCTCTGTCCCAC
This sequence comes from Manacus candei, assembly GCF_025592945.1. Classification (NCBI taxonomy): domain Eukaryota; kingdom Metazoa; phylum Chordata; class Aves; order Passeriformes; family Pipridae; genus Manacus; species Manacus candei. The sequence goes on along the minus strand of NW_026138067.1, from coordinate 6,894,165 downwards.
ACATCTATGTAAAGAGATGATGCAGGAGGTCTCCAACGTACAAGGTAGCCTTCTATTTTTCCGAAGGTGTTTTTTGTTTGTCTTTTTTGAATCTCATCTGCCATGTAGATGGGCGCATTGACCGCAACAGTGCATTGGAATCTGTGAGCCAGCCAGGAAAGCTCAAACACAGCAGATCCACTGGCAGATCCTCAACTTGAATACTCCTGCACGCCACAGTCTGTGAATTTATTATGCACTCTGCTGTGTAGCTATAACCTTAGCAACAGCAACCACTGTACAATGAGCAGGAGTTAGTTGCTGCTGACTGTTTAAAGGAGCCCTCCCTTATGGGCAATTTGTGCAGGAGATGACAGGAATTTTAATGATTTCATCTGAAACCATAGCAAAGACTGCAATATTTTCTCATCAAACTCAGTAATTCTAGAAATGCAATGAACTGGCAAATCAAGTGCTACTCAGCTTTATAATCAGATGCTACTTGGAAACTTTTCCCTTGCCTTGCCTTGCCTTGCCTTGCCTTGCCTTGCCTTGCCTTGCCTTCCCTTCCCTTCCCTTTTTCTCCCAAAAGAACCATCTTTGATTGGACCTTTCTGGATACATGTAATCTCTTTCACATGACAATTTATTTCTTCAGGAATAAACTCAGAGTCTATTTCCAAACCATAGCACCAAACATCTGGAAATAGTGGTTTCCCAGGAATGAACCAGAGAAGAAACAGGAGCTGGAAATGCTTGCTGCATCCCTTGGGCGCATTAAACCTCTTTCCTCTTGGTGCAGCACCACAGGAAAAGATGTCTTCTTGGGGCAGCACTTTGGAACTTTTATATGTTGGAGGTTGTTTCTGGAAAGAAGTAAATTAATGAACAGATTGAAGCAGGTTTTGTGAACTGTGAGAATGAAAGCTTTCTTTCTTCACGATATTGAACACCTTTTTTATTAATTCAATGCTGACATCTGTGTTAGAAAACATTTGGTTTTCAAAGAGGTCAAGGCAAGGGTTGTGCATATTTATGCAAATACCTAAATGCATATGTAGTCATGCTGAGAATTTCCTCGAAGACACACTGAAAGCTTTGTCATAGTTTGTTGTCACCATTTTCGTAATATTTGACATTCAGAAAATATTCAACATGTAAAGGGCTGAGTAAATTTTTGTTTTAAATATTTTTTGTGCTGAAACAAAATTCTAAAATAGTAAAATCTAAAAGGAATATTTAAATGGGGAGGTTAACAAATGATAACTAGTCTTCATGGTCTGCTGTGGTAGGAAGATATGGCTGTCAGCATAGAAGGAAAGGAGGTTATCATGGCCCAGCTGACTTTGACTAGAATTTAAATTATGTCATGCAAATGACAGAAAGCACATTGATAATATTTGTAATAATTCATTTTAGTTTTGATTGTCTACTGATCTGATAAATTTTACTTTAATGAAGAGCTACCATAAAAACAAATAACACTGTTAAACACTTTAAAAAAAAAACCTCTTTTTTTTTAATAAGGTTTTTCGTACTATCTGTAATGGCCAAAAAAATCCTTTTATCTGTTGTTTATAGATGTTATAGGGTTGTTTCTTTCACCACCAGCATTCCGTGTCCCAATGGCTTTACTTAAAAACAATGCAAACTTTGCATTTTAATTACTATGTGTATCCTATTGACCTCCTATCTACTTTATGCCAGCTTCATTAATAACTGATGCCCAATTTGCTCATCAAATTCAGCAACAAGCTGATTTAGTTTCTAAAATAAAATTAGGGTTATTTTCCTTTTTTTTTTTTTTTGGTCCAAAAGATATGATGCCTCCCTAATTTCAAAGGCATGCAAGAAAGCATATGAGACAAACATACCTTCATGAAGAAGAAATTTACTTGTCAGGGTGTGACTATGTGTAAATTGGGAGACTGTACTCTATATTGCCATAGAAACTTTGATGAACCCACATTGACTTTTACATCTTGTATGATGTGTGAAACTTCATCCTGGATACTAAACCTTATGATCTGCTTATGAGTGCCAGAGCCCAGAACCTTTATTGTTGTTTGTGTCCTTGCCTGACTGATCTCAGTTTCTCCTATACAAAGCTGCCATCAAGTTAAAGAACTTAAGATCCCATATGCTGTGTTTCAGATGTGTAACTAGCAGATTGATACTGGAGTCACCTGAAATCAGGGCTGCTCCAGAGATTGGCCACACTTACCTTGTAGCTATCCTGTGTTCAGTCTCAGACAAGGCTGCTGGCACAGCTCCCTTGAGCCCCTTGGCACAGAACCCAAGTTCTCCAAGGTGATGATCTCCTTTGCTCTGTCTATCTGATGTTGCCTTTGAAAGGGATCATGGGATACTCGAAGGCTGTGCAGGCAGCCAAGATGATCCTGAGACTAGAAGAAAAGTCTAGAGCAAAGATTTAGCTTTGCTGAACAAGGATCAGGTTAGGGAACATTGAAACAAACTAGACTTATATAAGTCCATGGGACCTAACAAGATGCACCATGGCTACTGAGGGAGCTGGCTGGTGCATTGTGAGTCCACTCTTGATTGTCTGTAAAAGTACATGGGGACTGGAGGAGGTTTCTGAGGACCAAAAGAAAGCAAATGTCACTTCTATCTTAAGGAAGAGCAAGAAGAGCACCCAGCAAGCTATAGGCTGGTCAGATTTACCTTGTGTCCCTGGAAGATGATGCAGTAAATAGTCATGAGAACTGTTGCCAAACACATGAAGGATAAGAAGGGGAATGTGAGTAGTGAATGTGAATTTACAAAGGGGAAATCATGCCTGAACAATCTGAAAGCCTTTTACAATGAGATGACTGCCTCAGTGGATAAGGGGAGTGGAACAAATGTTGTTTATCTTGACCTTATCAAGGCTTTCAACACTATCTCCCTTAACATCCTCACAAACATATTAATGGAGTAGGAGCTAGATAAATGGACAGGGAGGTGGGTTGAAAACTGGCTGAACTGCTTGGCTGAAAGGGCTGTAATTAATGGCATGGAGTCCAACTGCAGGCCAGTCTCTAGTGATGTCCTCAATACTGGAGCCAATACTGTGATCCGGATGCTGACACATCATGCACCTTCCACAAGTTTGCAGATGATGCAGAACTGGGCAGAGTGGTTGACAGACTAGTTGGCTGTGCTGCCTTTCAGAGGGACTGGGATAGGCTGGGGAAATGGATGAAGATGAACCTCATGAAGTCCAAGACAGAGAAATACAAAATTCTGTTCCTAGGAAGAAATAACCCCAGTGCATGTAGCAGTCCATGCTGGAGGCTGACCATCTGGAAATCAGCTTGACAGAGAAGGACCTGAGTGTCCTGATGGACAAGTTGAAAGAAGCGAGCCTTTTCAGCCAAGAAGACTTATCCTTCCCCTCTGTTCTGCCCTAGAGAGACACATCTGTGTGCTGTGTCTAGTGTTGGGGTCCCCAGCACAAGAGAGTACATGAACATACTGGAGTGACTTTGGCAAAGGGCTACAAAGAGGATTAAGACACTGGACTGTACGAAGAAAGGCTGAGAGCTTGGGCTGTCCAAAGAAGGCTCAGATACCTATACAGATATATACACACCTGATGAGGAGAGTAAAGGAGTCAGAGGCAATGGGCACAAAGTGAAGCACAGGAAACTCCATCCAAACACGCAAACTCACTTTTATACTGCGAGGGTGATGGACCACTAGAACAATTTGCCCAGACAGACTGTGAAGTCTCCATCCTTGGAGATAATCAAAAACCAACTGGACATGGCCCTGAGTAACCTGCTCTGACTTAGCCTGTTTGATCAGGGGCTGGACTGAAGAGGTGCTCACTAGCCTCAGCCACTCTGGGACTCCATGAAATTGTAAGGCAAGAGCTGTCCTGCAGGTGCTCTGACATGGAGAGACCACTCAAACTTCCCCTTTAAAATAATAAAGGGTCCCTTCAAACAGCTGAAGGGGTTCAGCAAGTCAGCTTGCCTGAGATGTTAATGTTTTAAAAAGAATGTGAAAGATAGGGACCTTCTACAAAATAAATTAAAAGTCTGAACAACTTACAGAAATTATTTACATATTATATGAACTTCTAAGGACTGACTATATATGTATGCTAGGGTCTTAATTTTAATTGTGTTAATAACTGCTTAATTTGTTTGTACTGCGCTGTTGGGAACTAAGCAAACTATCATCAGACCCTCGTGATGCAGTCATCATCACCTTATATAAGAAGAAAGGAATTAAATCAGACTGTTCGAATTACCGTGGTATTACTCTGCTCTCCATTGCTGACAAAATCCTGGCAAGAATACTCTTGAACAGACTAATACCCACTATAGCAGAAGGAATTTTACCTGAAAGCCAATGTGGTTTCAGAGCCAACAGGAGTACCACAGACATGGTATTTGTTCTCTGCAAGAGAAGTGTCAGGAACAGAACAAAGGTCTCTATGTAACCTTTGTCGACCTCACCAAGGCTTTTGATACTGTGAGCAGAAAAGGTCTATGGCAGATTTTGGAACGCTTAGGTTGTCCCCCCAAGTTCCTTAAAATGATCATCTCACTCCACGAGGATCAGCGTGGCCAAGTCAGATATGGCAATGCACTTTCTGAACCCTTTCTAATAACTAATGGTGTGAAACGAGGCTACGTTCTCACACCAACTCTATTCACAGTCTTTTTCAGCATGATGCTCTAAAGGGCCACGGCAGACCTCGATGATCAGGACGGTATCTACATTCGATACCGTACTGATGGAAGCCTTTTCAACCTCAGGTGACTGAAGGCCCATATTAAGACCTTAAACCATCTTGTCCAGGAGCTGCTTTATGCTGATGACGCCGCCCTTGTTGCCCACACAGAAGCAGCTCTGCAGCGTTTAACATCCTGCTTTGCAGACACTGCTGAGCTCTTTGGGCTGGAAGTCAGCTTAAAGAAGACAGAAGTTCTCTATCAACAGGCATCTCAGGAAGTCTTCCATCATCCCCATATCACCATTGGTGAATCAGAGCTGTGGTGGGGAATAAAAAGTTTTCCCCCTGGAGTTAAAAAGATGGTAACCCCCGAGGGGGTGGTTTCTCTCTTGGTGTTGGTCCAATCAGCACTCATGCAAAATTTAAACATATCACAAACAGACCAGAAAAGGAGGATGATGTTGTAGTTGAGGGAGAAGTGGCCATGTTCTGAGACCACGAGGAGAGAGAGAGAGGGATCCAGAGCCCTACTGGGGACTAGGCCCCCCCCCCCCCAGCCCCCAGCTGGGGGGCTGCAGGAACTTGGAACAGTGTTAGACTGTAGCTAAGAACTGGGGGAAGTTTCTCCACTGTGAGTGGGCAGAAGACAGAAAAAGCGGCAGTGGAGGCAGCAGTGGACAGAGAGCAGTGGCAGAGAGCCAGAAGGAGATAAGGAGCAGCAGAAACAAGCATGCAGCTAAGCAGAGAGACAGAGATCTCTAATGGAGAGAGAGAGAGAGAGAACTAAGCTCTACAGAGACAGAGTTTTGGGGTAAGAACTGAGCCAAACCCCCCAAAACCCTTTTGAGACACCTCCTTGGAGGAGGAGATGGACTCCTACTTGAGACGAGTCTCGGAGTGCTGCAGCATCAGAGAGAGAGGAGCTGAGAAGCTCGAAGACATCCCAGAGTTGGACTGGGACAGCTGGATGGAATGCAGAGGGGGTGACCTTGGCGGCCCCCACTGCTGCTGCCAAGCTGGCAGCCTGAGACAGAGCACAGGAGCTCTGATAGAATGGTTGAGGCAAAGACTTTCAAGTAAAAGCTGCCCTAATGTTCTGACTCAAGGGAGCTTGAATCCCCTAAGGAAAGGGACCGTCATGAAGACCCCCTGCACTTCATGATATGACATGATGACGCGAATCTTTGTCCCGGTTACTGCAGTCCACGGAAGAGAGAGAGTGAGAGGAGACGCCCCCTGTGTAATGGAGAGAGAGAGATCCAGCTACAACAATCCAGCTACAGCTGCTGCATGGAAGAAGAGAGGCTGCTGCCCCAAACATGGAAAAGATCTTTCCTTTTCCCTTCTGAACTTTTACTGAAGGGAGAAGATATTGATCCATTGTAAATACTGATTTATCATAGGAGAGATAGTTAAGATTATGTATATACTGCATTATAATATTTATTTGTGTAGTGATTGTAATATAATTCCCTTCTCTCCATATCGAGTCTTGTGTTGTGTCTGGAAAACCCATCTCACACTGGGGTGAGATGTGGGAGGGGAGCTTGGACTTGGGAATTGGATTTTAGGGGTCTCAAACCACAACAAGAGCTCAAATCACTCCAGCAGTTTAATTACCTAGGCAGCCTCATCTCCTCGGCAGTAAGATTGACGGAGAGATAGACAACAGGTTAGCAAAGGCATATAGTGCCTTCGGAAAGCTTCATAAAAGAGTTTGGCGAAATAAACACTTGAAGAAAAGGACCAAGATCGGTGTTTACAGAGCCATAGTGCTGTCTACTCTCTTATATGGATCAGAATCATGGGTCATCTACCGCCACTACCTGCGACTCCCAGAACGCTTCCATCAACGCTGCCTCTGCACAATCCTAAACATCCACTGGTCAGATTATGTGACCAATACATCTGTTCTAGAACAAGCAGCTGTCACAAGCATTGAGGCCATGTTGCTGAGAACACAACTGCGATGGGCAGGGCACGTCTCCAGGATGAAGGACCACTGCCTCCCTAAGATCTTGCTTTATGGTGAACTTGTCACTGGCTGCTGCAAGAGAGGAGCCCCGAAGAGAAGATACAAGGACTCCCTGAAACAACATCTCAGCCTTGGCCATATTGACCACCATAACTGGTCTACTCTGGCCTCCAGTCGGGAGGCCTGGAGACACACCATCTATAACGCTGCTGATGCTTTTGAGAAAACACACAGGATCACCCTTGAGGAGAAAAGGCAAGATTTGTGCCTTGCAGAATATACCTCCTAAGGAGTCTTTTTTGCTGTGCCTTTTGCAACCAGACGTGCCTGTCTCGTATTGGCCTTTTTAGCCACCAGTGCACTTGTAACAAACGTGGGTAAAGCTCTTCCCAAATCTTCGTTTGCCAAGCCTAGCCATGATTTTCTCTTTAATTTCTGACTTAATGTAGACACATAATTTGTCATAAATCTAGATGGCTAGTGAAAAAAAATACAAAGCACTTTGTTTATGAACCACTGAACTGCTGAGACAAGTGGTATCAACATTATTAAGAAGGTAGGAGAAAGATTTACAAGATGATGGCTACCTGGACAGTTAATCAGTTCACTTTTGGCAGTAGGCTAGAAACCAGTTGTATTAAGGTGTTTGAAGACACAAAAGCATTTATTGCAACAGACTGGTGAGGAGTGCCATTACTGTCCTAATTCATAAAAGCTATTATTAAATATACAACCGCCTAGAGATGTTAACATAGAGGACCAGACAGAATGGACGAAATAAAAATTTCCTCTTTCTTCAGATCTTTCACAGTCTTAGGTATCATGCTGTCACAATCAGGCATAGATGTTTTATTTGTCTGCAGTTTAGGAAAGATTCGTGTTCTGTCAACACATGAGGATTTGAATATCAGATTCTGAGTACCTTAGATCTTTTTCTGCTGTGATGAAAGCTCTCAAATAAGCATGCAACTCTTACTCATGATCCTTTTGCAATACAAAAATTAAGTGAGATTTTAGATCTCTGCCTCAGAAGGTTTCTCTGAACATTTTTATTTGGATTTCTAGCTGTCTTATTTGACAATCCTTTAGGGTGCTGCACTCTTTTGGAGGCTGAGCATTTTAGTTGCTCGGTAAATGTCATGAAAATTAAATTATGTTCCAGTTTGTCTGTGAGAAAGCTAGTTAACATGAGCTAAAATTGCCAGGAAACATGCTAGTAGCTTAACAGAATGAGCAGTCATGGGATATAGCTCGAACTTAAACTGGTTCTGCTTAGTTTAGAAATAAATTTGTAGTTATGAGGTACTTTTTACATGTATTTAAAATGGTCAGGGGCCCCCTGGTGGTCTAGTGGTTAGGATGCGGCGCCCTCACCGCTGCGGCCTGGGTTCGATTCCCGGTCAGGGAACTCTTCCGGGCAGATGGAGCTCGTCAGCCCTGTAAGGCCATCCATCCAAGAGAAGGTCACTCTAAACAAACCTACGTCCTGAGGACCTCGCTGCCACTGTCCAAGCTCGCTCGGCCCTGGCAGATGAACCTCAGGATTAAAGGGTGGGCTCAGTTCAGCGCACACTGTGTCTCACCTAAAAAATCCACTGCGCAGGCTCGAAGGGTAAAGACCTTTCCCAAATCTTCGTTCGTGAAGACTGGCCATGATGATGATGAAAATGATCAGTGTTTGAAGTGGAATTTATATTTATTATAGAAATTATTTTAGTCATACAGTATGTACAGACCTACCTACAAGGTTATACTCTTTAGAAAAAAACCCACACAGGTACACAGAGTTTGATGTTATTAAATATATATATACATAAAAACTACTCCATAAATCGTTCTTAGCACTCTTTTAAATTATAGTCATTAACAATAAATAAAGTAAAAATGCATCTGGAACAATTGTAAATATCAATAGTGTATGATAAATATTTCTTTAGAGATTTAAAACATATTTAATCTTTTCAGTCTGTAACCTCAACTGTTTCTGCTTTACTGATGGGTTAATGTTTAGTTGCACCATAAACGTTCAAGTTTTTCAATTCAGCCCTGAAATCAGCCTTGACAGAACGATTTATCAGTACAGTAAAAACCCACTAATATGGATAATATTAATAGGTATCTCTTTTTAATACCATAAAAAGCTGTTATATGAATTTAAACCTTTATTTGCCTTTCTACAAAGTTTTATTGAGGTCTTTTCCAACCTAAATAATTGTCTGATACTCAGTTGCCTTTAAATTAAAGTTGAGTATGGCTAATGGGAAGAAGAAGAGTTTGCATCTTCTTATGCAATTCTGGTGCAAAGGGGACACAAAGTGTTAGAAAGTTGATTTTCTTTTAGCTGAAGTCCATGTAACTCACAGAATTAATCAAAATACATAGAATACCAATGGTATAATTTTATTGTTATTGTTCTTTGTTGTTCAGGTGTTTTCATATTCTCTTTATCATGCCAAATCATTTAAATGCATCAAAATCTTTCAGCAGGAAATCTATAGGTTTTATACTTAAATGGAGAGGTGAAATGAGTAGAAACAGTTGGCAGACATGTTTAGTTTTTATTGTATTTTTGAGGTGTTTAGATTCTCTTGATGATAATAATTCCTAGGAAGACAAAAATGTTTTCCAGTGGCAGCAGAGAAGTCAGTATTGACTACAGTCTGTATTTTGCTTTCCAGATCTTATCAGATATACTGTACTTACAGTAATCATGTGGAAAATATTATGGCAGTTATAATAGGTTAGGTGTGATTCCAGTTACAATGCCTGCACAGGATAAGAATTTTTAAAGCTTCAATTTGAGACAGCAAGAGGCTGACATGAAAACTGAAGACATGAAGATGATGATCGATAGACATGATACCATTTTAAATGACAAGAGCAGGAAAACTCGTAAAGCAACAAGAAAGGAATGGATGACCTTGTAAAAAGTACAGATAATAATCTATAATCTATAACACCAGCTGCAGCTGGGATTGTGGGTCTTCAATGTGTAGGCACAAGTATCATATATTTTCTGTGTAGGGGAGTAAGAAAGTGATTTGAACTGTAATTTCAAATTTCACACACTGAGAGTGAGTAATTGTAAATAATTTTAGGGCCCAATTCTTGAATGAACTTGAGAAAGAGGTTAAAATAGTTTTGAAAGGTGAAGAATAAGACAGTGTTAAATGAAACTGAGGATATTTTCACTGAGAACTCTTATCAACCCCATCCTGCTAGCTTGGAAAACGTAAAAGAGATGTGCACATTACCTGACAATCTACAGAGGAAAAGTTATTATCTAGTTTACACTTTTGATTTCTTTTCATCAGTGAAGCAGAAGAGTGACCAGAATACTTTGGTTCAACTGCTGCTAATCTTTGACCAGAATATAATGTTATCAAAGTTCATGAGAAGTTGATATTTGCATTTCTCCTTTCATCTTTATTTGTGCACTTCTGCATATGGCAGTTTAGGAACTTCCTTTTTCACTTGAGTGTACATTGCCCTCTCCTGCACATTACAAAATATGTATTTGAGCCTCTTTCACTGTCAAAAGTATTGTTGAAATTGCTGGAGCTAAAGTAATGTTGAGTGTTAGTAAACAAGTTAAATGAAGGCAGTTAACACCTATTTCAGAAGCCAGCCAAATCTGTGAACACTTCTAAGAATGGCTTGATTTTTTTCTGGTGAGAGAACTAGTTGTGATATACTAGGAGTTGCTTGTAATAATATTATGAGTACCAATGCTTGACTGTGTTATCATATCGCTTACTGTTCTCTTGAGCTAGGTCAATAGCAGAATTGTCAGGAAACACATCCCGAAGAGGAAGAAGTATTTTCGATCCTTTTTTAGGCTCCTTGCTGGGCCTGGCATGCCAGATTTTTCATAGAGTACCTGAATGAGAGAAACTGGTAAGGAGGATTTTGGATGACAAAACACCTGGAGAATAGTCTGACATGTAAAATCCACGGGTTGAGCATGACTGGGATTAGGAAGATCCTAAGGAAAAACACAATTGCATACTACCTAACTTTAAAAATTTTCAGTCATGAGGTTGACTTCTTCCAGTAAGAGGTGTGCATTGACCACCCATCTCCCTTGACGGACAAAAGGACACATCCTTTGTTAAGATAAACACAGAAGTTTCCAACTAAATCTTGGCTTTTAGCCTCAAAAGAGCTGCACCCCAGGGAGGTAAAACTCAGTCCATAAACATGTGGGGAAGTATCAGGGACATGGACATCAGCAGGGAACGCAAAGGCATATTTAATGCTGAATCAGGCCTGAAGGCTATTGGCCTTTAAACAGGTTCAGTTTGAGAAGGCAAAATATTTCTTCTCAACGTTTGAAATTCAAATGGATATTTGAGTTGGAGAGGTTCACGAATAGTCTTAGCTAACTAGCACAGTAAGAGGTACAGACTTGTTATAAAAATATGCCATGCCTCTGTGGCTTTATATGAACAATAAATAATACATAATAATGACTAATTAATTACAAGGGTTCTAGTCAATGGCAAAATGCACACTTTTTCTTTGCACTGTGTGAATGTTTTACAGAATGCACTATTTTCTCATATGACCTTGCAACACATTGACACTCCAACCCTTTAATATTGTAGCTCAGCTGCTGAACCATAGCAGCAAAGGTTTTCAAAGCACACTGGTGCGTTGTTTATGTTTGGTTACAAAAAAACAAACAGGATCCAGCTGCAATCTGCCAACACATGGCTTTGCCACCTGAATATTGGCTACGCATAATTAACAGGCACATGTGGACACTGGGAGTCATAAAAGAGAGCAGCAAATACAAGGAAAGAACATTTGCTACGTAAACCCCATAAAAATCTGCCTTTGTAAAAGATTGAATGCAAAGTGGTGTTATCCTACAACCCACAATGAAAGTACTTACAAAAGTGAAAATGTTTTGCCTCTGCTTTTAGCTACTTGCACAAAATAAGGATTTTGCTTCCATCTGTTGGGAAGTGCATATAGATCAGATTGAATCACTTATGCAACATAAAGCCCTTGTGGGACATCGCAGTGCAGACTTTTGCAAGTAAGTCCACAGCAGATTGCAAATCACACAATGGATAAATTCTCACAATGTACTGTTTGTCCAATTTGGATCTAATCCTAAAGAAATATGTCCAAATTCACAGAAATACCAGGCACCTGTTTATCCACCCAGAGCATCCCTGCCACTGCTCACAAAGCCCACAATCCTTGCCTTGCTTTACTGTATTGCATCAGTAAATTAGTAACAACAGAGGTTGAACCCTGCCAAACTCCTAATGGAAAGATACTCAATTCCATTTTGGTCATATGTATAAATCACACAGAATAATTAATTTTATAAAAAAAATTAGTAACTGCCAAACAACTCTTGGTAGTTACTCAATAGCCCTTTCTCTTACAGCAAACAGGATCCCAAATATCACTTAAAAATAACTCTCAAACTGTGTCACATTTTAGCATTCATCTCACTGTTTTGCAGGCTTTTGAGGGGGATACAAAGTGTTAATTTCAAACTATGTGAAAATTATGGAGACAGCTTTGCAATGTCTGAGTAGTAAAAACTTTTTTGCAGCACTCTTTGGAGACACAGCAGTTGGTGCAAGGGCAGGATTGCTTGCACATCTGGTTTTATCACGCTAAAGCAAATCAGGACTGATTCCCACAACAAGAGCCTGCAAAACCAGCAGCACTCCTACTGCAGTCAAAACCAGAGGAGCAGCTGTTTTCACATGTTCATGCAGCAAATTACTATTAGTTTCCATCACAAAGTCTGCAGCTTTTCATAGTTTTCCTCCAAAAAGACCTACTTAGATAAGTTCTCTAAAATATTGGCAATACTGTATAAAGAAAAAAAAAGGAATCTTTTCTACATATCCCCTATGGGATTAGTAGAAAACACTGTAGATATAAAATATGTCTAAACCTATTTTAAAACTTTATAAATTTTCTTTTATATATTTTCTTAAGAATATGAGCCCAGTCCTTGCTTTCTCATGGCAACAAAAATTAAATAATGAAATCCAGGCCTAATGGCACTATAGATATTCACTCCAGTAAACCTGAAGCTGCATGATTTGTCACTCATGCATTTATCTATATATGGTAAAGTGAGTAAACACTGCATAAAATATATTTTGTGCTTCCTTGGTCTTGGACAGATTAGCACAAATTAAATTTCACACTAATCTGCCCATGGTCAGGACTGCTACATTAGGAGTGAGGGAGATTCAGCTAATTGTGAAGAATGTTTTTCTCTAATAAAATGATCTGTGAATATAGCAAGTATATCCTGGAGAGCTACCTTTACCAATGCACTCCATCAATATTGAATCAATAAGGGATGAAGTATATCTGTGTGCAGGAATATATCATGTTTCTCAGTATTATTTTAATTTGTTCACCAAATTTGAAGTAAGTTTTCTTTCTACTTAATATTTTCATATCTAATGTTCAATATTCATCATTGAGATTACACTGCTTAGTTATGTTTGACTGCCCAAGTCTCATGGCATTTGAGTCACATGAGTCTGAAGAATACACTGAACTGCCAGAAGAGGGAAGTCCAGGATCAGAAGTTCATTCCTCTGAGCAAATGTGAAACCTGACATCAAGAATATGAAAACCCTGCAAAATACTACCCTTTTTTAAGAAAAATTGCTGAAACAGGATCATGCCCGGGATTGAAGAGAAGGTAGCATGAATATAATACTTAAAAGACAGCTTCTCCAACTCCAGTGGTCATACTGATTGATTAAAAAGTCTGGGTAATTGTCTAAAGAAAATGCTATCTTTCTTCAAAATAACCAATCAGTTCTGGTCAGCCCTAGTTTTGGTCGAAGGACAAATAAAAATCTACATGCATTAGGAGTGCTCTTTCTTTTAACTGAGTGAAGATCCATGGGCAGCAACGCTGTACGTGGCCAGGGGAATTGTAATGCCCTGTTACCCTGCTCCAATAAAGATCTGTGGGTACCCCAAGGGTGGCAGCAGTTATTCTGCTTGCCACTGGAAGTAACGGAGAAAAATATCCTGACTCTACCACAGGGCTGAAGGTCTGACTAATTTAAAAATCAGTATTTAAAATGTGCCAAATATATTTCTTTTGACGTGAGACTAAATACTTGGAAATATTTGTGGTACGCAGTAGGGGAACTGAGATAATATTATACTTTGCCTTGCAGACCTAACTTTCTTGCAACAAAACTTAATTCTGTGTTCATTTATAAGTCAGGCTTCTTTTTGACTTTTGAGAAATCATTACAGAGTTAAAAATCAGGAATGGTGGTATGTAAAACACTGATAAATAAATGTTACCACCTCCCTGTTCTCTTCAAACAGAGAATTCTATACAGTTTCTAAGTAAGCAAACACTACATATCCACAGAAAACATTGTAAACAATATAAAACATTATGAAATGTATTTACAATACTCTGAATAGCTTTAAACAAAGGCTGTTAGACTTTAAATATCCAGACTGTCCCTCATACAGACTCCCCTGCAACTATAGCTGTTGAATATTTAAATTTAAATGCAATGCTTCAGCATAACATTTACACTTCTACTTTAACACATTTATAGTAGCACATTCTCCTCTTGTCTTTGCTCTGAGGTGACTTCATCTTTTCAGAGCAGTGGTGTGATGCAGCTGGTGAATTCCCTCCCAGCCCTGCCGAAGGGGAGGGTGGAGAGCCCGGGGCAGCTGCTGCGATGCTGAGCCCTGACAGCACCTGGCAGGATAGCAGGATACATCCGTGCATCCAGGATGGGGGGCGGCCAGGAAAGGTCCTGAGGTGGACTCTGTCACGGGTAGAATGGGAATTTCAGTCAAAATTAATTAGAGAAGGCCTCCCGTTGAGTCACAAGGTAAAGAATGGATCCCCTTGCTTTCTGAACTTCTCAGAGAAGAGTCTGGATCCAGTATTAGCCCCAGGCTTTGTCAACAGTTTATGTCTAGAGGATTATATGAGTGTTATTGAATCTTTATACTATTTTGTCCCACAGGATAAAGGACGACAAACCAAACATACTCATATAAAAAAAATAAAGCATTTATTATGAAAATTATTAGACTAAAAAAACTTTGTCAAAATTATTTACTACACAGTACAAGTAGTTATAACTACTAGCATAGATAGTACACTATTTTTGAAGGAATATTGAAGCAATTATATTCAAGCTAGCAAAAACAATTACTAAGTAGAGACTGATGTTACTCATGCTGACCACTGACCATGGGCAAATGTCTTTTGCTCAGCCCTGAGGAGTAACCTTGAGGAGTGTCCCTGCTCAAGGAGAGTCTACACACACACTCAGAGAAGGGGTATGTTGGAAGTCCCTCCTGTTAAAGACTTGGACTGGCCTTTCATTGTGATTTACAGTGACTGACTGTCAGTATTGTCTCCAGGTCAATTGTGTCAGCTCATCATCTTTAGATAAGTTATCAGTAGGTATCACTTGTTGGTTCCTTTATCTGGTATTTTATCACATACCTTGTTCTTCCTCAGAATGATTAATTTTGGGATTGATGAGTCAGGCTGTTTTCAGCATTCTTCACCACCAAAAGCAGCACCAGATCCTTCTCTGTTCACCACTGATAGCTTTGCAAATAGGGTATTTTTCAAGTTGTTTTACCCCTACTCTAGTCAGAGCATCCTGCTACAGATTCTCAGTCAAATCTCAGCTAGAAAGGATGCACAGGCCTCTTTTAACACCTAATTGGTAACTCTTCTGCATTGCACTGTGGCTTGTCTTGCAGAGGATGACTAGAAGTGAACTGCAAGGAAACATCACACTGGGAAACACATCTCCACACTCGTTAGCAGGAACAGCCACTGGTTAGCACAACCAGCACCATCCACTTTGGTTTGATGCTTAGGTCCTTCTGCATGATTTCTGTATTTTGTACAGAAATATGGGGTCTCACCATTGAAAACTCTGTCTCCTCCTCACTGATTTTAATTCTTCCTTTGCATCCAAGAAAGATGAACAATAATTCCACATAGGGTGTATTCTCACTGGTTTTCCTTTTCATGCAGTGCAGTGTTCCTTCCATCATTTCAGTAAGCATTCCAGGTTTGTTCCAGGAAATAAAATGTACGTCTAAAACAGCAGTCACTCAGCTTAACTGATTATCAGAACATTTGCAGGAATCTGATTGCCTTCCAGTTGAATGGCTGATATCATAAACTTCCCTGGGGAATACTCTCTTTCAAGCAGAAACAAAAAAACTCCTATTTTATTGCTTGTGTTTTGGTCTGTAGAAGCAGAGCCAAGATCCATTCATTGAAGTTTTCTCTCTAACCCCTCATGAATGTACACCACTTCTTGCCAATGTCCAGTGTTTATCCTTTAAAACTTTGTCCCTTCCCTTTTAAGGACCAGCACAGTATTATAGTGATATGTTAGATAAAGAGATTGCATAAGATGGTCACATTTTTCAGCAACAAGTCCCATTGAATTCACTAGATCGTGATGAGATGCAGCCTGGAATGCACATTAAGGTATTAATGGAGTGTGTATGCTTGCTATCAAGTTTTGATGCTGAGGTGCACGGGTGTTAATGTAGTTTGATTACAAAGCCTAATGTAAATTCTTAGACAGATATTCTATTTTAGCTGAGAAACGAATGCTGACAGTTTACTGCAAGATGACAAATGAATGCTGACATTTTATTCTTACATGTTTATAAATCAGTTTAAAGGTTAAGAGTCATTAATGCGGGCAATCTGAGGAATCTATATACATAAACAAAATATTCATTTTTGGATAACTATTTATGTTCAATGTCATTCGCAAAAGATAGAAGTCAGATTAAAGAATGAGGGAAAAAATGCAAATTTATCAGTATTAGTTTATCTTTCAACTGAAAACTAAATTATGTGATTCATAGGCCTTCTGATCAAACCATAATGTACCTGGGGATTTTTTTTTTCATTTACTTTAAAAATAAAATATCTACATAACAATTTGTAAAGAATAAAGATTAACCCCTCCCTTCCCACATGACCCACACTGATTAGAAGCATTTGTCAGTATCTGAACCAATCTTCCAGTCACTCTGGAAAAGAGATAATCAGTATGGTCTGTGCTAGGACACATCATTGGAATGATTTACATTCTTATTTTTATTCCAATTTTTCCTGATATTACCAGAACTAAGAAATAGTCATGGATTCCTCATCTATTTCCAAGAAAGGGTATAAACAGTGCTCTGAGAGGGGCAAAAATTCCAGTAGCAGTTTTTAATGGCTGATGAGGGCTGCCTCTGGACGAGAAAGGGACTATGGTAAGCAAAAATTATTAATGGATTTTACTAAAACTCTGGTAGAGAAAGACAATCTAGATGAGCATGCCCTATGCACCATGTTAGATGTATGCACTGTGGAGGATATAACCACTTCCTCTTCATGCTCTGACATTGCTTAAGTAATATAGAGGGGTTTCTCTGTAAAGGGGAATTGAGGTCAATGCCAACTATTAAAAACATGAAGTAAAATTGGCTTTGTGAAATACAAGGCCAAAATCCTGGAATGACTTCTGCACATGAAAGTTCAACAAACTACCAAGCACTTTGCTCATCACAGTTTTTCCTGGGTAGATGACCTACACAGCACACTTTACCACATAAAGCCTAAGATCCCAATTGTTTTCAGATGTTTATGATATTTTCCTCATAAAAATATGGTATTTTGTATCTTTTGTTACCCATTAGCTAACTTACAGACCTAGAATATATGTTTAGAACAATTTGACTTAAGCAATTCTTATTTCACTTTTGAAGAAGGAACTGCAGCACACAATTACTTGGAAGTTATGGTTGCATTTCCTAAATTATTAAAGCATATATCTATCTATCTATATATATATGCACATATACATATAAACATAACACAGACCACCCATAAAATAGCTATGGCCAAGGAAGGCTGAGAGCAGAACTTTAGGTATTCTTTGACTAGTATGTTTAAATAATTTTTTATTTCTCAGCATTCTTGAATCACATTCTGAATCAAAATTGTGCAAAATTTGTCTCCTGACCACTTCTTTTGTTTTCCCTGACCAGGGAAATGAATACCATTTAAACCCAGAAATCTATTTTATATTAAGTAGGTCACAGGCTGCTTGGTGTGCATCAGCTAAGTATCTCCTGAGCTCACTAGTGCAAGACCAGCTTTCTTTCCTCAGAGGAAAGTTAGAAACTTGAATCTGTTGCTCAGGTCTAGAAAATATTCAAACTGAACATCACTATTACACAAAAACTGTATGTTCCACTGCAAAACATTCAGAGGTCTAAAAACAACAACAAAAAATTCAGAGCATTGCTAAACTGAAATTCACTTTCAAATTCAAGACAGTTCTCTCTGCCTTCTTCACAGCTCATTTATACTCCTTCTCAAGACGCCAGCTGGCGTTCAGATTGTTGTTATGAAAACTTAGGGGATGAGCTATTGAGAGACAATCAGTCTTGGTAAGTAAGGCTTTTCATTTCACCTCTGCAAGAATGTACTGCTTTTCTCAGGCAACCACATGCAAGCAATTCAAATGTAAGCCTTTTGCTGAACCCCAGCAATAAAGTATATATTCTACTCTATGCTGAGCCACACTTTGTCTGACCACTATGTAAGCACCTGTCAAACACAATAAACACCTGCAGTGCAGGTATATCATTACATTTGTCTACCACAATGCCTGGATTAAATTGACCTCTTGTTATTCAAAAGGCTGAACAGACATCTGGAACAGCATGGTGGTATGACAGAGTTGTGCTTTTTATATTGAAAATATTTCAACCTTCTGAAAATTGTTACATAGAAGATAGAACTGTCATCTGTACGTGTTTGAAGTTTGTGTCTTGTTTTTTAATGATTATATTTAAATACTCTGCACTGAAATAAACCCAAAATATCATTCATCAAAGATAAATAACTTTTATGCTTCCTGTTTAAACTAGATTATTTGCTTAGGAAGAAAACATTCATCACCACTAAATTCAGAAAATAGCAATACTTTGCATTCACATAATACTTTAGGTCTGAGGAATAATCTTTTTTTTAAACATGTCCACTGCTCAGGATCTGAACTGCTCATGGCTGAACGAGTGAGATCTCTTCGGTGTGTCAGTGATTATATCCCCTAAAGCCAAGCTTCTCTATTTTGTATGTCCTATCTACATCTGCATAGCACATCATGGAGTTATACTGCCCTAGTGAAACTGGACTTAAATTTTCTACATGAACTGCTATTGTGAGGAGATATTGAATGAGTCTTAGAAAGCTTTGATACATCTCAAAGTAGTGCAGAAAGGAAAAATATTTCTTACAAATTCCCACAATTTACAAGGACATTACCTAGAAGTTTTCAAATTCTGCATTACTTCTTAGGCCTTCTTCTAAACAGAGAAGAAGCTCTTTCATTGTTTTAAGTGTCCCATCTCACTCTTGCCTCAATAAGAAGTATCACTGATGTTTCTGAAAACAGGTTAAAAAAATTCTTAAGATAGTTCTGAAGCAAAAAATGTTTTAATGGTGCCTCCAGAGAACTGGAGACCAGCAGCTGACAAAAACTGTAAATGAGTGTTCATACATCTGGTAAACCAGAAAGCAGTTCCAAGCTGTCCTAGAGCACAGTTTTCACTGAGAAGAACACAGCTATGGAAGTATAAAAACTGATTTTTCCAGCCTTCAGATTGGGAAGGGAATGGTCTTGGAACTTAAGGAAGACTTTACTGTAGCTTTGGAGCTGAATTTTGAAGTTGCTATCAGAGAAGATATGAAAGGGTACATCTTACATAATCTGAGGGGGATTTAAACTACTGGAGTCACAGACTGTGTTGAGGCAGTAATGGAAATGCCATTTTTCCATATCTGCTCTCTGCTTACCTGAGAATCCATTAGATGGGGAGGACTTAACCAGCTGGAGAAACAGGCCTGAGCAGACAAGAGGTAAGTTTCTGTAGATGTACATTGCTTCCCAAAAACTGAATTTTAAAGATGCACCATTAAGAGTGCTGTCATATGTGAGTACTAGTGTCAAGTCCCACAGGCACACAAACTTCCCTTGCCATGGATAACCCTGCACCAGCCCAGAGAAAAAATGAATCTTACATAGATTGAACACTGGCTATGCTCTTCTTGCACTCAACAAAGTCATCCCCTTGGTAGAAGACACGAGCTGTTGTCTGGATAGGAGTTTCAGCTGTCATATACATTTCTCACCTTGAATATTGTGTGCAGCTTTGGTCTCCGCAATACAAGAAAGATATTAAGCTATTAGAGAGCATCCAAAGGAGGGCAACGAAGATGGTGAAGGGCCTTAGAGGGAAGCTGTATGAGGAACAGCTGAAGGCACTTGGTCTGCTCATCCTGGAGAAGAGGAGACTTAGGGGAGACATTGCAGTTACAACTTCCTCATGAGGGGAAGAGGAGGGGCAGGCACTGATCTCTGCTCTGTTGTGACCAGTCACAGAACCCAAGGGAATGGCCTGAAGTTGTGTCAGGACAGATTTAGATTAGATATTAGTAAAAGGTTCTTCCCCCAGAGCGTGGTTGGGTGCTGGAACAGGCTCCTCAGGGTAGTGGTCACAGCACCAAGGCTGACAGAGTTCAAGAAGCATTTGGATGATACTCTCAGGCACATGGTGTGACTCTTGGGGATGGTCTGATGCAGGGCTAAGGGTTGGACTTGATGATCCTTGTAGGTCCCTTCCAACTCAGTATATTCTGTGATTCTGATTCTGTGATTCAGAGAAGGAAGTAATCAGAGAATCTTGCGACTCCTTGGTAGCAATTCTATAAGTAATAGGCCTTTCAACATGGTGCAGATTATTTATTCCAAAAACTAGGTGTATATATGATGATAGTTGGGCTTGACCCAAAATGCATGTAAAACCAAGCTCTTTCATTGCTTTAAAATTATCTTAATAATTAAGTTCTTATGATGATAGTTATATGAGATATGAATTAGACAAGTTAACTGCAGTTTCTGGGACATATTCTGTTCTCAGTGGCACTGGAAAAAATGTGGACTACAGTTGCAATTTAGCATAAATTTGTTCTGGAGAAACTAGGAGAAACTAGTCTGATTAATGCTAAATGAAAAACATCATGACTACTTATTGCATCTGTTTTCAGTGAAAAATTACTAGATTCATATTCATTCATTTGTAATGTAAATATGGATGGACAGATCTTCATTGTATTTCTAGTGATTTGTGTGGTTCTAGTCTAGTTTTTTTTTCACTGTATTCCTATTAGATGTGCACAACTCTGGAATAACTGTTTCAGACTAAATTTATATATATTAAAAATCAAATTTGCTTTCTGACGAACAAATGGTACAAAAAACAAGGCAAGCTCATTAATTGATTAGTGCCTGAATGAATATCCACAAAAGACCTGGAGAAAAATCACCTCAACCTCACTGAGCCAAAACTGCCCTTCTCCAAAAAAACACTTCTATGTGTTGCCAGATGGGGCTTGGGATATGGTAACAAAGATAGACTGAGGTCCTAGTCTGAATTTAAATTAAAACTTTTCCAAGTTTAGCAATGTTCAGGTATGAAAGTTCTACTCACCTCACAGCAAATTATTTTGTATTTTTCTTACATTCACATTTTTGGCCAAGCTGGAGGGATATAGTGCAGAGATAACTATCTGACTTAGAAAACACAATTAAAATCTGTTTCACTGGGAATTCTCCCATTTATTACAGTTAACATAAGAATTAAATTCAAATTATGTTGGAGGTAACTTTAGAGTCCAGGTCCATAATGATCAGGTCAACATCTGGTGAAACCTTCCTCTTACTTTTCTAGGGATTTTTTATCTTTCTCTTTGTTTCCTTGGGGGTTTGATGTAATAAGATACAATGTCTGACTGAAGGCAAGAGATCAAGAATTAGTTTAAGAGAGAAAGTGAAAGAAGAGGGAAAGGAAAAATGTGGACAAGAAGGTGGTGTTACTAAGAATATTAGAAGAGAAAGAGTGAAAATGAACTTGACAGCTTAGAGGGGGACAAAGTATGATAGACCCTACAGGGAACAATAGAATTTGGCTCTGGAACCTACTATTTTTAAACACAGTAATTTTGAAGACTCTGAAATAACACACACAGCTCATAGGCCTGTTGCAGCTTTCAGTTACACTACTGATAGTTCAGAAATTCTTGCTGATCCCTGACAAAACTCTTCTGGATTTCCATTATTGCAACTGACAACACAGTCAGGGTGAAAAATGTACAGACAGCCTATGAAGATGCCCAAGACCATGTAGACATGCAAAATAAAAGTGAAATGTTGGTCATTTCATGACGTGGTGAAAGAAGTCCAACTGAAGTTCATAGAACTATAGGATGGTTTGGGTCAGAAGGGGCCTTAAAGATCATCTAGTTCCAACCCTCCTGCCATAGGCAGAGACACCTTCCACTATACCAGGTTGCTCAGAGACTCACCCATTCTGTCCTTGAGCACTTCCAGAGATTGGACATCCACAACTTCTCTGGACAACCTGTGCCAGTGCCTCACCACCAAGTAAAGAATTTCTTCCTAATATCTAATCTAAACTTACCTTCTTTCCATTTACACCCTGTCCTGTCACTAAAGGCCTTGGTATAAAGTCTCTCTCTTTTAATCCTTCTTAAGTATTGAAAGGGATTAATAAGCTCTCAAAAAGATGTCAATAAGCTTTAATAAGCTCTCCTCGGAGTCCTCTTGTCTGCAATCTGAACAACCCCAACTTTCTCAGTTTGTCTTTATAGGAGAGGTTTTCCATCCCTCTAATCTTGGTGGCCTCCTCTGGACCCACACCAACAGGTGATGGTCGGAGCCAAGAGGTTCAACAGGGCCAAGTGCTGCACTTTGGCCACGACAACCCCCTGCAGCGCTACAAGCTGGGGACAGAGTGGTTGGAGAGCAGCCAGGCAGAAAGGGACCTGGGAGTTTGGATTGACAGGAATATGAACATGAGCCAGCAGTGTGTCCAGGTGGCCAAGAAGGCCAATGGCATCCTGGCCTGGATCAGGAACAGTGTGGCCAGTAGGACCAGGGAAGTGATTTTGCCCCTGTACTCAGCGCTGGTGAGGCCACACCTGGAGTACTGTGTCCAGTTCTGAGTCCCTCAGTTCAGGAAGGATATTGAGGTGCTGGAGCAGGTTCAGAGAAGAGCAACAAGGCTGGTGAAGGGACCGGAGCACAAGTCCTGTGAGGAGAGGCTGAGGGAGCTGGGGTTGTTTAGCCTGGAGAAAAGAAGGCTCAGGGGAGACCTCGTCACTCTCTACAACTACTTAAAAGCAAGTTGTAGCCAGGTGGGGGCTGGTCTCTTCTCCCAGGCAGCTATCAGTAAGACAAGAGGGCATGGCCTTAAGCTGTGCCAGGGGAGGTTTAGATTGGATATTAGGAAGAAATTTTTTCCAGAGAGAGTAATCAGACATTGGAATGGGCTGCCCAGGGAGGTGGTGGATTCACTGTCCCTGGAGGTTTTTAAGATGAGACTGGATGTGGCACTTAGTGCCATGGTCTAGTAACCACGGCAGTGTTGGATCAAGGGTTGGACTTGATGATCTCGGAGGTCTTCTCCAATCCAGTTGATTCTATGATTCACGGGGTTCAGCAAAGGAAAGTGCAAAGTCCTGCTGCTGAAGAGGAACAACCCCCAAGCACTGGAACAAGTAGCCCAGAAAGGCTGTAGAGTCTCTATCCTGGGAGATATTCAGAAACCTAACTGGATACACCCTTGAGCAAGCTGTTGTAGCTGACCCTGCTTGGGCAGGGCTGTGGTTGGAGTGGGTGGTTTCCAGAGGTGCCTGTCAGCCTCAACCATTCTGTGACATTGCCTTTGCTGGGATATGGCTCTCCCCCTCTACAATTTTGAGGAGGTAGTGGCTCCTACTCTCCAGCCAACCGTATCCCATATGAAATAAGCTGTTTGTATAATACATAAATGCAGCAGAACTGTAAAAGGTCACGAAGACATATTCTCTTTTATCTACTTGTAGGCACTGCAACTGGAGTGAGCAATTCCATAATTCATTTCAATGGGAGTTTTGTTAGCATTAGATGTAGGTTCCAAATGCCTGACCTGCATTTTTATGGGTGATTTGTTAGCAGCAGGGGGTAATCCTGCAGAGAGAAGAGGTTTTGATACTCAGCTGAGTACTAACTTTAACTCATCTCCATTTCTAAGAGAACTCCAAATAGCAGGGTAATTCATGTTTTCAGAATGCCACATTTTGCATCAAACTGTTTACTGCAATGAAACAAGTAATTTGTTTTTATCTGAGCCTGTATCACATCTCTCACTTCACTGCTGGTTCTAAACATAAGTCAAAGGTGCTTGAACTGTGCTTCTTTACACCAGCAATGCATCCACAGCAGGATCTTCCACAGCCCAGAGTAATGGTTCATAAATGTCATGAGACAAAGTTGTACAATATCTCATTTTTTAATTTTTATCTTATCTGGTGATAAGAAAGTTTTGGAATTTGTTGTTTGGGAAAGAAAACTGGCATTTTTATCATGTAAGAATGAACCCTACTTTAACCTTGCTGGTTATTGGTGTTAATTGCATTTGTCATGAACTTAAAGCAAATGCAAAAACTAATATTATCACTTAGCCATAATTTGTGGTTGGCAAATGTACACAGCAGTTTTGTGTCAGGAAGGCATAATAGTTATCTGCAAGCTGAATACTTTATATAAATATTATTTTGGTATTGTGAATGTCAATATTAAAACTAATATAAAAGACATAAACCAGGATATATTTTTATATTGGAAGAAAAAGGTTCACATTGGTGAGGAAGGTTCCTGCAGAGCAGAGAGTTTCTCCTGTGAAGTGGCTGTCACTGGATCCTCTAACACAGTAAAGCTCAAATACGTGAAATGATGTCAACATCTCTTACACAATTATAACATTTAGTTCTATAAATTGCACAAAAGCCTTGAATGTATTTTAATGATACTACAGATTTAAGTAACATTATAGTATGTTAACATACTAAAATTTTCTGCAAACATTGCCAACTTTTTTTCCCCGATATAAAAATTACCTACCAAAAAGACACTTCTCATAAAAGGAAAGAGATTTCTGATATAATTTACAAAAGCACACTGCATGTCAAGTTTTCTAACACTGAAGATAAGCCTTGGTTGCTGATAAGCCCTTTTCCCAATGTCTGCTTAATGTAAAAAGACAGAAGCCAGCACAAGGCCAGAATCCACAAATCCCTTCCCCACATTATAGCCCTTAAAGTCCCTCTTGTTCCTTTCTCTCTTTTTGTTCCAATGGCTTTCTCTCTGTTTTGTAGAGTAACTCAGGTAGGAGGAGAAAAATTGTAAATGCTGACTTCTCTCTGTCCTTGTAGCTGCCCCTGTGTAAGGCTTGGGATTCTTCTGAGATCCCTAAGGGATGGCTAGACCTCAACTGTTGAGGAACACAATGAACCCAGACTCCACTTTTGGGATGAATATTAGGTTATTATATCAACAGTGAGCATTAAAATTACCAATAGTGTCATTAAAAGTGCATGTCCAACCCATTCTTGCATGGAGTTTTCCTACAGGGAAATATTTCTAAGCCAAAGCAGACAAATGACTGAGGGTCTGGATGTAGTGCTTAGCACTTAGAGAGGAGTGAGTTTCAAGATGCGGTGAGGGATATAAAAGTCCTAACAAGGGGACTCAACTGGAGGAGATGAGAACTGAGTGGACGTAAACCTCATTCTCAAGAGGGACTCTGTGTCTCCAGTGATGGTAGATTGCGTAGTCTGGTCCCTTTTAGAACATGCCCTGGCTAAGGGGCAAATATCTGAAAGAAGACCCAGGAGATGAGACAAACTATTGTTATATTCATTTTCCCTCAGTAGTTCTTGTGTTAAACTATGCTTATTTCCTAACAGGTATCCTTTCTTCTTGACTAAGACCCAAACCCCAAGAACAAAATTGTGCTTTTGCAGTAAAATTTTAATATAATCTCTCACTGATATATTTCTAAGTGTGTTTGAGGCACAATTTGAAAAGCAACAATACCCTACTATTTTGAAATCTCCTAAAACTATAAATACTGCACCTCCCACTATGTAGCTCTTTAGATGCTTAATCCTTTAAAATCAATCTTGTGTTTCTTATAAATCAAATGAGCAAGTTACCATGAGGGAGAAAACTGTACACTGTCAGTTGGCCAGCAATCAGTGTTCATAAACTTCTCTACATACTTGGAAAGCTTGTGCATCTTCCACCCAGTGCTGCCCCAATAGAGAACAACCCTGTTTCTGCTGGCAGCTAAGAGTGCCAATGAACAGCTGCCAGAGCAGATGTCCCAGGCTGGGCAGGCCCTTGTCCCTGTGGGGGATCTTATTCACCTGACAGATCCTTAAGAGACCTGACAGATGAAGGATGTGGGAAAGGAGGTGTGGTAAGCACATGCAGGGTAACCCTTGTCATATGCGGCTGCATCACAGCACCCTCCACCTTGCTTCTGCTGTGTACACTACCCAGTTGTGTGTTGAGCTTTTGCTTTTAGTTGAATCTTTCCTAAATTAAACCTTCATCATTTCCTTCCTTTGGTCTAGGAAAGAGTTCAAAGATTGACCATGAGGTCAAAGATTGACCCAACAGGTGGTTTTTTCCCCCCAAACTCTTCTTACCTGCTCTTTTTGTTGAAAGGCATCATTTGAGGGGGTTTGTTTTCTATTCTGCTTGGAAGACTTGAGGCAGTAAACAGACATGTTCCCCTCTCTTTGCATACTTACCCTAATATAGAAAATTCAATCACAGGCTGAGATGGCTTCTCTCTAAAACAATTTTCTTCCTTGATCAGTTTTTGAACCTACAGGTCTTTTATTAGATTACCTAAATGTATCTCTTTGGAGTAGCTTCATCAGAACTAGATCAAAAATGTCAAAGCATCAAAGAGGCCGTCTGTTCTCCCTCAAGCCAAATGCCAACATAATCAGCCCACAGGTATTTTCTCCATATTCCCCTAAGACTTAACTTGTGAGGGGTTTAAGAAGACTTCTTCAAAAAAGGGAGAGCCAACAAATTGAAGGTGAATCCTCCCAAGTGGTTAAATAAACCAGGGACATTTTTTAGGGCTACATAGACTTGAAGCTGTATTACCATTTCACATTTCAGCTTCTCCATTTCCCACACTTGAGGCTCATGTGTCAAACCAGACTGGGAGTGGTAGAGTTGCTCATGGAACCATATAGACTGAGGACTGTGGTTTCTGCAGTCTGCATTGTATCAGTCAGTAAAAACTGCAGGACAGAACTTCTGGCATGCAGAAGTTTGTCTTCTTAAAGCAAGGAAAGTATTAGTGAATATGAAAAATTGAGTCGAAAACTGTTTTGATGACAGATGGGCTTTCAAAACAGTAGCAGTGCTGGTGGTTCTGAAAAGTGATTACATTTACATATAACCATCACTGCAAGATCACAGGAATCTGGCTTCACAGTTTCGGTGTGAACACCTAGAACTTGGAAAGCTGAGATAAAAACTACTTCTGGGGGTGTCTCCAACTTTATCCTGTTCTATTCATCACATTTCTGGCTTTTATTATTCAGCACCCTATCTAAAGGTTTGAAAGGAACAACTGCTATTCTTAGCCATATGCACCTGCAGGCAAAACTGAATGGTATGTGAGCTACTGTTCCTACTATCAGTTGTGCTTTGAAAGGTTCATGCCAGGCTCAGGTGATTAAGGAAGTTGGGTTAATGCCACAGAACTGGTGCTCTCCATGGGCTCACTCACTTACTGCCCCATAGCAGAGTTGGTGACCTCTCTCCACTTTGCTGGTGGAGATTACCACACTCTCCAATACACCAGCTCAGGTGGATCCTTTCACCTGCCTCCACCATGAGTCAGGCACCTTCATTCACGGCGGATAAATAGTTTTTTTTAAACACAACAGAAAACAAAACAAGACAATTACAAAACCAACTAAGTTGTCAGGTGGAAAAAAATAAGTGTGTGGACTATTGAATTGGTAGGCAGGAACAAATTCCTTGGCTTGGGACCTGTTCAAACAGCTGAGAGTAGAAAGGGGAGATAGCAATTTTGCCAGAAGGACATTTAAATTTGAATGTGAATGAATGTATCATCACCCTCCATGCACCTAAAGGTGCTAGTTTCCCTATGAAATGAGGATTAAAGGGTCTGGCTATTACTTCTGCAACGAAGGATTTGTCAAATACCTCATTCAGGTGCTTGGTCTAACTGCTTAATCTAGTTTAGGTTTGGACATTTTTTCATCTCTCTATGTATATATACATAACTATGTTTTTATATGTAAATGTATGTTATACAGAACTGTGTGTCTGTGTATATAGTAAAAAACCCCCATATATTTAGAAGTTGAAATTGTCAGAATTAGTTACCTGCTCACCCCAGCACAACAGCTCATCTCACTCTTCTAGTCAAAATTCTTTCATCTCATGCTGCTATATTATGAAGAAAGTTCATATGTGACTGCAGATTTCCTACACACCTCCCTTCCCTTGCCCTGTTTTACTCCATACAGAAGTGCCACCAGTAGTATTTTAGTTCATTTTGCTGTGCCTCTAAGAGGTCTGGTTTCAAAGCACTGTGTGGAAGACCTCAGTGGAGAGGACCAGGTGTGCTCGCAGGCTAACCCAGCTGAAGCCTGGACATCTGATTTGACTCTAATTTACAATAGGGTCACAAATATCTGTTCTGTGGATGTCTGTCCTGACAGTTCATGGCAGCGCAATGTCCCAACTGTGAAGGTGACCTGGAAGGTGGGAAGAGTTGTGGTTCTCTTCCCCATTGTCAGCCTTACGGAAAAGGAGATCCAACAGAAGCCAGAACCTTTACATTGGCAATATTTAGCATTTGGGAGTGATCTTCCAAGGATTTTGTCTCATCAGTATTTTAGCCTCTCTAACAGGCCTCCTGGGACATGTAGCATTTTTATAGTTCTGATGCCTTGTAATTGCTGCCTTCTGCAGCCATCAGTGTACCCATACTACACTCGCTGGATTAACACAGTGATGATTCCCTTTTTCCTTATCTTCTTTGCCCCTCAATAAGATTATCCCACACCACACTTTTTCCATTATACTCACCATGGAATTTTCTTTAAGCCAGGTTTTCCAGGCCGCTCAGAGCTCCGCCCAAGTTCCACCGTTTTAGAGTGGTTCTGGTTCATAGTTTATGTATGTACATCCAGCAAAGTGAATTAGCCCACCTACACCTCACCTTGATGATGGTGCTGGAATAGATTTGATTTTTTAATTTCTACATCAGGTTTTTTAGTTGTTATTTTTTCATTTTACATTTGCCACTGGTGCAGCATTTATTGTACAAGGGAGAAATCACTGTATACATCCTCTCAGATTGTGTCTGGGATGTGACTGTTACATTCCTGCAGACAATGTCAGACAACGAACATAGTCAACAGTTGTCTAGTAGAAATGAGAGACTAAGAAAGTTAGGAGTGTGGATCCGCATCAAACATCAATGATGAAGTTTTATGATTATTTGTAATAATGAGAAAATGTCACCAGAATCCTAACATTACAATTAATTCAAGACAAGCAAACATCAGCTTGTAGCAATATGTTTTACTGCTTGCATTAGGCATGTCCACCTGATTTATGACTACAGGAAGTAGTAGAAAAGGTAGAAAAAAAATCACCATCATCTGTGAAAACTATGAAGATGTGGTATGAATGAGGACTCACAGCAGCCTTTCAAAGTCTGAATTTTAGGATATAGACAAATAAATGAGGCAGACAGGGATACAGGCACACATTAGTTATGAGCACTGCCTGTGGATGGGATGTTTTGTGAATAAGGATATCTTCCTTAGAAAGCCCAAAGTTGAACCCAAAACCCTCCAGGAAATCGGTATACAAGGAGTTAGGCAGGAACCAGATCCTCTAAATAGTAAGTCTTCACGTGAAGCAATACTATTTTTTGTAACATAAAATCAGGAAGTATTTTAAGGCCTGTTGTTGAGCTATTCATCTCTACTCAACAGTCCCAAAGACTTATTCACTGACTCCAGCTGACAGGGATTAACAGATCCAAACCATATAACTGAGGTGCTCTGCTTCCTGCTGAGTTCCTGGTGTCAAAGACTCACTCAGAATGGACTCCCTTTGCATAGGCAATTTCATAGATAATTAATAAACCTAAAAAAACCTAAAAGAAGAACTTGGGAAGAGTCTATACTCAAGAGGAGTTTTTAGCAATAGGCAGTTTAACACCTGAACAAATGCATAGATATAATCGAAAGGGAATACAAACAACCCCTTGATCAGAAAACAGATTTAAGTAGTTAATTCCTGTAAGCAATACTTACAATTTAAACAGATGTGCTTCAAGCCCATCTTGATTAGGGCTTGATTAGGATTAGGACAGTGTTGTGCAAACTGGTTTAAGAGACAGGAGAGAGATTTCTGGCTGGTCAGAGTGTTTATTTGCTCATTTCACATGAGCAAATTAAAAAAAATAGTGTAATAAAGAAAGTGAAATGATTAAAAACAGTGTATAAGATTATACGAAAACATGCCCAGCTATGTGAGCAGCTTCTTTTATTAAATGTTTTTATATTTTTAACAAATGTATAAGAAATCAAATGTCAGTATCTGCTACCCACCTAGCTAGTGAACAGTTTTACTTTCAGAGAGTGTGATAACTTTGTGGTTTAGCATGTGTCAGACTTGCCAGTTGTTCCTGTGAAGTGAGTAAAATGTATAAAATGTGTGTAAAATGTGTGCCCACAGAGGCACAGGTTGTGCTTGTTTTGAACTTGTAAAAGTGGGACCGATTAACCAAATAGGTGATTTATAAAGAGAAAATGCTACCAGGTTTATTCTGATGTGTGAAAGCAATTGGACTAGCCAGTGGGAAGAATATAATGCAGCATGGCAGGCTTTAATTTACCTCTGGAATATATCAGGTACCCTCAGCATTCCTGGATCAGAAATGTTTTTTGATAAGGCTTTTCCTTTTCAGCATCACTTTTCAGCTAGGTATTCCCTTTAACCATAATATTCTCCTTTACTTTCTCACAGTCTGAACAGACTCCCAGAGCTCAGCAATTGTAAATTACACTACCTGTGGCTTTCTGACCAGCTTCACCTAAAAAGTTTTCATCTATGCATGTGTATCTTTCAGAATTAGGTTACTTTAATCCAGATGTAATCACCTAGTTTTTTAAACCATTTTTCATGACGGATAATCTTCAAAATAATGTTTGCCACCAAAAAGGCCAAAAGGTAACATCTGTCTCAAATACTGCAGAGTCTTAGATATACCAGTGTGCTATTTTCTAATGAAGATTTAATTGATAATCATAAACAACTTGTCTATTTTATTCTTCCTGTGACTGTAATGCTTTTTCTCCTTCTCAAGTCTTACTACCCAACATATTTGCTATAGGACCAATTTTGGGCCTACAGAATTGATGTATACACCTGTTGTCTTTGTTGCAAGTGACAACACAATTTGAAGCACTCCTGATCTGTATTTAAAGCCCAGTTAACCAGCAAAGTTGTTAATAATATTTTTTGAAGAGTTTATTCTTTTTGCTACTGGATCACATGTACCTACACTTACAAATAAAAAAAGAACAATTTCAGTTACAAAGTAGGCAGAGATGGGATTGCTGAGAGTCAGTGACATTGCATGCTCTTATTCTAGTCTCCAACTGGCTGTTCAGCTGAAACATCATCCTTCTAGGTAGTTTGATCTGAGTTGTTTTTTTGGCTGATATAGGACTAAATTAAATACAACTGTTTATGTAACTATTCAGGCCATAGTTTTGCTTTCAAATTTGTAGGATGAAAGTGCATCAATAAGTCACTTTTATAATAACAATGTTTTTATTAAAATGGTGTACAGGAGACTGAACAATTGCAAGTGAAGGGTATTAATTGTACTTAGTTCAGATTTTAATATAACATAAATTATTGAATAGTATTTCTAAATTAATTAGTGGAGCAAACTGCTATTCTATTAAATGAATGCTACTGTTTTCCATATAGGAACATTGAACACAAGAATAATCATACCAGAGGTGTTAGGAAGGAAATTGTTCCACTGATTTTGACATATGGTGATACTGCCAGGGTTCCTTGGCATCACTAAAGAGAACAGCCTTCCTGGTTTCAGACCTTCACATTTTAACTTTTAGTTCACTAGGTTGTCTTAAACTTAGTTGCACAAGTGACCTGTCAGCAGGGACTCCCTGGAAGTGGAGGCATCCTTTGTATTCATTTTCTCATTGAACACTTTGCTTCCATCGAAGAGGAGGCAATGTTAGCCTGTTCCTAAGAGATTCATTACAGTTTGTGAGCTCTAAATGTACCTTGAATAACAGAATAAAACAAATTTAAAGAAATTACTGCCAAACTTCTCCAATGATCTGGAATTTTATTCCATCCATATACATGCATAGTAACAACATTTGTTGAGAAATTATTTCTATCAGAAGTAGAACATTATCTTTGTGATCACCAGTTGCAGTATTGCTACTCTTATATTTAAATATATCTTATATATGAATTAGATTCATAATTGCAGCATTGAGTTTAGGTTTTGTTTTAGACTGTGCCTTTCAAAAGATAAAACTGATTGATATGACCTCATTACTTACAATACTGCTTCCAGTAATTTTGTTCATTCTTTATAAAGTATTGCATTTAACAGCAAAGGTTTAAAAATCGAGACAGAGATGCATCAGCGAAAGAAAATACAAGTACTATACAAGAAAGAAAATGCCATCTTCATTTAACGTACGTTTCAGATTAAGAAAGTGGACAGAAACATACTGCTACATACAAATGCAAAGCCTAATGACTAAGGTAATGTATCTGCTAAAATATAAACTGCAAACTGAGCCCAATTGTTCAAAAAATTGAAATTTTAAGGCGAACTTCACAGCATAGTTGAAACTTCTTTGCAAGTTATATTTTAGCATATACATATATCTGCAACAGCATATAAGAAAAAAAATCAGGATACACAAGTGCTTTTGAAGCTATTTCTAAAATGCTTTTCTGTATTGTTTGCGACTATTTTCTTTAAAATCTACTATACAGTGCAAACCATATGTGCTACACAATAACTATACAATAACATTACAAATGACTTTAATATAAAGTTTTTAAATAAAAATAACATAACTACAGCTATGAATACTGCTGGTAAAATAAATTAATATTTTTGAAAATGGCACCAATAATACACTTTACTAATGGACTGTAATGAAATTACACCTTTAAGTCTTCAACTCAGCAATAGTGAAATCTCCTGATTGTCCAGATGTAATTCAAACAGCTTTCTTTAAACTGTATGGAACAATATGCTAAACACAGGTACCAAAGGTGACCGATTGTTTCATTTGACATGTTCTGCTGCATGTGAAGAGCAATAAAACTTCTTATGAGTTATAAAGTTTGAAAGATTGTTGAACTGGATGTCACACAGTCGGCAGTACTTTCCACTGCTTGGAGCCTGGGTAGAGCCATTCACACCTTTAGCTATACTAGACAACTGTTCCTCTGCTGTAGGAATTGCTGGAGAGACATTTTCATTTGCAGTTAAGGGATTCTCAGAGATCCAAGAAGGAGACTTGTGCCCATCTTCATGCGGTGGATTCTGGGAAATGTTCTCTTGCTGTGGGTTAGTGGCAGGTCTTTCCTCCTGTTTTAGTCCCCCATTAACTATTACCATGCCTCGGTTTTTCGGCAGTAGTGGAAGAGATTCTTTCTTCTGCACAGCACATCCATTTGAAGGCGCCTGGCCTTTAGGAGATTCACTTTCTGTATTTGTGCTTTGATCTAGATCAGCATTATGAATGACAAGAGAACCAGAAATGTAATCACTTGGCTTTATTCCATAATATGGAGAAAGCTGATCTGCTCCTTTAGCTTTCTTTATTGCTCCAGGGTAAAGGCATTGTGGAAGAAACAAATGTTTGTTTTCTTCTTTCGTAGCAATAAGCTGGGCCGCTTCACTAAAGACTTTTAGTCCTTGAAGTGTTGCTAAGTGTGTGGAAAATAAGTTTCCATTAGGAGAGGACTGTTTTGAGTTTCCATTTTTCTCACATTTGATTATGCTTCTCTCATAACTGACATCTGGGCTGTTTCTTTCACTTTCTGGGTTTTGAAACACCTTACTGTCGATTTGTCCCAGATCACTGCGCTGATGGGCAGTGACAGGGCAAAAATTCTGCTTGTGAGCCAGGTAGTTCTCTACCTTGTTAAAACTGATCTTGCACACAGTGCACTCATGGTAGTCCAGCAGCCTTTTGGGAGAAGTGGATGTCCTCTCTGACGGGGGCAAGCACTTTTTACTGAGATCTATTGGCACATCCATCTCCAAGCAAGATACAGTGGAGTGGGGAGTATCACACTTTGAAACTGGAGCACACTTGTTAATAGACAGTGATGTTTCCAGATGCTTTGAGACTATTCCTGGAAAGATATCACATCGTGGATGGTAACAATCTCCAAGACCCTCTGTTGACTCTTGAGTAGATGTACAAGGATTGCCAAGATTAGCCACTTCTAGAAATCGCTGTTGAACTAGTGGTGGCCTTTGCTCTTGCTCTGGCAGGCACATCTCATACATCTTCCTTCGCTTCCGAGTACGCATTGTTCTCTGCATGGCAGGCACTTTGTTGGAAGCCGACCTCTTCAGTGGGGGATCATGGCGAGTAGCACAGTAATACTGCTTGTGGACCATGTAGGTTTCATGTCTGCTGAAAGTAATATTACAAGCTTCACATGTGGTCTTGTTAGGGTCACTCTCGCCCTCTACTAAAGGAGCATTGGGATTTTTCACATCAGAAGGTTTTCCGTTTATCTTCTCATCACCATTGCTTGCAGTTGACAACTTCTTGGGTTGTGCAGTAAAGTCTTTCTCATGACTTTTATTGTTTGGCCCGATCAAATCTAAAACGCTGGAAGAGTTTATGCAAGATGTCTGCAGAAGTTGATTCTCTGGATCTGATGTATGAGGAGCTGCATTCAGGATGTTTAGAGAGCTTTGACCATTACTGGGACTGACAGCTTCTGGAATTTTTTCTGGAACACTGGAAAAATCTGGTGACTTTGCCATCTGCTGCCATCGGCTGCTGCAGTAATGCTTTTTGTGAACCAAGTAGTTGTCCAAATTATTGAATGTTATGTTGCACTCAAAACATGTAGCCCCTTTAGGCATCAGAGGACTGTAAATTACGGGAGGATAATTGCTACTTCCATGCCTCAGCCTTCGATGGACCAGTTCTGACATTTTGGCTAATATCTCTGAAGCCTGAGGAACCACAGTGATGTCTTGGGGAAAAGCAAACTGGGAAAGAAAAGGTCCCATTGGGAAAGAAGGACCAATATTAGGCTGAACGGGAGATGAAGCAAGTCTTGGACTGGATGGTTCGGATTTTATTTTAGTATATGAAAAACTCTGCTTATTTGCTGCAGGTTGCGTTTCTGGCCTCTGGTTTGGAAGGAAAAGTGGAGCCTTTTTTTCACATTTATCAAGCTCTGTATCAGAACTTGCATCTTTAGTCTGCATGGTCTTTTGGCTCTGGGGAACATCATTTCTGCTTAACAGGTCCGTTGCTGGCTGTAAACCTTCTTCATTTCCACTTGGAGAGTGTTCAATGTCACTTTCTCTCTGGATTTTGTTGCCAGAGACATGTAACTCTTGGTGCTGCAGTAGCTCCCTCTGAGTTTGGAAGCCAAAATGGCAGTGATTGCATCTAAAGGCAGCTTGAGTAAGATGCGAGAACAGGTGCTGATGAAAGTTAATCACTGAGTCTGCAGTGTAAGTACAAACTGTGCATTTCAGACTAGCACCGGGCGGGAGAAATTCTTCCATTTTCACTCCTATAGAAAAGACAAGTAAAATACAAAATAAAGTGACCATTTTGTCTCTTGTGAGGAATATCGGAAAATCAAGTGCACAAAAGGTACAAACACAGTGAGAATGATTAATTTTCTTCTTATGAGATGGCATTAGTCACCCTGAAAATACTTGAATTGGTCTTTCCTCAAACCGCTAGAGGTTATTCCCAGACTTCTGCTCTGCTTTGGAGAGCCCTAGTATTTGCATGCATTCAGCAGAACTGAAGAGAAAGAACAAGCGAAAAGATAAAAATAGACTGGACTTATTC
Organism: Manacus candei; assembly: GCF_025592945.1. Classification (NCBI taxonomy): domain Eukaryota; kingdom Metazoa; phylum Chordata; class Aves; order Passeriformes; family Pipridae; genus Manacus; species Manacus candei. Next base: position 6,858,378 of record NW_026138067.1, on the reverse strand, counting down.
TAAATGAAAAAGTCTTTGAAATTACAGTTACAACTAAAGGGAGACATAATGTTCCCCGTATACAATCACTGGAAATTTTGAATGCACAGAAAGCACATCAAGGTCAAGAGGTTCAAGGTTATGATATGGCTTGACGTACAGCCCTCAAGAGTGCCTGAAAGCCACAGACAAAGCAGAAGTAGCATTTTGAGTGTTATTGATGCTGAGCTCTTTGCTTGCATGGGTTGGCTGTAGTGTGGGAACAGGCTACAGATCTATCCTCATCAGAAAGGACTGATAAGTTGTGTTCATTGTGAAGGCAGGAGGAGCAGTAAGACACAGTTTCACTGACATTTTATCTTCCACATATAATGGCCATTGGCAACTACTGCTATAATACAACACCTTTTCCTCATGTATTCACTACCACTTTCCCTATCAATAACAGTACATTCAAAACCATCTTACAGTCACTGATTAAACAAAAACCCCTGTGTTTCATAGCACTGTGAAACTGAAAATGCTTTAAAAAGAGATAAGACTAAATTTCTTTACTGCAACAACATGGATTCTGGTTACCTTTTAGAAAATAAAACATGAAAAAATATTGGTAGGGATGATATTCAGAATTAAAAATGAGTATTTGCTCTGCCTACACATCAACACATATACCACACCTTAGTTAGATAAATTAGGTTGGTGGTAGTTGGACAAAATGAAACTGTAAGAATACTGCAGACCACTCTGTGGGAAGTCCTCTGTTTTATCTGGAGGTCCTCAATTCTCCCCTAGCATCAGTGACCCCCCAAGTTGTGAGTGACATTTGAAATTTGACCTGCTCTTGGCTGCAGAGGTCAGAAGAGAACCAAGGAGATACACAGCATTTTAATCAGTGCCTGCTCCTGTCAGGCACTTCTTCCCCAGGAGGCCCTATGAGGCTTTAGCTCCTCCACTGCCACAAGATGGTGCTTCATATGCTTCCCCATCATGTGGTACAGTGATAGCAGGATGCCTATGGACTTTGCATTTCAGTCAGGGCTCCATGTTCCAGTGGTGTGTGTCCACTAGAGCCTCCAGCTGGAACAGTAACAGAAGTTGAAGAAAACTCAGGGCTTCCAAAGGTTACAGGGCATTTGGAAAACGGATGCAAAAGGTGTGATAATCTGTATAGAAAAATTAAGACTGACAGGATCTGAAAGAAAGCAAGAATGATTGAACAGACTGGTTTATGACTAAAAATAAAGGGAACAGCCTGAGATCCAGCCTCTGTTCTAAGAAATACCTACACAGATGCTTATCTCCACATTACAAGCAGACAGAGTCATTCACAGCTCATAGCTCTAAACCCTGGACACCTAAGCCAACTAAATCAAAGGTATGCCACCGAATGCAAATAGCTGAAGCAAATCTTTTGCACAATGGCTAAGATTTCAGAGTTTTCCTCTGCTTGGGGAGAAATTAATCTGTTTATCTTCCCAGAGTACCAGGTTATAATTACTAGGCTGTAAGACATGTTGGGCTGCATTCACCTGCTCTTGTTGAAGCTGCTGTAGCCTATGGTTTTGCTGGTTCACTGAACAGTGAAATATTTGCTAGGCAACAGACAGAAAATGGCAATAGCCTGATATTCAAAGTGAAGATTTCGAAGCACAAAAAGATCTGACCTCTAAGTGAATGGCTAAGGGTTGCCTGTGTTGTCTATACAAAGGAGTTTTCACTCAGCGCTCTTCTAGTCCTGTTCTGCGAGGTACCAAACACCTCCAAGGCAACATGATGCCTTCTAGATTTGCAATTGTTGCCCAAGTATCAGAGGAATGTTTTTCACTTCACCAAATCCACAGAGTAGATTCCTAATGCCCCAGGAGCTTTTACACTGCAGCTGAATAAGGCTTTCTTCTATGACTAAAGCCCCCATTAGTGTCCTTTAGACTTTATTCATTTACCAGGAGGATTGGGAACACCTGTAAAGCCCTTGCATCTTTCCAGACATAGCTCTGTACACCAGAAAGCCAATGCCACACACTGACACTGCAGTCTTTCTTATTTTTAGGTTTTCTCTGCTACTGAAAACTCCAACGCAGAATGTCCTGCAAACTCATTTGTTTTTCCAGCCCCAGTTCAACTCAAAATTGGTCATCTACAATGATCTGCTGATGTGGTGCTTAGGGACATGGTTTAGTGGTGGACTTGGCAGTGCTGGCTTAACAGATGGACTTCATGATCTCAGAGGTCTTTTCCAATCTAAGCAATCCTATAATTCTTTGTTTCTGTCATTCTAAAATACTATCCCCATTTTATACTTATTATAAGGGAAAAGCATATTGTTATCAAACAAGAAGTTTTTATGAAACAAGTGTCCTGGTAAAAGCACAAAGTTTTGGACCATGGTCTTAAAGCCTTCTGCCTAAGAAGCCTGCTCTAGGACACTAATATCTTACTTCACAAGGTCTTGCTCTCTGACTGTGTGTCTTTCTCTCCTGAGCACCACAATAGGGCAGGTAGAGATTGTACTCTAGCCAACTCATATTTGGTAGACAGAATCCTGAAGTAATTAATTGTGTCTGAATTCTTGAGCATACCTCCACCAGTAAAGAAATGCTGCCTGTGCCTGTGTATACACACATTAAGAGAGAAATAGCATTCAAATGAGGATTAGTAGATAAGAGAAATGACACCAGTTACCTGGGAGAGGTGCTTGGTGTAGAACACAGGTCAGAAACTGTTGACATTTTGGTAGTATCTACATGCAATATTTGCACATATTTGGAGAGACACTGATCGTCTGAATGTCTATAGTGAATAATTCTTCAAATAGCTAAATCTAGAAGATGATCCATGAAAATACATGGTACTTACCACTGTGAGAATTTAGGTGCATTTCCAGAGCTCTTGCATTCGAAAAACTTTTGGTGCATTGGGGAAAGGGGCAGACACTGGATATCTGCTGAGCACTGTCTTCACTCTCCTCTGACAGCTGTGGCCCCTCTCTTTGCCTCCCACTGCAGTAATACATGAGATGGGCCTGCAGGTTCCGCTCACTTCGGTACCAAATGCCACATGATTTGCAAGGGAATATGTCCTCTACAAGTAAACATAGGCAGTGTACATTAGCCACAGTGCACTTGGTACCAATCAATTAACACAGGTGGATTAATTCACCCCCCTTCCCCATTAAACACATGCTTATTTAATAAAATATTGGAAGAAGAGACATGGGTTTATTAAAATGTCACTTGCAGATGAGAGACTTAACATGTGAGACAGTTGTTTCTTTCAAAAGGATATTTTAAAAATAGTTGCATAAAGAAAACAACTACAAGTTTTTGGCACATAATTATTTTAAAAAATGAAATGAAATTAAATGTGGTCAGAGGCAGAGTTGGAACCAGGGTGGAAAGATCTCAGCAGTGACACTTGCTATTTAAGCATTATCCTGGGGTCAAGAATACAGAGGTTACTGAGTTGCTGCTAAACCTGTATAGAAAGAGCTGATGGACCATAAACTTAGACTTGTCTTAGCAACGTTCAGTGTGGCTTTCCAGGGCTCTGCAAAAGGCAGTGCTGACAGCAACTGTGTTTCCAGAAGTGTAATGCTGTAGAAATCTGACTACTTTGCCAAAGACCAGAGTTGGCCTCGTAGATTTATGCAAGAATACACCCTCAGCTGAAACAAGCTGTGCATGAGTCTTTGCCCTTTAGGCAAGGTAACTCATTCCAGTGGCTCCCTTGCAACTGTTGACTATAAACACAGGTCTGCCCTACCTTTGGTGACTTCATGTCATTTCAGCTGCTTCTGACACCTTCTTTTGGAAAGGTCCTGTGCAATGCTAATTGCTGGTTCTGTGAACAAGTGTATCAGCTCACAGCTGCCCCACTGCTGGGGTAAAAATGAATGTGCTTAGCTAAAGGGGCATGAGGATATTGTAACTCACTCTCTGGAAGGGAGGACTTGGATGATTTGGACACTGAAACGTTTATCTTTTAAAATAGGCTAACAATAAATGTTTAGCTATCAGAATTGTTTACCCAGAAAATAGGCACTTACAAAAACCAAACAACGACAACAATAAAAGAAAAACATGGAATGAAATGTATTACCATGAATATTTTAACTAGTCCTGTCTGAAGAGCTTCAAAACGTTGCGACTGTTCAAGACTCAGTATTATTAGGTGTGAGTCTGAGTGGCAGATCATGTGCTTGCATGTACATTCGCACCTGAAATACTGTGTTCAGTAGTTCACTATAACTAATTACAATAGTTAGAAACCACAGGAAACATGGAGGAGTGCTCCAACATGGAGTCTAAATGAATAGACTTGCAAAGTGCTGAGAGGTAAGAATGTGCAATAAGTCGAGGTGATGGCTAGTGAGGATCATGGTAGCAGTCAATATATTTGAAAAGTACTTAGGAGAATGAGGAACTAAGGAACTAAGGCTGTGTAAAGTTAAAAAGCAGTAATAAGAAAAACCTAAAGATATAAAATTTAATTCAAGCTGAATTTTCCCCATTCAGGAACATTCATGTCCCTCCTCTCTAAGGACAGTACTCAATTGCATACTGTATTTTGTCCATGATAGGGTCTACTGATGACCAGAGGACGTAAATACATTTTTGGATAGCCACAGGTATAAGGCATGATCTCCACTGCATTTTAAAACAGCCACTGAAGAGATGTGTTTCTTTTCTACCACTGAGTATCATTAATTATTACCAGAAGCTGTATCTGTAAGCAACAAGCTTCCTTGAGCACCAGAGGCTGGGCTTTGAGAGCTAGCTGACCTATCTTATCTACTTGAACAGTTTCTGATCCTACTGCCTGTGGCAGCAGATCACAGAACGTCCACACGAGGGCAGGTTGGGTACTCTGGGTGAGGCTCTCGCCAGACTGCTGTTTTTATTCCTTTTACAGCTGTGAGTTCATCTGAGATGATGGGGGAACAAAAGCAGGCTTCGAGCTGTGGTGTGGTTTCTGTGGTCCTGAATTCACTGTTGCTGATTAGCTCTTCATATGTGCCTTAAAGTACTGCTGTTTTAAAAAAACAGCCAGAGAATAGTATTCATCACTTACTGTTCACAATAGCTGTAGGCAAAATAGATGCCATTGCAGCTTGTTGAGGGAGCAATTGTATGGAGTCCAGCAGGCGGGCAGGATACATGCCTTCTGTGAGAGTCATCTGACTGGCAGCTTGCAGCCTTGAGTCAAAATCTACAACAAAGGCAATCAGCTCTTCACCCTCTGAGATGGCCTTGGTTGTGGTACACCAAAGCTGCCCTCCTACAGGAAACATAAAAGCAGAAAGATTTAATTGATGATATCAGATTCCAGACCTTAAAACATCAGTGCCATATCTTCATACTCTTTTTTTTTTTTTTTAAATTTCAATGGCTTATTCAAGGTAAAGAGGCATATAATTTTTACTTTTACTGTCTTCCTTCTATCAATATAGGAATTTTCATATATAAGGATAACAGTTAGAGGACAGTTTTCCTAACTCTTTGCACTATGAATATTCATTTGAATTTTTCATTTTGTCTCCTAAAAAGACAGCAATATGAAAATCAAGATATAGGTGAAAATAATTTATACAGCACTTTTCTCAACATTATTTTCACCAAACTTCCTGTATATTTTTTCATAACTCCAAGTTCACTTTATTTTGAATAGCAAATCACAGCTCAATAAAATCAAACAGCTGCAAGAAAGAAATCAGATTTCCTCTTAAGGGCGTTCTTCCCCTCCCTTATGTTTGTCACCCTTTTTCTCTAAAAAATCTTCCCTTATGTAATATTCTTCGGAACATGACTGCTTTATCTCTGCTTACACTGACTGAACTTCCTGAAAAGAAGATATGCCAAAGATCTGTTCCATAAAGGCTTATTCAAATAAAGGTCTGTTTAAAGGGGGGGGGAAGTAGAAGAATTTTCATCAAACAGAAAGATACACTATAGCAAATGTCACGTGTAGTGCATTAAAAAGAAAATTAACTATGCGAGTACATCTACTAATGTATTTGAATGTGATAGTGAATGCTCATTTATTTAACATGTTTAGACAGGCAAAGCACTTATATTGTGTTATCTACACTCTCAGGCCTAGATGCATATCCAATACAGTTATGCCTGAAATAATGTTGCATACTTTATATGTTATAAAGCTTTTTTTTTTCCTTGGGTTTTGTATATATAGAAAAACCTATATGTTGCATTCATTAGGCAAGCAAAAACTGTACTCGTTTTGATAAGTAATATTGCTGTGTTTATCTTTCGGCATAACTGCCTTTTCAACTGCACTTCATTTTTTTCCCCTCAACGAGATTATAGTTTTAAAACAACTTGTTGCAAAAATCTGGTAGAAGAGATAACAACAGTGTATGATATGCCACAGCTAAATGGAAGAATTAGGACATTGTTTTAGAGAAATCTTGGACAATTAATTAAACCAGTCTATTAGCTTTCAAAGATGAACAAACAAAACAGCATCAGTAACAGTGTGTTTCAGTGGCAAAATACGCTAAGCTTCCAGACCTCAAAGTGGTGTAGAAGTTTCAAAGCAGAAAAGTGTTTTTGTATTCACCCTTCAGTAATACAGCAGTTGAAGGTGCTCCAAAGTTTACAAAAAATTGAATATGAGGGGACCAAAGAATACTAAGGTTTACTAGCTTTCAAGATTACAGCATTAAATGGTGCAAATCTGAGACTTTCTCTATCCCAGCAAACGTCTCGACATGCTGTACCCTTGGGGAAAAAAACAAACCCAACCTCCAAAAAAAGAGTGATTACTGGGTCTCCAGCTGCAATCAGTCTGGATCAGCTAAAAGGCTGACTCAGTCTCCCGGCGTTAGAGCTCCTCAGGGTGTTGATTCCTGTTCAGTAACAGATTAAACTCGGACAGCTGAAGTGAGCAGTGACCCCAGCTGCCTGATCCACCCATTTCCTGCAGACTGTCACACCTACGGCAGGCACAGCTGGGTGGGATGTGTGATGGCTTTGGAAGCACAACAGTCTCTAGCTTGGCTTAATAAAGGTAACCAGAAGTACAGAAGTTAAATCCATTCCTGCATATGAATACAAACCTTCAGCCCAGCAGGATTCAGACCCAAGAAGTACACTGTTATTTTGTTTTCTCTCATCCCACTCTATAGGAAATGAGGCATTTAAGTGATCATGACATACATGCCCATGTTTTCATCAGTACATGATGTTGTGTTAAGTTAGATTCCCAGATGAACTCCCAAATGATGCATTCTTCCAGTTACTGGAAATTAAGCATAACACCTTTGCAGCAAAAATCACCCACAGGGTGCAGTCCTCACTTGTCCCCTTCTGTGCTTCCCTGCACAGGGTAAGGCAAGGGCCGCTGTCTTGAAAGATGTAAACGACTTTATTCCCCTGACCTTCATGCAAAACGGGAAGACTGTGGAAAAGTCTTCTTGAGCCTTCTACTGCACAGTCAAGGAAAGAGTACAAGTCAGTCAAGTGCAGAGCACCCAGTAGAGGCTTCCAAATTTAATAGGAAGTTCCAACCATGACTATCATTTGAATTACTGTGCTGTCCAGACATCTTTGTCAGAGATAACGGCTTCCTTACAGGTGGCAGCTACAAAACAGGAAAAAAGTTCTTGCTTCCTACAAACATTTCCACAGGCTAAGACAGAACTGACATATATACAGCAATTTCTCAGGAGCACAACAGCTTTTCATAAAGCAAAGGGCAGTGTTAACAACAGGTTTTCAAAGCTATAATATGGAAGCCTTAGCCAAGTACCAGTGGTGATGAGAAGGAGATAGGAAGATGTTTGCATGAAATATTTGCAAAGACGTGAAGATTTCAGAAGGAAACGTAGAGAACTGTTATTTATATGAGATGAAGTTCTCACTAAACTGACTAGATTTTTTTAACCAACTCTTCCTTTAGTTAGAAAAAGCCTATAAGAGTGAAATTGTTCTACCAAAGTTTTACCAGGCCAAGTGTCTCAATCCTTAGACAGACACAGGCATCAGAAGAAGAGAAAGGATGAACAGTCAGATAAGTTTTAATAGAGACGAGTGACAGACAGTGCCTCTGAAATAGTCATGATTATATGATTTGAAGACAAGACAACAACAGACTGGTGATTTTGGGCCTCTTCTTGCCCATAATGAGTACACTGGTCAGCCATTGTGGCAGAGTAGTAGAGGGAAGACTCTCAGTCAGGTGCAAGAAATATAACACTAATTATGTGGATGATTATAATTCAATTTATGGATGATACAGTATCTAAATATTGTCAATGCAGTATATATTATAAGTAAGTCTAAAGGGTTATAAAACAAACAGGTTCATTTACAGTCTTTGGCTTTACAGAATGCACAATTTAAAAGCAACAAAGCACTCATTTAACTACTTTAGGATTTTATCTCCGTATGTGACAAGATCTTAAGTGCTTTTACTCATCCGTACAAAACTGAGTGTTCCCCATCTTCGGGCTGGACATACTCTGCAGGAGTCCCTGCCGAGGGCGGGGTAGGGTGGAGGGAATCCATTTGGAAGCTGCCTGCAACCCTGGGAGAACAGTTTGCCCAGATGGCCGGGTCTCCACCAGCATTTAATACCCTTTTGCAGGCCGAAGTGTACCAAAGTCAACCACAATCATCACAGCCACCCCCCCCTCCCCGCTCTGGAATGCGTTCGTTATGCAAGCAATCCAGGCAGTTCCTCCTGCAATTCCCACCCGCTGTTCTGTTCTTAGGACAATTCCCACCAGGTGTTCTTATCTCAGGACAAATCATACCGCCCATCAGAGGCAATAGCTAGGGAAAGGTGTGTGCCTGTGTGGAGTATGCAACGGAAGACCCGACTACCTTTCCTCTCCATCACATCATTTATACTGAAAGGGGTCTTAGTGGTTTTATGTGGTGGGGTGAGAAGTCTTACTCTTGTGCCAGTGCAGAAAGGAAGGTTTTAGATTACCAGAAGGCTTTGAAACATTGGAGAGCTCTGTGAAATTGAAAATAAGCTTCTTGAGCCTGCAATGTATTGTTTTATATCTAAAGTTAAACCACAGAAATTTATGTGATATATACCACATACATATCAAACATAAGAAGAGAATAAAAATGTCTGTAAACGCTATGCATTTATTTGAAGGCTTTTTCTAGTTCATATTGCAAGGAATTAAAAATGCTCATTTATTTAAACATCAAAAGATGAGAAAGTTAAAGAATATCATGATGTGCAAACTAGAGCAAAAAATTACATTCCAATTGCATTGGCATGAGTTCTTTACCAAATGACATCAGGCACTGAAGCAGTTATCTGATACCTCCAGAGCTTCCACCAAGTAGAAAGTTTATTTCAGGGTTCTCTTCTTTGTCTACATCTTTCACTGCAAATATTTCTGCTGCTTGAAAAAAACACCAACACCCTTAAATAAAATAAAATTAAAAAAAAAAAAAAAAACCACACCAAAAAAAACCCCAACACAAAAACAACAACAAAAAACAACCAAATCAAACCAAAACAAAAAAAACCCCCAGCTTTCTATGAAAATGACAGAGTAAGGTCCTGAAGTCCCTGAAAAACTGTGGACTTACTGTTCTTTGTAATGTTTATGATCAAGATTCTTGTGCAAACAGATCTGGTTCCTAACAGGAAGCTTATAAATCATACTCATAATTGCTGTCAAAACTGCAGTGGAGTGTACTGCAAGTTTCGATAATAAAGAATAGAGTCACAGTTCAAACTTGATTACATTTTGGAAATTCGTGCTGCTCTTACAAGAATCAGTGGTCTTAAATGTCTTCTTCTCCTGCCAAATTTTTCACTTGCACTTTTTATTATTTATGAAATCAGTGTCTGCACAATGTCATGCAGACCTCTGCTGATAAACTCTAATTAAGATTAAGACAAGCCTTTTGGAAAGGATCCCATCATTAGCAAACATGATAAACACAAAAATACTCCCTACTTGTCAACCAGGAGCAATTCAGTAACCTAACAGTATTATCTGTTGCTAGGCTACAGGGCTGACAAAGCTTCAATTATATTGTATGGCCATACATATAGAATACTGTATAAGAAAATTTATCTAATATAAAAGCATTTAACTTCATCCATGCTATCTGTAATTCATGGCTTCCCTCAATGGCAAAAAATCAGGTTAATAATTACATAGCATGCTGAAAAAAATCTTAGCAATGTGTCATGTTTGCACAATTTTTTCTAATTTATCTCTGTGATTGATAGACATTTGCTTTGTAAAAATAATAAAATGCAAGCAATGGGATGCTGTAAACCAGAAGCATAACTACATCTGGACTCATCAAGATATGGAATCACACTTTGTATAGAAAAATATATAGTAAATTGAACCAATTAAATCACACTTAAATGCAATAATACTCTATCTTCTGTATTCAGAAAAGGGAGTAATGTGGTGATAGATATGCATGCAAATACAAAACTTTATGTAGGACAGACACCTAAAATAGAAAAAAACTTCCTTTTTTTTTTTTAACAGCCCTTATATTTTTCTTCTACATTTGATTTTTTTTTAAAACAAAGTAACCTCTATTATGATATTTGGAATTAACGATTTGCTCTGAAAATTTAATTAAGGCAATGGCCCTTCACCCATTTTGATTCTCAGAACCCTACACCACTTCCAGGGAAGACACAGAAATCTGCACAGTGAGTCTTCTGATAGTGGGCTGCTATTTTTTTTTCCCACTTATGCTTTGCAGACTTTAAAGAACGGTCATTTGGAATCTGTGGATCACAGACTGAAAAAAATATATATATACATGGACAGATACCTAACTCCACTGAAAGAAAAGACCTTCAAAATGGATGAAACCATAAAACCTCTTGATTCATACCATTGCTTTTAGGAAAAGTGACTTTAGAAAGCAAGTAGCTAAAACCAGTATTTCCATTGACTACAGCTGTTTCCCAGATGAAGCAGCATCATGATGTATAAACATATATTCAAAGGCAACCCCAGTTTTCCTGTCTTTAATATCAGTTGGCTTTCCTAGCTGAACCATCTGAGTCTAGTTTTCTTGACCCAGAAATGGCATACATCTTTCACAGAAGTTTAGGAAATCAATGGCAATTTCTATTAAAACAAATATTCAATGCCAGTTAATTCAGAAGTACTACTTTCATGTAGTAAAATTTATGCTTACTGGATTTGACTGTGTTACTGCAAAAACATAATAGCCATTTCCTGTACACACATCTTTTTCCAAGAAGGGTCAAAAGACTATCAGAATTTATTTAAACAACAGACTGTTACTCTTAGCAACTCCCAGGCACTGTAAACTGAATCAGACCTTCCTCTCCTAATGAAATATTCCAATTTGTAAAAAATGATGCTTTTAAGTAATGATAATGAGGGTTGAAGTTAATTTATTATTTTCCCTCCTTTGTTGCACAGGTTAAGCATTTAAGGAGAATTTGCATATCAGAACAGGATGGGATCTTCATATTTGGGTTCTTCCTGCTTCTCACCCATGGAGTTGTGATGACAGCACAATGAATGCCATTTCACTAGGCACAAGTTACTGGGCAGATCTCTAATTTTTGACATGAACAAAGTACATATATCTATATGTAGACACATTGTTTAATAAAAAAATTATAATTCATTCAAATCCAATACTGTTGAAATTTTTGACAGTAGAGTGGTACAAGGAACAGAACTTATAAATTATGTGTGCCCCTTCTTTGAAAAATGCTTTGGAGGTTTCTTTGTGCATTGGCAAATACAGTAGGAATATGAGTTATTGTGTGAATCCTCCTGCACAGCACCTGATAAAAGAATAAAGAGCTGTGACATATTCTTAAAACAATAGAGGAATTAAAGAGAAACAATGGGCCAGCTGCTTCATTAATACAATCAAAAGAGAGCCCAGCACAGAGGAGTCCAGATAATTAAGCACTACTCTTTTAGACCTCTTTTCTGTAATAAAATTGCTAAAAATTTATTAACTACTTCATAGTTGTTAGATAGATCTATGTACTTGTTTATTTGAGTTGATTAATGCCTTTTCAGTATTCTCCAACATGCCAACTCATGGTTCATACAAGTTTTTGAATAAAATAATGTAAGAATATGTGATACGGATCTGTGGTGTATACAGCAATAAATCAAACACATTTTGTGAACAGGCTTTCCAGTTGCTAAATAATTCTTAGCATTTTTCACATGTGTACACAAAATACATACTTTGCACAGCATTTTTGCTATTAATGCATTTTAATGCCATGGTTCCAGCCATCTCTCAGTGAACTGTCTCAAAAATCACCCCTGCAAATTCAGATTTCTCAAACTCTCACAAAAAACAGCTTTAGTGCTACATTAATGAGATGATTACTTAGCATCTTCTATAATTTTTCCTTGTTTACTGATCAAAGGAGATTGCCAAAAGATACTTGACCTTTAATTTTGACTAACCCACTGCATACTATAAGTATACTGACTGCAAAAAATGGAAAATCTATTATACTCTATAAAATTAGACCAATGGACAAACCAATTCTGTTCCACTTTTACTATTACCTTTGCATTCAGCACAGAATATGAAGACTTCTTAATTTTTACCTCACTAAACAAAAGGCAAAATAAAGGAACTGCAATAATATTTTTCAGAACAAAGCAACAGAAAAATACTCACCTGAAAGGCATTAGTCAAATTAAAAAAGGAGATTTTAAAATCCCTGCATTTTGAGATATAAAATCTCTTTCCAGAAACAGGGAAGAAAATGCTCCTTAGGAATATAGCTCTTACTCCTGCCCAAGAGTCAGCCTGAGCTTTGGGCCTGACTTCAGCTTAGTCATATGCTGACAGCTGACAGTGTGTTCATCTGAATAGATGATTTTATAGTTAAAACTGTCAGGCATTATATAGCTGATAAAGAGGAAAAGAAAAATATGAAAGGAACTCGCCAGCCCTAAGGGAGAGAGCTCCCAAACCTGGCATCTTGGTGTCAGTGTCAGGGGTAGGTCTTTCCCTTGCTGCAATACAGCTATCACTAACATCACCATCTGTATTGCAGCAGCTCTCAAATTCTGCAAAAATCTTCATCAGCTGAATCTCAAATGCAGCACACTGTTTCTGCAGAGCAAGGAGTGTAACAAACGCTTAGATTTGGACCTCTTATTTTTTCCCATTGTTGCGTGCCTGCATTTTGTTTGTTTGAGGATTTCTATGTGTTTCCTCCAATTAAATGTCCGCATGTAGCTCAACAGAGTTCTATTAGGTAAAGAGGCAAAATAGATTAGTCCTCCGAAAATATTCACAGGAAAATAATGTGGTAATTTTATTTGCCATTTTCCCCCCTGATAGAGCTGTCACAGCTTATTTACCACAGGGGGAGACAGTTAAACCCATATCCTTAGAAGTTCTATGCATTTAAGAGGCTTATATATCTCTTCTGGGACCCTCGTTCAAATCCTGGGCTAATCAGAATGAATACATATCTTTCTATTAGATGGCTCTAAAAAGTCTTAGGTGATATCAGCTCCTGGTGGACGACAGTCCACAGCGTAAAACTATTAAATGTTTGGCACAAATGGCAATACTTACAGAATGAAGCTGAAAACTGTAATATCCTCCCACATCACGAGAAGTTAAGTCTGCTGCTCAGAGGTTGAAATTAAAGCCTGCCACAAATGCTAAACCTGTTATATTTTCTTAATTCAGCATAAACTCAAACAACAAAGTTCCTTCCCAAGTTTACCAATTTCTTCCTTTTTTTGTTTCTCATTTCTTTGCTAATTCCTCTGTTTTGAATTGAGTGCTACACCTTTTTTACATTTGAATTAGGTCTCACTTGAGTGTTATTACAGAACTTACTAATCCTTCAGAAAGGAAATGATAAACAGCTTGGAAAAAAACGATAAACCCTTGCTGACATTGCCCATGTTGCACTCCCATAACCACTGCAAAGGATCTAGGACTTACTGTCACAGCACACTCATCTCCCCTTTTACTTTCTGCAGGACCACTGAATGGGCACTCTCCAAAGAGCTTCCCAGGAGACATTCCCAGGTAACGCCCACTGCTCCCCCCCAGCTTTTGTGGATGCACCAGGTTTCAGAGGGAGAAAATGGACCACTGAAACCAATTACTCTGAAGCAGAGCTTCAGATACACACATTCCTACAATCCCTGCTTCCATAACAGCACAGCTGTAAGGTGACCTTTTTGTAGCCTTACCAACACAATCATGCCTGTGGATTGTCTTTTCAGAGTTATTTCGTTAGGCTGGAGTGTATGAAAAAAGAGGTGATTAAATGAGACAATAGCTATGCTTTAATGGCACCTCTTTCTTACAGGGAAAGCAGAGTACACTGCATCTTATCAATGGATTTTCTACTGTCTTGCACCTGCTACTGCAGGGCTCATTTCTTGCCCCTGGGCAAATGCAGAGTGAATGGCAGAGGTACCTGAGCAGAAGGAAGGATTATACAGCAGGAGCTGTAGTGATAGGTTGTATTTGTAAAGGAAATCAACACAATAAATAAAAGGAGAAATGGAGAAGTTATAGAATGGTAAAACTGAAGTAAGAAATATTGGTTATGAGACCTGGTTGCTTATTCAATACAGGGGCCACACTCTAGAAAAAGTTTACAGCTATGTGAGAAACAAAAGTCACCTTTTATAATGAACAGTAGCTGGAGCATTTAGGTGAATGTAACCCTGAGAAAACAGTCACTATTATTGCGAGTTATCTTGGAACTTTCCTCGTTTTAATGTTCAGCTCACAGACTGAAGTTCAGAAACTAGTTTACCTCGGCTGTAACAATCATGGAAGCAAAGAAGCACTTCTTGATTCCAAAAAAAGTCTTGCTCCCATGTAAACCATTGGAACGTTTTACACTGGCTGCAGTGGAAAGAAGACTGTGACAAATCAGTGTCTCTCTTACTAAACCAGTAACTAAGTAAAAGGCATTAAAAGTACATTTGTATGTTTAGTATGGTCTAAAATATAAATGCCATAGAAGCTACAATAAGCATGTAACCCAGTCTTTTCTTTTTAAAAAGTACTTCATTTAAAAAAAACAACCACCACACACACACAAACCCCCATACAGATACCCCAGATTTCCTCCAAATGTGTTAAACACCAGGTATCATAGTTCTGTCTTTTGAAGTAGAAGCTAGAATTAAACTAACTGAAAACTCTAACTGATCAAAAGCATTGCCACCTTCCAAGCTATATACAGTGTCCAAGGTAAACAGGTGTTGTAAACCACTGCCAGTCTCCCAGTTAGTTTATCTAGTAAGAGTCTGTTAACAGAAAGCAAAGAAAGCAAAGACTGAGCTACTTCTGGTCGCAATGGAACTACAAAAAAGATTATGAATGAGAAAATAGTTAAGATTCTTGCTGCACACACTAACATGGATTAGCAATTACGAAGGATTCTGTACTTGATGATTTCTTTTAAAACAGGCTTAATAAGAAATACCAGTTTACTGAGCATTATACAGGTGCATAGGAGCTGCCATTCTGCCTGCCTGGTCAGCATGATTTCTAAATGGCCAGGAAAGAAGTGACTGTATACCCAAAGGCAAGCTGTCAAAATTCAGTTTGCAGCTGATAAACTGATTACAAAGCTGCTTAAGACTTTGCTTGTAAACAAAAGCATTTATCAACTAATAATTTGCAATAAACTGATGTAACTCCCAGCTGAGCCCCAAACTGTAATTGTCTTTACCATCTGCCTATTAAAATACCATTCTTCATCACCAAGCAGGAGCAGAAGGGAGAGAATCTCCAACAACTACATAACTTGCATGCTTATAAATAATCTGTGAGCATTTCACACATTCATTATGACTGCCAGGTTTTGTATACTTCATTTTCTCTTTTTGAGAGGCAAAGAGGTGCTGTAAAGTGGCAGAAAAGAAATTAATAAATACTGCCTGGTGCAAGAAAAAATTATGTAAATTCATCATACTCTGCAGTTTCTTAATTTTTTTCTCTTTTTGCTACTCCATAGGAATATCATGATGGAAGCCCCCTCAAGCACAACTTTGCAGATTAAACTCTCAATTTCTTTTCAACTTGTCAGTTTTCATTACCTTTCTTTCTTATGCATTCACTTCTTACAGCTGCTTCAATAGGAAGCCAGTTAAAGCATACTGGCTCCCTAGGGGGGAGTCTACCAGGGTCTGAGGCATTCTGCAGGCTCCCTGGACCCTCTACAGGTCACCCTTAAGAGAATTTTGCCTATCTTGTTGAGAGGATGTCTGAAAATTAAGTGAATTTACATGCTTTTATTTTCTAGCTATTGACAGCCCAAGTGCTGAGAAAGGTGGTAGAGTTTAGACAAAGTTCAAAATTAACTAATTCAGATGCTCTAAAGCTGATACATCCCAAAGGAAGAATTGCTTTGTCAAATGCCTAAAATATTCAAGTATGAGGGGGAGAAAAGAGGAGAATTGATACTGTGCAGAGAATGGCAGCCCCTCAAGATGTGTCTGCATGAAAAATTGAATTTAACAGAGAGTCGCACTATGATTTAGTGCAATGCACTCGACCACATATTTTTGCAATCTGCACTCTCAGCCACCCACTGGTCTGAACACAAGGCTGTGACCACAGACCGATGACGAGTTTACGTCTTCAAAAATATCTGTACAAAATGCACAGATGTCTTAAATGCAACTTGATTTCCCATTGACTTTCCAGATTCAGACTAGAATGATCTATTTAGCCGAAGTGAGGCTTTTCATGTGTATGAAAAACATTTTATGCCATCACTAGGAGGAAAATGGGCATCTAAAAGCAAAAGAAGAAGGTTTGTCCTGTTAATCGTATTGAAATCCAAGAAATTAAAGGATGATCCTGTCACCCATGCTCACAGCAGTTTCATTTCCTTCACTGATCTTTGTCTACCTCGTAGCACCTTTGTCTGACTCTGTTACTACCAGCATTGCCCGTAGAACACCACCTCACTCTCAAGAACTGCAAAAGGAACTAAAACTCACAAGACAGATTGGTACCTATGGACTTCATTGTTTAAGATACATTCCACTCAAGACAATGATGGTTGTAAACTAAGGTAATTTTACATGTATATAAATACATGTAGTCATAAATATGCTGGCTGAACCAGGTCTCTGTACCTAAGTTTTTATCCACAGTTCTGGGACAAGGCCCAAACTGGGGTGAAACAGAGGGAAAAGTGAACAGCATGCATGGGTACAGAAAACATGTGTGAATTTTTTTTTTTTTTTAAATTTTGTAAAGAAGAAGTTTTGTTTTGTGATAAAAAACATCTTTCAAACCTCTGTAGGTTACACCCATCACATAAATTATTTAATCACAGAAGCATAGATTGGCTTGGGTTGGAAGGGACCTTAAAGATCATCTAGTTCTAGCCCACCTACCATGGGCAGGGACACTTTGCACTAGACCAGGTTGCTCAGAGCCCCATCCAAACCTGGCCTTGAACATTTCCAGGGATGGGGAATCCACAGTTTCTCTGGGCAACCTGCCCGTGCCTCACCACCCTCTCAGTAAAGAATTGCGAACTTTAAGTTACTTGACTGGATGAGATCCTTAGCAAGATAATGCTGAGCTAAGCTATAAAGTTAGAAGAGTCACAGTTTTAAAGACTTGTGTAACAATTACATTACAAAAAACGTCAAAAAAACCCAAAACAAAACAAAAAACAAACCACAAAAAAAACCCCAAAAAACAAATTGGGAAATATCGGGAGACACTAAGCTGGAATTTAAGATTCCTTTTGGTTACCACACGAAAGACAAAGTCATAAGACTTTGCTATCGAAACACCGCCTGTCACGCCCAGTCCCTCAGAAATCCCCCGCGGCGGCCCCGCCCGCCCCGCAGCGCCCCCCCGCGGCCCAGCGCGGCCCAGCGCGCGGTGCCGCCCCGCCGCCAGCAGATGGCGCCGCCGCGCCGCCGCCGGGCGCGCTGAGGGGGGGCCGCGTTATTTATTTAATTTTACACAAGGTTGCACATCGCACCGCCGGGGCTGATAACGCCGCGAGCTGTCGGGAACTTTGATTAAATCCTCTCCGCGCGCCCCCGTGCTGCTCTCCCGACAGCCGCCCCGTGCTTTTCCTGTCACGACAGAGCGAGATGCTGTCGCTCCCCTGGCGAAGATGTGTCCCCCCTCACGAAGGGGCGCCGGGCCACGCGCCCACCGACCGTACCGGAGGTGATATTTTAAATAAACTGCCGGACTGACGCGCAAAGCGAATAATATCGTTTACAATACTGTCTGCTCACCCGGGCAGCACCCCTCTTTGCTCCGGAAACAGCGCAACGAGGCACTGCCCTGCGACCCCCAACCCGCGCTGGGCTCCCCGCGTCCCTCCACTTCCACTAAACTTTGCGGACAGGCTGTGATGGTTGCCTTTGAGTCCAGGCTGTGATGGCTCTGCTGCTGGGCAGGCTGTGGTGGATGTTGAAGCCCTCACGAAAGTGAATTTTTGAGAGGAGCCAAGCTGTGACACAGAGGTCTTGGGCTGCCTCACGCCCTCCTCTGGCCTGGCACCCCAAATCTGCAGCCAGAGCACTCCTTGAGCCAGACAGCGAAGGTGGCACTGCCCATAAGATGTTAATTGAAATCGCCTGTGCTTACCTACAACCACGCGGGTGCTTATTTCTGCTTAAATCATTCCCCTGCAAAACTGGAGAGTGAAAAGATGCAGCCAGGGCTGGAAACTATTCAACATCAGTCACTTCATAATATATCTGTTGCTGAGCAAAAACAGCATTCCAGGGTGCGTGACTCCCATGGAAACACGTGGGACTCGTGATGTTAAAAGTTTGTGGAAACCTTTGAACACTTATCTCTGTCTCATGAGAGTAATGCAGAAATTTTATGTCAAGCGTGCAGTGATCCCCAAAGAACTCTCTGGCATTTGGAGGAGCAGGGATTACACACCAAGGTGAAATTCTGCTAGCTCCGTAGTGCTGGCATGAACCCCTGTGTCCTGGCTAGCCCCTTCTTAAAACTGCACAAAATCTTAAGAGGAATGGTATGAGGCTACTGTAAGTAAAAGAGTCACAGAGATTAAAGAAAAGTTCTATTAAATGTTTGGGATGCTTCTGAGAATAGAAGATTTTTACAAAGTAGAATGAACTGGCAGCAATTACCTATCAAGCCTCCCAGTCTGCTTGGAAATCTACACTGCTGATATGGATGTTCTCATGATCACCCCCTCAGCCTCCCACTGATGAACCCATCTCTGCATTTCTCTGACCAGTCCTATTGGACACTAAATATTATCTACTACCTCTCTTCCTTTTAAACCAGGACAAAGTATAATGAACAACTTGGAATCTCTCTAGGGTATGGAAATGGAATACAATCTGGCACTATGGAAAAACACAGTTCATCATTGCCTAACCTATGTATGACTGAGACCAAAACATGGTCTATTGAATGCTGGCCAGTTTACAAGCAGTGAACCTCACAGTATACACAACCTGCTGGAGATGCTTCACTGTCTCATATCTTTTTGTTCTGCTAAAAGTTAGCACTCACATGGACAACCATCTGCATCTACAACTCAGAATCACTAAAATGTTCCATTACTCTCTCCCTTAATGTGTGTCTTCTTGCTCCTGAGAAGATGATCCTGTACTGTCCTATCTCAAAAAATGTGTCCTCATACTTCTTTATTAAGACACCGGAAAAATCAATGCTCTCTATGCCCTGGAAGTGGAAATAGGATTTAGTGCCTATCTTCATAATGGAAAATATTGCCTATGTGTACAAGAGACAGTTTAGGCCTATTTTCCCAGTCCTGGGAAATACTGCTTGACATAACAATATAAAATGCTTTTCAGTGTAGCTTCTTATTCTATGTTTAAGTCTTTTTAGCTAGGGGGTTCTCAGTTGGTAACTTCCTCCTGTTTAATTCTCTTTTTTCATTTTCTTTCCCATCAGCTTTCAGCCTTGTACTCCACTCCACATTCTCAGTTTTCATTAAATACAAACTGATAAAATATTAACTGATTATGGTTAATCTATATGCCAGTCAGGTAACACATACACTGTAGCACATGTATATATATATGCAACTATCTGACTTACTGGCCACTACAAGAATTCTCTCAAGACTTCAGTGTCTGCTAGGATGATATTCAACTAAACAGATACTTATTTTTAAAGTTGAAGACTTTGTTTCACAGGTACACTGCAGCTGGTCTGAGTACATTACTTAATGGCACTACCAGAGACGTGCAAACTGTGTATAAGATACTGTGTCTTGCATCCTTCAGTTATCAATTCAGGATAGTTCTACACAAGTCATCTTTCTGAATCTGAATTAACATTTTATCTCACTGCTCATTTACCTGTGCACAGTATTATTAGCTGAATTAACTGCACAGACAGGTGAAGAGTGAATAATGTTAGAG
This sequence comes from Manacus candei, assembly GCF_025592945.1. Taxonomy (NCBI): domain Eukaryota; kingdom Metazoa; phylum Chordata; class Aves; order Passeriformes; family Pipridae; genus Manacus; species Manacus candei. Next base: position 6,838,007 of record NW_026138067.1, on the reverse strand, counting down.
AAATGAAAATAGCTGTAGTTGTAACTTTTTTTTTTAAGCTTTATTTGACTGCTTTTGATAGGTCATTCAAAACTATTCAGCTTCTTGACCTTAAGTGTTACTCAGATATCTGATCTATATCTTATAGATACATCCAGTTCTCTGGAAATGGAAGTGTGCCATGATAATATATTTGAGTAGGAATTTCAAGAAAAGAGTTGGCAGTACCAGCAATTCTAGCATGAACAACGTATCGAGAAGTGCATAACTCACTGCAGAAGAAAAAGATATAAAATGGACAAACAACCACCTTTTGGGGAAAGCAAATTTTGAGGGGAAGACAAAAGAGACTATGTATGAAGGATTTAACAGGTAAGAATGAGAGGCTTAAATATACTATGTGATGATAAAAGGATCACCTGAGGATTTAAGAGGGCATAGTTGGGCATATTTTAAGTGAGCTAAATTATCTTCTCAATAGACTCTTGCAGATGTTAGAAAGGTTTGAGAAGAACTTAAGGCAGCAGTCACTGGGCAAAAATGAAGAAAGCTGCTCCTGATCTTGCTCTGACTTCTGATGTGCAGTCATTCCCTTATCTGAGGGAATTTCAAATGGGCCTGCTGATGGGCACACGTGCACCTGCAGAGCAGCTCTCTACCCTCCTGCTACGGGCAATGGCAAAGAGCCACTCAGAGAGGCCTCTCAAAGTACACTTGTAAAAGTTAATTAATATAAGGGATATGAAAGCACTGAAAAAAACACCAAGTTACTTTCTGATTCTTTCATTATTAATTATTATTAATAATTAAATATCCTTGGTTTACATATTCAGAACACCTCTAGACATGTTCCTGCCCCATGGAGTCTGCTGTGGAAAGGTCAGATTTCAAAAACCTTTATTTATAATAACAAGTGCTTAATTTGTAAGTAGCCATCAACTATTTACATAAATAACACCGTTTTGTGTCAGTCTTATGTGCAGACTTTTGCCTCCAAACTGACAGGAGACGACAAAGAAAGAACAGGAGACAAATGACAGAAATGACCTGTGTAATGGCAGTGAAAATGGATAACCAGCAATGTGTGGGGTAGATTAAGCAATATGCCTGCTAGTGGGTGCAGATCCCATTAATTCCTTCGTGAGTGCATGTAGAGTCCTTAGCTACAGCACTTTTAATTTTTAATGGATTGATCTGTGTATTTGAAAGAGCAGTGTCCAAGAAGAGGCTAGGGGTAGTGGATAATTCTCGAAGGCCAGCTGAAAGGTATGAGTTTTGATGAGGGATTTGAAGGAGGAGTTGCAAATACTCTCATCCACACAGATTGTCTACTTTTTCCCCAATGTAAATCACTACATTTCTTGCCCCAATTTTTTATCAAAATCGCTTCCAACTTATTTCAGTCTGTCACAATAATATTTTCATATGAGGAGTGTTGTAACCTAATTCCTTCATTTGAATAATACATTCATTTTTAATTACTGCAACTTGATCTCAGATTATTCAAATAACTGTTTCATTTTTTATGCTTACCCTGACCCCAGTGTATTTATAGGCTTTTATCCTTACCTGATACCAGTGTAATGTAATTATAGATTGTATTTTAATCATCTACTATATCCTAGTGAGTTTGTTTAAATCACTCCAATCCGGAGTCTTTTATTTCTATGCCTTTTAAAATTCTACAATGGCATTCTCATTGCATAAAAGCAATATTTTTGTAGTTTACTACAATGAATGAACATTTTGCATGCATTGCTGGCCATGTTTCTAATTTAAATTTTAAAAAGTCGCTATAGAGAACTCTATGTAAAATGAAATCCTGACTTGTAAACAGGCATGGGACAGCTCATCATTTTAAATCTTTGTTCATAGCTCCTATTTGCTCTCTAATATAACATTACAAGAAATGCAACAGAAAAGAAATTAAAGTCTTTTTTCTCCTACCAAAAATAAAAGTATACCTTGCACTAAGAACTGACAAAATATTTATCATTTCTGCTCACAGACACCAAATGTTTGCAAGTTATTTTACCTGTATTAGAAAGAATTCCATTTTGTATCCAGAAGATAAATAGCTTAAGTGGGCCACTTTATCATTAGTCATGGCCACCTTTTGATTTCCAGGGTTACCAATTCTCTTTAAGAAAGATTTAACTCTTGGAAGTTTTGCGTATTCTGAGATGGTTCATTTTTGCTTAATGATAATTTTAAAAGCAATAATTGTTATGTTTTTTTTCCCCACTCCTCAGTGCTGATTGAGGAGCTCCCCTTTCCTTATTTTTTGTGTTGCTTCAGATTTCAGATGCAGAATGGGGTCAGAACTCAGATAGATGAAGCTCCTCATATTTGCACATCTGCCTAAGTAGCTGTATCTTTCTGGCCATCAGATTGATTTGTACTGAGATAATTGCCACTGCTCTAGTCAAACTATGCTCTCTTTTTGAGCATTCTTTTTTTTCTGTGATGACATCTAGCAGCAAACAGCAACAGACCTTAGAATGTCCTTACAACATGCCCTCAGTTGCAGTGTATGCATTTTTCTACAGAATGATGTAGCCCAAAGATACTTCTGAATTAAACCTCCAGCCCAGCAGTGTGGTGCAACCAAAAATACTGTTCCTGAAGTTGAGTCTGTGTCTAAAGTAGATAGTATAGGTGGAAAAATAATCAAGAGAACAAAAAAAAATTATGAAAGCTATTAATAAATCTGATGGTTTGTGGTCACACACGTTAGGGAAAGGGGATTGTAGGAGTGCTACTAAAATTGATGTCATTTGTGTTCTCCCCACCCCTTTTCTCAAATGTGTAACTAATTTTTAACTTCAAGTACCTTTATCTTCTGTTCCTTTCTATTCTCCATATGTGTCCATCCCCTGCTGTTTCCCCTATGAAATGTCACTTTCAAATCTGATCACTCCTACTTTCTAGGAAATAAGGGTCTAAAAGGCAGAGAAACATGGTCCAGACTGATGTCTGTTGGAAGGACAGGTAAGAAATGGGCATTAGCTACTTAAAAGTATAAATGAAGTGTCATTTTTAACTCCAACTTCCTTTAACAGATTATCTCAGTCACACTTAAGAACTGCCCAATGTGCCATTTGTGACAAAAGAATTGTGACTAGTACCTTGAATCTAAAGAACAGAAATACTGTCCCATAACAGTAAAAAAAAAAAAGTCAAAAAAGTAAATAAGAACAGGAACTATGGGTTTATTGAATATAATCACTGAGTAAAATGAATTATTCTGCTTTTCCAAGATCCAGACAGAGGAGCATGTTTCCCTCTGGGATTTCTACTACTATTTGGTCTAATATTCATTTTGCCTGTAATAATACAAGCTTCATTAAAGGAGTAAAACAGCAATTGTCTCCTTGAGATCAAAGGACAATCTGTTAAATAAAAGCAGCCGGATCTCTAGAATGAAATAGTAGGAAAAGTTTGAACTAAATTTTATGGTGAATCAAAATGTAAATTGTAATTTCACAAGGAAGACACAGAGCACAAAATTAACTTTGTCAAGACACGGAAAGTGGATATGTTGATCTTAGAAATGTGTACAGATACTGAATACTTATCTATCAGTGGCTTTTTTAACTATTAACACTTCATGATGAAAAATGATGCCTGACTAAGAATCCTGATCTTGGGGAATTACTATTAAACAAGAAACATTACTTATCAGGTAAATTATCTGCCTGACCTAGCTTCTATTTAACTGATCTTGTATTTGAAAAATATATTAATATGGCAAAAAAAAATCCACCTGTCACCAACAATCATTCTGCAAATCTTGTGACAAAATAGTACCTTTTTAAAAATCCATCAAATAATACCTAATATTATTTCTAAAGCTATATTTCACTGTTTAAGATTTGGTACTGGAGAAATGAAATAGGATCTCTCTTGCCTAGCTTCAGCATTGATTACTCTGGTTGCTGCAATGAAATCAGTGCACCTACATTTAACTAAACATGGAGCATTACAGAGCTTATCACTGAAGAAAATACTTGAGAGAAAAAGGCATGCTAAAAATCAAAGCTTTTCTGAAAAAAACCCAAGAATGCCTGTAAAAAAGACGTGTGTTGGTCAAGCCAGAGAGAATTAGGGATGTAAACTCCTCTCTAGTGAGAGGGCACATTCCCATAGGACACTAGGCAGCCGTGAAAGCAGGCAGAGCCAGCCAGCAGAGTGGGCCAGCTGTGGGCCATGGATGAGCCCTTCATGCACACTGATGTTTTCTAACATCTTCCTCAGATTCCTTTGAAAGAAACTGTGGCAAAAGTAGCAATGGGAACCTTTACTCTTGCAGGTTTTATTTCTTTCTGCAAAAGGCACAGGGTAGAGTCATGAAGTTCAATTTCAATCTGCCACTGCCAAAGTAACCCAATCTCTAACTTATTTCAATCCTCTTATTGAGCTGTGTCCTTATACTAATCAAGAAAAAAATTAATAGAAATTATTCTGAGGAAGAAAAACTCAAAAGAAATAAAATCCCCCTGAACATATCTTAATTCCAGTCTTCTGAAAGGCTTGTGTTCATAATAATTAGAAAAAAGATTTTTGAACCATTTTTGCTCAATATTTTTTACACAATTTGCAAATGACATTTCTGAAATGCGTTTGGCAGTCACAGATCATGGGTCTGGAGTACTAGCTTAAGAAGGACAGTAATGGTCACATTACCTGGTGCCTTTATACACCTGCCAAGGAGTGAAAATGTAGGGGAACAATCTGCTAACCTTAATCAACACACGCATAGACTCCACAAGTGTAATTTACAGCTTAATGCACCCACAAAGCATTGTGAAGTGCAATGATGACTTTGAGTAAGAAAGGCTAAATCATAGTTACTATTGCCTCATCAAAAGAACTGCATTTGATTCTCCACTAGACCAGTCAAATAAATGTCTGGTATTGTCATACCATGATAAACCAATGTAAATAATGGATAGACATCTATAGGCAAGATTACGTGTTTTGATTTCAAATGGAAAATTAATGACAAACTCCCACTTTGCAAACTCTGTGAAATGCACCTAGTTGGAGGCTTCAGTACCCTTCCTTCTGTATTTAAAATGCAAAACACAACCACAAAAAAGTAAAGAAAGATGAAAGAAATCAATGCTGATGCCTCAGCAGTAATTTGGTAAGAATATGTCAGAGAAAAAAACCCCAAAATCTTATTCATCACCAATTAAAAAAAGCGAGTAGATATATTTAGCAGAAATACTAGTTTGATGATTTCCCATTCATGCATGTTTATGCATCACAGCGATTTCTTTCAGATGGAAAATGTGAATATTAGATGCCTTTTTTGACACCCATGATTCTTATTTGCCTCTGGCAAAATTAAGAGTGGGGACCTTGGTAATATAATCTTTTCACAACATACTAGTTTTGGTTCAAACCAGCTAAAATATTTCTGCTGTCATTACAGTGTCTGCTATTTTAAAATGAGCTATTTGTTATGAAATATGTGACAGTTTTATACTGTGGTAAAAAAACAGGTACAGCACAACATACCCTGTGACAACAGGAGTCTCTATTAGGAGATGGGCAATTCAGCTTTCATAAGCCTTTGCATAGTGTTTCAACTTTCTAATGATTCAGCTCTCCTTTCAGCAGATTTTTGTACTGTCTGTGGTGCAGTAAGATCTATACAGTCCAGCTACAATGTCATTTGAAAAAGAACAACTATTTACTAGGAAGTACACCAGAAACACTAAATTGTGGATAGCCAGTAGAAATTAATGATTTGCTTCATGACTGAGTCTTGCTAGAGTGAAGTGAGTGATCCAGAAGCAAAGTCCTTTATTTCCATTTTACCAAGACCTTAAATTATATAGTCCTCATCTCCCTATTTTGTAGTTAACACATCCCTTGACTTTAGTGAAACAGCATTTGTTCCAACCCATACCAGTAGGTTCAGATGATTGGTACAGAATGCCACTCAAACACTCTTGGATAGGAATTTCATCCCTAATAATCAAACTTGATACACATACTGGTTCTTTGGCATGTCTATCATCATGGCCATCTGTTAGGTGGAATTGTGCCTGCTAAAAAGGAGATATGCCAGTTTTAATATGATATAGGTGCCATCAAAATGCAAGTGACGAAGGAAAGACTCTAGAATATGGCAGTAATCTGTCTTCTGCAGAAAGATGCTCTGGGTAGCAACCCAGCTCCTAGGAGCATCATATTGGTATACACGATAATTAGGACCTTTGGTTGGCTTTTTTATTCCTGTCCACTCTGTCTGGGTGCCTCTCTTCACACTGCAGCGTTAGTGTTCTGTGTTCTGCGCTTACTGAAGGAAACACATTTTTTCATTTACTATCACAGATGAATCACATTAAATAGCCTAATTTGAAGGTCAAATGACAGATGAAAATAGCCTTTATACCTTTTAAAATTTGAAGTGATTCTGATATTTTTAAGAATAAATACTTCTAAGAATTAAACACAATCCTGTTTATTATCCTTATTTGCAAATATCTTTGAAGGGTCTCCTTTACTAATGTTTCTGGTAAAACCCACAACTCAGAAGCACTCCTGCTGTCTGATATTCTTCGTAGGGAAATGACTTCTCTTTATAGTCATTGTGCTACTGCATCATCTTTAGAAAGATAAAAAAATGCCCTGGTGGAACAGTGGGTGGTCTGTCTAGTTCAGACTCTTTCTCTAGAGTGGCAACAGACAATGTTATTTGGTAAAAATATGAGAACTTGGCCTCCTTCTGCAGTTCATTCCCCTAAGAGTTCCCAAGCATACACATGGATTAGAAATGTTAGCGGGTACATCCTCTTAGTACCATTTACAGATCTGTTGTCCAATGAATTTGTCCCATCTCTCTCTGAACCTGCTGATACTGTCTGCTTTCACAGGCTCCTGTGGCATCAAGTTCACAGAGTTAACTCACTGCCGTGATAATCTGTTTTAAATTGTTCTTCTCCCTGTTTCCTGTAGCACTGCAGGATTTGAGGAATAACAGTTCTTCATTCACTTTATCCAACAGCTTCAGGATTTTGTAAGCCTGTATCAAATTTCCCCCTCAGCTTTCTCTTCACCAGATGGAGAAGTCTCAGATTTTTTTGTCTATTGTTATAAGATAGCTGCTCCCTTGATCACTCCAGTTGCCCTTCCTCAGCTGTGATCAGAGCCGCACACAGTACTCAAGATCTGGGGGCACTGAGCTTTCATATACAGCAAACTGACAGCCTCTGTCTTGTTCTAGAAACTGTATAGGCTTTTGTGATCTGTAGCAAAAGATCTTTAGATGTGTTTAAATTAGAAATCTAGTCTCGAACAACTGAATGGTTGGCTTTAGGACTCAGATCCTAAAGCTGTATAGTGTCACTGAAATAGAGCCGTTTGGTACTTCTAGCTTTCACAGTATACAAAGGGACATGGCTTGTCACACCTGAGATAATTTAGCTATGCATTAAACCATATGATCATACTGATGATGAAAGGCTCCACAAAAAGAGAGTACACATAATTTGTAATATTAGACAGTTATGATACATACAGCTTCAAACATACTAAGAACTTACCAGTTAACCATATACCCAATACACGTCTTCTGTACTTGAGAAGCTACTTGAAAATGCTCAGCAAATTTCTAGGTAGCCATAAAGGACTAGATTTAATATTTAATTTAATTTAATACTATTTTGCTCACCAAAATTTTCTCCACACAAAGAAATTCTCCACACAATTTCCATTTGAACAACCTGTTAGTCTCCTAGTAGAATTCCTGTGTGAATCAAAATAAATCTCTGAGAATGCTTTTGACTGCATGAAGTGTCAGCCCTTCTATAGCCCTGAACCTCTAGCCAACAGAGTCGTAAGAAACCTCTGGTCCTAATTTGTTTCTTAATCTGGTGCCAGCTCCTGCTGATACATCTGCTCATTCTTTTTCAGCTCCCTAAAATAGGTGATCTCTTTCAACAGGTGAGCCCCTTTCAGCCAGTGTAGCAGCTGGGGCACATGCATGTGGATTAATGGCACCTGAAACGTGCCACTCTCAATATCACAGATGATTGTTCTTCTCCCAGCTTGGCTTTCCAAGATGATACCACCGTGCCAGTGCTCAGAGGAGAAGACCTGCTGTCTCTTCTGTTTTGCTTGGCTACAACTTTGGAGAAGGGAAGAATATATTACCAATAAAATTATGTTCTCTTTTAAGCATGACACCATCCTTGGTAAAGTATTTGAGTTTCAAGGTTAATAGCTTATTACTAAATGCAGGCTTGGTGTATTAGATGAACCTGAAACAAGTACAGGTGTTTATATTAGACATTTTGGAGGTAAGTCTTTCAGTACCATTTTCACCAGTACTATGGGTTGGTAATAACAGTGAGTTTCTGGCATACTCCCTTAAACTTGTTTCACAGAAACAATCAATCAAAGTATAAAAATTGTATGATACATTTCAAATATGTGTCATCTGTGGCAAATACTACAAATGCTGAACATACCTATTTACTCTTCCTTGTCATACCTGTAAAACTCCATCTGTACATACTGTATCTAGTGTAAGAAAAATAGGATGAAGAATAGGAGCTCCTTTTCTGACTAAATTAATCTATTTGAGACACTGAATTTGCAAGGGAAGACAGCATTTATTGGTGCAAAAACCTGCTTTTGCAAATAATCAAATTCTTAGGGAGAAAGGAAAAAATACATGTCTGGAGGCATGGGAAAAGCAACAAATTCATGTTGCAAAAAAGCACATCAAAGAATTGGAAAATGCACTGTTTTATGAAAAAACATACATATCAACAGCTTACGAAGTTGTCTTTGTCAAACTAATCTATCATTATCCAAGGAATTATTGATGCAACTTTAGGTGTGATCTATGTAACCGTAAGAAAGACTGACAGTTGCACAGCTTCAGGAAGAAAAATTACATCAAAAGGTCTTCTCTCACCTAGAGGTGTGAATATCATGACATCGAGTCAAAATGACTGCCCACTGGAACTAACACACCATAGAAATGAGTGTGATAGATAGCTGGGTAGATTGTCAGAGGCCAGAAGGAAAGGCATTGGTGTTCATAATGGTGATTTTCTGTGTTTACTGTATCCAAACTAAGTTCAGATTTTATCCTAAAAATCAAGTGACATCAGCATTAGGAGATATCTACTTTAAGTGTGAAAAATATATCAAGGTGAGCAGTAGTAGGTAGCAGGAAAAGAAGAGTAAGATGGATTTTTTTTTTTCTGTTCTGATTCAGTTTGGCTTGCTGAATGCCATATTACAGGCTTTTGGAGGAAGATCCATCACTCAGAACTGATGAAAATCAAGTCAGCAGAACAGACCCTAACTGCACTTTTATTATAAAAAATATATGGTATATATAAAATATCCATTAATTTTGTCCAGCAAATAAAAATGTTAAATTGCACAATAAAAGATTTGACCACTACATTACATTGTCAGTCATAAATGCAAGTTCCATAACCTTAATTTTTTATAGCATGGGGGCCCTGTTTTTATTAGAGTTGGCATCAAGGTAAACTTGGAAAGTGTAATGGAAGAGTGTTGCCATGAATGAGTATTTTAAGGTCACAAGTGTGAGATTAATTTTGAATATATTAAAATGCCATGTATATGTATTTACATTTATATGTGTGTGCATATATTTTCCATTTATATATAGACATGTATACACACATGCACACATAGTTCACGAGACTCAGCAAAGGCAGAAAAGGAAATAAAAGGGATATTAACCTTTAACATAAGGGGTATAACCCTAAGCTACCAGTCATTCTACTCTGAATTATATCAGCACAGAATAGAACACAATAAGCTGCCAAGTGCATTAACTATGGATTTTAGATTGGAATTCAGACAGGGGGAGAGAAGAAAGCTCATTGTGCTTGCTCCATGATTTTAATTAATAAAAAGAATGAAATAGATGACAAACTCAGTTTCCAAATAACAAGGACCATTCAATGTTTATTTCCGTGGTAGTGGTGGATCTCTATATTCATATAAACAGGTAATAATGTCTTTGTTTTTTGTTAGAGGTTTGCTACACAGTCTGAGTATCGGACTAATTTCAAACTTTAAAATAAAATCTTGCTTCGTGAACTTGGTGCTAACTCGAAATTTCATGTTACTAGCTTTGTTTAAATATCAATTGTAAAAGTTGCAGTGTAACAAAATATATATAGCTAGCACCAAGTCTTCATAGCAGCTCCTATTGTTTTGCATGAAAAATGCATTAACTATAGTATTACGAGAGTAAATGTGCTGTATGCTGAAAAATTCTGTCACTTTCTATTAGCTGTAAATTATCGACTAGTATAAACCCTAATTTCATTTGTCACATTCTGTTGCATTGCTGCTCTTCCTTGTTCCCATTCTGTCATTCTGGCAGGCCCACTCTGCCCCAGGTATCACGGCATCGCCATCTGCACCCGACATCTGTCTCTCTATTGATCACACGGGTTTAGCACTTGATCAAACAGAGCACGACAGAATACATCTCTTTTTGCAGTACTGCCAATGCCAACTGCTGCATGAAATCTATTACAAAAGCATTCTTTTACCTAGTTTCTAAAACTGCAAATAGGTTTCTCTTCTTTTAGAAGACTCTTAGGTTGTTTTTTTTTCTTTAACTTTCTGTCACTTATTGCAGAGAAAGGAAAAAACAATGACCTCCCAAAACCAAGAAATGAAGGATTTTTATCCCAAAGTGTGCAAACTAAGAAATTAGGCTATCTAAACTGAGATTATTTATTGAAAGAAATTATTACATTCATTCACATGTTGTTATTAAACATAAGTTTTAATTTTACTGGAAAATTATGGTATAAGATAGACCAAACAAACACCTCAGAGATTTAAATGTGGTGTCTAGGAAGCCTTAGCTGTCTGCAGTTTAGATGGTTGACTCTACCAAGTGACTTGGGGAGCTAAGAAAGGTACATAACAACTCACTGCTCAATCAGTGAGACAAAAAAAATAGTGCATCTGAGGACTGATCTGGCATGCTGACTTGCAGAATAGACAACAGGAAATTCTTGGCACCAGAGTATGTCTGAAATCACATTTCCTTCAGTAAATGAAATACCCATAATCAGGTCTGGGCACCAGGTGCCTCCATTCTTTGAGCAAGGAACTCTTTTCTGAGCGTGAGTAGTTAAATAAGCAGCACTGATGCTCTAAAACACTAAGAAGACATGCACTACATTTTGCATAGGTATTCTGTGAGATGCTATGGGAACAAAGGATAATCCAAGATGGTCACCTCAGAGGCTTTAATACAGCTACACCACTTACAGAAGCTGAACATTTGGGTTCTTTCATGGCATGAACTGCAAAAAACTCTCCTGTAGCAAACTCACATAGTACTCTTCCCCAAAATGATCTGTGACCAATTCTGGCACCAAAGAGAAATAAAATTACTTTGAACTTCATCAACAAACATTCAACATTCAAATCATCAACATTGGCATAGGTGATATTATGAATTGCCTGTCTTGGGAGGGAGCTCTATTCAGGTATTGTGCAGTTAACAAGCTGCAATGCAACTCTGCATCCTTGCAGAATAATTAGAAATTATTTTAAAGAAAAATGGTGAAATTCCAAAGATGTATCTACTTTCCAAGGCCTTAGATAAACTTATGACAAACAAGGTGTTCTCAGCACTTAATGGTCTTAACTATGATATTCCCATTGATTTTATGAGAAGTTCTCTTATAAGTTCTCAAGTAGAGAGAAGTACTGCTAGCTGTAAGAAAAGGGACATAAAAGGCTAAGAAATTAAATTATGGACTAGCAGGAGTCACAAGGAACAATATATCTGCTCCTCAGACACAGCACTAGGGATTAACAGCACCTAGGTATTTTATGATAAAGTCTTCATGCTTTCCATGGGTGGATATCATATTTCTGTCAATCATAATATATTTTAAATTCACTGAGTAAACAAAAAAGATGTGCACTTTCTGAAAACAAATATTGACTTTCTATTTACAAACTATTCAATAATCCAGTGGCCACATGGTGTTTTCCTTATTTATGCTACCTTGTCAAATTATGCTGAACAAAATTTGTTGTTACAAGCAATCGGATTAAATGCACCCCAACCAAAATCATGAATGTTAAAAAACTATTTTCCTTGTTTCAACTGACAGTATTAGTTACAACACAGGAATTAGACCAGGATCTAGCAATGTATTATTCATTAGATTTTTTTTGTAGCCAAATACATTAGAGTATATAGTTATACCAACAAATTAATATTTTAGAGCTAATTGAAATTGTTCTTCCTATAAAGATTAAGCTTCTTCCCACCCTCCACACTTCAGTCATTAAAATAACACTTTTAATGCCTTGTCTAAATGATGTCTCACATTAATGCAAAGCTATATTAAAGCACTCAAATGACCAGTTCTTTTGTAATGCATTCTATATGATCAGACACTGGGTCAAATCTGGGCAGTGTGTATGAAGTGGTATCAAGTGGAAGCTAATTAAAATATATTCTCTATAGAACTTTACAGAAAAAAGAGAACAGTAATCATCAGAAGGTAGAGTCTGAAAATGGCATTTCTTAAAGGCTTGCAATGTGATTTATTCTATTTGCATGAGGCTACTTTTTGGAATAAAGGCTTAAGATAGCATGAATACTTCAATTACAAGGTACCTTATTTTATTCCTGACAATCTCAGTCATAACCTGTTTCTGGTTTGTCTCTTTCCTTACTGAAATCCATGAAATAAAGTACATTAATTTTTTTTTACTTATTTTTTTATCCAAGTTTCACAACATAAAAGTTGATTCTTCTTACAATAACTTAACAGTTTTTTTCTCTGTTGTACTTTCTCTGATTCAGGGATGGGGAAATAAATATGACAAAGATTCTTGTGATATCTCCATATTACCAAGAGGAAAGACTTCCATGAGATGCTGCCATTTCGTGCTTAAATGTAGGTAGATATGTAGGAGGGGGGGGGAGGGATATTATAGTCAAGTTTGCAGAGTTAGCAAGGAGCAATTAGACTGCATTTGTTCAAGCTTTGGTCATTTTGTCAGATAAGGCATCAATCCCCCTTATCCACTGACTTATCTCTTTAAAAAAAAAAATATGTATTTCAGGGATGTGAGTGTTAAGAAGATGGATGAAGCATTTTCTAGGGATAAGATGTGGATCTTTTGTCTGATCTACCACAGTAATTCTTACAGAATAATAATAATAACAAAAAAACCCAGAATGAACTTTCTAGTCCCATCCAGAATTTACTATCTCTATATAAAATACAGTGATGTAAGCATAAATATTGATTTTTCTTTTTCCTCAAAAAGAGATCTTCATTATACTAACTTTATCTGTGGAATAATCTTTGCTTTCTCATAAATCTGGTTGTGACAGACCTCTCTGTTCACAGTTCATAACATGGTAATGGTAAGTGTGCATTACAAGTCCTGTGGGATGCTTTTTTCTCCCTCCTTAGCTCTCTTCCTAATTTTTTATTATTTGGATGTGAGTCAAATTACAAATCTTCTAAAAATGGGGCTTCTCATTTGTGCTCACACTCGTGAGCTACAACTGTGGTGTTTCATGCAGAAGATGTGCCTGCACTGCAGTAAACCATCCTAACTGATGGAAACATACCTACGTTCCTTCTAATTTTTTGACAGTTTGTTGTTGTTTTTGTTGCGGTTTTGTTTGTTTTGTTTTTGGTGCGGGTTTTTTTGTTTGGGTTTTTGGGTTTTGTTTGGGGTTTTTTTGTTGTTGTTGTTGTTTTTGGTTTGGTTTGGTTTGGTTTGGTTTTTTTGATGGTTTAACTGCTGTAATTGAGAAAGTGGCAGCGTGTTTTAGTAGGAGCACTGGCAGGCTGAGCAGTGACTGGAAGAGAGCAGAGCTTTACCTTTCTGTCCCTACCCCAGCTTCAGTGACTGTGCTGTAGACTTATGTCAAGAATGAAAACATAGAATTTAGTGCTTCTGGATTTCCTTCTAGTTGGAAAAAAATTTCCTGAAAAAATGCCATTTGGCTATATTAATAATGGATAATAGATAAACATAGTTGTTGTAATTTGCAACTCCTGCCCTTTGCCTCACAATTCTTGGAGGGAGCTTCTTCCTCCCTTTCTCCTCAGCAGAACTATCCAGACCCTTACACACTGGCATAATGTCCTTTGGTAGCAACCTTCCTGCATAATCCCATGCCTAGGGAAGATTTGTGTACCTTCTTGAGACTGCTTACTCCACTGCTGAGGTCATAAATCATATCTTGGCCTTTGCTGGCTTAAAGAAGGGTCTTATTAGCTTAGATTAGAATCTGATCTTAACATCTGTGTGGAGAAAAATAAAATAAAATAAAATAAAATAAAACTGAAACAAAAGCCAAACAAAACCACAAACCCACAATGTAGAAATTCATCAATCCCCTTTAACAGATAAACAGCTCAGAGAATGTCTGCAGCAAGTATCTCTGATAACCTGACAAACTACTCCCTTCTCTTAGGAATCTCAGATGCCATTAGAGTATAAGGTTCAAATGTTGGGAATCAGGTGAGGAGGCAAGAAGGAGTTTTATGCTATCTCTGCTTACAGTGCAATCATTCTTTATCATCTCCTGTGAGAATCCCACTCTGCTTTTAATATGCCAGTAAGTGATTCCTTCTCACCTGAGATCTAAAGGCATGGCAAGAAGTACTTAAAACATAAGGGCAAATAACAGAAGTGAGAATAGAGTAACGAAATAACAGAAGGGCATTTCCACTGGTTTTGAGGTCTGAAGGAAGGGTTTTAGTTATCAAGTCTGGCATCATGCCTGGTGCATATCTTAGAATTTGCCCAGTAATTCTGGAAAGGGCTTATGCTTCACAAGTTGTAGTCACATTTTTCTTTTCTAAAAGTATGCAGACTCCATTAAAAGAAGCAAAGCAACAGGCAATATGTCACAATTAAACTGTTCGAAGGACTAAGTAATACAAGTGCCTAAAAAGTGCATTTATTTCCAATTTGAGCTCTTTTTGCTGTTCAGCCTTTGGATACTGCTCTATATCTTTACTGGTAGGTTAGAGATCTATTAGGAAAAGAGAAAGAGAAGATAGCAGTAGATATAGGGATAAAAACCATGCTATTTGGAAAATGCTAATATAAACTGGTAATCTTTGAAATTCAGATAAAAGACTAGATTTTTTTTATGTTCTCCAGTAAAAATATTTAAGACTATTATTGTTTTCATTTAAAAATGATCCAATACAGCCCTCAGGAAGATCCTGTTTATATTGAAAGAACTTTAATCCCATAAGAAAACTTCAGATTAGTAGAGGCATCAGAGACAGACTTAGCCTGTCTCTCTCTGGCCAAGCAATGGGTAGAAAATTTCAGATGGAGCCAAGATTGCAAAGATACTTTACTTCTTGCAGTTCTGTAAAGTATGTTTGTGAATTACACATGCTATTAGCTCTCATTTTCCCCTGAACTTCCAAGTGAAAATACAATTTTACAATAAATTATCTATATTGATCAATAACACCTCAAGTTAGATGCTCAGTATGCTACAAGGTTCAAAATGTAAGTGACCTTGTGAGATTCTGAACATAAAGGAAAAATATAAATGATCATGAATGCGAACCATATTTAGAGTAAACTTTTGTGAAAATACATGTTTATATTAATATGTATATAAACCCGGTAAGAATCACATGATTTCAATGCACATACCTTTACTGTCATTCAGAAAGTGCTTTAGGACTTTCAAATATCAAAATTAACAAGACGTGAAAGGAAAGGAGACTGTCAATAAGAGCATACAATTTAAAACTGAAAACTCTGCTATGGAAAATGCTGGGATTTGAGCTACTAATCTTCAGATTAACCCCTATGGCTCACTCGGGAGCTGGTTGTATAAAATACAAACAGCTATTACATCAGCTTTTACAAGTGCAGATGAAGCTCATGGTGGTCAAACTAAAAGCAACACACTTCAGAAACATGTGGGATTTTTTTTTTCCTAAGGATGCAGGACAGCAGATAAAATATCAGTGTTCTGTACACAGCTTTAAAGATTAACAAATCTTGTGGTTTTTTACATGTAGCTTCAGATCATGGCACACCAGACAAGCTCTGTATTTTTTGAGTACATCCTTCAACACTAAAAGGAGCACCTATCTCTTTGGATTGCAATTATACATAATAAATGAAAATTAGTGCATTAAATATGGGTAATATGTATTACCTATACAAAATTATTATGATCCCTGTAATTACTGGGGCCATAATTTATTAATATTTATTAAAATATTAAATAACCATTGCTTAACAGGTTCTACAAAAAACACAGGCTAGGTAGTCTTGAGATTTATAATTACTGTTTGAAAAGAAATTAATGTAATTTTTCTTCCTTTAAAATTCACCATCTTTTATTTCCAAAAATTCAAGAGGGACTAGGTAATAAACAAATTACCTGATTATAAATAAATTACAAGAATTCTATAAATTTATTTTTAAGAAATAAATGGATTTTACAGTCATTGGCTTCTATTATGGAAATCATATAATATGAAAATTCCATAAATGCAATTAGTTGTTGCTTCATTTGTTGATTAGATTATAGCTGGGGCACTGTACTTTTGACAAGATAAAAATTTTCTTTCCTATATTTATTAATCTGGATATAATCTGGATAACTTTAGTAATATAATTAGTAATTTGTTAAAAAAATAAATCTACATTGTTGAAACTGGGATTTTCTTATAGATACTTTACACAAGACAATGTAATTATTATTATTTGGCATTAAGAACAGAGACTCCCCAAAGGATTAACTCAGAATAATTGATTAAAAGTATGGAGGTGGACTGTGAAAAAGAGATCTTGGGAACAATATTTCTGCATATGACATCAGATTAGAAACAAAAAAAAAGCAATTTCTTGAAAGCAGCTGTTATTTAGCAATTTGAGGAGAAATTTTGGAAGTCAGACAATGAAGACCCTACTTTCAGAACTCAGATTTCCTTGGCCTTCAGCCCATTACTAGGAACTTAATCGTGTGACTTCTGACACAAATGGTTTAAGCAACAATATTTCTTGAATGGCACAGAGTCGACAACCCCAGTCAATGGCCTCAGTCACTGAGGAGAGTGTCTCTGGTGCCAGCATGTTCCACAGCAGAGCACTCCAGTGTGGTGCACAGAGGGTTCCCAAACTGGGACAACTTCAGGGGGAACTCAGAGAGATGCCAGGAGCCCACAGCTCACATGATGGCAACTGTCAGGACCTGGGCAGGGCTAGGGACAATGAGGGCCAAGCCCCCCCACATATAACAGAAGTCCCTGGGGAATGCTAGTGCCCAGGAGCATCACCAGCAGGTGGACAGAGAGGTTGGGGCACGTCAGCAGGACGTAGCGTGGCAGTTTAGGCAGCAGCTGGTACAGAAGAGGTGCAGGAAGGTCACTGAAGCCCTGGCAGCTCATCAGGAAGCAGCAGTATTTCCCAGGCAGAAAGCCATGGCCTTAGTCAGCTCTGCACCCCCTGTGACTGACACTGCTGCCCAGACAGAGCTCTGTGAGGACACGCTGGCAGCCTGGTGACAACTGCAGGCTGTGCCCAGCTCTGATGCCAGTATGGACAGCGGAGTGAGCACCTCTGAGGGGGTGTGCCCAGATAGAGGAACTCTACTCAATGCCAGAGCTACAGGAGGACATCAGTAGGCTGAGGAGTGTCAGGGAGTGTGAGAGACAGTCTGACGGAATTGCACCCTGACTTCCCTGGCAAGGGCCTGACAGGCTGACAGGATGCATGATATGGAACATTCCCTGTCCTTTTTCTGCGTGGCTGAAGACAGCAACATAAGGGATCGTGGGCAATGGTGACAAGTGCCTGCTCAGGGCAGCAGGCGCATCTCCTCTGAGACTCCAGTCCCCACCTCCCCAGGTGTCCTGGCATAACAGGCAGGAGGCTCTGCAAGTGGAACTCAACAATGATGGTTCATGTAGCGTGCAGGTGTCGCCAAGGTTAAGTTGCCCTATGACCCACTTCAAAACTTCTCCCACAAAGAAGGAATGATGGGGTCACTGTCATAGAAGACTCTCCTGAGGGGAACAGAAGGATCAAAATGCAGTCTGGACCTACTGCTTAGGGTAGGCTGATGCCTCCCTAGTGTATGGGTTAAAGATGTGAAGGGAAAACTTCCTACACTGGAATGGCCCTTAGGTTATCAGCCAGTGTGGATTTTTCAGATTGGCAGAGATGAAGTGGCAACAAGAATTCTGAGGACAATCATGAGAGACTTCAGGTCTTTGAGAAAACTGGTTAAGGTACCAGGACCACAAGCGTGGTCAACAAAATTTCTCCTCTATCCTTCCAGTTGCAGGGACAATGAAGGAAGAAACAGAGCCAGCAGTCTAATATCTGGCTCCCAGTCTAGTGTCATTGGCAGAATTTTATTTTTTCTGATCACAGGATGGTTCACGTGACACCAAGCCTGCTGACAACAGAAGGGGTGCACCTGTCTCAAAAGGGGAAAGGCATAGGAGCTAGCAAGGATCATTGAGAGAGCTTGAAACTAGATTTTAAGAGGGAAGAGGATAAAATCAGGATCTCTGGAGATGAGCCTGGGGTAGCATGCCAATGTTTGAGGGATTGTGTGGTAGTGAGGTCCTTCAGTCTGTTGTCTCAGTAGATGTAGGGGATGGAGATCCATGCAGATGCAAGGATGAAAGGGTTATTGATGTGCTAGAAACCACAGAAGTGCCTTGAGAGCAGTCATTCAGGAATTAGAGTTTCTTCCCTTGAAAAAGGCAGTGGGATTGGTAACCCAGTGCATTTACACCAATCCACAGAGCGTGGCCAACACACAGGAGGAACTGGAAGCCATTGTGCAGCAGGAAAACTATGACACAGTTGTCATCACAGAGACAGGGTGAGATGAGTCACACAACTGCAATGATGCAATGGATGGCTATAAATTCTTCAGAAGGGACAGGCAAGGAAAGGTAGGCAGTGGCATAGCCCTGTATGTTAGGGAGTGTTTTGATTGTCTAGAGAATAATGATGGTGACAACAAGGTTGAGTGTTTATTGGTAAGAATCAGGGGGAAGGCCAACAAGTCAGGTATCCTGGTGGGAGTCTATTATAGACCTCCCAACCAGGATGAAAAGGCAGATGAAATATTCTACAAGTAGCTGGGAGAAGTCTCACAATCACTTACACTTGTTCTCATGGGGGACTTCAACTGGATCAATGGGCCAAGGCCAATTGTATAAGGTTCAACAAGGCAAAGTGCCAGGTCCTGAACTTGGGTCACAACACACCTGTGCAATGCTATAAGCTTGGGTAAGGGTGTCTGGAAAACTGCCTGGTGGAAAATGACCTGGAAATGTTGGTCGACAGCTGGCTGAACATGAGCCAGCAGTATGCCCTGGTGGCATCCTGGCTGGTATCAGAAATGGTGTGGCCAGCAGGACTAGGGCAGTGATTGTCCTGTGCTCAGCACTGGTGAGGCCGCACTTTGATTCCTGGGTTTAGTCTTGGGCTCCTCACTACATGAAGGACTTTGAGGTGCAGGAGCAGGTCCAGAGAAGGGCAACAAAACTGGTGAAGGGTCTAGAGCTTAAGTCATATGAGGAGCTGCTGAGGGAGCTGGGGTGTTTAGCCTGGAGAAAAGGAGGCTAAGGGGAGACCTTATTGCTCTCTACAACTACCCGAAAGAAGGAAGTAGTGAGGTGGGAGTTGGTTTCTTCTCCCATGTAACAAATGGTAGGACAAGAGGAAATGGCCTCAAATTGCACCAGAGGAGATTCAGATTGTATATTTGGAAAAGGAAAGAGTTGTCAAGCACTGGAACAGGCTGCTCAGGGAAGTGGTGGAGTCCCTGGAAGTACTTTCACCATCCCTGGAAGTACTTAAAAGATGTGTCCATGTGGCACTTTGGGAAATGATTTAGTGGTGGACTTGGCAGTGTTGGGTTAATGATTGGCAGTGTTGGACTCGATGATTTTAAAGGTCTTTTCCAAGCTAAACGATTCTATGATTCTAATGTGAGACTGAATAACTTGTTAAAATGGAAATTAAGGCTTATTCCATGCAGTCTTGCTCAGTGGTCTTTGTTTGCTTTTCTAATGAATACCTATGAGGTCAGAACATGCCATTTTTGGCTGACCTTGCCCTATTGGGTTACACAGGTGTGTAAAAGATAGTCACTAGCACACCCAGGATTAGGGATGCTTACTGAAACTCCTGATTACTTGCTTGACTCACATGGAAAAGCAGTCTGTATTTTTTCTGATTAAAG
Source organism: Manacus candei (assembly GCF_025592945.1). Lineage (NCBI taxonomy): Eukaryota > Metazoa > Chordata > Aves > Passeriformes > Pipridae > Manacus > Manacus candei. The sequence goes on along the minus strand of NW_026138067.1, from coordinate 6,817,756 downwards.
CATCAGGAAATTCCACTTCAGTGGTGTGTAAAATTTTTATAAACTCTATTCTGAAACAACATTATCATTATGGTAGTCAGACTGTAAAAGATTGGCTTAAATGTGCTCAGTTGTATTTCTCATTTTTTTCCTTTCCTTCTAAATATCTTCATATAATTGTCTTTCTTATTCTATATTTTTATCTAGCTTTTTGCATTACAAATATGCCTTCGTATACAAGTGTAAACATGCTCCAACACCTCCAGAATTCTTTCTATGCACATGAAGTACAGATTATTAATTAGTATGCTCACTAGGATTTTGGCAAAATGAGTATCACTGCATTTAAAAATTGTTCCTTTAAATTGTACTATTAAGGTTAACATTACATCATTTAATGAAGGAGCAAAGTTATTTTGTTTTTCAGAGCAAATTTCAAAATTATTCAATATATTGCGTATTTACAAGGAAACAAAAAAAAGGCAGCCTGGCTTTGGAATAGGAATGTAATCTCTTCACAGACCCAACTGTTTCTTGTTTATTACAAAGGAGTAAATAATCCATTGATCTGGCAGCAGGGCACCTGCCTTACCAACCGACTCTGTATCAGTGGTCCCTGAACCCTCATTATTTTTCCTCAATTAAAGTTCATGGTCTCCTAAAGTCTGTGCTGAGCAGATGTACAACTGGTTTTGACTGCTGAACACAGAAGAATCACAAATTTAGAAAACTACTGCCATTTCATAAACGCTAGAAGTGCATCATTTGTTGTGGCGAAGAAACATTATAAACAATATGTCTCTTTTATAGTCTGCTAAGCCCTCACACTACAGAAAAGAATATTAAAGTTCAAAAACTGACACATAAGCAGTGCATTATGAATACTGTAATGTGTTTTTTTTATGATTCAAGTAACGGTTACTGAAATGAAAAATAAAGTCCTCTGAGGGGTATAATATAAAAAATGTGACTTATATTTACTTAGAATTAGACAAAATTGATATATGAGCAAAATCAAACTGGAATCAATGATCTGAAGAGAAATTCAAAATATAATAACTGCTAAATCACCGAAAGTAGAATTAAAGTTATGTTTGCTGTATTACACTTTAGTTCTTCGTAATTGCTTCTTTTGCAGGAATAGGGAAGTCTAGAGAAATAATCAGAAGGACAAAACTACTTGCAATTACAATACAGCAAGACTCTATCTGCAAAAATTAACTGAAGGATACACATTTCACAAGAAGGCGACCTTTAACTCAAGTTTTAAATATCATAACATATGAAAAGAGACCACATCACATACATGTTCCCTATAGTGTGTAGTCTTATACGCTAGAAAGAAAATCTTCTGTTGGTAAGGCATAGGCAGATGCTCATTTCCAGCACCAATCAGTTTAAGAAGCAAATGAAACCCACATTTGGGGGAGACAGTTAAAGTTCATTTGTAGCATTTGTCAGTCTGTCTCCAGCATGATTCCAGCACAGCTCTGCTGCCACAGTATGTGCTGGATCGAGTGCAGCAGATTGTGAGTCTATAGGTCAGAGTATGTGCTTGAAGCATCAGTAGCTACACCTGTCATTTTAGTTTTTTTGGGGAAGAATATGTTATTGTTAACACTGCAACATGCATTAGCTGCAATCTGACTTTGAGGCTGGGCACTGAATTTGGAAACAGTTAGTTAAAATATTATCATTGATGAGGAGGTGTGGGTGTTTCCTGTAATGCCTGATGGAGATACTGCCATTAAGGTGATGTATATAAGCCTGTTTGTCCTTGGAGCTTGGCTTACTGGCCTAGGTTCTCCTGTGAGACTGTAACCCAGTGTTTGTAACACAAAAAATGCAGAAAAAGGAATTGAGAAGGGAGGGAATTATTAAGGAACTCATCATTCAGCCAAACTAACAGGAGATATTACTGGATGCAATCTTATTAGTAGAGGTCATTTCCTCCTTTCGGTTTTCAAAACTGTTTACTTCTCCTGGTCTATTTTCGCAAAGGTTTTGCAAAAAGCTACTTAATCTAATGAAATCTCCACCCTGTAGCTCACTTGAAACTACTCATGCTGCACCGAAGATCCAATCGTTATAGTGTTTGATGAGCATGTGAGCACCTTTAGACAAAAGGTAATGTTGGTATTTTAAGTGACTCAGAAATTAACAAAGGTAAGTAGTGCTGTACACTGGTGGATCAGCTACTGTGAAAAGGGTTTTTCTTGAATTTAATGCCAATTGGACATCACACATTTGCATGCAAAGATTCACATATTTTATTTCACAGGCAGTTCCAGTCCTGCACTAGAAAGAATAAAAGTAACCATGAAATATGAATTTTTTGTTTAGGCAGTACAGGATGTGCTTCTGCATACCAGGACATGGGACATTTAGCGACTGATAGTGTAACTTGCAAACAAATACATATTAATAAATTTCTTGTGAAACATAAAAGAACACGCTAAAAATTAAGTACTTTCTTGCCTCAAATAGATTTGTATACATACATGATATAACCATGAACTATACAGAAAAAAAGCCAGAGGCAGAAACACAGATCATTTCACTCCAGCAGTACAGATGCACAATTATGAGGATTAGGAGACAGTCTTCATTAGACAGCAGAAGCTGAAGGCTTCCTTGATGCATTGATATCAGGTATGATTCTAAAGGGAAACAGGATCAAACACCAGCAAATTATTAAGCTCTGACACTGGTGCAGTTACAGTCTGCAAGGTAATTCTCATGGCTCATCCTGCCTGTCAGTGAGTTGCTGTTTCCCACTGCATTTCTCCATCCTCATCCACCTCCCAGAGGAGGGGTGATGATAGCAACACAGCCTCTTAGCTGGAAGCAGGCCACGTTTCCCCTGCCTCTGCAACATTGCTGGCAGCAGCTCCCTGGTGGTGCCAGTGTAAACAGGGCTGCTGCCTCCAGGGAGGCACCAGGGACCAGCAAGCGGCTGCACTGGAGCCGGACCTTGTATCACCGGCTTGGGTGAGAGAACCAGAGGTCTCAGTACTGCAAACTCTGCTCTGATGTGTAGCCTTTCTTTACCAGATGGTGAAATCCTCAGGGACAGGCTTCAGCTTTCCACTAAAATTGGATAAGCTCAAAAGCAATGAACTTGTCAGAGGAAAAATAAATCCAGTGTCTCCTTTCAAAAAAAAAAAAACCCTTTCATTGACTTCCTGTCTGAAAATATTACCAGTATCATACACTGTGGTACCCAGGCAATTTTGGAGGCATGGGATTGGCTGAGGATCAAAAGTTGGACACATCCATGCAGCTCTTGGGCTCTGCAGGAGTGGGTGCTGCCACACCTGCTGTTTTGCTGAGTTATTCTCTCTGTGCTAACAGAAAGTCAAAAGCCAACACCTCTTGAAGAAGAGTAATGAGTAGAGACAATGAATAAAAAATAATTTTTATAGCTTTTCTGCAGCTTCTTCTACCTTTCCTCAGGAAGTGTACAGAGGAATCAATTGTTCTGCAAATCAGTCCTTACACTTGCAGATGTGGAAAGAGGCCATGACTACTGCAGAGCACAACTTAGCTGTTCCTGGAAAGCATAAAGCCCTAACAATGTGCTCTGAAAAGCTCACAGACACTTAAATATTAATACAGACTTTCTCTCCACTGTCTCTTGGCTTCAAATATAAACTATATTTGACACACCAGTCCTTTGTGGAACTGGCCTAAGATCTCCATGCTAATAGAGCCCTTCTTTGAACATTTTGCATTAACACATTCTACACCCAATTCTTTCAGAGCAATGCCTCTAGAAACTCAGCTTTGACTGTTTTAGGTTTTCCCATCACCTTCAGTACCCTTTTCTTTAAAATGTACCACAGTATCTCGGGGCTGGAAACATGTTGCTTTTTAAACTATCCCCAAATGTCACCACAGTGACAAGCTATACCCTCTCTTGAAGCATCATTGTTTCACAAACCTTTGGTCTGACTTTTCTTTGCATGTGTAACAAGATAGCAATAGATGTTGTACAAATAATATACTTTATTTTTAAGTCTATTTATATTTAAATAGAGTTCTCATTTTTAAGACTATTTTAGTATGTGCAAAAATTTAGTATACTGGTGTATCAGTTTAAATGTATCAAATGGCTTTGACTTTGAAAAGACTCAGTTTTGAAATGTGCTGACCTCTAGACTCAAATTTAGCTTCACCTGACACAAACTATTGTTAAGGTTAATAATTTGAAAAAATATTTAGATGCAAGTTCTCAAAGATCATGTCTCATTTTGGTGTCAAGTGAAAGAAACTAATAGATGCTAGATCCCAGCCTGAAAATTACAAAAATGGTGGGGAACGCTAACTCCTATGTCTCATATACTTCCTATGCTGTCTGGTCTGGCACTGGAAAACTTCTTTCAAATCCTGTCCTAAATTTGAGTGATGGCAGGTCAGGTATGGTCCTTGATGAGGTGCAGAGTTTGCTCTGATTACCTCAGTAATTACTTTCTAATATTATTAAACTTTTTACATGAAGTAATTTCTCTCCTGATTGATCCACAAAGCTCAGGTCAAAGGCCATCTAATTATAAAAAGTTGCAGATCCATCTCTTTCATTTGAAAATACTTCTTGGTCAAGAACTGAAGCAAAGTTCATAATCACACTGCAGCTCTCAGAGCATTCTAAATCACTTAAAAGCAAAATATAGCTAAATAATTTATTTACTGATAAAATAGCGGAAAGAAATCCTTCCCTTACTGCAAAACCAAACATGTTCCATTTTTTTGAGGCCTTGGTTATAAACATAAGATAATAGGAGCATAGAAATTATTTCAGTTATACTTTAATAGTGGTTAATATATCAAGATTGCATATTAAAGTATACATTGACATTCTAAATCTTAGCATAATATTTAATCAAGCAAACTACTACTTTGATCTCCATATTTCTGAGTAGGGTCCAAAGTCTGTTCTACCCTTAGTGAAACCGTCACAGATCTGAACCATTTAGTTTCTTTCCTCGTGTGCTATATACAGTGAGCAAAATACATTGGAAATAAAAATAGGGGACAAATTCAGGTTAAATGAATTATGGATCATGTTTTTCTTTTATCTTGCAATGGTGGTTAGCTAAAGAACTTGTTGCAGATCTGTTAGAGGCTACTGGTCAGGTAGAAACAGACAGGCTGCCATCGCACCAGTTTGGAACACATGAATTCAGTCTACATGAACTGCTTTCCTTTAAGACATCAATGTTTTATTGTTGTTGTATATTAAAAAATAATATTTCTAAATGGATTATTAATAGTGATGCACCAAAATGCAGCTGTATGTAGCAACTGGGCCCAATTGTGCTAACATAAGTGTTAGCATAAGCAGATGAACTTTAGATAACCCTGTAAGATAAGGGTGTATCTCAGCTATAAGAACAGAGGAGTAACTTCAGTGTAATAAACTGTTAAAGACAGATGAACCAATGAATAGAAAGGGATATTCATATAATCATAGAATGGTTTGGGTTGTAAGGAACCTTAAAGATCCAACCCCACTGCCATGGGCAGGGACACCTTCCACTATTCCAGGCTGCTCAAAGCCGCATCCAACCCGGCTACGAGCACTTCCAAGGATGGGGCATCCACAACTTCTCTGGGCAGCCAGCTCCAGTGTTTCACCACTCTCACAGTAAAGAATTTCTTTCTAATATATAAACCTTTCAATGTAAAGCCATTAGCCTTTGTCCTGTCACTACAGGCTCTTGCAAAAAGTCCCTTTCCTGCTCTCTTGGAAGCCCTCTTTAGGTACTGGAAGGCTGCTATAAGGTCTCAGCTGAGCCTTCTTTTCTCCAGACTGAATAGCCCTAGCTCTCTCAGACTGTCTTCATAGAAGAAGTGCTCCAGCCCTCTGATCACAGCCCTCCTCTGGACCTGCTCTAACAGGTCCACATCCTTCTTGTGACGGGGGCCCCTGAGCTGGATTCAGTACTCTGTGTGGTCTTATGAGAGTAGAGGGACAGAATCACCTCCTTTCACCTGCTGGCCACGCTGCTTTTGATGCAGCCCAGGAGGTGATTGGCTTTCTGGGTTGCAAGTGCACACTGACAGGTCACATCAAACTTCTCACCAACCAGCACCCCCAAGTCCTTCTCCTCAGGGCTGTTTTTTATTCTCTACCTACCCTATAACTGAGGGTATCCTTTGGGGACAGATCCCTGGGGAGCCCCCAGCTTTTGGACACTGTTGTCTCCCTCCGTGGAACAAGGAAATTGACATAATTTGTAAAAGCGCATCTATCTGTCATTAAAAGTGTTTTGGTGGTATCCAGGTCCATTTAGGCTCTACAGTCTTTTGGTCTTGAACTGCAACACTATGTGGACAAGTCAGACCTCTCGCAGTCAGCTCTTACCTCATGTGTATTTAACCAAGCACTAAAAATATAATCTCCATGTTTTCAGTAATCTATTTCAGTAACTGAAATTAATATGAAAATTGACAGGTAAGACATATGAAAACTAAATTAATACATTTTAAGAGAAATGCATTTTAAGAGAAAACCTCAGAAGATATTTTTTAAACCAGTTTGTGACTGAGCAATGATAACGTATGATGTGAGGTACAAGAATTTGTAAGAAATCACTTTCTTTTCACTACCATTACCACACTAATATATTTAACATAGACATTTACATGCTTTGCATTTTAAGTGCCTCTGAAATTCAAGCACCAAGCCTGCACATTTCAGCAGCACCATCAGATGTAATGAGTTATGGTACTATCGGCATGTTGATAAGCTATAGCCCAAAGAAGAACAAGAAGGAAGTATAAAAAATATGGCCAGAGGATGGGATAAAATTATCAGCGAGTGTGTTTTCCTGTTTGGTTTTAATCTACATTTAATTAAATTCTTATCTTCTGTGTACTTATGGTCGCATTTGAATGGCGAGACTGCATTCATTATGAATGGTAAAACTTAACTCGGAGAACATTTCATGTGGCTTCTTTAAAAAAAAGGAAAAGGAAAAATATTGTCTTTATTCTTTATACTTAGGTCTTTTTAAAAAGGGGTTAAGTTACTTTAGGTTCAAATGCTGTTCTGCACTTAACCTTTAGGTTAACTGATTTCTAAAGCTGTTCTTTAATATTTTTTTAAAAAATATATAATTTGGAAATGTTAATATCAAAATTTTGGTTCAATGAAGTCAGGAATGGGGGGATAATGAAACACACTAAAGTGTTTTCTTCATTCTTAAAAACAGGCAATGATAAGAGGAATTTTCTACTTGTAACAACAAATACGTTTGTTAGGCTGAATTCAGAATTATTTATAACTATCAATTTCTCTGAAATTAATAAGATATTAAAAAAGTCTTAACAATGATTTTTGAGAGTCTTAGTTTGTATTATTGGGTTTTTTTTCTATTTTCCAGATCACTGGGCTGGCCATGCAGTCCTCCTTGGGCAAAACTCAGCTTTAATCTTTTGTAAATAAGAAGGGCAGAATTGGGTACTTTGTTTTACTTACTACTTTCAAAGGTATTTTGGGGGGCAAAGGACAAGTGAGATTGGAAATGACACTACCAGCACAAAAATAGTATCTAGGCTAAATTATTAAAAGATATAACAAAGTGAAACAAAATAGAAAGCTTTCTGCATGTCCTTATCAGTCAGTACAGCAACTACTACACCATATATATTTTTAAAACGTTCCATTTAGCTATCATTTTCCAAGAGATGCTATCTTGGAATGCAAAATCATATGACACTGTGTCAGAAATATCCCTGTGACTTTTATATTGCGTACATTTATTTTCTTTCTTTGAAGGGCCTATCCCCAAGACACTTTAAGGATATCCGAGAGGTACAATGCATTCATACAAACCCAACCCCTACCAAAATGAAACCTCCTCAAATTAAACATATTCCTGCAGTACTGAATACTCATTTTCCTGAGCTAACCTCCTCAAAAGCCCTTGAAAACTGATCGGCTTTGAAGTGCGGGTTGATAATTAACAAATATCGGGAGCTACTGCAGGTAGAACATTTCAGGGTCAAAAGTCCTACTAGGAAAATGAAAACATTGGCACCAGAAAGTAATTGTTTTCTTGCTCATTTGGCTATTGATTTTCAACTCCCTCTTCTCCCAGAAGTTTGGATTTTACATACCTTTCCTTCATTCTTTCCCCATTCTTCAAGTATTATACTACTACTAATAGATAAAGGAAAAAGGGAAAAGGCAGGAAGGAAAGGAAAAGTATGGGAAAAATTTTAAAAGTATAATCTGTATAAATTATGTTCAACATATTTTTAGAGCCCATTGCATCTAAGCTGTGCTATTAACAGTGAGTTTTGCTTGATAAAAGGCCAGCTGAGCTCTGAATCAGCTGACAGTGCCATAGCCTTATGCTGCAGTTCCACGTACAATATACTTCCATGCCGTAATTTTTCAGGTTTAGAAGCAGAAGTAACTCTAGCAAAGTCCTCATCCAAAAGAAAATGTTGCAATCATTTCACTAGGAAAACATAATAAAGCAAAATAAAAAGCTCCCTCACTCCAGCATCTACCATTAAGCTTTAATAAAGATTTGGAGACTGATAAGTGAGTCACATTATCTTTTGTCATCATTGCTGGGAGAAAAGTGATTGTCATTTTTTCCACTTGTATCCAACCGTGTATCGATGTTACCAGAATTTGTCTTCTTTAAATGTTTGCCAGCTAATTCACCACTAAACCACAATTTAAGCTGAACTAAATCACTTCACCGCATCTGTCGGATCAGTTTGGAGAGACAACACAGTCCTGGCTTAATCCTTTAAATACTGAGATATGTAACTATTGCACTGAAAGAAAGGAAGGTGGCTGTCCCACATTTCCTCTTCTTACTCAGATCTGAGGTAAACTGAATCACACTCTCAAACACCTGTCTCCGCAATGGGATTATCAACAGTCAGGCTGACACTGATCCCAATTTAAGTGCCTCATACACATGTCTAAAATTAGGGGGAATCTGGACTGCAAAGCATGGTACAGTTGTCATTCAGGAGAGATCACACAACACAATTCCCCACTGTCTGTTCAGATGGCATTGTGTCCTTCTGCAGGGGAGAGGTGGAGCAGTTTGGGAGATACAGCAAAGTAAGTACAGGAAAAATACCCTTCCTCAGAAGAATCAGTCAATTATTGCTTTTGGATTTAGGAATCGTATTAGTGTGGTCACTTTCCTAAGCATTTCATGTAATTTCCAAGAAACCCTTGTGGTATGGCATGAGAGCTCTGCAAAGATGTGCTGCCAAAACCTTCCAAAAACTTCATTTGCCTGTAAATCTATTTTATTGGTATTAGCTCTGTTAGGATAAAAATACCAACTCAGCTTGGGAAAAAAAAGGTATATATAGCAGGCTAATCAATTGCATAACTTTTCTAAAAATGTCTTCAGCATGATGACATTAGGCAACTGTGAACCTGTTAGCTTCCAGCTCTGCTGTCAGTGGTATGATATAATGAATGCCAGCATGGTGTTCCAGTCAGCTACTGCCACCTGCTCCACTTTGGAAAAAGAAGTCTCTTTTTTTGGCAGCCGTCAGATGTCATACCCAGTGCCCACTGGCAAGAACGATGACTTTTCACCATGGTTTCCTTCCCTTAAGAAAGTCTTTAGAAGGGGCCTAATGGAGAAGGCCTAAAAGAGCTGCAATGCAGGGATACAGGACCCCAAGTGGGTGAGGCACAGTAGTAGCCCCTGGACATAAAGGTGCCCAGGGTGAAGGCTGATTCAGAGAAAGGTCTGTCTATCTTAGTGTTTGCAAAGGACTGTGACTCTGGCTCTGAGTAGGTTCCAGTAAACTGCAGACTTGCTCTAGGCAGAGAAACAACTCCATTTTGCACCAGTTCAGTTTTGGATGGGGGTTCCTTCCTTTTCAGACGTCTCTGTATGTACTTCTGTATCTATGTATCATGTCTCTTGACTCACCCAGATGAAACCACCACAGCAAACTGGGGCATGCAGGGAGATGTCTTCATCTCTGACACTGCCCTGTAGCACAGGCACTGAACAAGGGCAGAGACCTGGCCCTGAGGGTAGGGATAAAGGAATAACCTTATTTCTCTATTCCTCAATTTGCTGACTAGACTTCAATGACTGGTAGGATTCATATTTTGTCTTCTTAGCCCTTAGATGCAGAGAAACCAAATTTACTCAACTGAGAGGGTTATCTGTTGATTAATGAAAGTCCAGTGTGATGGAATATCATCCTAATCACATTGCACACTGACCAAATACTGCTATAAATGAAGGGGAAAGAGCATTTGCTTTCTTAATGGCTACAGCAACTGGGCTTTAGATTGGCAATTTTAGCAGTATTATGCTAAACTAACATACATGCATCTACCATAAGCCTAATGCACTGGTTTTAATAGGTAATGCTGGCATTAAACTCTGCTCTATATTGGGACAAGCCTGTTGTATTTATGTTTTTCTAATGTGCACAAGCATTTACATGAACTGCATTTTTACTTCACAGGGTTTTTTACTGGAGTAAGAGGTACAAATTTACACAGCATACCTCTGAGTGTATGTATAAAGAAAAACAAAAAGAGAGAAATTATACTATTCACATTGCTTGAGAACAAAAGCATGACTGTAATTCATGAAAAGTGAAGCAGTGAGTTATGACAAACCTGCCCTCACAACACAACAGTGATGATAAAGTATACAAACCCAGACACATATGACATTCCATAATTCCTTGCAAACTCTAAGGCTACAGTTTGTTTTGACACAAGCCTTGCTTTCTATAGCCAAAAAATCCAACTTTCTGTTGCATTAAAGTAAAATAGAAACAACTATTGTACCATTTATTTTAATTTTATCTAGTTTCAAATGATTGCAAAACCATGACAGAAGTTGCTCTATGGAGATCAACACTCCCTTTAGTATAGACTGATATTAAGGTTGGTTTTTAAATTTCGAATTTCTGTATTTCCCAGGCATTTGGGTGAGGGGAGAAATGTTCTTTGAATTATAAGGCTGAGACTTTTTCTCTGTTTATGACTTTCATAACACAAATGTTTTAAAATACTCAGACACAAAGCAGTTCCATGTATCTACTGAGACTCAGTGAAATCAACCACTGACTGAATCCCATGATGGTCCTCTTCCTACCACTTCTCGCGTTTGCTGACTTACTCAGCACTGTCATCATTTTAGCACATCTGATTATGACTCTTTCTAATAGGAATCATCAACCTGGAATCAAGCTGACAAGGTTTTGTGAGGTTGTCTTTTTCATTGCTAAGAATTCATTTTGCTCACAGATCTTTATGTTTTTTAATTTAAAAAGCATTAACCAACACATCTGAATGGTTTATGTATATGCACTAAAGCATGTGAATTATTTTTGACAATTGTTAGCCTCCTGCTTAGTATCTAGAACATAAATAAAAGTTGCCTTATTTAACTTTGAACTAATTTATCTATAAAGGACAGATCCTGCTTTTCTCTCCAGTCACAAGTCTCGCTGTGTTATATTTCTGTGTCCAAGGGAGGCTTGCTCAGCTGTCAAAAATGCCAAACTGCAATGAACCACAGTGCTGGCTTAACTCTTCCACAGATGCACATTGACATGCTGGATATTGGCAAGTCGTTCACATCACAAATTTTACTACAAAAAATGCTTTTCTTAAAGAAAAATAAAAAGGGAAGGAAAAAAAATCTATGCCAATAGTACTTGTAAAAGGTCTATAAATTTATTTGCTTCTGTTCTCCCTTGGTGGCTGAGGCCGGTTAATCTCCTGCCAGGCCTCCAGGAATGCACAGTCCCTGGGCACAGAGCCACCAGCCCATCGACGTCCTGCACAGCACCAAACACTGCGGTGGATCTGCCTCATCTGCAACACGACCTGCTGCAACCAGGACAAATTCATCAACTTCTATGCTGTATATGGGCTTCTCATACATTGCTGGCTGAAGTTTAATGTTTCCCCCCTTTTCTTAAAGGAGCTCAAAAGCCTGAGTTCAGGACATCTGAAAATCACCTGGGTTTTACCCTGAAGACTGAAACCGACTCCACTCCCCAGGCATATTGGACTTCCAGTTAAGTGGATTAAACCCTTCCTGTAGGCAAATCTGAAGACACATCAAACTCCCACAGGTGAACTGGGTGACCACCATCCTTCCCACACCTTGCCACAAGCAGTGGCTGAGCTGCAGTCTTCAGGATAAATATGTGGCATTATTTACATTTTGAACTCTCTCCCCAAACAAAACCCATATCAAAACTACACCTACAACTGCAGAAATACTAGGAAGAAAACAGCAAAAATTAAGTATACAAGCACATACTAGTCATATCAGTGAGCATGTTACTGGAAAGCACTGGAGAGCCACATGTGAAGGGTCTAACACCAAACTGGGGGTCCAAGCTGCATAACACAATTGTTACTTCCCTCCATTTTCTGCCAAGGCCCCTATTCTGTACCAATCATAGTTGTCTGTTCATGTACAATACCTTCTTATTTTTTACCATGTGCAGTATCATAAATGTAGCTATTTTGGACAAGATACAGTGCTTGATATTTAGTTTGTACCAAATCACATGCAGCATTGCAGGGGATCATGACCTAAAATGTGTAAGAAAAATCTCTCTTCTGCTGTAGCAGAGATGTTGGGCACAGCTAGTAAATCAGTGAAACTTCGTATTTTCAATCAACTACTACTGGTGTGCTCTGTCTGCTCTCTACCCACCTTCAGAGCTTCTGACAGAAATGCCTGGGTAAGAGCTTCCTTATGTACATGAGATTCAAATGTAGCAGAAATACAG